>NC_083817.1:8645035-9308785 GCF_015708825.2 Lethenteron reissneri
CACGTCACCGACGACAACTTGAATCTGAACCTTGATTGGGTCTCCCTTAGGTCGACTCAGCCTAAAATGGATACATTTGGCAGCATGTTGACGTTAGCTCTGGGTTGACAAAAGCAGCCGGGTGTGTATGTGTGTGTGTATGTGTGTGTATGTGTGTGTGTGCGTATGTGTGTATGTGTGTGTGGGCAGCGGTAGTGTAGCGGTTAGCTCGCTGCGCTACGGACCCGGCAATCCGAGTTTGATTCCCGCTCGCGCCCATTATCTGAACTGGTCCTGGGCCTCCTCTAGGTCGACTCAGCCTCAAATGAGTACCTGATGCATTGTGTAAACATTGCCACTGGGGAGACAAAGGCGGCCGGGCGTGGTGCTGACCAACCACTCCCTCGTGTGCCGTGCCGGCCTTCATATAAGCATCTCCAATTAGCACGGTTGGCTACGTACGATGCAAAAGAAGTTCAACATACATAGGTGCTGCTCGCTAACAGCACTTGCCCCAACAGTCTGTTAAGGCTACATCGGTTGGGGGGGAATCTTTGTCTTTGTGTCGGGCAGGTGGGAGATCAGCTGATAAGCGTCAACGGTGAGGCGGTGCAGGGGCTGACGCACGCGCAGGTGGTGGGGCTCCTCAAGAAGTCTCCCTGCATCCTCCGGCTGCAGGTGAGCACGGACGTGTGTGTGTGCGTGTGTGTGCGTGCGTGTGCGTGCGTGTGCGTGCATGCGTGCGTGTGTGTATGTATGTATGTGTGTGCGTGTGTGTGTGCAACATCGCCTTGCTTGGCACGCTGAGAAGAGGCTTGCGGAGCCCCAATGCGGTTTCAGGAAAGGGCGGTCCTGCACAGATGCCATATTTTCTGTCCGTCTGCTACAGCAGAGGTGTAGGGAATTCCAAAAAGACCTACATCTCTGCTTTATTGACCTGGTCAAGGCCTATGATACCATCAGTAGGACTGGGCTCTGGGTTGTTCTTCGTGCTTTCGGAGTCCCTCACCCTCTGCTCACGATCATTAAGGACCTTCATGATGGTGAGCGGGCCCGGGTAAAACTACGTGGCCGGGAGTCGGAGCCTTTCCCTGTACACCTTGGGGTGCGACAGGGATGTCCTCTGGCTCCCACATTATTTAACATCTATTTCGACTGCGTAGTTCGTGAAGCCTTCAATAGCTGTACCGGGGGAATTTCCATTTGGTACAGATATAATGGGAGGCTGATCGACGCCCGGGTGCGATCAAGGGATGGCTCCCTATTGGTCAACCACGTTATGTATGCCGATGATTTGGTAATAGCTGCTCATTCAGAAGAGGAGTTGGAGACGCTGCTGCTGAGACTGGAGCGTACCACTAAGAGGTGGGGCCTTACCATCAGCCCCACCAAAACTAAGCACCTGCCTGGGTATTTTGTACCATCGGACACTCCACCCCCACAACTCCCAATCGGTGATGGGGCAGTTGTGGAGAGAGTGGAGAGTTTCCCATACCTGGGCAGTGTGCTTATGACCGGCTCCAGTTTATCAGCAGAGGTCTCACTCCGAATCAGTCGAGCGGCAATATCTTTTCATCGGTTGCGTAACGCTGTGTGAAGCTACCTGGTCTGTCGCTCCGCACGAAGCTTCAGGTCTTCTCTGCCACGGTCATTCCCTCCCTTCTCTACGCTTGCGAAACGTGGACCCCCCTAATGGAGCATCTTCGCTGGTTGGAAACATTTAGGCTGGCCTGCCTACGATCCATCCTGGGTTTAACCAGGCTGGATTGTGTGAGGAGCTCACAAGTCCTTGAAAGATCTGGGCAAAGTCCCATCAGTGAGCTCCTCCGGCAGGCAAGGCTGCATTGGCTGGGTCATGTAGCCCGCATGCCCAGCCACCGCATGCCTAAACAGCTTTTGTTCGGCGGGATCGAGGGGGCTAAACGGGCGCGGCACGGGGCTAGAGAAGAGATGGAGTGATGTGGTACAGGAGGACGTAGAGCTGAGTGGACTTGCTGATGACTGGTACCAGCGGTGTCAAGATCGGCCTCAGTAGAGGAGGCTCGTGAAGGACGCTACTGGGCAGTTGGAGGCAGTCGCCCTCCAATAACAACGGAGGGCGGAGGAGCGACGCTCACAACAACGAGCGGAGCACCGGGTGGCTAAAGCACAGCAAGTTGGTACAGTAGGGGGCACAGGTGGTGCATCAGCCAGTCATCTCGGTCATCTCAGTCAGTCGACCTGTGGCACCTGGGTCTGCCCCGTGACCTCCTGCCAGCGGGCATTCGACACATCACGTGGCCTCAAGGTGCACTTGGCCTGGCACAAGCGTCGTGGTGACGTCACCGCCACTTAGTGGCGAATGGCGGTTGTTGTTGTTGTTGTTGTGTGTGTGTGTGTGTGCATGTGCACATGGCCTGGCACAAGCGTCGTGGTGACGTCACCGCCACTTAGTGGCGAATAGCAGTTGTTGTTGTGTGTGTGCGCGTGCGTGTGTGTGTGCGTGCATGTGTGTGTACGCGTGTGTGCGTGTGCGTGCGTGTGCACACGCGTCGGGCCCTTCTCCTCAGTGCACTTTACGACAACCACCTCTCCGCCAGTACACAGACAAACATCCCCTGTTTAGTTGTACAAGAATATCAGCGCAAGTGCTGTTCACAAGCGTCTGTTCAGGCCCGGTGGAACACACATAACACGCACAACGCGCACAACGCACACAATGCACACAACGCACACAACGCACACAACGCACTCAACACACTCGACACACACACGCGCAGAAACGAATGTTCACCCAGCCGCTCTCTTTAACCCCCGCGGGGGTCCTGCACCTTTCGTGGCGGCTGCTGCTGCTGCGACCGCTGACTGCTTCTGACTGCCGCTGCAGGTTGTGGCCGGAACGGACCTCAGCCGGTTTTTCAACCGCAGCGACGGCGCTCAGTCGAGTAGCGGCAGCTCCTCCAGCCAATCGGGCGCCGGCATCGCCGCCGCGGACCTTGGGTGAGTCCCCATTTTTCTTTTCGAACAACGCACGTGGTGAACGCGCGACGGTGGGTCCTTAATAAATAACGTCGCGAAGCGGTCGTTAATGAAGCCGCAAGTTGCTGACCGCCCCCCCCCCCCCCCCGGCTCGTGGTAAACTCGACTCCCTTCGTAAACTGGACTTCTGTGGCAAACCCAGATTTCCATGGTCAGGGGTCGGCAACCAATAAAAAGATAAAAAAAAATATTTTTGATTTTCAAGAGCCGCCGCATGGAGCTCCGGCGGCGCAGGTTGCCCACCGCTGGTCCAGATCAGGGTGACTTCGTGGCCCTAAAGTCGGCGACGCCACCACCACCACCTGCACCTCGTTGCCAACGCATTCTAAACTGACTACTAAACCATGTGTTCATTATTTTACCAGGTATGGCCCACTGAGCTATATCGCTCTTATTCAGAATCGAACTGGTCATGAATGATAGCTCAACGAAGTGGCCTATCATTTGGAAATGTATAGCAGCCAAATACTCTAAACGCATGTTTTTTAAATGTGAAGGGAAAACCGGAGGACCCGGACAAAAAACTCTAAATGTGCAGCAGGCATCAGGGTCGGGATCGGACCCACGACCTCCTGCGTACCAGGCGAGGCAGTTAACATCTCCGAGCCACTGTGGCATCCAGCTGCTGCAGAGTAGAGACACACAGAGTGACCCCCACGATCTGGCCTGACAGTGCCCCGCGTTCTGATCCTTAAGTGTTCCCCTCGATCTTGGTCGCCAGACCAAGACACTCCATTGTCTGTCTTGGCAGTCACGTCCACCGGCCAGGGCACAAATTGCTATCACCTAAGGTCGTGAACAATTCGTATTTCTCATTAATTTACATGGCCAAGAAGAGTTTACGCTCCAACACGCCAATGTGCTGAAATAGTAACTAATTGGCACGTTCTGTTTACGTGACAAACCTTACTCATTGGCTGTGTCAGGTGGTGGCGGGTTTAACGACACATTCACGCAATCTAACCCCCAAAATAACCTTCATTATGAAAAGTGAATTATTTGATAACTCCACTGATTTCAAATGGTTATCACATCACTCATTGTTATTGGCCACATAGAGAAACTGGAACGGCCAATGAGTTGCGACCTCAGGTGATACCGACGAGTGAGACATCTGGTGGTTGGCGCACGGGCTCTCAATCGCCACCCTCCCCCACATCCTGTATTTACACGCCCCACCCTGCGAAGCCGCTTTGCCTCATCATATCGACAACACTCGCCCTGCCGCGTGTTCTGTTCCCCACATCTGCATTGCTTCACCTCTCTCGCCGGCAAATTCCCGGCATCCCACCTCGGACGCTTCCGCTCGAAATGCCAGCTACTTCTATTCCGACTGCTCGCTTTGTGGTCCAGCTCTCTCCCACTCAGTTCCCATTTCCCGAATCAGAGCTGCCCCCTAGGGGTGCACGGTGAATCTGGGGCGACTGCCCCGGGCCCCGCGCATTGGGGGGAGGGGGGGGGCGGGGTCCCCCGCGCTTCGACGTCATGGTGTCGGCCGTAATACTCCCGGTTAAGATTGGACCACAAAAGGTGTCAGTTTTGTTGCCAGATAGAAGGGTAAAGAACCAATTATCACTCCCGGTTAAGTTTGAAGGCCTCGGAGGGGCCCACGCTGTGGCATTTGTCCCCGGGGCCCCTCCCCCTATGGACGGCCCTGCCCCTAATGTCCTTGAGCAATGCTGAATTGTCGCATATCCGCCCTGTAACCATGTGTCTACGCATGTGGAACTTGTTTCGCACCGTACGTAGCCAACCGTGCTAATTGGAGGTGCGGGGGGAAGGACACCAAACTAAACACAAAAAGTTGTTCTCAAGAAATTAACCCACCCGCACCCAATGCAGTATCTGTGTACTGATGTTCACATTTCCCACATGTTCACATATTCGCCGATTCCTCAGTCCACAGCGAGTTGGCTTCATGATGTTTTACTATTCTAGCCCTAATCCGTAAAACCCAAATCCATAGTAATTAGTCCTAACTGTGAGCCATAGCTCCTAACCATGATCCCTGTTCCATTCCTATTGAGACATGGACTCTATCCCCGAGCCCTTAGATAACTTCTCTCTTTGGCCCTAGCCTAACTCTTAATCTTAATCCAGTGACCAGCTATCAATGCAAATTTACAATCTATAATCCTGACCTATTATCCCAAACCCTTGCACTCATTCACAGCTCCGAGCCCCATTACTAATCCGAATTGATTATACTCATGGCTCTAGCCTCAGTCTGTTACCTCAATTCACAACTTTTTAGCCCTAATCTTAAATAATATAGTTCAATCCCAAACTAACGCATGTTGATTGCAGCCAGGGGAGGGTAATTGTTTTTTTTTCATAGTATTTTGCTGATATAAATTTCCACGTGATAAGCCACATCATTGAGCTTCTGGAACAGAGCCTACATAGCTCTGGTGGGCCTTACTTGGTAAAATAAAAATAGTAGTAAAAAAAGTTTCAATTGAAAAAAGAGATCGTTGAAAGAGTAGGACAAAGTAACATGCTGATGGTTACTTCCTAAACCGATGCTGCAGCTGTATGGACGTTGCTTCGGAAGGCCAATCAGCTGATGGACTCACGCACTCTTTTGTATTTGTTTGATGACGTAATACAGAGCGTTGTCTGTTCATGCATTTCTTAAAAATTAAATTAAATTGGGAATGCGGGGAGCAGGAGACCATGGCCGCACATCGTCTCCGGCAGTGAAGTGCGTCAGGGCGTGCCGGGCGGGGACTGGTTGTTGCCCTCATGTGCTGCAGGAGGAGGCTGTCACGTGACTCTGTGGCAACGTGGGCTGACGTCCACTCACGCGTAACATCGACATACTACACACGTGTTTTATTATTTTTCTCGTGCATCTGGTGCGAAAGTCACGCGTAAAAGCATTGCCTAAATAAATTGGGGCCCACTTCGTTTCACCATCCTCACTCAATCGTCTGCCATTCCGAGCAGCACCCAACGACCGACGACTTCCCGACGACCGACTTGACAACTCACGACGGCGATGTCCGCTTGTAGGCCGCAGCAGCACAAGACGATAGTGCTGGAGCGCGGGCCCGACGGGCTGGGCTTCAGCATCGTCGGCGGTCGGGGAAGCCCTCACGGTGACCTCCCCATCTACGTCAAAACCGTCTTCAACAAGGCAAGCGCCAGCGGCACAAACACCGCGGCTCAAACGGCAAACGGCGCCCAACGCGTCCTGTCAGCTACACGCCAGGCGCGTGGCACTAAAAGTAAAAATGCAGGGTGTCCATGAGGTCCCTATCTATTTCGTTGAACTAATGGTAAATAGAGAAATGGATCGAGAGTTTATGGACACCCTGAATATAATAGGCGACTTTTCCAGGCAATGCCCCCCCCACTCCTCCTTTGTAACAGTTCGGCGTAGCCTTTGTGAACTTTGCGAAAAGGAATTTGACGCGGTGGAAATGTACGCGGTCGTCCACACGCTCGCCACGGCCACTCTCGTTCTGTGACATAACAGGAAACCTAACAGGTTTGTTTTACAGTGCCTGTGCTACAAAGAAGGGCCATTGCCTAAAACATCCCCCATTGCATTCCATTTTAACCCTTTCCCATTCCAATGACGTACGTCATCAGTTTTTATTGCGATTCAGTTCCAATGGTTGGTGCCGAACATCGGAAGTCATTGGAATGGAACCGTAAGAAAAACTAAAATAAAATATCTTTTTCAGTACCAAGGCTCCCACAAGGCCGTGCGGGAGGGCATGTGGCACAGTTTGGCACCAGCTATCGCTGAGTGCGGTTGTGTCGCTACTGTTCTCTGCGTTGAGAGCATTGTCTTTAACAAAAACGGCATTACATCTCTAAATAAAATTAAGACGGAGCCGCTTGCGTGTTCCGAGATTTAGCAGTTAACGGGACACCCACCATGAAACTTGCAGTTGTCTTGGAGCAGGAAAGGGTGAAACCTGCAGCTTGGTCAACGAATGTTTTATATGTGTGTTGAGTACTTGCGCACTGCTGCTAGTGGGGAGCGGTTGCGCGGTGGTACGTGAGCTGCTCGACGAACCCGGCGACCCAAATTCAATTTACGCTCACGTAACAACACCGGTGACGCTAATTGTGTTTTTCCGTCCCCGCGTTGGGCAGGGTGCCGCCGGTCACGACGGGAGGCTCCGGCGAGGGGACCAGATCGTGTCGGTGAACGGGGAGTCGCTGGAGGGGGTGACCCACGAGGAGGCGGTGGCGGCGCTCAAGAGGGCGAGGGGCCCCGTTACGCTCACGTTGCTGTCCTAGGTGACGGCGACGACAACGACGTTGATGACGATGCTTGCAACGACTGACATCTCTCCCTTCCCAATCGCAGCCACCTGACGCCACCGGGCGCCACCACGACTACGGAAGAGACGGCGCAACCGCCAATCGGCGCAACCGCCAAATTCCTTCGGCTGCAAGCGACAAAGTTTCCAAAGAGGTGACGCCGGTAGCAGCTTCGCCGACCGGCCCGTTTCCGACACCGCCGAGTTGCGACCACAGCCACGCCAAGTCGTAGAGTCTGCCGCCGTCCCTGCGTTGTCGGTGACGGTGACGTCGCGCATCGTGGTCGTTTGTGCGACGGGCTGACGGCTAAGCCGCTGTAACACTTAACCCTCGAGCGCCACGTCCTACAAGCACGCGGTGACCACCGGGGCTTCGCCTCGGCCGCAGCGAGTGCCACGGTGCGCCGAGCTGCACGGCGACGCCATCGACCGTCCCTTGCCCCCCCCCCCCTCCAAACCCCTGCTTACGTTTATGCAGCGCGTGAGCCTTGTGTGGGCGGCCATTGTGAACGGCAGTAGCGGCGACCGGCTAATAGACTGTTCATGCCAGTGTTCTTCACTCATTTTCATGGGGGGAGGGGCGGCGGCGGCGGGGGGGCACTTTTGCCAATAAGACATCATCAGGGTGCGAGGGCCGTCATACGTTTGAAACCATTGGGGTTTGACAGCAGCACGATGATGGGGGGGGGGGGTGTTTTCAGTCTTTGTGTATTGTCGGGGGGGGGGGGGGCGTACGTCAGGGGGCCGCACTAAAGGCCACCAGGGGCCTTGCAATGAAGAACACTGGGTTATGCCAACAGACGAAATCAAAACCATTTTGCAAACGATTAAATTAATACAAAAACGTGCTATATATTATACGAAAATATCAAAATATATATGAACTTATTCGGAGTTTAAACGGCGATGTTGAACTCGGTGGAGCCAACTTTTCATGGTTCGGCCTTTTTGCTACTGAGTCGTTTGCGGAATTTCTTAAGCCGCCTTGCAAGCACATGGCAGCGGGGAAGGTCATGACGTTTAATTTCCTGTCATTTTTTAAAATGTAATCTGTAAAAAAAAAGAACAAGGAGTCATCCCAATTACTGCAACCTCGCTGACGGAGCTTGTAAGGGTTTCAGCATAACAGCACACGTGTGGCGATTATCTGAACTGGTCCTGGGCCTCTCCTAGGTCGACCCAGCATGAAATAATTACCTGGTGCGATATGTAAACATCGCCACTGGGCAAATGAAGGCGGCCGGGTGTGGTGCTGGTCATCCACCCCCTCGTGTGCTGTGCTGACCTTCATAGGTGCTTGCTAGCAGCACTTGCTCCAACTGTGAAAGGCTACACGGGGGATCTTTACCTTTGGGAGACATCCTGTAATGGGACAGGCATGCACAGGAGGTGAAATGTAAGAGTGAATATATGACGTCTGGCTCCCTTCTCGATAGAGGTCAACTTTAGGTTCTAATCCCCGTCCATCATCTCCAAACCATGCCTACATCCGGGATTAGTTTCAGCTGAGTTTGTATTGAGATAGCGACCCATATCCAGTATATTTCCCGCTGTGGCTGCTGGTCACATGCCTGCTCCGCTCAACCAGCAACGTGGAAAATTATTGGGAAATTAGGCCCTGGCTACATCTTTACATCAACAACAACTACTAAATGCAATCGTATGTTTCAAATACACTTACAAAATTAAAACTATATCCCCGGGTAGAAGGTGGTGTCGAGAGGGGAGGGGTGTGAGCACCGGGAACCGTGGCCGGGGGGAGATGGAGCGACACCTGGGGCCAAGCAAGGCGGGCCAAGCATCAACAACACCGACAACAACAACAACGAGCCCCAGGGGCAACCAGGGCAGCGCCAGCAAGCCCCCAGGGCATCGTCGGGGCACTGAGACCAACGCACACTTGCCCCAACGTAAGCGCGAACGTACCCCGACGCTCGGTTGGTTTGAATAAATGTGCGCACTTGTCAAGTGCGATATGAGCCTCATGCGCGCTCATGCGTCGTGTGCTGTGCGCCGTTACTGTGACACAGCTCCTTGTCCAGCCAAGCCAAGATTATCCACAACATTTGCTTAGGGGAATCGTTAGTTTTGATTGCGACGCCTCCAATGAAATTTGTGGGGCATTATCAAGAGCATGGTCTACAGCTGTCTCGGGAGCATTGTGGGGGGGGGGGGGGGGGGGCAATCGCGTGAACGCGCACGGATTACGTGACGCTTCCCACCACGCGTTCGTCCTCGGAAGTCTTCGGCACGAATTGTCACGGAAGGCATCATCCTCTCTGCTCCGGGGTTTGTCTCCAGGTTTGGGGGGGGGGGGGGGGGGCAAACCCTCCGATGAAATTTGCCCAGGTGGTTTCAATTGGGCCGACAAGTCCCGGCATGGTAACGCAAAACTATTTTTCTCCGGGTTGATTCACATTGGTTCATTTTTGCAAGGGTTACTGATGACGGATGAAGGTAATTTCGTTAAATCTCGAAATTTTTTTGTCGGAAAGGATGGAATCGTGACAATGCAACGGGGACGTACCAAGATCTGTTTATTCCTGCCTACCCAGTAAATCTGCCTGGTGAGAACGCTGCTGCTGGTGATGAGGATGCTTTTGAAGATGTTGTTCATGTTTATACAGGAACACAATTTCATCCCTGGGATTGTATAAATTATTTCGTGATTTGTTTTATTATTATTGCACTGGGTATGGATGGATTCCAGGACTACTTTTAGATGTCTTATTTAAGTTGCTGTTCTCCTAAATGTGAATGTAAAATAAAATTATATTTCACCGTCTGCCTGAATGCATAAACAGCTGATGGATAATCTCGGATTATATGGTGTTTATTGAAGGGTTTTCTTGTGTATTTTTGTATCATTCCCATGCTGTTTAAAAAAAACTTCTATCAGTCTCGTACAACGAAAAGGATTTGCAAGGTGTCATACGAATAATAATTTCGTGGAAATATACCATTATAATGAAGATCATACATACCACAACAGCACAAAGGCACTTTGAAGGTCGTGTTAATTCATTTGGCCATTTTTCCACTTTGATGATACCATTGAATATTGATTTCCTGAAACTACATGTTTTTTTTGCTCCTGTGTCCTCTTCACTTGGCCACAACACCCCAGTTTGTTTCCGCATGAAAGCCAGTGGGACTCGACAGACAGTGTGGTTTACATTTTGAACTCTGTCATCTGAGCAAGTTCATCAAGCGGAGTGTTGGCAGCGATTGTGTGGATGGCTGGTGATGCGATGCCAAGCGACGCGCGTTCAGATTTTCACTCGGACGCCTCTAGCAAGACTACTGCTGACAAACCACTCATCATTGCATTCGTTGATTTGAAAGTTGATTTTATATTTTTTTCTAAAGTAATTTTCGTTAGTTTGATTTTCATAGATGTGGCGGGTATTTTTTTGTTGTGTAGTGGCTCTGTAATATATTGTTTCAATTGGGCTGGTGTATAATGTAATTGTTTGAATGTAATGTATGGGTTGGCAGAAAAAGGGTTTGCGATGGGACGGGTGTGTGTATAGTGGTGAAGATGTAAATTTCCACGTTCATTCTTTGAAGACAATTTGTGTTGTCTCGCATGATCTCAACATTTCTCTTTAATTAATAAAAAATAATAAAACTTTCATGTGGTATATTTTTTTTTTATTAAACTGCGCGGTTTTGCTTAATCACCTCGTAAATCTCTACAGTTCCTCCCGGATGCACGACCACAAACAGGTCAACACGTGACAGGGCTTTCGCGACCAATATTCTTGCTGAAGGTTTTTTTTAGGGTTAAATCTCGTAAATATAAATATTGTGTCGTTAACCCACCACCACCACCACCCGACACAGCCAATTCCTAATGTTTGTCACGTCAAACAAAAACGCCCGAAGCTGGTTGGAATGACTCCACGTAGCCAACTGTGATAATCGGAGGTTCGGGGGAAGCATAAACTCAAGACAGAACGCATTTCTAATTAAGCGAGTTTTAAATCTAGATGATTTGAGAGTGCATCCGCTGCAGTGGCTTCCTGATATCGGAAGAGTGCATCTAAAAGCGCGCATGATGATCGTGGCAAAAGGGTTTTTTAGATATATAACTTCTTACTGGTAGGAACCTCCTGGTTACACCAGCCCACAGGGGATTATTGTGTCCATCTGTCCGTCGTGGAGGGAAGGGCTGGGTGGGGAGGGAGGGGCTGGGTGGGGATGGTAGGGCTGGGTGGGAGGGGTGGGCTGGGTGGGGAGGGGCTGCTCACCCCGTAGTGCCCTTATAAAACTCAACGTTTAACCTACTCACGCCGGCTTGTGCCCACACTCACAGTCGGGCATATTTGCGGAATACACCACGCCGCCGTTGACCCTGGCCATTGACCGATCAACCCAACGTTCCTAACCAGCTCCCTCCGCAGAAATGTGTTAACCTGAGCTACTAATGTTTGGTTGCATCGTCCATGTGCTGTTTGCCTTGGCGACCTTTGGGCTGTAGCACCGTTGAAGCCATAAAAAGAGGCCATCTCTGGTGCAACCCAATGGGTTTCAAGGATAGTGCGCACATCAAAGCATACTCACATCGTATGCATCGTGTAGGCGTTTAGTGTAAAGCAAATTAGTTGGTGATACTTCTGCTGCGTTGGCAGTGGTGCAAAGGCACCACTAATAATAACAATAATAAACTCAACGTTCGTTCACGTCGCCTTAAAATGCTAAATACATATTTGGTGAAGATTTTGTGCGGTTCTGGTACAATTGGGTCATCGCCCGAAACGTACAAATGTAACGAAGAAGGGCCATTTCCCGAAACGTCGCCTATTATGTTTTTCCTTTTAAGGTCACACTTCTTCTTGGTTCTTTCGCTCTTTCCGACAGACCTGTTCTTCACCTGAGGACGGCTGCGTGCGTTGTGGCCGAAACGTCGTGAGAAATATTAATGTTTCATTTTTATTAATTTATTATTTCCCTTCTACGTGACTTTACCGAAAGAACCAAGAAGATGAATCCCTGCAGTCACGAAAGCTTTAAATCGAAAGGTCACACTTCTTGACGAATGCGTTGGGTTTGAGGGTGTTCGTGTTGTCATTCTGCCACCCAGTGGCTAGATTTGGGAACTGCACGGCCCCCAGATTTTTGTTCACAAGAGGTTTTTTTTGGGGGAGTTCGATCGCGAAAATATAAATGTGGTGTCGTTAAACCCGCCGCCACCACTCCGATACAGCAAATGAGTTTTGTCACGTAAACAAAAAAGTTCCAATTAGTGACTACTTCAGCACACGGGTGCGCTTAAACAAAACAAACCCACAACGTTTACAATTCGAGTGCGACGTTTTGTTGCGACCAGAATCCCCTTGTTTGCTTCCGTCATCTCTCCAGGGGATGACGTGAACCCATCTTCGTGTGGCTTGATGTCGACGCAGTGGAGAAACGCCCGCTATTTTAGATCGCAATGGTTGAGCCACATCATTTGCAATCGGGGCCAGCGGAGTGGTTTGCCGTGATTGATGTCCGTGTATGTTGAACTTCCTCCGCACCGTACGTAGCTAACCGTGCGAATCAGGTGTGCGGGAGAAGAACCACACGTAAAAATCTGTTCTAAATGAATGTTTTCCATCTCGATTTAAGCTTCCTAATATCGGAAGAACGTTCCAGACGGCCGCAGGAGCGCATCTGAAAGCGCGCGATGCAGTGGCCGCCTTTGTTCGATGGCAAGTCAGAATTCGCCGTGAGGACGACCGGACTTCGCGTGGTGGTTGATGCTCCCTGCCAAGATCAGCGAGGTATTGTGTGGTTCATGCCCCCTTCGTGCTTGTGAATCGGACATTGGGTCGTTTAAATATCGAAGCCAGGGGTGTGGTTACGAGCTCTTTGCACGAGACGACAGAAGCATCGCCTCTCTTGCGAGGAGGGAGGGAGGGACGGGGGTTTCATCCAGAAGATGCAGTGGATGTGACGAGAGGAAAGAACATCTGGGCAGCTGAACCCATGCGGTAGTGGGACTTCTGGCATCGATGTTAAGTCCATGGATCTCTGTATACGGGTGCATATGTATAGGTCTACGGGTCGTGTGAAAGCCGTATGGCGCAATGCAACTAACGGGATGCGTGGGGGAGCTGTAGTGCGACCCGAGTTCCGATTCCCGCTCACGGCCACCATCAGTGGCGATGATTTGAACCGGGCCTGGGCCTCCCCTAGGTCGACTCAGCCTCAAACGAGTACCTGGTACGGTGTGTGAATATCGCCACTGGGGATACAAAGGCAGGGCGGGCGTGGAGCTGGCCACCCACCCAACCCCCTCGTGATGATAACTTGGATGTATGTGAACAGTCACACCGCTGCACCTTCAAACAATAATGCAATTTACAACACGCGCAAGACTGTGGTGCTCGAAAGGCAGGCGCAAGAGGCGAGCCTTTAATAAACTCGTGGCCGTGGAGATTAAGGTGTCTATTAAAAGTCCGCTTGGATTGAACGATGGTGCTGCTGCTGCTGCACATTCACTGCAGCAGCAGCAGTGGGCTGTGGTGCTGGATTACAGACACGCATAGCCACCACTCGGCAGGATCTTTACAGTTATATAGCGCCTTGAGTTAAATATATCTGAAGTACTCTTTGTTCTTTTTGGTAAAGTCACGTAGGTAAAAAAAATAAGGAAAATAATTGTTTTTTTTCTGTCCTGCTATATTGATTTTCCAAACACCTTTATTACTGACAAGCAACACGATACATTGAAAATGCAATGGTAGGGAGTACATGTAGTCTTTGTCTACGCTGTGGTATAAAATACTCGTGTGATTGTCGTCCGCACTGCATTCTCCAGATTATAAGACGCTCTGGAGATTAGGACACGCCCAAACGTGTACCCGGCACCAAGCGACACAATCTGGTCACACACACATCTACCAGATTAAGACACACAAACACACCCCAACCCTTGCTTTATTATGCAGGGGGGGAAATGTGTTTTATGATCTGGAGACGATAACAATTACAGCATGAGTTCATATTCTTGGTTCTTTCGGTAAAGTCACGTAGAAGGGAAACAATAAAATAATAAAAATATAAAACAATAAAATTCTCATGTTTCAACTGCAACACAAGCAATCATCATCAGGTGGGAACATTTTATTGTTTTATATTTGTATTATTTATTGTTTCCCTTCTACGTGACTTTACCGAAAGAACCAAGCATATGAATCCCTGCAGTCACGAAAGCTTTAAATCAGCATGAGTTCAAGAAAATAATAACCTCATGGGCTGTTCTGCCGTACCTTCTCAGAACCCAGTCATTTCAAAGACACCAAGACAATCCTTTTTTATTTTCTGACTTGACAATTTCAAAAATGCACCTTTTTTATTTAAATTTCAATAAATAAAATGTCAACTCCGTTAGTTAACTTACTACAATCTACATGAAACATTCACATTCAGCAATTAACCCGAACAGGCAAAACACATAAATTCACACCAAAGCAAAAAAAAACCTTGCGCACATGCATTTCGCGTGCCAGCATACCAATAATCAACGCCATCACCGAGCATAAAAATTAAATCCATTAAGGCCCTAAGTGGCAGACGGCACAGGTCACGAGGGTGCACGTCGGTCGTGTCGAATGCAATGCGCTCCAAGGGTGAGACAAGATCGAGTGCAGTCACTACACGTGGCCATGAGCGTGGCAATTAAAAGTCGGATACTCTACAGAGGGCGATCCATTTAGAGACACCCCGCTAGAATGAAAAAAAACCATGTAAGACGGCAGCATTTTAATTTTCAAAGCCTCTGCGTGTCTCCCACCAATCTCAGTATGGAGACGTATTACACATGTGTTAACCCTCTCGAGATACGCCTTGTAGCCGGTGCGATTTGTTTACAGCTTCAATGGCAATTTTAACTAAAAGGTACATTGAACATTGTTGGGGTGTCTATACGTGGATCACCCTGTCCATGAGAGCGGGTGAGGCTAAGCGAATCTCGACATTGTGTGCTAACAAAGAGGACACTCGCTCTCCAAATCAGACACTACGATTCGCATGGTATTGGGCATATCAGTGGCATAGAACTCGGGCTTGATGAGGGCTTAGAGATAGGGCTATGATTAGCCATAGGTCTAGGGTTAGCCAAGAAGCAGGATACCAAGCTCATTTTACAGAGACTACGAGTAAGAATTTGCTTCAAAATCTAACGTTGTCTCATTTCAGTCAAGATTTTCTACGGTTCCCCCCCCCCCCCCCGACATGGAATTTCGACATTCCAACACGGTGTCCGTCTCTCTGTGTGGAGAATCTGGGTGGGCCGTGAAGATAGGAATGTTATTCTCCATCACTGCTTCGGGACCGCCAGCAGACATGAATAGCACCACCCAACGACGTTCGTTTTGAGCTTGGGGAGGTTGTGGGGGGGGGGGGGGAGGGAAAAACCGACTTGACTTGGCGACCGGACACGCTACAAAGCCCACGTGGTTTTTGTACAACCGTAGTCGACACCAGTTGGGGGGGGGACCTTCGGTTGCACTTTCACACTTGCCACGTCAACGCGCGCGTGAGTGCCGCATACCACAAGCCCTACAAGCCACGCAACCCGAATAAAGCTGCACAAAATGTTTTCCAAACACGCAAAAAACGTGAGCACAGAGCGTGATCCACGGCGTCGTCGTAAGCCGCAGGCCTGCGCCAGGTTCACAAGCTTGCTGCCTCTGCCGTGCTCCAGAGGAAGGGGGGGGGGGGTCAACAGGGGGTCAACAGAGGGTCACCCCCCCCACCACCACCCTCCCCTCTTTTTGATAAACAAATCACAAAAAATAACTAAAGTATCTTCTTGGTTCTTTCGGTAAAGTCACGTAGAAGGGAAATAATAAAATAATAAAAATAAAACATAATAAAATACAATTCTCACGATGTTTTATTTTTATTATTTTATTATTTCCCTTCTACGTGACTTTACCGAAAGAACCAAGAAGATTAATCCCTGCAGTCACGAAAGCTTTAAATCGAAAAATAACTAAAGTAGTTATGCAAGGCCAAACACCAGGCAATAAATACCACAATGCCTGTTGATCACCCCGGGTGTTTTAATCATCGCCAGCTACTTGTGCAATTTCATATACATATTGATCTCTGTCAAAAAATAATAGTTCATAATTTTGATCACCTGCATTTGCTAATCTCAGTTAAAGCCGCTGCGAATGTATAGAGGGCACCTTGCTTACGTTTCGCAGATATTTTGTTGTCAGCGTGCCAAGATTTAAACGTTTAGTAAAAATATCTACTTACAAACGATGGCTTATAAACGTCTACATAGAAAAAAACGAAATCCTGATGAAACATTTCAATTTATCTGGCCATGACATTAGTGAATTTAAAAATGTGCATATATTGCTTAAGTACTGTTCCTACAAAATATTTTATCAGTGCAAAAAATATATCTTATCCATGAAAAGATGACAATGTTTAAACACAGCTTCAATACTTTTTTCCCCCTGAATTATGTCATTAATTTTGCCTTTCTAAAACATCATAGGTCCCCACTGCAAACCTTTACAAATACTTAATTCGTGAGTCTACCTCACGGTAGAAAAAAACGGCAATTATGTTTCTACATTACGTCCTTTAAGTGTCGTTCCAAGTTGAAAGAGATGAAGCTTAAAAGGCACAGAGGAACCCCGTAAAGGAAATTTCCCAGAATAATTCAAGATGAAAATGTGTTCATCCCACAAGACCTATAATAAACGGGCATCAACATTTCACTCAATTAATATTCTGAATCCAAATTACATTTAAATTGGGTACAGCGTCGGTGGCGCCCTGGTTGGAGCGACGCGCTATGAACCCAGTCAAATTGAGGTCATTTCCCGGCCACGGACAGCATTATCAGTGGCCAGAGATATCCGAACCATTTCTGCCCCTCTCCACACACCTTCACCAGCCTGCACTGACCAGCATGGTGAAGTATGATCAAACAACCTCCATAACTGACAGGGTGCAGCATGGAGAAGGCCTTCATACAGCAGTGGATTGACAACAGACTGTAAATTATGATTATTTTACAATTGAGCTATTCATGCCATGATAATGCAGAGATCTCCATCAGGAAAGCTCACAAGAGAGATGAGTGAAATCACATTGTGTCATCGCAGAACAGCCCCCGGAGTACATCGCAACTACTTTTGAAGTCACTTCAGTCACTTGCCTAGGCGTCTTATCTAAAACAAACCCTTTATATGCCCTCCAAAAGAGCGTTAAGTCACAATGGCATTTCAACCAAAATGTTGAATTTTTAACAGCTATAATGTGCCATACCAGGTGAAAAATATATATATTGCTTTGTTCAGTAATTTGTGGCTGGGAGTAGGCCATCAACTCTCTACGCTTGAGAAACCAGTTTAAAACCACGGCTGACTTAAACACGGACTGGAACCCGTTGTCCCGTGTCCCTGACCTCTGAGCTACCGGGTTAACCTCCACGACATGCCAGTCACACACCCGGTGGCGACACTTCACCACTCGAAAAAAACTCAATTCCCCTTTGCCAGCTGAATGCCTTTCAACAAACAAACTCAACGTCAGTGATTTTATGAGTCGTACGCTTTGTTAACTATGCAAGACAGCGATGCACAGAAACCATTGTGCTTAAACATTTAAACTTAGCACGTTAACTTCACCGATGCCACCACCTATATGGAATTGGCCAATATTTCTTTGCACTCCTGTGTGTTAAATCTCAGCTCTCGACAAGTTTAGAATCACACTCCAGCCCACAATTCATTGAACTGCCCCCACTCAATAGGACGATTCATGTGATTCCCCCCCCCCATTCTCCCCTCCCCCCCAATTGTGGACATATAATCCGCCTGCAGAGGTAGCTGCACTACAACACGAGTTCTGCAAAGTGTAAGAATAAGCATGGAGTCTCAGAGGCAGACGGTGCTGCCTTACTGCTGCCGCACGCACCTACAGTGGTGCTGGGAGACAACACAACTCATAGGCAGGTAACAACTCATAATACTCCGTGGCCTCTAATCATTAATCGTCGCGATTCAACATAACAGTCGATCCTTTTTGTCGGCAATTTTTTTGGACAATTCTGTCTAGAATTTCATCGGGCCCATGAATTACCGATTCTAACACGTATGATTCCGTGTGTGTGCCTGACCGCGTGCCGTTAAGTGTAAGAGAATATATTAATCGACGGATCGTTACTTTCAACGTAGCCCTGTTCACATGGCACAACAGGTGAACGAAAAACAAACGTTGCACACAACTCCTTTGCTGCCTGTGCTGTAGTGGTGATCTTAAGAAAAACAAAGGAACATTAATCATTCATGCAAACAGACAAGGTTTTCTTTACCAGGGTTGCCGCGATATCATCCTACACGATTTGATACGGTATTCAACTTCACAATTATTTATGTGTATCAGTTCCCATTAATTGGGTAAATGAATTTCAAATATTTTACCGTCTCATGTTTGTATGTACTTAAAGTACGAATAAATGTCCATTGATAATTACTAAACAGTAGTTCACTCAACATATTCCTGCCATACATCTCCTCAAATCGTTGGAACTCTACAATCTACTGCGCAACGCTCATAACCGCCGTGCCGTCAATTATTGTGGAAAGCATTTCACAAAGCGCTAACTTAACAGGTAATTAGTGCTTTTCTGTTATTATGATCGTGAACTTTTGATTATCGTTATTTCACATAAATTGTCAGGAAATGTAAACTTTTAGCGTAAATTAAGTGAGCCACGATCTTCACGATTGGGCAACATTTTTCCCAATTGACGGTTCGACTATCGTGAATCCTATATCGTGTAACGTACCGTAGCATCGCCACATCGCGGCAACCCTAACTTTCCACTGACGCTGGAGTTGTTTGCGCAGGAGGGATGGGGGGGGGAGGGGGGTTTGAACCGCGCTACCTGAACGACCGACCTCGTCGCTCAACAACAAAAAACGACGACGGCGCTGGCGGCAGCGGCGGCAATGTTTCTCCGCGAGCTGGCGCACGGCACCACCTCACTCCGCCTTCTTGCTCTTGCGCTTGCGCAGCGCCGGTTCCGTCGGCTCTGCCTTGCCCTGCTGGGCCGGCGCGGCGGGGCCCGACGATGGCCCGTGGCCGTGGCCTTCCGAGTCGGGTGGCGCCGCGCCGAAGAGGAAGCCGCACAGCGGCGTCTCGATGGGGTCGAAGGGCGAGGCGTGCGAGTGCATGGCCGTGAGCATCACCTGTCGCATGCCACGAGCGCACGCACGGGCAGGGCGAGAGGAAACACAGAGGGGCTTTGTCTTATTAGTCTGTGCTGGTCTGTCACAGCGAGCGCTCTTATACGGATCAGCTGTTCTATGGAGCAGGCCACGAGCAACGATGGGTAAGCGGTGTGCTTAACGTGTAGCTTTTCGCAGCTGTTCGTAATCCAAGTGCCCTTTTCGGGGTTGGGCAACGTTTTCAGCATTTCTTCTCTCAGGCTTTCATCACGCACTATTTGCGGGCACCTTCAACTCTTCATCCCTGACGAGGACTTGAAGACAGCTGCCTGTCTAAAGCTGAAGCATACCAGCCTGCAGTCGGTCGTGGTGCAAGCTTGAGATAGAAAATGCTCGCGGCCTAACCCCACAAGCCTACGCTTGTATAAGGGCGGCATGGCCAACATCAGGCCCCTTCACACGCGCAGGGCCAGGCATTTATTTTGCGTGGAGGGGAGGACCAGGAGGGATTCGCGTACAATTTTCCAATTATTTTAATGACCAGGAATTTTACCTCCGTCATATATGGTAAGGTGGCGTAATGCACGAAAACCAAGGTGCGCCCCCACATCCCACTTGGATATGTACAATCACCGGCGCCATTACCACGGCAAAGCGATTTACACCCCAGTGACATCATTCATGTAAATTTCAACACAACATCGACGGAGTGATGTCACTAAAGCGCTACAGCAGCAGCAAACCTCACTGCGATTCAAAGACTTTCTCAATAACTCATGGCCAATAAGCCCGCGTTAAACACCATTAAGTATGGGGCCACACTTTGCCTTTAATGACCTCGGAACTCAACCGCACACAACCGCCCCCGAACATAAAACGTCACCGGCGTCCTCCCTGACCTTTGTGGTGACGAGGAAGATGGTGACGATCAGGATGAGGAACTCCTCGGAGAGTGGCAGCCATCCGGCGGCCTCTACTGTGAAGAGAACGGCTCCCAGCAGCGTCGCCTTAGTGGGACTACGAGGTCGGGAGGCGGGGGGGGCAGCGACAGTCGTTATTTACACAACACAGACGATCCATGCAGCCCCCTGCCACTCACATCGCCAGAAATCTCAGTGGCATACTTTTTTTGACATATATATAATTTCCCCCATTTTATCACATTTGTGCAGTAGTTATCATGGCATGAGACGAAGTGTCCATTCAGATCTCTCGCAGAGCAGTTTGTCTTGGAGAATGCCACCACAAGGCCACCACCTCTGAGATCACCCCCCCCCCAAGTGCCCTCTGGCCCACACAGTAGGGGGCAGCACTCTCCCGCCCGTCCTGCCATATGAGAGTCAACGTTCATTGCACGGCAGTCACAACCAATATTTTTAATTCTCAGAGCTGGAATTTAACCAGAAAATTTCCGAACCAAATTTCAAGGCAATAGCTTTTTTGTTGTTGTTGTGCAGTCATTGGTGAGTCATTACACTCGATTGCCTGGTTTATCAGTCGGTTGCCTGCATGTGAACCCAGGATCTCAGCGGTGTCAGCTCTGACCTCTGCTTGGCGTTCGCACGGCAAGACGCTCGCTGTCTACCGCTAGAGCTGAGTGCTACTATGTTTGACATTGCATGCCTTTGCAAATACAAAGACATCTCAAATGTTCTGGGCTATATCAAAAAATATATAGTAATCTCTTCATTTACTCACTGTGTCTCAATACACTTCTTCAGTACGATCATGCATTGGAATATTTGGTCCATTTTAATAAGTGCTGGGCATGCATACGTGCGTGTGCATGAGTGCGTATGTTGGCCTTCATAGGTGCTCGCTAACATATCTTGTCCCAATGGTTTGTTAAGCCTACAGGTAGATCTTTGTCTTTGTTTGGCTAGCCATGGTATGTGCGCACATGTCCAAGTGTATGTGTGTGTGCGCACGGGTGTATGTGGTCATGCTTGTGTGCGATTTTTGTGCACACGCGTGTGCATTCGCTAGTGTATGTACATGCATGCACGTGTGTGTGTGTGCGAACGTTCGTGCGCGCCCGCGTGTGGACACGTGCACAGTCACACGTTTCCCAGAGTACGTGCACGTCCGTTTGAGTGTGTGTGCGTGCGGCGTGTGTGTGCGCACGAGCGTGCGTGTGAACACGGCGCTCACAAGGACATGTTGAGCAGCTCGTTGGTGTTGGGTTTCCAGACTCCGCGCAGCAGCTGTTCCAGGTTCGCCAGAAGTCCGCTCCCGGCACCTGCAGACAGGCATCAACACGCACCAGGGCGGACACGCGCACCACTGAATGGCCCGGGAGGCAGGGAGTGGTAGCGAGCGGCCGGAGAAAATACGATGGAGGGTGGGGCGGTGCTGTCAGGTGAAAGTTTGGACCCATCTCTAAATCAAGTCGCCTTACACGCACTGTGAATGTGCACAATGTGCAACATCATTGGTCTCTTGTTCACTCTTGCGCGGACACGATTCGTGGTGGCTAACGCCACATGCTCATTGGAACTGGAAGATTCTTCACCTTTTTTAGTTGTTTTGTTACCCTTTACTCCTAAGTTAACCTGATTGTGCTATCGGAATCTAAACAAAACTTTATTTTCACCAGCGAAGGCCCATTGAGCTCGACAGCTCTTTTTCAGAAGTGATCTGGCCACAAATGCCCTAGACGCATGTTTCTAAATGTGGAGAGAAAAACCGGAGGACCCGGAGACAAATCCACGTGACCACGGGGAGAACATGCAAACTACAAATATGCAGGAGTTAGTCTCGATCGAACCCACAACCTCCAGCATACCAGGCGAGGGAGATTAACATCTCACCACCGCGACGTCATGGGATGAAAAGTTAAGCCTCTGCCGATAGCCTGGTAGCTCAGAGGTCAGGGCACCGCTAAGATCCTGAGTTTCAAATCCAGATGACCACCTGTGATTAAATACGAGTCTCAAGTGTAGCAAGTGGTTGGTCTTAGCCCGGCCATCGTTGACCGCGCAGAATATTGTATCATGCGCTGAGAATGTAAAATATCGTTCTTGCTGTCGTGCGACAAACGTTACACTATGCAGAAGGGCAGGTGGAAAAGTGCTGCCCCCTACTGTGCAGACCATGAGAGGTAGTTCTGAAGGTAGCCCTCTGGCATCTGCTTCCGTGGGCCGTTCTCTAACACGAAGGGTTGTGCGAGAGATCCCAATGGGATTCATCGCATCACATGACACTGATTGCACAGTATAATAGTAGGTTTTTACCCTTTAAACTGGTACAAAACTAACACCTTTATACAAGGCATCATGTTTGCAATAACCACAACACAAGCAGTCAAAATGCAAACAAAAAGAAACAACTCTGATAATGATAATAATATGCACTGTCCTTGAAGTTGATTGGTCCACACCCGAGACAGCTTTCCTTAGAGCCTAGTCTCCATTGGTGTTGGACCAGATGACACCTATTATCATTATCAGAGTTGTTTCTTTTTGTTTGCATTTTGACTACTTGTGTTGTGGTTATTGCAAACATGATGCCTTGTATAAAGGTGTCAGTTTTGTACCAGTTTAAAGGGTAAAAACCTACTACTATATTTTACCAATGGTAAAGGAGGTCTCATACTGATAGCACAATCAGGACAAAATAGCTATCACTATCATCAGTGGTGTAGCTATGAGGTGTGCAGACGGTGCAACTGCGCAAGAGCTCGCGGAACCAAGAGCCTCGGGGGGGGGGTCAGGGGGGTAAAGGTGGATATGGGGCCCCATTTCATTCTTTGCCAAGCCAATCCCGCTATGCCACTTGCTGCTGATAATGAAAATCTCCAGGCAGGCGGAAAAGTATTTAGAAAACTCAAACTCATAAATCACAAGGTTGGGCGTTCAAATCGCAGTCACAGGCCCATCATCCCTCTCACCTCTCCCCCATGGTATATTTACGCGAGCACCGACGACCCGCCGCGAGTAACGTGGGAACTCTGTGGCAACCGGCTCGGGACGGAAACGATCGCAGACAGACGCGCGCGTGGCACCGCCACCCACCCTTGGCGATGCCGACGGCGACCATGACGACGTAGCCGCGCTTGTAGACGTGGTGCGCGTGCGCCACGCCGGCGGCGATCTTGCGCACGCGCGTCACCTCCTTGCCGGCCACCACAAACAGCTTGACGGGCAGCAGCGAGCACAGGCGGTAGTAGAGGTCTTTGGGGAAGTAGAAGATCATGTACCTGCAGCCGGACCGGGGCGGAGAGCGAGTACGTTTGTAACAGAGATCGCAAACGGGTTTTGATTCCTTACCCGTACCCGGCCGCACCAGGGTCGCAAACGGGTACCCGTAACCGTACCCAGCCGGGTACGGGTAGCCGGGTATCGGGTAGGGTACGGGTATTGGGTACCTGGTTGCGACCTCTGGTTTGTAACATCTCGATTGAAAATGTATTTCTCGACATTGTTTTCCTTTCCCCGCACCCTCCGATTAGCATGGGTGGCTACGTACGATGCGAAAGAAGTTCAACATACATACATCGCTGCATAGGTGTTTGCGGTTGCGCTGTATGGCATATGTGATCGGGCTGTTCGGAACATTGCCTGACGTTTTTCGCTTTTCGTTGCATTTGGAGCTTTTCAGGAACAGTTTCGCTCCGCGTCCGGCAAGTGAACGCGGGGGTGTATAGTCACCGGAGCATAGTTCTGCACAATGCTGGATGTTGCGCCACAGCACCTCTGCTGCTCACAAAGTAGCCCTGCAGTCATGCGGTATATATATATTTAAGTCCTTGGAGCTCGGCTCACCAAAATTAAGTGAAGAAAAAATATTAATATTATGAAATCCAGTCTAACTAGAAGTTCAAGTTTGCAAACTGAATCTTGGCTCACGTCAATGGGAGTATGGAAGATTCCATACAGCGCTAAAAATATTTCAGCTATGTGGCGATGAACACATGGCCAGACACATCAACGGAGGTCCTTAAGATAAAAACACTAGTTGTGTAAATCGTGCACGGGTTACATAACGCTTTTCAAAACGTGTTTGTCTGGTGGGGTATATTTCACGAGTGGTGCAGAATGAAACCCCCTAAGTCATGGCAGGTACATGAAACTGCAATATGTCAGACAAGGCTGCAGGAGGAATGGCGACAGGCTGCAAAGGATGGTGACAAGAGGGGACACTGGAAGGTTCCATGGCAGGAGGAAGACCACGATGGAACTGGACGTCGATGGAAACAGTCTCGGTTAAAAGACGCAGCACAGCGACAGACAAGTGCGAAGGAAACAACCACACTCTCACCGCTCAATCAGATGGGGGAATAGAAGAGGATAAGCCGACGGGAGGTCATCAGAGAAACTGTGTTTGCATATTTGGAAATCCGCGAATCCATTTTGCTTTGTTGTGTGTATACAAGTTTTAGGCAATAACCCTTTAATCAATTTAGCCGATTTTCAAGTCCTTTATTCTGCGGGTTTGTAACTATTGGATTATATTTACTAAAGTTATAGTGCCCCATACTCTTAGGTTTTTTCGGTAAAGTCACGTAGGTAAAAAATAATAGAAATAAAATAATAATAAATGAAAATAAATCAATTAAATCACGGCGTTTCGGAGGCAACACAAGTCTCCGTCTTCAGGTGGGACCGTCACAGCTAAATTTACTGTATCAAGTGAAAGCTTCCAATCTAGAATTATAGTGCCCCCCCCCCAACACCTGTTAAGGATGGATGGACAGACGAAATGTATGGGGTAGAGATGATGTATTTTAAAGCCTTTAAAAAACACCACAAACTTTGAATTTAACCCCAGTGCAAGAAAATAAAATGCACGGTGCTTTGCGTAACCACCGCGTGCGTGCGCGTTCAACAATGGCCGTGTTACGTAATACATTTTCGGCGCCTGCTTAAAATTAACCGAGCGCAGAGTCAGGCGAGCGGGGGAGGGCTGCGCATGCCGTCGACAGCACCAATCCCTTTACGGCGCAGGCCGCAACGAGCTCTCGGATTCCTCGGACACACGACACTGCGCGGAAAAGCTGTCCCCCGTGCTCCCGCGCCGCTATTTTTTGCACATTCAAAGTCCTGACACAATCTTTCGGCTAAATTTAAAAAGTGGTGTTCTGAGTGTACCCAAGAGGGATGGGCGTAGTGGGGGAGGGCAGGTGGTGAATGGTATTGATGATGAGATGGCACCAAGATCAAGCAAGGGTGATAAACGTCAATCGGGCAATCGGTCGGATAAACTTTTGTATCGCACCATGCGCTGATCTGGTAATGAGCAAAAGAAAGGAAGACCCGTGCGCACGTGTGTGCGTAGTTATCGCGCTGCGCTACGAATTCGGCGACCTGGGTTCAATTCCCGCTCACGGCCAACGCCAGTGACGATTATCTGTAACGGTCCTGGGCCTCCCCTAGGTCGAATCAGCCTCAAATGAGTACCTGGTGCGGTGTGTAAACATCTCCAATGGGGAGACAAAGGCGGGCATGGTGCTGGCTACCCACCCTTCCATGTGCTGTTCTGGCCTTCATAGGTGCTCGCTAACAGCACTTGCCCCAACAGTCTGTTCAGGCTATACGGGGGATCTTTGTCTTTGTGCGTGTGTCCACAATGACAAATGCCCTCCACTTAGCCTCACAGGCTGCTGGAGGCAGGTTCTGTTCGCAAGTACCTATTAAGGTCAGCATCGCACAGGACAGGTGATGTGGCCAACGCCATGCCAAGGACGCCTTAAATATCTGCGCTGCTGATATTTTACACACTTGCACCAGATGCTCGTTTTCAGGCCAAGTCGACCGGGGCGAGGCACAGGAGGGGTTTAGAGGTCGCCGGCCAAATGGGTTGCTCGTGCAGTGCAGAAACCACTGCACCTCCGCTTCACCCTCTATAATTATACATACACTGGTATCGGATGGGCAGTGCACAAATCACGACCCCATCGCTCTCAACACACGCACACGTCAATGATACTGTACCAATAAACGCACGCTGGGATTTTCTCACGGGCCGGGTTTTCGGCGATGAGACCGATCTATTGCGCACCTTCCCACCGGCCACCCGCGGTCGTTATCGTGCACAAAGGCAAGCAGGCTTGCCCCCACGGGGCTCCTAAATCGACGCCCCCTTCCAGCCGTTCCCGGGGCAACTGCTGGGTGGGGGGGGGGGGGCCTTAGGGGATGTCCGGCATGTCACGCGGAACCCTGTTGCTTAAGTGTTTTTTAAATGGAGAAAATGAGTTTGAACTTCTGGGTTAAAAAACGCAGATAGCGAGCGCCACTCCCCACACTACCCAGCCTCTGCTGCCCCCCCCCCCGCCCACTCCGTATCTGCTCTGGGAAAGTGGCATGCACGGCCTTCTCTTGGCCTCATTCCCAAGCGAAATGCCCCCCCCCCCTCTCTCCCAGCCAGCTCTGGGAACCCATTTAAATCCACAATGGCGTTTTTAACGTATACACGCGGCGGTCCTGGCAATTTACACGGGCATTCACACGCAGCGCTCATGGGGGAACGCCACGTGGGAGAGAGCTCAACGTTATATTCCCTCCAAGTGACGACTGAATTGAAGTGCACGTGTGTGCGAAGAGCGCGGCAGCCAATCTCGCACGTAAATTACTTAAGAGCCCCCCCAGTTTGTCGATGCAGGGATTCCCTCCCCCCAGCATGCCGTGTCGTGCTGTGGCGGTTTTTGGACCATGCTTCGCCACGATGGCCAGCCTGGTTGTTAAAAGGCGGAGAGCATAGACGCACGTGGAAAAGTGTTTGCAGTAATTCCGAAATGATTAAGCAATTATGAATAGTTTATTTATTTATAATCAATTAATGATTACACTAAAGAACCACTTATGCTTTGTAATAAATTAATAGGCAGCCAAATCCTGGGTTGAAATTTTTATTTAGCCTTCTGTGCGGAATGAAATGTATTGATTAAAAGCATATGCAAATTGCATGTAATTTTTTCATCAAATTCATTTAATTTTATGGTACACCAAGGTTTTTTTTTTCCACACTGCCCTCTGTTGCCCATCATGTAGCACTGCAGCAGCCTATAACATCTGTCATGCATGGCGGTTAGCCATGCAAATACTTATTCAGGCTCAACTCTGCTTAGCTATCGAGATCTGATGAGACCGGGACGCGTTCCACGGGTGGTTTGGTCACAGGCTTCCCTTTAGCATTCATAAAAAATTAACTCATCCAGACCTGATATAGTTGCCAATTGTCTTCCATCCATTCTCGGCCGAAGCGTCGACAAAACCGTTTCAAACTATTTTGTTTGACTCGGTGAGTTCTGAAGGAGATCCAGGGCGAGCCTCATTTGCACGAGTGACCTGGGTCACGTTTGCAAATGAGGACACATACACGCTGCTTGCTTACAAGCAAAAGCAGTGTCCGGCAGAAACGTGACTTTTTCAAGAAACGGTCCCACAATAGAGACAAGGCACACACGCACGCACACGCTTTGAATAGCCACAATGGCTGGCAGAAAGGTCAACAGAGGAGTGTGGTTGAAGATGGGTGCTATTGACAGTTTTAAAATGTAAATGTATCATGTCATTTGGGCGTCACAGTGGCGAGATGTTAACTACCTCGCCTGGTATGCAGAAAGTCGTGGGTTCGATCCCAACCTTGACGCCTGCTGTATATTTGGAGTTTGCATGTATCTCTCTCCCCGTGGCTGTGTGGATTTTTCTCCGAGTCCTCCAGTTTTTTCATCCACATAAAAACACGCGTTTAGAGTATGTGGCTGCTATAAATTTCCACGTGATAAGCCACTTCGTTGAGCTATCATTTGTGGTCAGGTCGGTTCTGAAAGACAGCTACATATCTCAGTGGGCCTTACCTGGTAAATAAAAAATATATATATTTTAGTTTCTTAATTTTAGACTGGCATTCCCCCAAATTAATTGCACTCGGATACGTCATCCATTCTCGAATGTTGTGCAGTTATAACCACAGGCCGCTACTCTTGTAATTACATTGTCTGAACTCCCGAAAGTGCAGAAGTTAATTACGCAAGCTTATGACCAAATCACTCGGAATGCGCCCGATCTCGTCAGATACGCGCTCCCCATTTTCGCCAACCCTTATTGACCAGCGTGGTGAAGTATGGTCAAATAACACCCACGACCCAGGTGGTGTGGCGGGGAGAGCTTCATCCAGTGGGGGAGGTGGCGAAGGGCCGTACATGTGCACGTGCGTGCTGCAGGACGTTTACAACGCATGTCCAGTGATCGAGATGCTCTCCATGATTGTGTGTGTGTGTGGTGGCTCAGCCTACAAGAAGCAAATTCTGGCTGTCGCTGATGAGGCTGGCTGTAATTACCGGCAAAAAGTCCTACTCGAATTGTAAATGCTGCGGGTTTACTCTCCAACAGACCGGTGTGCTGAACTAGTGACGAATTGGCATGTTTTGTTCATGTGACAAACTTACTAATTGGCTGTGTCGGGTGGTGGCGGGTTTGACGACACATTAACCCAAAATAAAAACCTCTATTAAGGTTCATATTTCGATTTAAAGATTTCGTGACTGCAGGGAATCATATTCCTGTTTCTTTCGGTAAAGTCACGTAGAAGTGAAATAAAAAAATAATACAAAAATGTAAAACAATATATAATTCATATTTTTTATTAAATTTTTTATTTCCCTTCTACGTGACTTTACCGAAAGAACCAAGAATTAGGTTAATATTGGTCGAGAAAAAGCCCATGTGTTTTTTTTTTATTTTGCAGCAACGAGGTCAGTTTGCATTTTTGTTTCCTAATGTTTTTATTGCGACACAACGCGAGCCCAGTACGATACGCCGATCGCCGTTGGAGGGGAACTGAAACTACGCCAGCGGCGACTCGCGGCGGAACTGTACAAAGTGGGGGGGGGGGGGGGGGGGTGCAATTGGGCTCGCTGCCCCAGTCAAGTAGGGACCGTGCGTAGGGACGTGAGGATTTCAATGGGGAGAGAGAAGAAAGGAAGAAAGAGGAAAGACCAAGGGCCGAAGTGGCAATTTAAAACACAATGCATTTTTTCAGTAATGCTGGAAACTATTGATCGATTATTAAAATTAAGAACCGCTTATGTTTCGTAATCAATTAACCGGCAGCCAAATCCTAGGAAATCTATTCATGTAAATTCCATGCAAATTTAATTCTGTGCTTTTTATTACAGTCATTTGAGCTGTAATCGACAGCAAATTGCAGGCCCGCAGGGTGGGGTTTGAACAGCATCAGCATGTCGCGTGATCATGCTACCACGCCCGCTGCCGTAAGCGAACGTGTCACCAATGTCGCTAACCAGAGGCACAGCTCTCTCACTAACGTGACGAAACGTTCTCCAGCAATCTGCATGGAGATCGGAAAATTCAAAATTTGAGCCCCATGTTCAAAAAGAGTTTCACTGCCCCCCCCCCCCATCAGATTAACGGATTATTTTGAAAGTGTAAAATTGCAGCTCTCGATTATAATACTGTAAACTCAGCTCCCGCAGCTCCGAAAACCGGTTCCATCCTCAATCCCCATCAGTTGCCGTGCGTGAATTCACTGAAAACGGTGAGAATACTGCATGACACGTGACATTCTGGTGTCTGCCTCTGCTCCTCCTGTTGCCTCTCCTTCTGTCTCTCTCCCACCACCCACCATAACCGACAGCACTACAATCATCTTTAACGTAAAAAAAGGCAAATTCCATCCACCAAACGCATCCCGCACAGTCTACCCACGCCAACTTCGTCAACGCCTCAATTTCCCGCACCTCCGATTAGCACGGTTGGCTACGAACGGTACAAAAGAAGTTCAACATACATACGGTACTATTCCCCCCCAGATCCCTCAACTTGCGAATCAGACCCTGAAAAGAAATCTAAGCTAGTCCCCTGCAAAGCTCTGTCTAAACCTCTCCTGCCTTAGAAATGTCCTAAAAAAGGTCATCTTCTCCCGCCTCTCCAAGCACCTCCCCCCTCCACAATCTCCAGTACAATCTGGTGTCCACCAAGTACATTTCACCGATACGTGGTAAAAGGCCTCCCTCCAATTCTCTCTGCTTTAGACCACGATTCCCTCCATACCCTCCTCTCCCGCTGCTCCTACGTTTCCATACAAGGACCATCTTCCTCTCATAGATCCCTTGTTCTATGTTATGGTGTTCCACAAGGTTCCATCCTTGGTCTTTTTAAAATCCTTTATATTAAGTTCACTTGCTTGCGCGCTTACGACCGTGCAAATCTTTCGGTCGTTTTTTAACCCACTTCCCGTGATCCAATCGAGCTGACATTTTGCACACAGACTCGTTGTGCGTGACAATTTATTTTCGTGAAAACATTTTCCAAAATGTTACACTTTTTAGGAAAAAAATTTATTTTATTTAATTACCAATTGCTTAATGGTGGCAGGCAATCATCTGACCCATAGGTGGCAGCCATCTCAAGCCAGAGGACGAGATGACTCTAGCCGCCACGCATATAAAGGATTTATAGTGAAAAACTTTGTTTTTACGGGTTAATTTGTTCCTTTCTCACTCGCATCTCCTACCTCGTAGCAAAATCATCTCCAGCTCCGAAGCCCACAATCACTTCTATATGTATTACACCCAGGTCTACATTTGCACTGCCTCTATGAACCCAAGCATGGAACACACACAAATGCACACACACTCACCAGAGATCTCTATCTTAATTTAAATCAGCACGTGAGACGCACACACACAATAACTATATCAATATCAATCTGGCTCTTTAAGTCACATGGGACAAAGAGAAAGACTCCCAAGTGGGTGGCCAGCACCATGCCCAGCCCCCTTTGTCTACCCAGTGTCGATGTTCACACACTGTGCCAGGTACTCAATTAAATCTGAATCAACCTAGAGGCCCAGGACTGGTTCAGATATTCAACGACGTTGGCTGGGAGTGGGAATCGTACTCAGCTCACTTGTTTCATAGGGCAGCGTGCTGACTCCTACAATACCGCTCCTCAGACACACACGCACACACACATATGCGCACAAGAACCTCTATCTTAATTTGAATTAGCGTTATCTATGTCACGTGGGACAGACATGGGGGACACACATACACAAGATCTCTTTATTAATTTGAATCAATGCTCTCCGCGTCACACGCGACACACAGTTACAAAGACAAAGATCTCCCGTACAGACTTAAACAGGCTGTCTGGGTAAATGCTGTTTGTGAACACCTATGAAGGCCGGCATGGGTGGCCAACAACACTCAACTCTGACCGCTTTTATCCGACCAGGGCTGATGTTTGCAGACGCGCGTATTTGTGTTTGGTAAACCCTGCTTTAATACTCATAACGATAATGATTTAGTACATTTGGTATTTGCGACATTCACATAGCACAAGGCTATCAAAAAGAAAGGATCTGTTTCACAGAATTTGCAACAGTTCAAGTGCTTTATGTAATCGTAATCCAGAGTATCTTACATGTATTTTGATGTTATTTGGATCACGACGCCAGCACTTAATAGCCTTCTCATTTCGTATTTTGTCCGGAGATCATTAACGCTCACTGTCAAGCAGATGGCCCGTATTTTACGATTACACACCCGCAACAATAACCAGGGTGGCCTGCCAGATTAGAACCACCAGTGGCGAACACGCTGCTGCTCGTCCATGTCACACCGCCCCTAGATTAGGCAGGTCAGCGAGAAACAGTGGCAACGTTCACCCTTGGGTGGCTAAAAGACGGCGGGGGTGGGTAAGGGTTGGGAGTAGAGAGGCGGACGGGGACTGACCAGATGACGGAGGCGAGGAAGACGTTGATATTGCTCTCAAAGGGGTCTAGGATGGGCTCCCCGAGCATCGCGGCCGCCAGCATCCCCCCTCCGAAGCAGCACAACATGCTGCACACCCAGCAGGTGATGGGGCTCCTGCGGGACAGGTCCACCACGCCTACACACAACACACACACACACATCATTTGGTGATGCTGCTTGCTGCTGCTGCTGCTGCTGCCGCGTTTGGCAGTGGTGCACAAGCAGAAATAACTAGGCGAACAAAAAAAATCGTGCCGCGTCCGTCAATAACACTGTGGCCTTATCTTCTTGGTTCTTTCGGTAAAGTCACGTAGAAGGACGGCTGCTTGCGTTGTAGCCGAAACGTCGTGAGAATTATTTTATTATGTTTTATTTTTATTATTTTATTACTTCCCTTCTACGTGACTTTACCGAAAGAACCAAGATGATGAATCCCTGCAGTCACGAAAGCTTTAAATCGAAACTGTGGCCTTAGGCAATGGCCTCTTCTTCATAGCACATCAACACATACAAGCACGCGTCAAGCATACGCACACAACACGTGACAATTTACACAACAAAATACATACACATCGTCAAACCTGTACAGCCATTCTCAATCAATTGATGAATTTAGGACGCGCCAGTGTGTTGGTCACAGGGATTGTGTGACCATACTTCACCACACCAGTCGGTGCTGGGTGGCGAGGGCGATAGGCGTACGGTAGAACAATGGATTTTGCTGCACTGCCGTCTGCCGACCGTCACGTATTACAGCCATGCAGTCCCCTATGACAACCTGGGTGCATTGGTGGTCACATATAAAAACACTGTTATTCAGGCCCTCAACGCTGCTGCATATATATTCTCAGATCAGATTTACTTTACAATGGACGACACTGCAGAATCCGGAGAAAGCCCACGATTCACATGAGGGAGTAACATTCAATGGTCCACACAGATGGGATCGTGAACCCACTTGCTGCCACCACCGTCTCCTGGCCAAGCACGCGGCCCAGCGGGTTTGGGAGATTCACAAATCCGAGTGAACCACCAACCCTCGCCTCCAGAGGTGAGCATCACAATACAGTTGAGCGTCACGATACCACAATGATCACGCGAACTTAAAAAATAAGGGACATTCTCATTCTAGATTTGAAGCTTTCGTTACTGCAAGGATTCATATTCTAAGGTTTTCGGTAAAGTCACATAGGTAAAAAATTTAAATTAATAAAAGTAAAATAAAATAAAAATCACGACGTTTCGGAGGCAACACAAGCTTCCGTCTTCAGGTGGAACCGTCACAGCACGAGTGCTGTATCATTCTCATTCTATGAAAACTCTTGGATTTTTAAATCAGATTTCTATTCATCTCTCCATATAAAATAAAATATTTGTTTCAATCCATTAGCCTATGGGCCTTTAAGACAAATGTTATCCAGTCGCATTAGTTTAAGCAAGCAAATATTGAGTGAGAAATTTATGGATCTTTATTTATTTTATGGCATGGAGTCACTGGCGGAGGCAGTGGGGGTGGCACGAATCACCCCAATGATCCGATCGAAATCCCTAATTTCGATCGGATCATTGGGGTTTATTAGTAATAAATCGGCATTTTGCGACGCCCACTGCCACTGTGTAGCATATTATTACGTGCCAGGGACTCTATGAGATGATAGGACAAAATTCTGAGTCCATAATTGGCAATAAGTAACGGCCAAGCAGTTATAGGTGATTCACAGAATTGTGCGCAGTTGCGTATACAGTACACGACTTCCCTGAAGGCATTCACCTTCAGTGAGCACGATGCCGATCACACACGGTTCGAATTCGACCCCCGACTGATGGCTGCGCCATCGCCGCACACGCGTCAAATAAAAATCAAGGGACAAGTCCTTACTTACTAACAACTCCTCTATCATGTTTCATTGCTGGAGGCGTTGCCCCCCCCGTATTCCTGAAAATCCTGGCTCCGCCATTGCATGGAGTACTTCATAACAGTGCATAATAATAATACATCCTCATGAATATTCATATTCTTTGGTTTTTTCGGTAAAGTCACGTAGGTAAAACATTAAAATTTAGAAATTTAAATAAAATAAAAATCACGACGTTTCGGAGGCAACACAAGCTTCCGTCTTCAGGTGGAACCGTCAAAGCCACGACAGCTGTATCAAGTACATGTACTTGATACAGCTATCGTGCTGTGACGGTTCCACCTGAAGACGGAAGCTTGTGTTGCCTCCGAAACGTCGTGATTTTTATTTTATTTTACTTTTATTAATTTTAATGTTTTACCTACGTGACTTTACCGAAAAAACCTAAGAATATGAATCCTTGCAGTCACGAAAGCTTCAAATCTAGAATTCATCCTCATGAACATATAGAAATGAATTTGTCCGTTTCCAGTCAGGTGGCACTGTGGCAGAAGGCTCAACTCACAGAGGAAGGTCGTGCGTTCAGCAGCGATGTTTTTACCACAGGGCAATCACGAATCATTTGAGGCCAAGTTAACCGAGGGCAAGCCTGGGACAACTTCAGATAACATTTTGCCAGTGATGTCACTCACGCTCAGGTGACTGAACTCAGGAAAGTGTGCATTGCACAAATCACTGCGCCACCCCTCCACACACACATAACAAGACAGCACAATAAGGTTGGATGTCGACAGAGCACTCTTCATGCACAGCATCCCAGGGTACTTTACAATTGTAGTAAGTATATATGGAGGCTTGACGACAGGATCGGAGGCACACTTATTTATTACACCAACACAGTTATTACAGGTCACTGGGCTACAGGGATTTCTCGACAGCTAACCCCTCTAACCTATACCAATTCCTCCACTACGGAACTAGGGGAGGCTATCTGTCCCAGCTTGGTTAAGCTGGGATCCCGGCTCCCTGAGTCACCAGACCAGCTTCGTCTGGGCTCTCGGGGCCACGCCACCGGCTTGCCCTGGTCGGCCCTTATAAGGACAGCGAGCCAGGGGAGCTCTGGGGCCTACACTAGCAGGTCTTCCGTCTTCTCTGGTTAAAGCTGAGTCCCGACCTCGAGCCCTCGAGCTCATCACCTTTTATAGGACTCCCCCCGAGGGGGGGCCCGTGGGGGACGCACATTCGGACGTCGGTGCGAGCGCCACCCTTGTGTACGGCCGTAACCCCGCCCCTTGTGTTTGTTGGCCATCCGTGGCCATGCATAATCACACCTCAACATTCGTAGCCGTGCGCAATTACACCTCTACATCACCCCCCCTTGTACAGCTCGCAGCCGTCCCTGGCTGCAAAAAAAACGTGAATAAAGGTGCATACCTCACGAAAACCCCGTGTGTGTGTCTCGCGTAATTTTTAACAAGAACAAGAGAATCTTAACAAGAACAACAACAGGAAGAGAGAGAGAAAGAGAGAAAAAAAATAACCCGACGCGCTCCCCCCGAATAAACACCCCAAAACCAACATATATACACACTCCGGACGCCACCCCTCCCATTGTCCGCAAGGCCCCCCAACGGCCGACCTCACAACAGTCTGCGCGTTTTGGCGCGCGTTCTCGCGGCGGGCCCGTCACAAGGGCCCGTCCCGGCACGCTCAGTGACGGTTGTTGACGGTCCGGGTACAAGAGAGTCAGGCGTCGCTCCCGAGTGACCCCCGACCCCTCCGGGAGGGGTTGGTGGGTGTGGACCCGTCACTCCTGTTGCACCTGGGGACGGAATAGTTGATGTCAAGTTAGGCGAGCGCAGCGACGCCGGGGAGTCGGCGGAACCCTCACACGTTTGGCCATGCGTGTGTGCGTGTGAACCCCGGGGCGGCGCGATGAATGGTTTCAACCTTGAGGGGTGCACATACCACCGGCGCCTCCCCCACTTGACGCGAACACACTGCGGCCGCAAGACCTGTACGACCTCCACTGGCCCCCGCCACGGCCGTACCAATTTCGACGAGGTTGCCAGCGGCACCTGGGGACAGTGCAACCACGCCTTGTCCCCCGGTTTCCATTTTACCACCTGTACCCGCCCCAACCGAAGCCTCTCGTTCGCCTTCTGGCGGAGATCAGAATTTTGCGCGGCCGCTTCCCGCGCCTCAGACAATTTGCTGATGTTAAATTTAACGTGTTCGGACAAGTTAGACTTCGCCTGGGGCGCCGAGAGCTTGAGCTGGGTCGCCACAGGGGGGTTTGCCTCGCGCCCATACATTAAAAAGAAAGGGGAAAACCCGGTGGCCGCATGGGGAGCCATTCTGTAGGCCTGCAACACCCCGGCTATACGAAGGTCCCAATCCGTCTGGGATACAGACACCTGCTGGGACAGCATAGACGAGATGGTCCGATGCAGCCGTTCCACCATCCCGTCAGTTTGTGGGTGATACGGAGAGGTCCGAACCTTCTCCGTACCCAAGAGGTCGCACACCTCGCGTAGGAGTTTACCAGAAAAATTCCTACCCTGGTCAGTAAGCAGCCGTTCCGGAGCACCCTTGTCGAGGACATAGCCCTGGACAAAGGCCTCCGCGATGGCCGCTGCCGACTGGTTGGCCAGGGGCCAGGCCATAGGCCATCTCGTGAAGTACTCTACCCCCGTTAATAAATACCTATTTCCCCTGGGCGTAGCGGGAAATGGGCCGAGTATGTCCAGAGCGACGAGCTCGTTAACCCGGGAAACCTTTATGGACTGCAGCGGAGGGTTGGACCCCCTAGCAGGTGGCTTCCTTTGCGCGCATTGCGCGCACGACCCCAGGAGATCCCCCACGTCCTTTGCCATGCCCGGCCAGAAGAAATCTAGCTGGAGCGTGGCAAAGGTCTTGTGAATCCCCAAGTGCAGAAGCCGCTCATGAACAGCCCATACCACCTTACCCCTTAATGCTGCAGGCACCACGAGCCGCTGGCGGCGGGTTTTCCCATCCCAGTGCATTAAAAGACCCTGGAACAACCCCCACGAGTCAACGTTCGCCACCCCCTGACCAGCCCCCCCGACGCGACGGCGCAGAGCGAGGAGGGAGGTGTCCTCCATTTGGAGGCGTCCCCATTCCGCGACCGACAACCCCAGCAATGAATCTCTCCCTTCTTGCGCGATAGGACCCGAAGCTGAAGGCGCATCGGTAGCGGCCACGAGGACCGAATCGGTGGTGACGTTCGGGGGCCTACAACGCCCCGAACCCAAGAGGCACGCGCACTCCGAAGTGGGTGGCAATCGTGACAGGGCGTCAGCGTTCGTGTGGCGGACACCCTTACGATATGTGGTGACAAAGTCATAGTCTTGGAGGATCTCCAACCATCGAGACAACTGGCCCGATGGTTGTTGAACCCGCAGGGCGTACTGTAGTGCCGCATGATCTGTACGGACGGTGAATCGCCGACCGTACAGATACGGGCGGTACTGCTGAATAAAATAAACAATCGCCAATAATTCCCGACGGGTAACGCAGTACATCTGTTCGGCTGGAGACAGTACCCGACTACCGTAAGCCACCACATGCTCTACGCCCCCAATGAGCTGGGACAGCACGCCCCCGATGCCCGTGTTACTCGCATCAGTATCGAGCAAGAAAGGTTGTGAAAAATCGGGGTAATTTAACGGCGGAGCCCCCACCAAAGCATTCCGGAGGGCGCGAAAAGCAGCCTCCTCCTCCGGCCCCCAATGAAACCTGACTCCCTTGGACGTCAAGGCATGTAATGGTTTCGCAATCGTAGCGAAGTCAGCCACAAATCGTCGATAATACGATGCGAACCCAATGAAACTCCTGACCTCTCCCACCGAGGTGGGAGTCGGCCAGGAGCTGACGCATTCCGTTTTGGCGGGATCAGTGGATATCCCCGAGCGCCCAACAATGTGACCCAAATATCGCACCGATTCGCGGAGTAAATGGCACTTCTGCGGTTTAAATTTCAAATTGGCAGCCCGCATTTTGAGAAAAACAGCACGCAACCTCTGGAGGTGTTCCTCGAAGGATTTGCTAAAGACGATGACATCGTCTAAGTAAATCAAACACGAATCCCATTGCAAACCTGCCAAGACCAATTCCATTAACCGCTGAAAAGTTGCCGGCGCAGAATGTAAACCCATCGGCAAGCGGTTAAATTGGAAGAGACCTTGCGGCGTACGAAAAGCAGTCTTAGGCTTTGATTCGTCATCCAGAGGAAGCTGCCAGAATCCAGATAGCAAATCGAGGGTGGAAAAGAATCGCGCCCCCGCCAAGGCATCGAGCGACTCATCCATTCGAGGAAGCGGGTACGCATCTGCCACAGAGATTTTGTTCAGACGGCGAAAGTCGACACAAAACCGCAGTGAGCCGTCGTGTTTTTTCACCAAAACGATCGGTGCGCCCCACGGACTGTTGGAAGGGGAAATGATATCGGCGGCTAGCATGTCATCAACAGCCGATTTGACATGATCCTTTTCGGCGGGACTCAACCGAAAGGGATTTTGGCGGATTGGCGCGCTGTCACCCGTGTCAATATGGTGTCGCAGCAATTTGGTACAACCAATATCAAATTTGTGTTGACTAAAAACGTCAGCAAATTCGCTCAGGAGAACTCGCAGCTGCGCGCGCTGCGAGTCGGACAGGTCCACTGAACCCGCGCAAAGCGCATCCAGCCATCCGTCATCACAGTCCGAATGCGGTCGCGACGGAGGATCGGTGGATACCTGACCCACGAGTGGTTCCTCATAGGGTACCGGCGTTGCGTGTGCAAGCACGGTCCCTTGAGGAACCACGGCCGTTCGCGATCCCACATTAAGGACTGCAATGAAGGGGTACCCATCCCCTCTCACCATGGTCTGAGCCGCGAGCAAATCGGGTCCATTGACCCCGGCCCGAGATGGTCCCAACAAGACCCCCCTATCCGCAACCCCTTCATTAAACGGCCGACGCAACCTAAGAGGGACGAGCATCTGAGCCCCCGGAGGTACGCGCACAGTTTTTGTCACGAGCGCCTGCACGGTGGCAAACGCCCGACGCTCCGTGGTGGGGGAAGACAAAAAAGTAACGCGTCGGCCCGATGGGAGCTCAATGCACCCCTGGTCAATCAGGATACGGATGGGCATTTTGGCCAAGAAATCCGTCCCCAACAGGCACGGAACCGCGAGTGAGGAGGAAACCAAAACAGGGCCGGATAACTTAATGTCTCCGATGCAGATAGTGGCGCGGATTTGCCCAATAATGCCCAGCGAGCCCCCGTTAGCAGCATAGCATGGCACGTCAACAGGGAGCAAGGGACGACTTTGAACGGGAAGGATGTTATAAATCAAATCAGATATAATGGTCGCCGATGCCCCTGTGTCAATTAAAATCCGCACCTCTACCCCATCAATGTGACCGACCACAACCGATGATCCCGCCGACGCAGCAACAACACGATGGGCGAGCTCCGACCACTGACCTGGTTGGAGCGCTCGCCGCATTACCGAACAATCGCGCGCGACGGACGGGGAATTTGGAGCCCTGTTTAGTTGAGCGCGTGAGTGTGTGTCGGATGTGTGTGTGGGCCAAACGTGTGAGGTGCCGCGACTCGCCGTATTTCTCTGCTGGAGCTTGGGAGGAGACGGCGTGGCGTCCTGGCGAGGTGTCGCCCCGCGCTGACGGGGAGCCCGGCATCCTGACGCAACGTGGCCTTGCAGGCCACAGTTGTAGCAGCGTGTGAGCGCCCCCGATGTCCTGGGCTGCTCCTGGCGACTCGGTCCATTCCGAGCCTGTGGCGCCGCCGATCTCCATTCCCCTCGCCGCTCCACCCCGCAGACCTCCTCCGACGGGAGGGCGGTGGCCGCCATGGCATGGCCGGCCGCTCCCTTTGCCGCCTTCCGACGTAGGGACCGCAAGCCCCCGTGTATGTGGCGCGCGATCAGCAGGGACGACATCTCCGCGTCGTCTTGAGCCAGGACGTTGACGTCCAGCTCATCAGCGAGTAGCAGCAGCTTCTCAGCTACCATGGCATCCACTCCTTCCTCGTCCATCCTTGGGAAAGCAGCCTTCGCCAGAGCCAGGAGGGCCGTCCGGAAGGCCAGGGGTGACTCGTTGGCGCCCCGACTCCGATCGTGGAACAGCTGCCTGCAGTCCGAAGGCGGCCCATAGACGGCTGACAGCAGCTGCAACGCCAGGTGTAGAGTGGCGCGCTTTTCCCTCGGCGCCGAGGTGAGGGTAGCCAGGGCGTCGTTGTCCAGCATCGCTGGCAGCGCGCGTAGGGCCTCGGCGTCCGACCAGTTCGCCATCTTTCGATGAGCGATGAACCGCCTCTTGAAGCCGCCCCAGTCTCCGTCAGCGCCGACAAATTCTTTAAGAGGCGGCAGACGCTGTTGTAAGGCGGCGTCCGTGGCCGTAGAACGCTCTCCGTCGCTCCCCGCCGATGATACAGTGTGGGCGGGCCGTGCACATGGCATCGCCGGTCGCTCCGATGTTGACGCGCCGGCCGGCGTTGATGATGTCACGGCTTGTGCTTGGCGCTCAGCAGACACGTGACGCGGGCCCGCCCCGCCCTCCGCTCGTACTGTAGATATGGCGGGAAATTTGACCGCGAGCCGCGTCGGGGTGGCGGGAAACGTCGCCCCGCGCCGGCTGCCGTCGTCGACCCGCGCTGCTCCTCCAGCCCCCAGCCGCGTGATCTCCTCCAACGCGGCGGCCGCGGCGTAGAGCAGGTCCGCCAGGCGGGAGTGGGCCAGCCGGAGTCCTTCGGCCGACGCATCCCCCTCCTCCTGTCGTAGCGGCGCGGGCGTACTCGGCCCCGGCTGCTCCGAATCGACCCCGGCCATCTCTGGTGGTGATTCGGCCGCGGCGTCTTCCATCTCCGACTCCCTGGTACGTGTCGTCCCTCGTGTGTCCATCGTTGGACGTTTACTTCTGACCCCAGATGTAGTAAGTATATATGGAGGCTTGACGACAGGATCGGAGGCACACTTATTTATTACACCAACACAGTTATTACAGGTCACTGGGCTACAGGGATTTCTCGACAGCTAACCCCTCTAACCTATACCAATTCCTCCACTACGGAACTAGGGGAGGCTATCTGTCCCAGCTTGGTTAAGCTGGGATCCCGGCTTCCTGAGTCACCAGACCAGCTTCGTCTGGGCTCTCGGGGCCACGCCACCGGCTTGCCCTGGTCGGCCCTTATAAGGACAGCGAGCCAGGGGAGCTCTGGGGCCTACACTAGCAGGTCTTCCGTCTTCTCTGGTTAAAGCTGAGTCCCGACCTCGAGCCCTCGAGCTCATCACCTTTTATAGGACTCCCCCCGAGGGGGGGCCCGTGGGGGACGCACATTCGGACGTCGGTGCGAGCGCCACCCTTGTGTACGGCCGTAACCCCGCCCCTTGTGTTTGTTGGCCATCCGTGGCCATGCATAATCACACCTCAACATTCGTAGCCGTGCGCAATTACACCTCTACACAATGCATGGACCAACCAATAGGACCCACCCCCTCACATTCGTCAATAACACTACCTTAAAATAAAAAAGATATATATAATAGGCGCCGTTTTTGGTATGGTCCCTTTTTTCATAGGGGATAATTGTGATATGAAGAAGCGCCATTAACCAAAACAGTCACATCTATATATTATACATCTTAAGGCAGCGTTATTGATGAACGTGTTGAGTTTTGTTTGTTAGTGTGCGTGTGCATCACTGCCAACACAGCATCAGCAAATAATTTGTTCATCTAAGCAATGGGTGAACTCCAAAATAAAAATTTGAAAATGAAACAGTTGATTGTGCCAACTTCCCTGAAATGACTTGTAATCGAGGCTCCCAAGGCAGGGAGCATGCCAATGGAAGGCCCTTGCCCCCTCGTGCCTTGAGACGACTTATAGGAACCTCCCAAAGACAAAGGTCGCCCCTATAGTCTGAATGGACTGTTGGGGCAAGTGCTGTTAGCGAGCACCTGTGAAGGCCGGCACAGCGCATGGGGTGGGTGGCCAACACCACGCCCGGCCGCCTTTGTATCTCCAGAGGCGGTGTCTATACACCGCACCAGGCAGAGGTCGCAACCGGGTACCCAATACCCGTACCCTACCCGATACCCGGCTACCCGTACCCGGCCAGGTACGGGTACCCGTTTGCGACCCTAGTGCGACCGGGCACGTCTACAGGTAGACCGTGAGTCACTGGTGAGTAACCGTTTGTCACTCATTTCCTAACGTCTTGTCTCTTCTCACAATTCAAGTTCCTAGAATCAACCCACCCGCGCCTGCAACATGGCTTCATCCCAGAGGTCGCAATCAGGTACCCGATACCCTACCCGTACCCGGCCGGGTACGGGTAGGGTACGGGTACCCGTTTGCGACCCTGGTGCGGCCGGGTACGGGTAAGGAATCAAAACCCGTTTGCGACCTCTGGCACCAGGTACTCATGTCAGGTTGAGTCGACCTAAGGGAGGCCCAGAACTGGTTCACATAATCGTCACTGGTGTTGGCCATGAGCGGGAATCGAACTCGGGAAGTCGGGTTCATAGCACAGTGATAACCACTACAACCCCCATATACAGACACACCAACATGCGTGCGCACACACACACACACGAGGATGCACACAAACATCAAGATTCTTAGGACACCGCAACAATAAGTGTCCAGCCAATTTCAGTTCAAAAGCAATACGTGTGAGAGGAGCTCTTCATCACGACGGTCACGTCATACTTTTTTTCATTTTATTCAATTTTAATATTTCACCTGGAAATTCCCTTGAGATGTATAATCGCGTTTGCAAGCATGTCCACCAGGGCGTCGATTGACACACGGGTAGCATATAGGCAACGGCAAAAACACCAATTACAGCATAAAGGTGTCATCGCTACAATGACACGGTGTCAATGAAGGAAAGCCACACACGCCGACGAACTTTGCTCTCGCGAGTGCAGTTTGCCTCCTGGACAGCACAGATACCGCACAGTTTGTCAAACACGTGCATTGCCCGTGCAGCGCACGAGCAGAAAACCTGTGGTGTACCGGGCATTTTAAGCAATATAAAATATTAATCGCGTATGACAAATTCCGGCCGAGTGTGCAACAGCACAGAAAGCAATCTTGCTGGACAGCCCGAGTTTCACACGACAGGGGGAGAAAAACTGGACATGGTGCATGGTTAGAGGAGTGGTCACGTGCCCCTCAAGTGTTCATGAGGAGATGTCATTTCTCTTTAATTTGGAGTAAAATCGCTTGTTAAAGACTATCGTTGGGATACTTAACAGGATTTTTTTTTAGCTGTCGTCTTTGAGAAGAATTTGTTTTACTGTTATGATAAAACCAAGGTTTGTGTGCAGTCGTTCAAGGAAACATTGCAATTAAAATGTACGGCTCTAGTTGAAATACAGGACCGCATAACTTTAAGTTAGCATATAAACTGCATACAACGTATATAAATGACTCTCGACTTCAAGGTAACGTTGCATTTCATAACAAACAATAACAAAAAGTATCCCTTTTCAAATACACTTGTTGGATGGTCTCCACATATTGTGCTGGTCACAGGATTAGTTTGACCATACTTCATCACGCTGGTCAGTGTGGGTTGGTCAAGGAGATGGAGGGCAGAACAGGTTCACCACTAACCTAAGCCATGGCCGGGAATCAAATTCAGAAGTGCATTAACCACAGCAGCTTGGCTCCCACGTGTTGCATATCACCCCCTGAAATGTATTCTATTCAAATAGCATTAAAATCATCAGAAAGCCATCAGGAAGGTTTCTTTGTTTGTCTACGGGTGTGCAACCTTCACAGCTCATCGGATTCATTCACTCTAAATATTCTGATTGTGAGATATCGATGTTATAGTTGCTACTCAATTCATATCCATATATGAATTAATATTCTGAAGGTCAAATTCACTCATCTGAAGCACTGTGGTTGCGTACATCTGAGCCACGAGATTTATCGTCTAAGGAACAAAGTTACTTGCATCACCGAACGACTCAGATTTAAATGAGTGCAACGACTGTGAGCTTGGCTTTCGGTTGTCGCTCTGACTTGCATCACAAGCGAGGCTGTGTTATGTGAATATGAATATTAAGGCTGTCTATTACTCTCTCAGTGATTGCCTTTTTATTTTAATTTGATTTCAATTGCCACATTAAACTAATTCCAGAGAGCTATTTCGCAATTAAACTTACAGCCAACATGAGCATTTTCATCGCTCCGTAACTATTTTTAACACGGGGGACAGAGTATGCTCAGATGTACACCATCATCATAATAATCATCATTGCACTATTGCAGTTGTCAAAATGTCGCCAAAATCCATTTGCTATTTCGAGCGGCGCATTTTTAAACGTAGGAAAGCACGGTCAACCGTTTGCACCATGTTAAATAATTGTCCTCGAAATATTTCTTGTAATATTTAAATATTATATCAATAAAGCAGAGTGGTGGCACAGCAGTTGATGCGTTCGTTTTGAACCTGGTGACCTGAGTTTGATAACTGGCCACCGCTAACATCAGTGGCGAGTGATACCCGAACCCGCACTGGCCTTCACCAAGCCGCACTCACTAGCATGGGGAGGAACAGTCATACGAAGCTTCATAACCGAGTTGCTGTGCGGAGGCCTTCATCCAGAAGTGGATTAACACATTATTACAACTATAAATATATATAAAATAGCAATGCTATAAGTACATTTCCTCCAACCAACCAATCTTTCTATTATGTGCGTCAACAAAATGTTTCATCGGTGGATGGATGTATAGTTCTTGGAGAGCAGTGGAATACGTATCTTATGCGTATGCGACGTTACAGTGAAACTGAATGACAAATGGCAACAGAGGTTTTGTTTTGATTGAAGTGGACAGCCGGAGGGCCTTGATGGTCAGGGCACTGGACACCACGAGACGGTTTTCTTGATTGCCACAGGAGCCGGAGCCATTTTCCATGGAGAATTCTGCACTGACTGGTGTCCACTTTTAAACATTACACTGCAGAGCCTGTGATGTAATTCACAAGAGTAGACACCCGAGCGTTTCGGCCAATGCTTTCGCATCGCAGAGAAGCCTTAAGGGGTCAAATGAATCATGCCACAGCTGTCTTGCTGCAGCGACATTTCATCCATGTGAACACGCTTCGCGTTCAACTTAGTGGCACACCACACACATTCAACTTGGGGAGGCGGACAATCTATTGATTACCGAATGACTATCTCACATTCTTGGTTCTTTCGGTAAAGTCACGTAGAAGGGAAATAATAAAGGACTTTACCGAAAGAACCAAGAATATGAATCCCTGCAGTCACGAAAGCATTAATTCGAAAATAAACTCACAATAATAACATCAGGACCCATGATGTAAATATGAAGCTTGGGCACGTGATAGTTTTTTTAAGTAGCTGAAGCTCAATTTAGTAACAAAAATCACATTGTGTCTTTGGAGTTACTGTACTTATTATTAACATTGTTATATTTTAAAATCCGTTTTTGACTAATTCAACTGGAATGCGCACGATCTCATCAGATCTCAGGAGCTAAGCAGATTTGAGGCTGTATATAAAGCTTGGATGTGTGGCCGCCATGCAAAGAAGATTGTGAAGAGGCCGCTGCATCGCTATGCCACGTGGTGGCCGTCAGAGTAACACTGGACAGCGCAGCAAAACACATTATTGTACCGTACTTCTGCACTTCCGTGTGTATGCTCTCCTGCCTTGACCAACCCCGCACTGACCAGGGCGGTGCAGGTCACAGAACTGCACGGTGTGGGGAGTGACCAGCAGGTTTGCATGCCGCGTTCCCTCCTTCTGCTGCCACTCCATCGCTAGCCTCGACCACTGGCCAAGCGTCCCTTCTAGCGACATGTCTGGCCCCGAGCTCGCTCACTCTTTTTCCACCGCCCACACTATGTCTCCTGTAAATGATCTCCCGATCCACGTATTGCTCTGCCCGTCTCTCGGTGTAATTCCAAGCATGCACTTCTCTATGCTTCTTTGCACACTTTTTGGCTTGTGAATATAAGTCGCTATATAATACACAAAAAACTACAGGGTTCGCATGTGTATTGGCGTACACTGCTAATATGACTCCACAGCTTCTACTAAGTTTTATAGGTTTATCTAATTAAAAGCAAACGTTCTCATTGAGCCTTTGCAGCAATGCGAGTTTGTAGGGGATCTACCATTCATTTAAAAGCATCCTTGACGCTGCTCTAAGTGCTAAAAACAAACGCACATTAAAAATAACACCTCCTCCAGGCGCTGTTGCCATGTGCTCCAAACGTCAACGTAGTCAATATTCAAGTTCATCTTACGCTGGTGCGTAAGTTTTTGCGATGAACCAAATCTAACACTTCGTCTAATCTCATCAAACAGCTAATTACGTACAGGCAGGACATAAATAAGCCTCATAACACACACACACACAGATCAAAGTTGATTTCTAGGCAGCAAAAAGCCCTACTTGTAACCATAGGATGACTTCCCCCATCATGCCTTGCATGTCACATGACACAACCGTACTCTAGTCTTGATTTAGTCCACAAACTCCAACGAGTCAAAATTGTGGCTTGACTGCCTTCCTGCTTGTTTGTGGTTCCTCAGCAATGTACGATGCACTTTGCTTGAACAACGCGATATGTATTTTAAAAAATAATATTATCATTTTTTAAGGCTACAATCTTAATTTTTCAGTTGGTGATCTAAGAAAAATCTGCGTACATATATACACTCTGTGTGGCAATGTCACAGCCTGAAGACTGTTGGGGAAAGTGCTGTTAGCGAGCATCTATGAAGGCCGGTACGGTACATGAGGACCGATCCTTTGGTCACAATCATGCCGTCACACTGTCTAGAAATCAACTTTTTACCGTGCATTACCGATCTAAAGTTTTTGCGTTGTTAAAAGAGAACTGTAAAACTGATATTTAAGATGCTGGCAACCTGCCTCCCCCACCCCTCCCAGAGCATTGGCGGGTCCAGTTCTTGAAAATGCCGGTCTGGAGCCGGAGTGAACAGCTGCAGAGCAGATTACTGCTGCGTAGGACATGGAGCTGCCCAAAATATGCGTGGTTGCACACGAGTCACCGAAAAGACTAACTTTAACCACGGCCAAAGCAGTCCCTGCAGGAAGCCCGTGCACACGTTATTGCTGATATATTTTGTGCATATACAACATAACGATGATTATCAATGCCTCCGAACAAGTGCCCAGAATGCTCCCTTATCATATTAGATCTCGGAAACTAAGCAGAGTTGAGACTTGATATGTGCTTGGATGGGCAATCACTATGCACAGCAGAATGTTTTAGGCTGTTGGGCTTCGTGATGGGTAACAGAGGGCAGGGCAGTAAAATCCATTTCTGTCCTGCACTTCTATGCTCCCACATCTTTAACCTGTCGCTTCACCATCATCGTCATCCCCAAAGCATATGTTCTTTTTGCACAGCATGGTCAAACAACACCCAAAACACGAACGCAGGGTGGGGAAGCTGTCCTTCAGCAGTCGATTGACAAGAGGCCGAAAACGACGAGTAATTGTTTCCAATGTGGTTGTTGAATGTGCAGCATTTAAATGAACCGGGAGTTGTTGGGTCTAGAGCACACACGTGGAAAAAGTTGTGCATTTTACCCAAATGCAATATTTAGAACAGTTAACGTTTTCACGTACATTACCACATATTTTTTGTACGCGTAATCTGATTAGTAACCTGCGATTTTTTCACGTGAACAGAGGCAATATTTTAGTTACTAAGCACAATTTCTGTACTGTAAATGGATACATGGTCAGGCATTATATACACAGTATATAAGGCATGCTTATATACACATTTGACCGAATAATATAAAAATGTACAATACAAAATTGTAAACGTAAAATGCGTGCATACATATTGCACATATGTACTGGTAACATAATACAGTACACGAATACATAAAATGACATACGTACATGCACAGATGCAAGCGCATACACAGATAGACCCACCGATGAATACATTCCAGCACATGCAGCATACCCTGTATACTATTTGGCCTGTTCCTTGCAGATTGTTCAGGTACCACTGCTGGGTACGCATACTTGTTTGGAACCCTACAGAGTTCTGTATCTCCTACTATTTTTTATTTTACTGGGTAAGGCCCATTGAGCTATAAGGGGACCTGGCGATCACAAATGACAGCTCAGTGAAGTTGCTTATCGACATTTATCGGAGGCAAATACGAGAAACGCGTGTTTCTAAATGTGGAAGGGAAAACCCGGAGGACCCGGAGAAAAATCCACGCGGCCATGGTGAGAGAGACAAATATAGAGGGGTCAGGGTCGGGATCGAACCCACAACCTCCCGCATACAAGGCGAGATAGTTAACATCTCACTCACGTCACGGTGGCGAGATAAACAAAAATGAGAGGGCATCTAAGTGACAAACACCAGTCCGCAGGATGACAATAACCACCAACCTCACACCCAGATGAGTGTAACTTGCAAAACCACACACACGGGTCACGCCGCGATTTGCTGAGCTAATCTCTCCAATGTATGTGCCGTGATCATTTACAGGGCATATCTTTGCGTGTGGAATTCATTATTCATCAGTCGAATACTGTATTGTATTAAAGCTCAACGCAAGCTTAACAATGGGTGTAGCCCTTTAAAAGCATATACTTTTACAAGACACATCCTGTATATAATTCAATATCGGCATATAGTCCATCCACTGCAAGCGGAACTAACTTTTCTTTCGTAGAATTTTTGCCCTTTAAACTCGTGTAATCGTAAAGGGCTGAAAAACACCATACACATTCAAATGCAATATGATGGATGTAGGCCTCTTCTCTGTCGATCACGGAGGTTGCTTGATCTTACTTTAACCAAAACTGGTCAGTCCAGGTTAGCGAAACGGGGTGGGACGGTGGCCCAGAAAGGGTTCAGATTTCACGCGCCACCCATGCCAACCACAAGTTGCAATCCACAGCGCACGTGTGTGGCGGTGTTAAAATGCATGATTTCGTTGGTGCACATTCGGGTACATTACGTGGCTTTAAATGTACACGTTACAGCGCTTCGTCAATGAATGTGCTGGATGAGGGTCATTGAGGTGGTTTTGAGAAGGGAAAACATCGTGGCAGCATATAAAGTAGCGTGTACTAGAGTAAGTCCTCTGTACAAAAGTGAAACGCTTGTCCTGCTGAAACGATTATGGGCTGGGGGTGGCGGCACTCAGCTCCTATTTAGGGCCCTAAGCCGATGGTGGAGACTTCGCATTCCACATTCCCACGGCAGGAGAAAGTGATTGCAAGGCACAAGCCATTCATTATTAACGTATTAATGGCACACTTAATCACCATCAGCAGCAGCAGCCATGATCAATCCACTGCTGGATAAAACACCCTGTCACTATCTCTCATGGTCACTGCGATGTGAACAAAATCCCCATGCACACGAGCTGATTTCACGGCTCCATCTCTGCGATGGTAGTGACACAATGTAAGAGTCACAAACCACACCACTTCTACATTTAACAACGATGCACATTTCAAAGTTCATTAACCTTTTTAAAAAAATCGAAGAAAAGTTAAATATTAACACGAAAACATTTTAAAAACTACGTTGAACCCATCAATACTTAGATTTAAATTTAGTATATTAACCACGAAAAAGTTAATATATTTCACATTATTTCTATGAATACTTTAAAAGGCATTAGTAAATTTACTTGCTGGTTAGAAATATTTCAAAATTAACCCCGAAAAGGTTTCTGGATTAAACTTGGGTAGAAATGCATGTTCATCAACATCCATCATCCACTGCTGGATGAATGCCTCTCCAACCAATGCTTTATTTTATATTTTTATTTATTAGGATTCATGATTCGATTTTTTGGCTTATTAAATGTTCACGCAGGTCAGCCTTGCCCATCAACACCATAATTTGCAACACACACGCACCACACACAACTAATAATTTAAACGAAAAATATTCGGGTAACTTGTGCTGAAGGGTATTCCAATTAAGCACACGTTTACCCAACAGCAGATAAAAAAACTTTTCTGATTTTATAGACACAGAACCTGGTTGATTAAAATGCAAATATCCGGCTTTGCATCTACTTGAATACCATCACACATCTTCTTGGTTCTTTCGGGAAAGTCACGTAGAAGGGAAGTAATAAAATAATACAAATAAAACACAATAAAATAATTCTCACGAGGTTTCGGCCACAACGCAAGCAGCCGTCCTCATTTCACATTTGGACTGGTTTTCACCTGAGGACGGCTGCTTGCGTTGTGGCCGAAACGTCGTGAGAATTATTTTATTATGTTTTATATTTATTATTTTATTACTTCCCTTCTACGTGACTTTACCGAAAGAACCAAGAAGATGAATCCTTGCAGTCACGAAAGCTTTAAATCGAAATACCATCACACACTTACACAACTCCAATCTTAATTTCCTCAACCTCTCAACAATGCAAGATGCTACAAATGTTAGGATTTTAAACAACACAACAGACCGCTCAAGAAACAAACACATAATTTAAATACTGTACAGAATTGTTTTACCCAAAACCAGTTAATCTACTTTGCAGTATTCTAAAAGACCCAACTTATTTAAATATATATAACCTTACGACTCACTGCATTCCACCACATGTCAAATAGCTCAGCATTATATTAACTTCATTGCTATACTTTAACTTATTTTAGCTTTTGTAATATTGGTGACCCACATGTCACACTTGCAAAGACTTTCTCCTGGTTCTCTTGCTTCCCCTCAATTGTTCGTGGTTTATAAACAATATAAACTTAAAACAATTGACCTCAAGTGCTGGGGATATATAGTTTCAAGTTGTGTTGTACGTGATGTGCATTACAAGTTGTAACAAATGTTATGATTCTAAATAACACAACATAGTCATACAACGTACACTCATTTATCAAACGTAGCAACTTTTCTCTCAACTTTAAACAAATGTAACCTTAAATGTGAAACATACACACACGCTACACACACACTGCACGCACAACTTCACGCTAAATCTCCTCAGTCCAAACGTGAAATGACAAACATCACGATTGTAAGTAACACAACCAAACACACTCATCAAACAAACGTGGCAACTTTTCTCTCGACTCGTGTGTAAACAAAATAGATTAGACATTTAAAACCACGCAACTACACCACCCCCATCCACCAAAGTGCGTTCGTCCGTCACCAATGCAACAAACTTGCAAACCAACGTAACAAACTTCTCATCTTAACGCGTGCAATTAACAAACAAGGCTTCGCAAGCAAGCAGCAACAACAACAACACTCCCTCGCACACACACAGACAGAGACACACACACACAGAGGCCCAATTATGGGCATCGCCGGAGTGGCGAACTAATTTAGGCGGCGGACCTGCTTCGTGCTTGAGGTACATGATGGAGAGGGTGTAGTGCATCAGGTCGAATATCGGGAACATCGGCAACCTCGCGAACTGTCCAGCCACGTCCTCCAACCCGAAGTCCGACATCAGCCCCATCGCTCTCTTGTTTGTTCTCTTGAAATCGCGAGATTCACTCGGGCGCCGTTCAAGTGAAGGGGGTCGTTCGACCAACACACAAAAAATTTAACTCCCGCAGCCGGCTTGCCCCGGTTACTACGAGTAGCTAAGTCGTCTGTGTCCCTGTCTCTACGAGTAGCTAAGACGTATCTGTGTCCCTGTCTCTACGAGTAGCTAAGACGTATCTGTGTCCCTGTCTCTACGAGTAGCTAAGACGTCTCTGTGTCTCTGTCTCGCTATCCACGCAACAGCAGCCCCCAGTCGCGACCGGCCACAGGTTTTTCGCGATTCGTAAATTGGCAAAGCCGATCGCTCGCGCGTGCCAGTGCACCCCACCGCGCTTTCCGTAGTGGGGGGGAGTGACGTCAGCGCGTACAGGGATTGTGCTTGCAACGTCACCCTTTGCGTCCGGATGACGTCGTCAGCGTCGCCGCGTGATGTCATTACGCACCCCCCCCCCTCTCCCCGCCCCCCGGTTGACGTTGCTCTCATCGCGCGCGCGCGCCATCAATCGTGATACGAAATGACGTCATTACGCAGCGTACAAGTTCGGGGCGTTGCAGGAAATTATGACGTCATACTGTCCGAGGAGTGACAGTCGTTGTGACGTCACGCTGTAGTTTAAGTTGCTAAATGACGGTCACACTTTAAGACGACTACAGTCTTCGGATTGCAGTGACACCAGAATCAGAATATTTATTGATACTGGCAGGAGGAATCCGATGAGCTATGAAGCTCTTTTGACAGATGTCCAGTAGGGGCAGGTCAAAACGCTTACAACAACAAACAATATAAAAAAACACGAAAGCAGTGGAAAGTATAGGAAAGTTAAAGAACTCACTTCTGAATATATACGTGTTTTCTTCTTGGTTCTTTCGGTAAAGTCACGTGGAAGAAATGAGAATCATTCAGACGCTGTTTTTCCGACAGACCTGTTCGTTCACCTGAGGACGGCTGCTTGCGTTGTGGCCGAAAGGTCGTGAGAATTGTATTTTATTATGTTTTATTTTTATTATTTTATTATTTCCCTTCTACGTGACTTTACCGAAATAACCAAGAAGATGAATCCCTGCAGTCACGAAAGCTTTAAATCGAAATATACGTTTTTATTATGCCAGGTAAGGCCCCACTGGTCTATCAAGAAGCGACCTGGCCACAAGATGACAGCTCACCAAAGTGGCTTAACACGTGCACATTTATAGCAGCCAAATACTCCAAAATCTAAACGCAACCGAATAAAACTGAGACATATTTTAATAAAAAAAAGCAGGGGCCCGAGTACCGAATAGCTTTCACAAATGTTTAATTACATTTGCGATAGGATAACAATGCATTACGCTTTATCAGCGGCTTTAATAACACGACTATTCTATAAAATATGATTAACAACATGGCTGTGCTTATATACAGATGATTGCGGGATGATGATCATGATGTAAAGAAAAAAGGGAAAACCCTATTATTATATGTTGGTACTGGCAAAGGAGGTCTAATGATGTAGATGCTCTGATAGTGCATTGTCTTTGAGCTGTGCACGCCTTTTGGCGTCCTCTGGTCGAGCACCAATTGGGTCGAGGCTCAAAAGAAAGACGTCCCTTGGTGTGGACCAATCAGTTTCAAGGACAATGCATATATTATCATTGTGTGTTTTTTGTTTGCATTTTGACTGCAAGTATTGTGGTTAATGCAGACATGAATCCTTGTAAAAAGGTTTCAGTTTTGTTGCCAGAAAAAAGGGGAAAAACTCCTTTTATTATGTTGAGATGCAAGATGATTTATGATGATCTCCATATAGATGTGTGCAAGATGATTATCCCGATGATAAGTGCGAGATCATCTTCATACAGATATGTGCTCGATGATGATGATGATACGTGAGTGCGAGGTGATGATGTTGATAATCATGATTTTTATTATAAATTTGTTCACGATCATCATAACAATCATTATGATCATGATGCTGATATATAAATCGGTGCATGCGAGGTGATGGTGATCATTATAATAAAGAAACACATCTTTGTTTCGCTTTTAAATGTCTCATTAATTCATTTTGATTCCAAAGCAGAATACATCCCTAATTTTTGAATAATATCTTCGTTCCAATTAATTCGATCGTTTTTTTAATTCATATATCGCTACATCATCTACAGACCTTTGTCAATCCAATACTGAACGACAGCCTCCCCGCACCTTGTCGGTCATGGGCGATTGTTTGACCATACTTCACCGCGAATTTGTTCAAGCTGCGCGTTATTGGTACACGGCGGTACCTAGAACCGATTCAGATGTCACCCGCCACTGTTGCAAGCAGGCCGGATTAACATTTTGTAGGCCCCTGGGCGACAGGTACTGTGAGGCCCCCAGTGATATTTTCCAAAGGAAAAATAAAATTTTATTTTTACAAGGCTAACAAATAAAATTCAGCTGACGGAGGCCCCTTGGCTGCAGCCCATAAAGCCCCGTGCCGTAATCCCGCCCTGGCTGCAAGCCCGTGTTCGGGAATCGAACTCAGGTGGTGGCCAGGTTTCGTACCTCCACCTGCGAAAAACGGAGCCACGGAAATCATCTCAGGCACGGGTGCTGCGTGGATTGTTAAATCGGAGGGCCCTATAAGAGGTGGCGGCGGCTTTTTGGGAATGCCTTCATCCAGCAGTGGATCGATTATGCCTGACACTAACAATCACGACAATTTCAACTAACAACCTGCCGCACAGTATTCACTCACTCACTCACTCGAGAGAGAGAACGACTCGGTGGTGGCATGACAAGCCACAGACAAACGGGGCGGCAGCAGCAGCAGCAGAGGTCGCAAACGGGTTTTGATTCCTTACCCGTACCCGTACCCGGCCGCACCAGGGTCGCAAATGGGTACCTGTACCCGGCCGGGTATGGGTACCCGTACGCTACCCGTACCCTACCCGAAATGAGTGGCAAACGGTGACTCACCAGTGACTCACGGCCTACCCGTACCCGGCCGCACCTGGGTCGCAAACGGGTACCCATACCTGGCCGGGTACGGGTAGCCGGGTATCGGGTAGGGTACGGGTATCGGATATCCGGTTGCGACCTCTGAGCAGCAGCCACGCAGTCAGCCGGCGCCAGTAATTGGCCCAGCTCTGCGGTCCTCTATATACGAAGGCGTAATCGGCCAATTGAGTGTTGAGATGTGGAAAGAAACCGGAGCACTCGGAGAAGAAGAAAAAACCCCATGCGTGTGAGGGGGAAACACTCTATTACAATGCAGACTGAATGGGTGGATGGAAACAAAATAACACTAAGGTGTTATTTTTTCTGGCAATAAAGCAGGTGTAAAGATCATGCTAATCTCTCACATTAACATAGCCACTTCCGTGATCTCGTCGAGGAGGCCGCTTTCCTTTTTTTCTACAGTTAAATGCTAGTTTCTCACATTAGCATCACTAGCCCCGGCCACTTCTTTATGACCCTTGGGCTACACCCATTTCAAACGTTTTAAACAGTCGGCCTCAGCAGCAGACCACGCTTTCCCACCTGATGACGGACGCTTGTGTTGCGCCCGAAACGTCGTGATTTATTTCATTTCTACCTACGTGACTTTACCGAAAGAACCAAAGAGTATGGATTCCTGCAGTCACGAAAGCTTCAAATCAAGATAGATGCTAAGATGTTCAAACACCACGTAGATTACCTTTTGCAATGCATCAGGTCTCCATTAACCACATATATACTTGAATCCGCCAGGACACGACTCCTTCTCGACGCTCACGTGAAGGGAGTTTCACAACTTTCGTGCGGTGGTCCACCACTCCTCGCTGCTACATCCAAAGTGCTGGATTGCAGGCAGCCACGTGCATAGCCACCAAGCGCCCGGCTGATCACGTTATATGAACCGAGCAGTGGCGGCTCCTGCAAAATCTCTCAGGGGGGGCAAATGTCTGGATGATTGATAAGGATAAGGTCCACCCATGCAATGGATAAATTCACAGCTTAAGCATGTAAAGGCAACTTCACTTCTTTAATATTAATGAAAAATAAAGTGACTCTTACAATACATCTTGTTTGTTTCTATACTCACTATTAATACCATTCACTCAAGTTTCTTTTATTAAAGATTCCACTAGGTGGCGACAAATTATATTGTTGGATGAAACGTGCTTACGTATGATGACGTAAGCACGTTAGGGCGAGCCCTCCCGGAAGCCATAGAGAATGCATTGGAGCGCACCCTGTTCGAAAAAAAACATCTTTGAATGTAAGTCTATGGGGCCACTCGGGGCGATTCTCAGCTGGAGTGAAATCGCCCAAAAAGAGGCGGTACTCCACAGAACGTGACATGACGCTGATTGGACTATATCCAGAGGCACAGTGACGGCTAGCGTGACTCTGTGGTTGAATGACATTGGTGGTGCGTCGCCCAATCGCCCTAATGAAGAAACCGCCCCTGGAACCGAGGGTCACTAATCTTTGAAGAGCACACGTGTACATAACCTGTCCATCACCTGCGATGCATCACCACGTGAAATATACTGACTCGCACCCACGATGGGACATTTTTAAAACACACTGATACCTATAACGATCATTATTATCGTTGTATTTGTTTAACCCACTGAGATGGGGTTGCTGAGTTGAAGTGAGTGACAGACAGAGATAGCGAGCAAAAATAAGGACTGGTAAATAAAGCCTTTATCCAGGAGTGGATCGAACATGGCTAATTATGATGTATATGCACTTGTGTATGAAAACCCCATGACGCAATAATATTTTTTATTGTGCGTCGTCGTTGCGAAGATAAGTTACACTAAATAGATAAAGCTGGCATAATTCCCACTTGCCATATGTGACTTCCCACGTAACGCAAAATATATATAATTAAACTACAGCATTTGTTAGTCACGCCATAGGCCTTCTGGGAGTGGTTTAATTTCCAGCAGCATTGATTTAAAACAAGCAAAAGCTGGGCCGGTTTCGACTTTCAGTGTTTCATCAGCAGATTCTGGTTTGCATGCATGCATATATATATAAGTACACCACCAGCAAAGCATCACCACATGCAAAGCGCCCGCAAACCCAACGATGTTAAATTTGCAAACATCCTGAACCTTATAAACCATTATTATTATCATCATTTTTGTTTAAGCCACTGAGATGGGTGGGGTGGTTGCAGTGCTGAAATGATTGAGATCCTGGGGGGAGATGAGTAGAGTGTGGATGGAGGGGTTGGATAGTGGGGGGGATGGGGGGGTGGGTTGGGGGATAGGGGGGGGTGCACGTGGGGTGGGGGTGAGAATGGTGATTAACCCTCTACCACCCCACCCCCCCCCCCTAAAAAAATAGCAAACACATATCGATGTAATACTTTCACTGTGGTTCAATGAAAAAATAATTTATCCCCTTCAATAGCAAGGTTGGGGTAAGCCTTATCTGGAGCTCAGCAGGGATGTCGTCTCGGCTATCTCCCCAGCACAGGCCGCTAAGCTGTGCACCGTGCTCGTCATACTAAACAGCCGGGGGGGGGGGCGGGAGAGATGGGCAGAGGAGGGGGCGGGGGGTGGGGGGATCAGGGGGGAGGGGCCAGGGAAGGGGTGCCGAGGGATGGAACGCGGGGTAAGCGCTCAGCCACCGTTCGCTGTCGAAGCAGAATTCCGTTCTGTCTGCACACGTGAATGAAATAAAACACACACGTTTTGTCCGTCATCATCATCATCATCAACCCGTTGGCTCTTGGCGGGCCGATTTATTTTTGTTGTTGTCAAGCAGCATTTGTTGAAGCAAGCAACATTTTGGAGCGGTTTCGATAATATCCTGCATTTTAAACAAACGCTGCTTCTGCTGCTGCTATTGCTGGGTTAGTAGATTGTCCAGAGAGCAACTCCGTTGAAATGATGGGGATGTGGTTGGAGTGGGCGAGTAAGGACCGTGAGAGATGGTGACGGCTTAGGGAGCGCGGGGGGGGGGGGGGGGTGCTTCATCCAGCAGTGGATTGACCATGGCTGATGTTCTCACGGCTTAATGTGTCACTGAATACTTGTTCGAGGGCCTCTAAGCCCCAACTCTCTGGCTTTCAACAGCGGACAGAAGCGGAGAGAAAGAGAGAGTTGACATTTTCCGGAATTCAGCCCCGGGCAGCTCATGTTGAAATTAAACCCGGCCTGACGATAACGGTGGCGATGATGATGATGATGGCCGGATTAGAGGCTGCGATAGTGATGGATTGAAGACCTCTCCACGCCGTGTCGGTCATGGGGGTTTACCGACCATACTTCACCACGCTGGTCAATGCGAAAAAGAAGAGGCATGCTTAGGATAACCCGATAGTAAGGTGGAGCGGTGGCGCAGTGGTTAACGCACTGTGCTATGACGTGCACAGCCCCGAGTTCGAACTTCGAATCCCGGCCACGGCTAACATCAGTGGCGAGTGAAATTTGAACCGGGCCATCCACCACCACTTCATTCACCAACCCGCACTGACCAGCGTGGTGAAGTATGGTCAAACCTCCACCCATGGCTGATGCGGCGTGGGAGGGAGGGGAGGGGTGGGGTGGGAGATCTTCATGCAGGTGGAAGGCCTAGGACCAGTGCGGATATCACTCGCCACTGATGTTGGTCGTGACCGGGAATCGAACTCAGGTGGCCGTGTTCATAGTGCAGTGCGCTGACCACTGCGCCACCGCTCCGCCCCACGTGAACTATGAGTTCTGGTTAAAATCACAATCACGTATTTATCATCGTACGTAGATATAATATATGCATAAACTATTCTCATTTGTCACGGTCACAATTGTTTATATTTTAATAGGTATATATATACAATTAATTATAGTCAAATGCAAACGTGGTCAAATACAAACGTATTTATAATATACGTATGTAATGTACGCGTACATGTAACTAATATAACACCAATATCCTGTATGCATACTTACACATAAACTTAAAAAGGCGTGAATTATCTACAGATATCCAGGAGGATAGACGGTACCGATATTTATAGCACAATCCACTAACATATACACATATATACACACGAAAATAAAAGTCCACGTGCGGAGTTGTGTTATTCACTGCAAAGAGATGTAAAGACGTACTCGTAATGTGCCGTACATGTGTCTACAGGGCTGTGCTCTATAGCGGAGCGGTGGCGCAGCGATTAGCGCATTGCACTATGCACCCAGCCCGTCTGAGTTCGAGTCCGGGCTACGGCGAATGATATCCGAACCGGCCCTGCCGTCCCAAAGACACACGTTCATCAACACGCTCCGGCCAGCGTGGTGAAGTATGGTCAAACAGCCTACGCGACGCGCTGAGCTCTTCATCCATGCAAGCAGTGTACATGTATATGCGTGCCTGCGTGCGTGTATGTGCGTACACGTGTTGTGCACGTGTATATTTAGATCAGCACCCATTCGTATGTTTGTATATGCGGAACGCAGTCGCAATGGCGAATGGGTTTAGATATTTACGGTGGCATTGGTATAAGGTGGTTTGATTGTCGATGGGGGGGTGATGTTTTGTGGGTGTCGGGAAATAAGAAAAGCGCTTCCAATTGGCCATCCCAAAGGCAAAGATACCCCGTATAGCCTGTGACAGGCTGTTCGGGCAAGTGCTGTTAGGCTGGCTCCAGCACACGAGGGCGTGGGTGGCCAACACCATGCCCGGCCGCCTTTGTCTCTCCATAGTGGCGATGCTTCAACACCGCACCAGGTACTCGCTTGAGATTGAGTTGACCTAAAAGCCCGGGACCAACACACACACCCCATATATACATACGTACACACCTCATTATAATACACATACGTGATCACACCTTAAACACAACCTATACGCATGCACATTATATACACCACAACAAGTGGCGGTGACGTCGCCACAGCGCTTGTGCCAGGATAGGTTCACATTGATGTCATCACACGAAGTGTCGAAGGCTCGCTGGCAGGAGGCTACTGGACAGACCCATGTGCTACGGGTTGACTGACTGAGATGACTGGCAGATGCACCACCTGTACTTCCCCACTGTGGCAAGTTGCTGCGTTTTATCCGCCCGACGCTCTGCTCGTTGTTGTGAGCACCATCCATAGGTCTTTGCGTTGCTGCTGAAGGGCGATTGCCTCCAAATGCCCCATCAGCGTCCTTCGAAAGTCCAATCCACAGTGGCCGATTTTGACATCGATGGTGCCAGTCATCGGAGAGTTCAATCAGCCCCAAATCCTTTCGTACCACATCAGCACCATTCGTCTCCAGCCAATATCACGCCGACTTAGCAGCACCCCGCTATCCGTCCAAACATAAACTGTTCGACCGTGCGTTGTTGGCTGGGCATGCGGGCTACATGAATCAGCCCACGCATCCTCGCCTGCTGGAGGAATTCACTCGTGGCACTGTATCAATATCTTGCAAACATCTGTGAGCTCCTCACGCAGTCCGGCCTAGTTAAACCCTGACTATATCATGCCGGTGCAGGTGTACTTGTAAAGAGGTCCGCATTGAATAAGCATAGACAAGAGAAGGCCAGGAACTGCGTGCGGAGCGATATTCCAAGGAACTTTCACTGAGCATTGTGGAGCTGATGAAAATGTCATGACAATCAGCTGATTTGGAGGAGTGAGACCTCTGCAACCACGGGAATTATTGTTCGGGTACGAGAACTCCTCCACCTTATCCACAACAACCCCATGGCCTCATCGAGATGTGAGTGGATGGAGGGATCGATGATTCAACGTGCCCAGGCTGGTGTTTGCTTTTTTGTGGTGCTGATTATAAAAGCCTCTATAAGGCGAGCTCCACGTTCAACAGCGTATTCTGTAACTACGTCTCAAAAATGAGAAACAATTTGCAGATCATCAGCGTACGTACAATGATGGTTAGGCAGTGTGGAACACTTTTCCCCGACCGCACCCAGGTATCGATCAGTCTTCAACTGATCTGTAATAGATGGAAATACCACTGGGACACCCGTGAAAGGCTTATTCAACGATGTGTGTCCCCAAAAATATGTGAAAGCGTTTATGAGCTGCAGAATATCCCGGTGACACCTCAACGTGAACAGTGAATGGCTTTGATTCCCATTTCGGTAGTTTTAACTCAGGCCTGCTCACCATCAGGAATGACCTTACTAATCACGTGTTGCCACGGTGGCGAGATGTTAACTCCCTCGCCTGGTATGCAGGAGGTCGTGGGTTCCATCCCGACTCTGATGCCTGCTGTATATTTGTAGTTTACATGCTATCCCTGTAGCCGCGACATTTTTTCTCCGTGTCCTCCGTATTTCACCTGCACGTTTAGAAACATGCGTTTTAGAGTATTTGTCTGCTCTACACTTCCACGTGATAAGCCACTTCGTTTAGCTATAATTTGTAATAGCCAGGTCGCTTCTGAAAAATAGTTATATCGCTCAGTGGGCCTTACCTTATTAAATTAAATAAAACATTTAGTTTTAATCATGGGCGGAGAGTCAGGGATTCGGCTCTCCTCCCCAGCCAAATATTCGTATATCCATTCATCCATCTATTAATTCATTCGTTAATTCCACGTGGGCAGCCTTACCAACTGCTTGTCATTTTTCGGAGGCTCGCAAAGGTGAGTTTCAGACCCTGGTCCTGCCAAAATGAGCTTTGGCCACGGGACGTCATAGACACCCGTCCCCTTGGGGCCTGCTTCCAACAACATGCGTATCGTATGTTCTGTTACGCGGTTGTCTGGCGATTAGTTTACGGGTGGAAGGGGTTTCCTGGCCATCAAACTCATTTAGAAGCAGTGCCGGATTATCTTAGGAGCATATGCTACGGGCCCAGCACTTTCAAGGGCCCCGCGCTAAATGCTTTCAAGCTATCAATTCCGGTTCAGTGATTCTGAACTTGCTCTATTACTATCGTACTATACCGCCTTCAACTTTTATGAACAACTGGGTGTTTAAGGTTAGCGATTTGTCGTATTATCTGGCTGTATAGCAAATTAAAAACATACAGTTACTATACTATGCAAGTAAAAAAAAAACGTTTTTAATATTAAAGTTTTTATTTTATTTAGGGCCCCTTTATAACATATGCTACAGGCCCCGCACTAGCTTAATCCGGCACTGTTCATAAGCCCACCCCTTTGGCCACTGAAGCGATTGTAGCAGCATCACCTGCATGGATTGGACCTGCCAAGCTTTTTAGCCAACTAACTTGTGCCAGCCTTGTCTGCCGGTGGCATGGCCACCGTGACCTCACCAATGCTGCTGTCTGGCACCACGAGAAGGTGGTGGTTGTTTTGCCAAAATGTACACGGAAGACACAGGCCATGCACACGTACACACAAACACCCTCCCACACGTAAGGGCATATGCTTGTTCTTACACACACACACTCGCACAATGTCTGTCTCTTATACACATACATCAACGATCCCCCTTATGGCCTTGACAGACTGTAGGAGCAAGTGCTGTTAGCGAGCACATATTGAAGACCGACACGACACACGACGCGGGGATGGGTGGCCAGCACCATGCCTGGCCGCCTTTGTATCCCCAGTGGCGATGTTTACACACCGCACCAGGTACTCATTTGAGGCTGAATCGACCTCACAGTATACACATACATACACACAGTTCAACAACGACATCCACGTGCATCGATACAACATTGCATAGTCACACAATATCTGTTTTGCACACATACACACAAAATGCACACGTGAGATTTACATAGACATACACCCATCCACACAAGATGGCATACACGATAGTATTTGCACACTATTGCAGGTAATGTAGGTATTCATAAACTCATACATGCAATATTGCAGGCACATGCATGCATACACATACACACAGCAGATTAAGATGCCAGTGCACACGCGTACATACGTTCACACATTGACAATCGGACACGTTCACACATTCACACAACGATTGCCCACACACATTTAAATACACAAGACAAATATGCCCCGTATAGCCTGTAACAGACTGTTGGGGCAAGTGCTGTTAGCGAGCACCTATGAAGGCCGGCACGGCACACGAGGGGGGTGGGTGGCCAGCACCACGCCCGGCCGCCTTTATCTCCCTAGTGGCGATGTTTACACACCTCACGATGTACTAATTTGAGGCCGAGTCGACCTAGGGGAGGCCCAGGACCGGTTTAAATAATCGTCACTGGTGTTGGCCGCGAGCGGGAATTGAACTCGGGCAGCCAGGTTCGTAGCGCAGCGCGCTAACCGCTACACACACGCACACGCACACAGACACCGACACATACAGCCACCATTGCCACACACGCACCGACACACTCGCACAGACACACGGGCGCACACACACACACAGACATCATAGTCACATACGTACCGACGCACGCGCACAGACACACGCACCCACAGACATCGCAGTCACATACATACGTACCGACACACACGCACCGACACGCACACGCACAGACACACACACACAGCTCAATGCGACCATCAGCCTCAGACGCTCACGGATTTATCCGCCGGTGTCACACACACACACGCCGCATGCTCAATGCAACACATCCACACGCCGGCGGCTGCATTTTCTCGCTCTATTAATAGCATAACATCATCATCATCATTGTGACGATCATTATCGTCATCATCGTGACGCAATAGCAAACCGCGTTGAATAACAAGAGCGAGAGCATTCACATAGCGCGCACTACAGCGATCACCATCAGCCCAGGTCTGCAATGGCGACTCCACGGCAAGCTACCTTGGACAGCGGCAGGAGCAGCACGAGGAGGAAAATCTGAAGGTTGGTTTCGCTCGGTTATTGTTGTCGTTCAGCGGAGTCACTCACCTGCCCGTAGCTCGAACGAGAAAATCCATCATCATCATCATCATCGCTGCAGCTCATTGTGCCGGCTTGACGTTCATTGTATTGTGTTCGCAACACGAAACAAAGACAAAGATCACCCGTATAGTCTTGCCAGACTGTGTGGGCAAGTGCTGTTAGCGAGCACCTATGAACATTGGAACGGCACGCGAGGGGGTGGGTGGCCATCACGACGCTCGGCCGCCTTTGTCACCCTGGTGGCGATGCTTGCACACCGCACCAGGTACTCGTTTGAGGCTGGGTCGACCTAGTAGAGGCCCAGGGACCGCTTCGGTTAATCGTCACTGACGGTGGCCGTGAGCGGGAATCGAATCCGGCGTAGCCGGGTTCATAGCGCAGTGCGCTAACCGCTACACTACCGCTTCCCACTAGCAATGGAACACACACACACGGACACACAAACACACGGAGACATCGCTACGGCTACTACGAGCGGTCAATGACCCGATAACGGAATTATTAGAATATCGCGGTTTCGCACAATGTCATAATTAATTAATGCGTAACGTAACATATAAATAAATGGGGGGAGGGGGGGCAGGGTTGTATAGTATTGTATAATGTTCGTAAACAGCAGGCTTTATTGCTTTTGTGTGTGTTTTTACATACAAAAGCAATTGCATCGGATTGTTCTATAATGCATTTGTCTTGTATTCCTCGTTATATGGGAAGCGGCAGTGTAGTGGTTAGCGCACTGCGCTACGAACCCGGCCACGCGAGTTTGATTTTAACTGAGCCTGGGCCACTCCTATGTCGACTCAGCCTTTATTGAGTTACCCAATACGGTTTGTAAACGCCGGGGAGACAAAGGCGGCCGAGCGTGGCGTTGGCCACTCACCCCCTCTTGTGCCGTGCCGGCCTTCGTAGGTGCTCGCTAACAGCACTTGCCCCAACAGTATACATACATACACACATGCGTATTGCTTGTGAAATCCACATTGTGTATTCATGTTATGTGGGATTCGTAAATGAAATCACATTTCTCTACGTTATGATTCTGTCATACAATAGGCTATATGCATTCATGGCCTCTATACATTGTTATGCCGTATTTATAACATCCTTTTATTTTTAGTAATATATATTGTTAAATACACCGTTGATTCTAATTATATCCGTTTTCAAAGTAGTTGCGCCAAAAAATTGTGGATGTCAATTTTTTTCACAAAACGTTTGTATGTTTAATCGTGATGGGCAGTTGTGCTATAATGCGGCATATGTTCGATAATATGTTAGAAGCAAGCAGAAGTATATATCTCTGCGGCACGATTTCTAAACTGAAGGCGTGATGATTAGTCATTCATGTAATCTGTAAATACATAATGCTGTGAATGGTTTAAATGCACGCAGAACATAGCGTGTGTGTGTGTTGTACGTATATCAAATGCATTGCACGTGATCGTGAGTGAGTGTATGATGTAAAATTCGAGTGATGGTCAAAAAGGGCTCTGAAGCTGAGACTTTTATGCAAAGCTAATCCGAATCCAACCCTTTCCAACCGGGCGAATATATAGAGACCGAAAATTTCCGATTTTTTTTTTACATCCCATAACAGTTATACATTTGCTACTGCGAGTCTCACGATGAACGCTTAAAATATATATATAAAACTAATAATTTGGTGATGATGATGATGCTGCTTTGCTACTGCTGCGACGTTGGTAAGGGCGCATCAAAGCACAATTAACAAAACCGCACCGCAATCGTTAACGACTGCTGCGTGGCCCTTCGTGTAATTAACACATACGGTGCATAATAATACGCAACGTTTCGGGACATGGTCCTCTTTCGGAGCACATTACGTGTCTACATTTAAGCAACGTGCTCACCAAGTAATTCGCCTCCCGTGGAGTGTGACGCTGAAGACGATAGAAAGCGACGAAATCCCGTTTGCGAGCAATAATTATAATGTGTCAAAATAATGAGTTTTATATTTATTGTAATTTGACGTGCCTATATTTGTACATTTCCTCGCGACTACATTCTACGATCATCATTATTTTAAATACTAAATATTACTATAGTACCTACGCATAATCAGATCTTAAATTCCCGTTGAATATTTTCCGTGTCACTAGCCGGTGGCTCGCTTCTCGACGCAACGACAACAACAAAAAACCTCTCGATTTCGAATCCCGCTCACGGATAATATCACGTCTCCCATACTTCACCACACTGATCAGCGTGGTGAAGTATGGTCAAACAACTCCCACGTGGCCTGGGGGAGGCCTTCATCCAGCAGTAGATTCACAGAGGGCTAACATTTATCATAAATAATTATTATAGTCACTACTAGCAGTCTGTGCGTGCATTGGACGTATTTTCGTCCGTCCAATCTTTCCCTCCAGCCAGCAAAACTGATTTTTTTTTTAAATACAGTACGACGGATGCATTTTGGTGGTGATGGGAATTGTAATGATACACGTCTTGTACATTTGGCATGATACACACATTGACACGTGCCGAGTTTTTCTCTCACGAGTGGGGGCCTCGTTGCTGCTGCCACGTGTAATTCCCATCGAGTCATTTCGCAGGCAACTGCTATTTCTCCTTCTCAGCATTGGGAACCTTTGGGCCCAAATGCGAGGTCATGTCGTGGGCGCTTCATTCCCTCCTGGAAGGAAATCGCGGAGAACTCGGGAGTAGATCCCCCCCCCCCCAGCCATGCAGAACAGGAAGAGAGAACACACACACTGCGCACCCCCAGAGTCGGGAATCGAACCCAGGCTATTCCTACTGCGTGGCACACGTGCTACGATCCGCGTTCGCCTTATCGCTGGTGGTGACTGCGATGCTGAGGTCGCAAACGGGTTTTGATTCCTTACCCGTACCCGTACCCGGCTGCACCAGGGTCGCAATCGGGTACCCGTACCCGTACCCGGCCGTACCCTACCCGTACCCGGCCGGGTACTGGTAGGGTACGGGTATCGGGTACCTGATTGCGACCTCTGGGATGAAGCCATGTTGCAGGCGCGAGTGGGTTGATTCTAGGAACTTGAATTGTGAGAAGAGACAAGACATTGGGAAATGAGTGACAAACGGTTACTCACCAGTGACTCACGGTCTACCCGTACCCGGCCGCACCAGGGTCGCAAACGGGTATCGGGTAGGGTACGGGTATCGGGTACCCGGTTGCGACCTCTGCTACGATGTCGTTGCTGCTGCTGCTGCTGCTGCTGACGATGTAATTGACATAGGCGAGCTGTGGTGTGTCACACGCTGCAGTCGAGGATGCTGTGTACATCACCTGTGTGGTGGTAGCCCCACATGTGCGGTGAGGTGGCGGAGTGGTGGAGCGATCGCCTCTCACTCGGAAGCGTGCGAGTTCAAGCCCTGGCTAGGGATTTTCTCACCCCCACCCCCCGGGACTCGATAAAGCGATTGACCAATTTATGGGGGAAGTCAACGATGGATGTCATCGCCCCCGACCATGGGAATGTGGAATTTTCACTGCTGGTTCAAGGCTGTAAACGGGAAATGAACATCAATACCCCGGTGCTGATTTCAGCAGCAGGACATCACTCGCTATGACCCTGCTCGTCTACGGCTGTGTGTGTGTGTGTGCGTACATATTGCCTTTGACAAGCGCCAGTGGACACGTATGAGTATATTAATTAACATATACAAAACATAATTGCATCGTCACGTAAGTAACATCATCGTCAGCCGTGGTCTATCCACTGCGGGATGACGGCTCCCTCATCCCTCGCGGTCTTGCGATCTCCCTCCTGCGCACGGAGATGATCTCAGTCGCTGGTAGTCATTCTCCTCGGGCGCGTTCCCTCCTTTAGCTGCCATTCATCCACCAGTCTCGATCGTCGACCATTATTTTCATCATCATCATGATAATTAGCATCCATTCCAGACATGGCGTGACGTTTCCCGAATTCACTTTTTATTAACAGTCAATAGGATGTCTCTGAGTTGCCATTGTTTTGCCACTTACAATTTGAACTAAACTAAACAATTTTATTTATTTAGTTTACAAACAGGAGACGGGTTGTTGCCACATTGAGATATTTGGCCACCTGGAAATCTGTGCAAAAGAGCTTCATAGCTCATCGGATTCCAACCAGTACAAATACACGTTCCACCACGGCCTGCGATGTGTTTGTGAGTTAACTGCCAATTTCGATTTAAAGCTTTCGTGACTGCAGGGATTCATATTCTTGGTTATTTCGGTAAAGTCACGTAGAATGGAAGTAATAAAATAATAAAAATAAAACATAATAAAATAATTCTCACGACGTTTCGGCCACAACGCAAGCAGCCGTCCTCAGGTGGAGAACAGGTCTGTCGAGAAGACAGAATCTGACAGAGTCTGAATGACTTTTCTTGACAGACCTGTTCTCCACCTGAGGACGGCTGTTTGCGTTGTGGCCGAAACGTCGTGAGAATTATTTTATTATGTTTTATTTTTATTATTTTATTATTTCCATTCTACGTGACTTTACCGAAAGAACCAAGAAGATTAACTGGCAATGTCGAGGTCTGATGTTGGTCACGACGAGAGGGCTTCAGCAGAGAGAGAGAGAAAGTTCGTGTCGTGTCGCTGTTCCTCCTTCTCCGTTGTAGGAGCGCAGACTAAGCGTGGTTTGCAACATTGTCAACAGTGTGCGTTGCGTGCCCACAATCGCACTACTGTGGCTTGTGACTTTGATTGCCCACCTACGAAGGAGGTGTGCGCTGACGGTCAAAACAATACGCATATGTACGTTTGTATTCCGAGCTGAAATCTTGATTTGAAGCTTTCGTGACTGCAGGAATTCATATTCTTTGGGTCTTTCGGTAAAGTCACGTAGATAGGTTCCAGTTAATAAAATAATCTTGATTTGAAGCTTTCGTGACTGCAGGAATTAATCTGTGGCACGAAAGAACCAAAGAGTAATAAAAATATAATTGTAAAATCTACGACGTTTCGATCGCAACACAAGCGATCGTCATCAGGAGGAAAACGAGCAGCTTCCCCCCTCTTTTGTCCTCCTGATCACGATCGCTTCTGTTTCGATCGAAACGTCGTTGTTTTTTGTTTATTTTATTTTTATGAATTTGAATCTATCCACGTGAATTTGCCGAAAGAGCCAAAGAATATTCTGAACTTCTTTCGCGCTGCACGTAGCCAACCGTGCTAATCGGAGGTGCTTGTTGTAGGTACATGTCCTGCGATAACATAGCACACCACAAGTTATCTGCTGCTAACGCTGGGTTGCCAGTGGTGCAAGAGCACAATTAACAACAACAACAACAACAACATTTCAACACGTGTGTCAATAATAACACTGCCTTAAAATAAAATAAAAATATTTCTAAAAAGCGACGGTTTTGGGAAATGACCCTCCTATGCTGTGAAGAAGGGCCATTTCCCGAAGCGTCGCTTGTTATATAATTTTAGTTTAAGGCCACAATTGGTGGTTAGTTAAGCAGTCGAGTATGTAGGAAAACTCATGAGAAAGGTAGTAAGGTGGGTAGGTAGGCTGTCCAGTGGTGAATAGGTAGACGGACAGATGCGTAAATGTGTAATGACAGGAACTGAAGTGGCACCCAGAACTCACAGACCACGGCGGAGAGCGAGTGTCTGGATGTTTGTGGTGGTGGTGGCAGCCACATCGCTCTCCAGCAACAACGGAGGGCAGACGAGCGACGCTCACAACAACGAGCGGAGTGCCGGGTGTCTAAAGCACAGCAAGTTGGCACAGTAGGGAGTACAGGTGGTGCATTAGCCAGTCGTCTCAGGTAGGCAACCCATGGCGCCTGGCTCAGTCCCGTGACCTCCTGCCAGCGGGCGTTCGACACTGCACGTGGCCTTAACGTGCACATAGCCTGGCACAAGCGCCGTGGTGTCGGTCGTTGGCTGTTGTTCGTAGCCACGTGGTGGCCACGCTGCTGCACGTGTGCGTAAATCAATCGCCGTGGAGGCAGCAGCTAGGGTTGTTGGGTCACACACAGATGTGGTCGAAACTCCCCTTCCCGTGGGCGTCGAGGAGATGCCATTCACTCGTCTCGCAAGGGTACAGCAAGAGTGGACTCGTGGCCATCTGTTTCCATCTGTACGGGGACGGAGCGTTGCTGCCTCCCTCGCTCGTGCGCGCGAGTTTGCTCCGGGAGCTCCGTTTGCCTCCCACTCACTGATTGGCTGAAGGCATCGCCAAGTAAAACCCAACACCGCAAGACGCTCCTGGTGAAGAGTCGCACGACTCAGTGCGGCATTCCCGGATGAATGAGAAAGAAAAATAATCGAATCAAACTAAACTGTGAGAACGAACCTTTCTGGTAGGGGACGAAACGTCGGACATCGCGCCTAGCAACAACAACAGGAACAACAAGCTGTAAACAATGCGAGGACACATCGCAGAGCGGTACAGCACAACCGGCAGTAGACCTGCGGGATCTGGCAGAAGGAAGGAAGCGATGGGGCGGGGTGATAATTTATCAGCACATTGGCTGTTACGTAACCTCTTGAACCCCAACACTTTGGCAACAGAGGTAGCGACCGGTGAGCCGCTCAGCCAACCGCGCGCACGCATTGAACATGAGTACGCACTGCACTCACACACTCACAATTAGACGTGTGCGTGCGTGCCATGTTATATTTGATTATTGTCATCACTCACACTTCAGTGCGCATAACAGACTTTTCGTAATTACAAAAAAACCAAACCGCCAAGCCCAGTGCATAAAGTGAGCCTCCCTTGCCGGTGAGCACACACACCCTTACACGCGTGTGTGTAGCAGCGTGTATGCATGCGACGCACACACACACACCCTTACACGCGTGTGTGTGTGTGTAGCAGCGTGCATGCATGCGACGCACACACACACACCCTTACACGCGTGTGTGTGTGTAGCAGCGTGCATGCATGCGACGCACACACACACACCCTTACACGCGCGTGTGTGTGTGTAGCAACGTGTATGCATGCGACGCACACACACACCCTTACACGCGTGTGTGTGTGTGTAGCAGCGTGTATGCATGCGACGCACGTGGCCTACCTGTGATGCAGCATTGTGGGGGCGGCAGCGAAGGTTGGATCACCGCACATATTTTTGTAAGACTCCCTTCAACCCGAAAGCGTCGATGACCTGTAAATACCCTGGCGTGTCAGGAGAGGGCGGTACAGCACGTGGGCTAATTGCCATCTGTGTCCATCTGTACGGGGATCGAGCGTTGCTCCCTCGCTCGTACACGTGTGTTTTCTGCGGGTGTTCTCGTTTCCTTCCCACTCGTATAACAATATAACACAACTCATCCTTAATTGGCTGAAAGCATCTTCGAGTATAAACCCAACGTGGCTGCAGGACCCTCCTGATAAAGAGTCCTGCGACTCAATGCGGCTATCGTGGATACATAACAATAAGTCAAGTAACGCACACCTGAAATTGACTGCTACGAATACATTGGCGTATTCGCTCTCTCAAGAGCTCTTGAAGAGATGGCGGCGGTGGTGGTGGCCGTGATGGGTTGGTGGATGGGGATTGGTTATGGGCGCCACGGTGGCTTGGAGATGTTAACTACCTCGCCTGGTATGCAGGAGGTCGTGGGTTCGATCCCGACCCTGACGCCTGGATATTTAGAGTTTGTGTGTATCTCTGCATGTGGTTGCGTGGATTTTTCTCCGGGTCGTCCGGGTTTTCCCCTCCACATTTAGAAACACGCGTTTAGAGTGTTTGGCTGCTATGCATTTCCACGTGGTGAGCCACTTACATGAGCTATCATTTTGTGGCCAGTTAGCTTCTGCAAAAGCGCTATATAGCTCAGCGGGCCTTACCTGGTAACATAAACAAAAACATCTTCTTGGTTCTGAAGAACAGGTCTGTCGGAAAGACAGCGCTGTCTTTCCGACAGACATGTTCTTCACCCGAGGACGGCTGCTTGCGTTGTGGCCGAAACGTCGTGAGAATTATTTTATTATGTTTAATTTTTATTATTTTATTATTTCCCTTCTACGTGACTTTACCGAAAGAACCAAGAAGATGAATCCCTGCAGTCACGAAAGCTTTAAATTGAAAAATAAAAAAAACAGTTTAATAGTTTTAATTTAATCAGCACGCAAATGGTAACGTGGACATTGTACAGCCCTTGGTGTATCCACAGCCGGACGAAGGCCACCCCACGCTGAGCGGATCGTGGGTGATATTTGACTCCCCCCAATTCACCACCCTGGTTCCTTGACGCAGGACTTGTAGCGAATTATCTTGTGCACTTCAACCTAATGTTGAATAGAGGCGAGTCTCAAATATGCCCTACGTATACAAATGTGTGCTTAAATTGTTGTTTTTTATTAACATTCAACCACATGTCCCTTTGGGCATCATCGTCTGACCGGACGTCACACGTCCTGTCAGCCAGTAAGCCAGCAAAACTCAAACAACAAAATCGTAAGAAATATTCTTACTTTTTTATTATTCTTTTCACCAAACTTAATGGAACATTTACGTATATTTTTGTGGGACGTTGAAGTAGACACCACATAATAGCATCTGAAGTGACTGAATGCGAAGATCCGAAGTCTCTCTTTATCCACCCCATCAAACAAACAAAACACGCAATACATTCGTCAATAGCCTCTTCACGGCATGTGCTATGAAGGGCCACTGCCCGAAACGTTGCCTATTATACACATGCACAATAGTATCTCAATGAATGTCTCTTCCGTCGTTTCGCAAATACGTCGTCACTTGATTGTCAACACCGCTCCCTGATTTGCACATCAGTTGTTGTTGATAGGATTTGTACACCACTGACATCGTAGCAGCAGCAGCACCAAATTATGTTTTTTTTTAATAATCCGCACTAGGGGGCGATGTACTTTATCAGCCGTCCATCGCAACTTGAAAATAATTTTGCAACGATTGCAAGTGACACCAAAAAAACGTAAACAATGGTGGGCTGATTTCGATTTAAAGCTTTCGTGACTGCAGGGATTCATCTTCTTGGTTCTTTCGGTAAAGTCACGTAGAAGGGAAATAATAAAATAATAAAAATAAAACCTAAAATACAATTCTCATGACGATTCGGTCACAACGCAAGCAGCCGTCCTCAGGTGAAGAACAGGTCTGTCGGAAAGACAATGGTTCATTCAGACGCTGTCTTTCCGACAGCCCTGTTCTTCACCCGAGGACGGCTACTTGCGTTGTGGCCGAAACGTCGTGAGAATTGTATTGTATTATGTTTTATTTTATTTTTTTATTATTTCCCTTCTACGTGATGACTTTACCGAAAGAACCAAGAAAAGGGTGGGCTGAGTCCATCAACTGACGACACTTGAGAAGCCGGTTCAATCTCGGGCTCCTGAAACTTGGATTCGAACCCTGGCGCACAATCGTTGTCTCTGCACTCAAAGCCAACGAAGCGAGTTGTAGCTCTGAGCACGTAAAATTAGTGCGGCGTTCATTTACCTGTGTTTTTAGATTTAATAATAATAATAAAACACATACATGTAACGCGGTGTTCTTCTTTGCAAGGCCCGAGGGCCAGGGGCGGTCCTTGATGGCACTTTTAGCGCGTTCTCCGGCAATACACAAATAAGTTAGTCAGTTTAACGCGTCGGCTTTCGCGGCCAGAAGCGTGGTCACCGCATCTACGCCTCTCGATATAAGGAACGAAACGGTTAGACTTCTCCACAAATCTGGCCGTCGCCTGATGAAGCTAGTTGTAATTACTGGCGAGACGTCGTACTCAGATTGTAAATGTTGTGGCTTGGCTCTCCAACACACCGGTGTTGCTGTACTAGTGACGAATTGGCCACGTTCTGTTTACGTGACAACCCTTTATAGTTCGCTGTGTCGGGTGGTGGCGGGTTTTAACGACACAATTATATATTTACGCGATCTAACCCTCTATTATGAATACACAAAGAGTGACAACGCCCACCACCACCACGATCATCGTGGTGGTGTGGCGGCCCTCAGGCTGATGATGTTTTAACCCCCCCACCTCACCCCCCTTCTGAAAAGTAGTGAATGACACCGATGGAAAGCATCTGGGAGTGGTGGCGCAGCGGTTAGCGCAACTGCGCACAGAAAACCGAGTTCGATTCCCGGCCACGGCTAACGTCGGAGTTGAGTGACTATATCTGAACCGCTCCTGTCCCCCTGCGCATCCACGCCGACCAGCGTGGTGAAGTATGGCAAAACAGCCCCCCCCCCCCCCCCCCCCACTATGACCGACGGAGGACAGCCGATTATCGACTAGCGGATTGACTTCGGGGGATGATGATCTTCATGCTAATGATTATTATTGCAGTACGGGCATTCATTATGATAACGCAGTGCTTAATTGACGAGGGGGCTGTATATAAAGTCATTTGCATATCGTTAACTAATTACGCTGTAAGACAAATATCAAACGAGCATAGGGGGTGGGAGGCACTCGTATCCTGCTCATCCGCTCTGGGCTATTGGTGGAAATTCCACATTCGTATGGCGGGAGTGAGGATATCCGTGGGATAACCGCGATTCAAAACAGTAAAATAACTACTTTTTTGAAATGTTTAACAGGTAAGGTCCATTAATTCTAGATTTGAAGCTTTCGTGACTGCAAGGATTCATATTCTTAGGTTTTTTTTTCGGTAAAGTCACGTAGGTAAAACATTAAAATTAATAAAAGTAAAATAAAATAAAAATCACGACGTTTCGGAGGCAACACAAGCTTCCGTCTTCAGGTGGAACCGTCACAGCCACGACAGCTGCTGCTGATGATGATGACGAAACTAAATCCAACACCTCTTGATGATGATGAGCGTTTTTTTTTTACCTGATACAGCTGTCGTGGCTGTGACGGTTCCACCTGAAGACGGAAGCTTGTGTTGCCTCCGAAACGTCGTGATTTTTATTTTATTTTACTTTTATTAATTTTAATGTTTTACCTACGTGACTTTACCGAAAAAACCTAAGAATAAGGTAAGGTCCACTGAGCTACCTAGCTCTTCATCAGAAGCGACCTGGCCGCCACAAATGATAGCTCAACGAAGTGGCTCATCATCATCATCGCGTGTAAATGAAACTTTACACAGCGTGGTACTAACTTTACCGACCATGGAATCGAGCGCCGTTCGCAGCACTGACCAGCGTGGTGAAGTATGGTCACATAAACCTCATGACCTACACAGAGTTGGGAGGCCTTCATCCTGCAGTGGATTTACAGAGGGCTTTAAGTTATTATCATCATCATCATCATTAAATTAGGTGCGCGCATACAGTTATAGAAAAATGCCTTCAATCGCTAAATTGTATACTGTATGTGAGGACTGTTGTTCTACAATCCACGCATGCACATTAGTTAGACATCCTGATGCGCATGCTTACATATTTGATCATAATGACTGCTACTGTCGCTGCTGATGAAAAGTGCTGCTGATGATGGCGATTAATATGTGACTGATGATAACGTGATCGTTAATTTGACGCTGCTGCTGATGATGATGACGAAACTAAATCCAACACCCCTTGATGATGATGAGCGTTAATGCTGCGGATTTATTTGGATGTCACGCAGAGCAGTGTATAACCCGTCGTGTTGGAGAATCGTCTACGGAAGCGGACACTACAGAGCCACCTCTGAGATCCCTTCAATCGACAAAAAAACGTGTTAAACCAGGCAAACTCTGGACTGGTTTAATAAACTTTATAAGTCTCATCAGATGGGCATGGCCATTTGGGGCGTTGAACAAAACCAACATCACCGCACAATGGATATTCACGCAGCCGGCTCTCATCATCATCACCATCAGTCATGGTCAATCCACTGCTGGATGAAGGCCACGCGAAGCCGCCGCCGCCGCCTCTTCTCGCAATCCTGCCCAAGGCCGTGCTCTCGGGACGCGTTCCACTCGTTGACTGCCGCTCCGTTCTGAATCTCGACCCATGGGCCCGCGTCTTCTTCATCGAGCCGCGACGCGTCCTGCCCAATGGCAATTATGTTTACTAACAGTTTTAATCTTATTGGTTCTTTCGGTAAAGTCACGTAGAATGGAAATAATAAAATAATAAAAATAAAACATAATAAAATAATTCTCACGACATTTCGGCCACAACGCAAGCAGCCGTCGTCAGGTGGACAGACCTGTTCTCCACCTGAGGACGGCTGTTTGCGTTGTGGCCGAAACGTCGTGAGAATTATTTTATTATGTTTTATTTTTATTATTTTATAATTTCCAGTCTACGCGACTTTACCGAAAGAACCAAGAAGATTAATCCCTGCAGTCACGAAAGCTTTAAATCGAAATTTAACAGTTTGAATGTTTTTTTTATATTTGTAATTTTCTTCATTACAAACTTCTACACATGGAGAATCCCCTTGAGATTGGACAGCTCGTCTGTGTGGCTGTCCATTGACAAGGACAAAGATCCCCCGTATAGCCTGACAGACTGTTGGGGCAAGTGCTGTTAGCGAGCACCTATGTGGGGAACGGTAGAACAACGGTTAGCGCGCTGCGCTACGAACCTGGCCACACGAGTTCGATTTTAACTGAGCCTGGGCCACCCCTATGTCGACTTAGCCTTTAATGAGTTACTCGATACGGTTTGTAAACGCCGGGGAAACAAAGGCGGCCGAGCGGGGTGTTGGCCACTCACCCCCTCGTGTGCCGTGCCGGCCTTCGTAGGTGCTCGCGAACAACACTTGCCCCAACAGTATTTTAAAGACTACACGGGGGATATTTGTCTTTATACATACATACAAACACATGCGTAATGCTTGTGAAATCCATATTGTGTATTCATGTTATGTGTGATTCGTAAGTTATACCACATTTCTATCTATGTTATGATTCTGTCTAACTATCGACTATATATATGCTGTATTTATCACATCCTTTTATTTTTAATACATGTTTTAAAATACATCGTTAATTCTAATTATATCCGTTTTCGGTTCCTGCTCATGGCGAACACCAGTGACGATTATCTGAACCGGTCCTGGGCCTTCCCTAGGTCGACTCAGCCTCAAATGAGTGGTGCGAAGTTATAACATCGCCACTAGGGAGACAAAGGCGGCCGGGAGTGGCGTTGGTCAGCCGTGCCGGCCTTCGTAGGTGCTCGCTCACAGCACGCGCCCCAACAGTCTGTGAAAGGCTACACCGGGGATCTTTATTCAAATCAAATGAGTGCGGTGTGTAAACATCGCCACCAGAGAGACACATGCGGTGGGGCGTAGTGCTGGCCACCCCACCCGCTCGTGTACCGTGCCCGGTTTCGTAGGTGTCAATTAACACGTGCACGCGCAATGACACGTGCACGCGCAATGACACGTGCACACGCAATGACACGTGCACGCGCAATGACACGTGCACACGCAATGACACGTGCACACGCAATTAACACGCGCACACGCAATGACACGTGCACACGCAATGAACACGTGCACACGCAATTAACACGTGCACACGCAATTAACACGCGCACACGCAATGACACGTGCACGCGCAATGACACGTGCACACGCAATGACACGTGCACACGCAATGACACGTGCACACGCAATGAAACGTGCACACGCAATGAAACGTGCACACGCAATGACATTAACCTGCGTGCGTTCTGCAATCTACGTGCTCGCCTCTATATAAAAAAAACCCCAAGCAGTTAGAGATCGCAAGCCTTGCATCCTATCTCCGTGCATCGTTTGGCCGGCTCGCGTCGTTAAACAGGCGATGTCGCTTGATGGGAAAATCCCACAAATTGCACGGCAGACAGCGCTTAGAGCGATCCCCGTCAATCATACTGATTCAGAGAGCAGTGTGGCCGCGATGTCGTTTGCCACGATATGACTAAACACTGAACATTTTTTAAATAATTGTACCTCTTTTTAAGAAGCGACCTGGCTACAAATGATAGCTCAACGAAGTGGGCTTATCATTTGGAAATGTATAGCAGCCAAATACTCTAAACGCATTATCTAGACATGGGGAGAGATAGGCACGCATACTCCAAACGTACAGAAGGCGTCAGGGTTGGTATCGAACCCACGATCTCCTGCATACCAGGCGAGGTCGTTAACATCTCGCCATCGCGACGCCCCGTACGATATCGAAACTCGATGTACGATATCGAAATTCGATATACAATATCGAATTTCACGATATGACGATCATCACGATATCGGTGTCCCACAACGTCGTAATTGTATTTCAACTTTCGATTTAAAGCTTTAGTGACTGCAGGGATTCATCTTCTTGATTCTTTCGGTAAAGTCACGTAGAATGGAAATAATAAAATAATAAAAATAAAACATAATAAAATAATTCTCACGACGTTTCGGCCACAACGCAAGCAGCCGTCCTCAGTGGAGAACAGGTCTGTCGAGAAGACAGAGTCATTCAGACTGTTCTCCACCTGAGGACGGCTGCTTGCGTTGTGGCCGAAACGTCGTGAGAATTATTTTATTATGTTTTATTTTTATTATTTTATTATTTCCATTCTACGTGACTTTACCGAAAGAACCAAGAAGATGTATTTCAACTGTTAATGAAGATGTTGTTGCTGTGCTTTGTAAAAAAGAAAATAACATTTATTCTTAAACTGCAGTCGACTTAAACGTCAGGCTGCCGCGAGACCATCGATCTATAACGCATACATGCCGTCAACATGTAATTGCCATGCCATCAATTATTTAGCGTGACAAACAAATACACATCGTACCGAGAAACAGCTGATTATTTTACGACTTGCATCGCTGAGTATGCGACTTCGTGGATGTGTTGTCAGTAAATTAAGATATTTATTACAAAACAAAACCCCGATGTGATCTATAGTTTAGCAACACGCACGATACCATTATCGATCGCGGACCTTATAACATGAAAAAATTAACCCGTAAAAACAAAGTTTTTCACTATAAATCCTTTATATGCGTGGCGGCTAGAGTCCTCTCGTCCTCTGGCTTGAGATGGCTGCCACCTATGGGTAAGATGATTGTCTGCCACCATTAAGCAATTTGTAATTAAATATTTTTAAAAAATCCCCTAAACAGTGTAAAATTTAGGAAACAATTTTTTCACGAAAATGTATTGTCACGCACAACGAGTCTGTGTGCAAAATGTCAGCTCGATTGAATCACTGGAAGTGGGTTAAAAAACGACCGAAAGATTTGCACGGTCGTAAGCAAGCAAGCAAGCACGCAAGCACGCAAGCAAGCAAGCAAGCGAACTTAATATAAAGGATTTAAAAAGAGATATAAAATTCCAGCCATTCTCAATCAACTGCTAATTGAAGGTCACCCCATGCCATGTCGGTTACGGACATTTTGCGACCATACTTCACCGCGCTGGTCAGTGCAGGTCGATGGAGTCCCTGGGTGGGGGGGGGGGTCACGTGGCCATGGTACCAGTGCTGATCGCCGGGACCCGGAATCGAACTCGGGTCGCCGTATTCGTAACGCGACGCGCTGACCGCTGCGTCTCCGGTCACGTGGGTGGCTAACGTCGCAAACTCGAAACCAGCCGTCGCCACCACCCCCCCCAACTTAAACAAAGACAAAGATCCCCCCCTCCCCCTATAGCCTGGACAGACTGCTGGGGCAAGTGCTGATGGCGAGCAGCACCTATGAAGGCCGGCACGGCGCACGAGGGGGTGGGTGGCCAGCACCACGCCCGACCGCCTTTGTCTCCCCAGCGGCGACGTTTACGCACCGCATCACTTGAGGCTGAGTCGACCTAGGGGAGGCACAGGACCGGTTCAGATAATCGTCACTGGTGCTGGTATCCGTGAGCGTACGGTGCGAAAGAAGTGCAACACACACACACGCGCGCACGTACATACGCGGCAAACCGCGAATCCAGGGGTCACCAGCCGCCACAACTTAACCACCCTCCGATCCACACCCCAACACCCTTCCCCATCCCCCGCTAATGCGATTAAGGCTACAGCTGAAACAGGCATTGAGGCAGACAGCATAATCCCATACAAATGTGCAGGGGGTACATTTCAGGGCAGAATGCTCTTTTGGGAAAGTTGGCGCGCAGGTGCACAATTGGGTCGAGAGGGGAACGCAGTTCGGTTGTGTGCGTGTCACTGTGTTGTGTGTGTGTCACACTGTGTGTGTGTCACTGTGTGTGCGTGTCACTGTGCGTGTCACTGTGTGTGTGTGTCACTGTGTGTGTGTGTCACTGTGTGTGCGTGTGTCACTGTGTGCGTGTGTCACTGTGTGTGTCACTGTGTGTGTGTCACTGTGTGTGTGTGTCACTGTGTGTGTGTGTGTCACTGTGTGTGTGTGTCACTGTGTGTGTGTGTCACTGTGTGCGTGTGTCACTGTGTGTGTGTGTCACTGTGTGTGTGTCACTGTGTGTGTGTGTGTCACTGTGTGTGTGTCACTGTGTGTGTGTCACTGTGTGTGTGTGTGTCACTGTGTGTGTGTGTCACTGTGTGCGTGTGTCACTGTGTGTGTGTGTCACTGTGTGTGTGTGTCACACTGCGTGTGTGTTTCACACTGTGTGCGTCACGCACTGCGTGTGTGTTTCACACTGTGTGCGTGTCACGCACTGTGTGTGTGTCACTCACTGTGTGTGTGTCACTCACTATGTGTGTGTCTGTCGCTCACTGTGTGTCACACACTATGTGTGTGTCTGTCGCTCACTGTGTGTGTCACTGTGTGTGTCACTTTGTGTGTGTCACGCACTGCATGTGTGTGTCACTTACTGTCTGTGTCACTCACGGTGTGTGTCACTGTGTGTGTGTGTCACGCACTGTGTGTGTGTCACTCACTGTGTGTGTGTCACTATGTGTGTCACTGTGTGTGTCACTCACTGCGTGTGTGTCACTTACTGTCTGTGTCACTCACGGTGTGTGTCACTCACGGTGTGTGTCACTCACTGTGTGTGTCACTCACTGCGTGTGTGTCACTTACTGTCTGTGTCACTCACTGTGTGTGTCACTCACTGTGTGTCTGTGTTACTCAGTGTGTGTCGCACACCGTGTGTGTCACTCACTGCGTGTGTGTGTCACTATGTCTCCTGGCCAAACCCCATTTGGCGAGCCAGGATACTAAATTTTTACCCTCGGGGCTCCTCCAGAAACAACAAAAAGCCACTACGGATGGCCATGTAGAATGTTCGAACACTCACTGTGGAGGAGAGGCTGCCACTCCTCTGTCGGGAGCTGGACTGGCTCTGGCTCCTGCCACCATGAGGGGTAGACAGTCCCCTACTCGGGTCAGGAGACTGCCAAACAACAGGGAGTGGCTCTTCTTCTAAAAAAATAATGAAGGGGGCATGGGAATGTGGCGGTGAGGTGATGGGAAGCTGTAAGCCCCAGGCTACTTACTTTGGGCTCGCCTTCCCATCAACCAAAGGCGAGGAGTGGTGGTCGTGGTTTTTTATGCTCCCACCGAAGACGAACATCCGTGGAGGGATACAGGTGAGGCCGATGAGTCAGATGCCTTCTATGACCTCCTGTCACAGGTACTGGCTAAAGTGGCCCCTCGGGAAAGAGTCATCTTGATGGGTGCTTTCAATGCCCGAGTTGAGCACCTGGTCTGGAGTGATTGGAAGACATGGGCCAGATCAGCTCAATAAAACGGTAGGAGGCTTTTAGATTGTGTGTGCAGCCCATGGGCTTGTAATTACCAACACACTGTTCTGGCATCGGCGCATCCACACAACATCATGGATGCATGCCGGGTCCAAGCAAGAACATCTGCTAGACTACATAGTGACGGAACAGCGGATGCTGGCCCATGTCCTTGACACCAGGACCTACCGTGGAGCTGATCTGCCCACTGACCATCGACTTGTCATCTGTAAGATGCGCCTGCCATTCTTCCACTCCGGTGGTGGGTGTACACCCAGGACCCCATTTAAACCCATAGTGGCATGGTCTCAGCTAGCTGATGAAAGTTGCAAGCGAGAATTTCATCATCGCTTGCGGCTGGGGTTGCCATCGTCCCCTACTCCTCCTGATGTCGAGGGGAAATTGGCGAAGTTTAGGACTGTGGCTCATTCAGCTGCAATGGCTGCTTTGGGTGCACGGTCCAGACCTTCTCAGAGACCCTGGCTAACAGAGGAGGTGTTCAGGCTGGCTGAGTAAAGGCGACAGGCCCACTCTCATCGTCCACAACATCCCACGTCAGAGAATGAGGAGGCTTGCCACAGCCTTCACTCAGAGGTTCGGAGAACCACGAGGCGCTGCAAGGATGGTTGGTGGTCGCGGATTGCTGAGGAGAAGAGTTTGCCTCAGTGGCCCGCGATCACAAATCGCTCTTTAATTACATCAAAAAGTAACCTGCAGCACCACACCTATTATCATCATTCGGGGAAAGAACGGTGATCCAATCTCTGACCCCCAGGAACAGGTTTTCAGATTTGCTGAGCATTTTTGTGAGGTCCTGGGGGAGCGGAAATCCCTTGGCCTGGAAAACATCGTGGCAAAAGGTGGGGATGACCCTGCTGAGGCTGCGGTGCCTAAAATATTGGAAGCAGAAGTCACCCCCTGTGAGTGGCTGGCTGAGGTGCCATCTGTTGAGGAAGTACTGGAGGCGATCCATAGCCTGAGACAGGAAAGGCACCGGGCAGATATGATCTCCCAAGCGATATGCTGAGGGAGGGTGGCGTTTATGCACAGACTGCCCTACATGACATCATAATAACAGTCTGGACCACTGGACGGGTTCCGCAGGATTGGAAGGATGCACTGGTGGTCCCCGTCTTTAAGAAGGGGGACCGCACAGACTGTAACAACTACAGGGGATTCTCACTGCTCAGTGTGCCGGGAAAGGTCCTGGCAATAATTATTCAACATCGCCATGCTAGGCACGCTGAAGAGAGGCTTGTGGAGCCCCAATGTGGTTTCAGGAAAGGACGGTCCTGCACAGATGCCATATTTTCTGTCCATCTGCTACAGCAGAGGTGTAGGGAATTCCAACAAGACCTACATCTCTGCTTTATTGACCTGGTCAAGGCCTATGATACCATCAGTAGGCCTTGGCTCTGGGTTGTTCTTCGTGCTTTCGGAATCCCTGACCCACTGGTCACGATCATTAAGGACCTTCATGATGGTGAGCGGTCCCGGGTAAAACTACGTGGCCAGGAGTCGGAGCCATTCCCTGTTCACTTTGGAGTGCGACATGGATGTCCTCTGGCTCCGAAATTATTTAACATCTATTTCGTCCACGTAATTTGTGAAGCCTTCAATAGCTGTACCGGAGAAATCTCCGTCTGGTACAGATTCAATGGGAGGCTGATCGATGCCCAGGTGCGGTTAAGGGATGGCTCCCTATTGCTCAACCATGTTACGTATGCCGATGATTTGGTAATTGCTGCTCACTCAGAGGAGTAGTTAGAGGCGCTGCTGCTGAATCTGGAGCTTGCCACTAAGAGGTATGGACTTATCATTAGCTCCACCAAAACTAAACACCTGCCTGTGTATTTTGTACCATCGGACACTCCACCCCCACAACTCCCAATTGGTGATTGGGCAGTTGTGGAGAGAGTGGAGAGTTTCCCATACCTGGACAGTGTGCTCATGACCGGCTCCGGTTTGACAGCAGATGTCTCACTCCAAATCAGTCGAGCGGCATTATCATTTCTTCGGTTGCGTAACGCTGTATGGAAGCTGCCTGGTCTGTCGCTCCGCACGAAGCTTCAGGTCTTCTCGGCCACAGTCATTCCCTCCCTTCTCTACGCTTGCGAAACGTGGACCCAACCTAATGGAAGATCACTAATACATCCACCACTACCACTTACATAATCACTAATACATCCACCACTACCACTTACATCATCACTAATACATCCACCACTACCACTTACATCATCACTAATACATCCACCACTACCACTTACATTATCACTAATACATCCACCACTACCACTTACATCATCACTAATACATCCACCACTACCACTTACATCATCACTCATACATCCACCACTACCAGTTACATCATCACTAATACATCCACCACTACCACTTACATCATCACTAATACATCCACCACTACCACTCACATCATCACTAATACATCCACCACTACCACTCACATCATCACTAATACATCCACCACTACCACTCACATCATCACTAATACATCCACCACTACCACTTACATCATCACTAATACATCCACCACTACCACTTACAACATCACTAATACATCCACCACTACCACTTACATCATCACTAATACATCCACCACTACCACTCACATCATCACTAATACATCCACCACTACCACTTACATCATCACTAATACATCCATCACTACCACTTACAACATCACTAATACATCCATCACTACCACTTACATCATCACTAATACATCCACCACTACCACTTACATCATCACTAATACATCCACCACTACCACTTACATCATCACTAATACATCCACCACTACCACTTACATCATCACTAATACATCCACCACTACCACTTACATCATCACTAATACATCCACCACTACCACTCACATCATCACTAATACATCCACCACTACCACTTACATCATCACTGATACATCCACCACTACCACTTACATCATCACTAATACATCCACCACTACCACTTACATCATCACTAATACATCCACCACTACCACTTACATCATCACTCATACATCCACCACTACCACTTACATCATCACTAATACATCCACCACTACCACTTACATCATCACTAATACATCCACCACTACCACTTACATCATCACTAATACATCCACCACTACCACTTACATCATCACTAATACATCCATCACAACCACTTACAACATCACTAATACATCCACCACTACCACTTACATCATCACTAATACATCCACCACTACCACTTACATCATCACTAATACATCCATCACAACCACTTAAAACATCACTAATACATCCACCACTACCACTTACATCATCACTAATACATCCACCACTACCACTTACATCATCACTAATACATCCACCACTACCACTTACATCATCACTAATACATCCACCACTACCACTCACATTATCACTAATACATCCACCACTACCACTTACATCATCTCTAATACATCCACTACTACCACTTACATCATCACTAATACATCCACCACTACCACTTACAACATCACTAATACATCCACCACTACCACTTACATCATCACTAATACATCCACCACTACCACTTACATCATCACTAATGCATCCACCACTACCACTTACAACATCACTCATACATCCACCACTACCAGTTACATCATCACTAATACATCCACCACTACCACTTACATCATCACTCATACATCCACCACTACCACTCACATCATCACTAATACATCCACCACTACCACTTACATCATCACTAATACATCCACCACTACCACTTACATCATCACTGATACATCCACCACTACCACTTACATCATCACTAATACATCCACCACTACCACTTACATCATCACTAATACATCCACCACTACCACTTACATCATCACTCATACATCCACCACTACCACTTACATCATCACTCATACATCCACCACTACCACTTACATCATCACTAATACATCCACCACTACCACTCACATCATCACTCATACATCCACCACTACCACTTACATCATCACTCATACATCCACCACTACCACTTACAACATCACTAATACATCCACCACTACCACTTACATCATCACTCATACATCCACCATTACCACTTACATCATCACTCATACATCCACCACTACCACTTACAACATCACTAATACATCCATCACAACCACTTACAACATCACTAATACATCCACCACTACCACTCACATCATCACTAATACATCCACCACTACCACTTACATCATCACTCATACATCCACCACTACCACTTACATCATCACTAATACATCCACCACTACCACTTACAACATCACTAATACATCCACCACTACCACTTACAACATCACTAATACATCCACCACTACCACTTACAACATCTCTAATACATCCACCACTACCACTTACATCATCACTCATACATCCACCACTACCACTTACAACATCTCTTCTACATCCACCACTACCACTTACCACATCACTCATACATCCACCACTACCACTTACAACATCTCTAATACATCCACCACTACCACTTACATCATCACTAATACATCCATTTACAGCATCACTCAGTAAATTCACCACTTCCACCCACCCCACCACCACGACCCCTTCACCACCGCAAGCATTGCCAATATATTCATAACCCCATTCACCCACTCACCCACCCACTCACTCGGGGAACCCTCTCTCCCTTCTCAACGTGCAGACTTCTCATAGCACAAAGGAGTCTCAGCGAAGGGCAACTGTGGTTTGTTTGGGGGGTGGTGGTGTTGCGAGAGAGGGGGGGGAGGGAGGAAGTGGCTGCTTTGCCATTGAGAGAGAAACTGAAATAAAGAGAGAAAAGAGCCGAGTGCTTGTTTAGGCTAAGCTGATTATGTTAATTAGCGACTAATGATATGCCGACATGACCTAAACCGACGGAGGGAGAGAGACGGAGGAGAGAGAGCAGAGTTGCCACCAGACATTTGATGTATGGGGGCGGCGATTCAAGCGTTTATGCCACCACGTCCCTCACCAAACACGGCGCTGACCAGCGCGGTGAAGTATGGTCAAACAACCCCCGCCCGCAACCTCCGATTATCACGGTCGGCTACGTGCGGTGCGAAAGAAGTTCAACATACACGTGCATACATCCAGCAGCGGATTATTTACAAACGGCTGTAAATGATAAATGCCGTGCAATGATGATCATGCAAGGCTGTGATTTTACTTTAGAATTATTTTATTTGATCAAATGTTTAATCTATGCCACTGCATACAGTAAAATTTACATTTGCGGTGAAGTGTGTTCGTCATGAGTTGGCAATTTAAAGTCATTTTGTACCGTTAAACAACTTTACATATTCAATCTCGTGTACCCAATACACTTGAACAAAGGTCCCCCGTATAGCCTTCACAGACCGTTGGGGCAAGTGCTGTGAGCGAGTAGCACCTATTAAGGCCGCCACGGCTGACCAGCGCCACGCCCGGCCGCCTTTGTCTTCCCGAGCGGCGATGTTATAACTTCGCACCACTCGTTTGAGGCTGAGTCGACCTAGGGGAGGCCCAGGATCGGATCAGATAATTGCCACTAGTGTGTTGGCCGTGAGCGGGAATCGAACTCAGGTCGCAGGGTTCGTAGCGCAGCGCTCCCACACACAAAATTGTACAAAGACAAAGATCCCCCGTATAGCCTTCACGCTTGTACACACACGTGTGTGCACAGACATTCATTCTATTTAGGTGATCGGTGTCGCAGTGGTTAGCGCAACTGCGCTCAGAAGCCGTCCACCTGGGTTCAATTCCCGGCCACGGCTACCATCAGTCGCAAGCGTAAACTAGAACCCGTATTTGGGCATGCCCTAGGTCGACTCAGCCATAAATGAGTACCTGGTGCAGTCTGTGGCCATACCACCTCCTGATATGTATGTTGAACTTCTTTCGCACCGTACGAAGCCAACCGCGCTAATCGGAGGTGCTGAAATGTGATCTGCTCACTAACAACGCCTTACACGATAGGCCTTCTTTCTCAGTGGGCATATCTGTGACATAGATCTCTCTATATAGATGTGCGCTCGCGTTTGAGACTCATTGAATTGTGTACAATACAGCGAGTCACTCGTTAAAAGCTTACTGGGGTCCCAGTATGGTTCGGCTCACGGTGTCATCATGGAAAGTACTTTATCTCCAACTCCCTCGCCTGGTATACAGGAGGTCATGGGCTCGATCCAGACACTGACGCCTACTTGCATATTTGGGGTTGTGCGGTGTTTCTCTCCTCGCTGTCGCGTGGATTCTTCTCCGGGTCCTCCGGTTTCCCCCCGTGCACATTCAGAATCAACATCACGCGTTTGGGGTGTTTGGCTGCTCTAATTTCCACGCGATAAGCCACTTCGTTGAGCGATCATTTGTGGTCGGGTCGCTTCTGAAAAAGAGCTACGTATCTCAGTGGGCCTTGCCTGGTAGTATAAAACAAAATGTTTAGTTTAGTTTACGTATGTAAAACGTACTCGTCAGCACATTATCCGATGACGTTGCTGCGTTGGCAGTGGCGCACAGGCACAAACAACAACAACAACAACAAACTCCACACATTCGTCAACAACAGTCTGGCCTTTAAAAGAAAAAAATATGTACAAATCAGATAGCGGTATTAATCGTAAAGTGAAGACGTATTTGCGAAATTACGTAAAAGGAGGAGACGTAAATTGGGGTCTTACTGCACATGTATATAATAAGAAACGTTTCGGGACATGGCCCTTCATATAATGAAAATAAATGTTGTATGCACGAATACACGTTTGTGTGCTATTAAGAAGAGCCAATGTTCGAAACCTCGCTAGTGATATATTTGAGCTCTCCCTCGATGATAAAGCCGTGTGTGTCTGTGTGGCTGATGGTGGTGCCGTCTGTGTGGCTGATGATGATGGTGGTGGTGTCTGTGTGGCTGATGATGGTGGTGTCTGTGTGGCTGATGATGATGGTGGTGCCGTCTGTGTGGCTGATGATGATGGTGGTGGTGGTGTCTGTGAGGCTGATGATGGTGGTGTCTGTGTGGGGGCTACTTTCTGATGTTCTTTCTGATGATGATGGTGGTGGTGGTGCTCGTGATGATGGCAATGACGCCTGCATTGCTTCGGATGCTGCTGCTGATAATGATGTTTGTCTTACTGCTGGCGCTGATGATGGTGAGTCAGTTGCTGCTGCTGCTTCTGCTGATGTATTTGTCGCTTCTGATGATAATGATAACGACGATGTTGTAGTGTTTGTTGCTCTTGATGATGTATGTTGCCGTTTTTGCTGCTGCCGATACTTCTACTGCTGATACCGCTGCAATCGCTACTAAAGTGTGTATTGCTACTGCTGCCGCCGCTGCTGCTGCTGATGATGCTGATGAGAACAGAGGAAGGAGAGAGGGAAGGACTCCGGGTGGTGCAGGATGACTCGAGTCCGTGGTCCGGGCAAGAGTTGGAGACTCATCAACCACGACCCGTGACCCCGGTCACGATCTCCCCACCGGACACGATCTCCCCACCGCGACTGCTGCCACCAACATCACGACTACTTTTGCAATTTCGACTATCGCGATTTTTATTGCTGCTGCTGCTACCGCTACTACCGCAACGGCCTCCGCTACTACTGCAACTCCTGTCCCACGACTGCAATAACAACTGCTCCTGCTGCTGTTGCTGCTGCAACTGCTACTCCTGCGACTACTATCCCCACTGCTGCAACTGCTGCTGCCGCTACTACTACCGCAGTAGATACAACTGCTGTTGAAGCCGTTACATCTGTTACCAATGCGACTGCTGCCGCTACTGCTGCAACACCGACTGGGGGATAACAACTGCCGGAAAGTTTAGGGAATCTCCCCGTCGCCCCTTTCAACCAAGCAAGCAACTCGCCCTGATTCCAATCCCTCCACCCAAACTTCCCTCCCTCTCCCTCTATTCCTCCCTCCTTTTATCCCTCACCCCCCCCCTCTCCCTGATTCCCCATCCCTCCCTCCCTCCCCTCAATCAATCCCTCCATCCCTCAATCAATCCCTCCATCCCCTCAATCAATCCCTCCCTCCCCTCAATCAATCCCTCCCTCCCCTCAATCAATCCCTCCATCCCCTCAATCAATCCCTCCCCTCAATCAATCCCTCCATCCCCTCAATCAATCCCTCCCCTCAATCAATCCCTCCATCCCCTCAATCAATCCCTCCCCTCAATCAATCCCTCCCCTCAATCAATCCCTCCATCCCCTCAATCCCTCCCTCCCCTCAATCAATCCCTCCATCCCCTCAATCAATCCCTCCCTCCCCTCAATCAATCCCTCCATCCCCTCAATCAATCCCTCCCTCCCCTCAATCAATCCCTCCATCCCCTCAATCAATCCCTCCCCTCAATCAATCCCTCCATCCCCTCAATCAATCCCTCCCCTCAATCAATCCCTCCATCCCCTCAATCAATCCCTCCCCTCAATCAATCCCTCCCCTCAATCAATCCCTCCATCCCCTCAATCCCTCCCTCCCCTCAATCAATCCCTCCATCCCCTCAATCAATCCCTCCCTCCCCTCAATCAATCCCTCCCTCCCCTCAATCAATCCCTCCATCCCCTCAATCAATCCCTCCCTCCCCTCAATCAATCCCTCCCTCCCCTCAATCAATCCCTCCATCCCCTCAATCAATCCCTCCCCTCAATCAATCCCTACCCCTCCCCTCAATCAATCCCTCCATCCCCTCAATCAATCCCTACCCCTCCCCTCAATCAATCCCTCCCCTCAATCAATCCCTACCCCTCCCCTCAATCAATCCCTCCATCCCCTCAATCAATCCCTCCCCCTCCCCTCAATCAATCCCTCCCCTCAATCAATCCCTCCATCCCCTCAATCAATCCCTCCCCTCAATCAATCCCTCCATCCCCTCAATCCCTCCCTCCCCTCAATCAATCCCTCCATCCCCTCAATCAATCCCTCCCTCCCCTCAATCAATCCCTCCCTCCCCTCAATCAATCCCTCCATCCCCTCAATCAATCCCTCCATCCCCTCAATCAATCCCTCCCCTCAATCAATCCCTACCCCTCCCCTCAATCAATCCCTCCATCCCCTCAATCAATCCCTACCCCTCCCCTCAATCAATCCCTCCCCTCAATCAATCCCTACCCCTCCCCTCAATCAATCCCTCCCTCCCCTCAATCAATCCCTCCCCCTCCCCTCAATCAATCCCTCCCCTCAATCAATCCCTACCCCTCCCCTCAATCAATCCCTCCATCCCCTCAATCAATCCCTACCCCTCCCCTCAATCAATCAATCCCTCCCCTCAATCAATCCCTCCATCCCCTCAATCAATCCCTCCCTCCCCTCAATCAATCCCTCCCTCCCCTCAATCAATCCCTCCATCCCCTCAATCAATCCCTCCATCCCCTCAATCAATCCCTCCCCTCAATCAATCCCTACCCCTCCCCTCAATCAATCCCTCCATCCCCTCAATCAATCCCTACCCCTCCCCTCAATCAATCCCTCCCCTCAATCAATCCCTACCCCTCCCCTCAATCAATCCCTCCATCCCCTCAATCAATCCCTACCCCTCCCCTCAATCAATCCCTCCCCTCAATCAATCCCTACCCCTCCCCTCAATCAATCCCTCCATCCCCTCAATCAATCCCTACCCCTCCCCTCAATCAATCAATCCCTCCCCTCAATCAATCCCTCCATCCCCTCAATCAATCCCTCCATCCCCTCAATCAATCCCTCCCTCCCCTCAATCAATCCCTCCATCCCCTCAATCATTCCCTCCATCCCCTCAATCAATCCCTCCCTCCCCTCAATCAATCCCTCCATCCCTCAATCAATCCCTCCATCCCCTCAATCAATCCCTCCCTCCCCTCAATCAATCCCTCCATCCCCTCAATCAATCCCTCCATCCCCTCAATCAATCCCTCCCTCCCCTCAATCAATCCCTCCCTCCCCTCAATCAATCCCTCCATCCCCTCAATCATTCCCTCCATCCCCTCAATCAATCCCTCCATCCCCTCAATCAATCCCTCCCCTCAATCAATCCCTACCCCTCCCCTCAATCAATCCCTCCATCCCCTCAATCAATCCCTACCCCTCCCCTCAATCAATCCCTCCCCTCAATCAATCCCTACCCCTCCCCTCAATCAATCCCTCCATCCCCTCAATCAATCCCTACCCCTCCCCTCAATCAATCAATCCCTCCCCTCAATCAATCCCTCCATCCCCTCAATCAATCCCTCCATCCCCTCAATCATTCCCTCCCTCCCTCAATCAATCCCTCCATCCCTCAATCAATCCCTCCATCCCCTCAATCAATCCCTCCATCCCCTCAATCATTCCCTCCATCCCCTCAATCAATCCCTCCCCCCCTCAATCAATCCCTCCATCCCCTCAATCAATCCCTCCATCCCCTCAATCATTCCCTCCATCCCCTCAATCAATCCCTCCCTCCCTCAATCAATCCCTCCATCCCCTCAATCAATCCCTCCATCCCCTCAATCAATCCCTCCATCCCCTCAATCAATCCCTCCCTCCCTCAATCAATCCCTCCATCCCTCAATCAATCCCTCCCTCCCCTCAATCAATCCCTCCATCCCCTCAATCATTCCCTCCATCCCCTCAATCAATCCCTCCCCCCCTCAATCAATCCCTCCATCCCCTCAATCAATCCCTCCCTCCCCTCAATCAATCCCTCTCCTCAATCAATCCATCCATCCCCGCTCTCTGCCTCCCTCCACACCCCCATAAATCCCTCACTGCATCCATCCCTCCCCACATCCCTTCCTCCTTGCCATCCCTTCCAACCCCCTTACCTCCACCCCAGCCTTCCGCAACACCCCCCCCTCCACCACCACCACTCACGCCGCCAGGAAATGGAAACCACTCCACCACCACCACCACCGCCCCTGTCCGTGCCAGCGAGCGGAGGCGCGGAGCGAGAGTCACGCAGCAGCGTCTCTCCCCAGGGACCCCCCGCAGCCTCGGCGGGGGGCGGAGAAGCGACCGCGGGAGGAGCGGGAGGAGGAGGAGGAGGATCGGTAGCCAGGGAGACGGCACCACTGCGCTCCCACGCTCACTCCATAAGTAGGGGGGGCGCCAGACCCGACGCGTTCAGCCCCGCGGAGCTCGGATCACCGCTCGCGGAGCAGCAGCCGCCGGCCGAGAATCATCATCACCATCACCACCACCATCATCACCATCATCACAATCATCGCGGACATCAGCATCATCAGCAGCAGCAGCATCAGCAGCAGCAGCAGCGAGCGATGCCGATGCCGACTGTGGCGTCGAGTTTGTCACCGCTGGTGCCCGCTACCCACGCGACCATGCTCTACCCCGGCGTGCCAGCTCCTTACTCTGAGCACGCCCTTGGGCTGGACAGGTATGTGCGTGTGTCAGTGTGTGTGTCAGTGTGTGTGTGTGTATGTCAGTGTGTGTGTATGTCAGTGTGTGTGTATGTCAGTGTGTGTGTGTGTCAGTGTGCGCATGTCAATTTGTGTGTGTCAGTGTGCGTATGTCAGTGTGTGTGTGTCAGTGTGCGTATGTCAGTGTGTATGTGTCAGTGTGCGTGTATCAGTGTGTGTGTGTCAGTGTGCGTGTGTCAGTGTGTGTGTGTCAGTGTGTGTGTGTGTCAGTGTGTGTCAGTGTGTGTGTGTATGTCAGTGTGTGTGTGTGTCAGTGTGTGTGTATGTCAGTGTGTGTGTGTGTCAGTGTGCGCATGTCAATTTGTGTGTGTCAGTGTGCGTATGTCAGTGTGTGTGCGTCAGTGTGCGTATGTCAGTGTGTGTGTGTCAGTGTGCGTATGTCAGTGTGTGTGCGTCAGTGTGCGTATGTCAGTGTGTGTGTGTCAGTGTGCGTATGTCAGTGTGCGTGTGTCAGTGTGTGTGTGTGTCAGTGTGTGTGTGTGTCAGTGTGTGTGTGTCAGTGTGTGTGTGAGTCAGTGTGTGTGTGTGTGTCAGTGTGTGTGTGTGTCAGTGTGTGCGTGAGTCAGTGTGTGTGTCAGTGTGTGTGTGTCAGTGTCGGTGTCAGTGTGTGTCAGTGTCGGTGTCAGTGTGTGTGTCAGTGTGTGTCAGTGTGTGTGTGTCAGTGTGTGTGTGTCAGTGTGTGTGCGTGTCAGTGTGTGTGTGAGTCAGTGTGTGTGTCAGTGTGTGTGTGTCAGTGTGTGTGTGTGTGTCAGTGTGTGTGTGTCAGTGTGTGTCAGTGTCGGTGTCAGTGTGTGTGTGTCAGTGTCAGAGTGGGGAGTGGTAGTGTTAGGAGCTAGCGCGCTGCGCTACGAACCCGGCGACCCGAGTTCGATTCCCGCTCACGGCCACCAACACCACGTGACGACTATCTGAACTGGTCGTGGGCCTCCCCTGAGTGGAGTACCTGGAGCGGTGTGGAAACATCGGGCGCGGTGCTGGCCACCCACCCCCTCGTGTGCCATATCGGCCTTCATAGGTGCTCGCTAACAGCACTTGTCCCCAACAGTTTGTTTGTGTTATACGGGGGATCTTTGCAATTGTGTATTTGTGTGCGAAAGTAAGTGAGTGTGTGTGTGAGAGTGTGTGTGTGTGAGTGTGTGAGTGCGTGTGTGAGTGTGTGAGTGCGTGCGTGAGTGTGTGTGTGAGTGTGTGTGTGAGTGAGTGTGTGAGTGAGTGTGTGTGTGAGTGTGTGTGAGAGTGTGTGTGTGTGAGTGTGTGTGTGAGTGTGTGTGTGAGTGCGTGCGTGAGTGTGTGTGTGTATGTGTGAGAGTGTGTGTGTGAGTGTGTGTGTGAGTGTTTGTGTGAGTGTGTGAGTGTGTGTGTGTGAGTTTGTGTGAGTGTGTGTTAGTGAGTGTGTGTGTGAGTGTTCGCTGACAGCAACAAGTGCTCTTTAACAGGACTTGTCCCAACAGCCTTGAAAAGGCTTTCCGGGGGATCTTTGTCTTTTTCTGAGTGTGTTTGTGTTCATACACGTGTGCGTGCGAGAGACAGGGATTGCGCGTATCACCGTTTGTTGATGAATGAGTATATCTATATGGAGAGCGGTGGTGTAGCGTTTAGCAGACTGCGCTCCGAACCTGACGATCCGAGTTCGACTCCCCGCTCACGGATAACACCAGAGACGATTATCTTCTCCCCAATCTTGGGCCACCCCGAGGTCGACTCAGCCTCAAATGAGTACCCCCGGGAGACAAAGGCGGCCGGGCGTGGCTGCTTGACCACCCACCCCCTCGTGCGTCGTGCCGGCCTTCATCGATGCAGCTCGCTGACAGCACTTGCCCCAACAGTCTGTTAAGGCTACACGGGGGATCTTTGCATTGTGCGTGTGTGTGCGCGCTAACAGCACCTACCCCAACAGTCTATACGCTAAACGGGTGATTGTGTGCGTTGAAAGCTCTTCAAGTGCTCTCTGTGATTCCACAACGAACACTCGAGTTGCGGAAATTACGACGCGGTTATTAACCCTGCAAGTACAGACCGCGGTCTGGACTGTGAACCTAGCCACATGAGTTCGATTCCCGGCCTCGTGGCTAACCATCAGTGGCGAGTGATATCCGACACGGAGTGGGAAGGCCTTCATCTCGCAGTGGATTGTTATGAACTATCTCATGTACCAGGTAAAGCCCACTGAGCTATTTAGCTTTTTTCCAAAAGCGACCTGGCCACAAATGATAGCTCAACGAAGTGGCTATTCATGTGGATATTTATAGCAGCCAAATACTCTAAACGCATGATTCTAAATGCGGATGGGAAAAAACCGGAGGACCCGGAGAAAAATCCACGCGACCACGAAGAAAACACGCAAACTCCAAATATACAGCAGCAGGCGTCAGGGTCAGGATCGATCTCACGACCTCCTGTATACCAGGCGAGGGAGATAACATCTCGCCACCGTGGCGTTGTATTCTCGATTTTATTATAAACCTAACCCTCCCCCGGACCTCCGATCAGCATGGTTGGCTTGGTGCGATGCGAAAGAAGTTCCACATACATAAGTACATAAACACAAAAAGCAGCTCTTCAGAAATTCGTTTTAAAATTTGATGATTAAAAAGTGGATAGCTCCCGAGGCTACCTAATATCGGAAGGAAGAGCGTTCCAGCCGCCGCTGCTGCTGGATGAGCGGAGTTTTGCGTGATGGTTTAATTCTCCTCGGCGAGATCGGCGAGGTATTGTAGTTAATTTGTGGCAAGCAACTTTGTGTGTGTAATGAGTGCGCGTGTTGATGGCGACACGAGCTCCTGCCTCTATCTCTACGGATCTCCCTCCGCCTCCTCCCCGATATCATCGTTTGCTCCCATCATCATCATCATCGTCGTCATCATCATCGTCATCATCATCATCATCGTCATCATCGTTATCATCATCATCATCGTCATCATCATCGTCATCATCATCATCGTCATCATCATTGTCATCATCATCATCATTGTCATCATCATCATCATCGTCATCATCGGCATCATCATCGTCATCGTCATCATCGTCATCATCATCATCGTCATCATCATTGTCATAATCATCATCATTGTCATCATCATCATCGTCATCATCATCGTCATCATCATCATCGTCATCATCATCTTCATCATCATCATCGTCATCATCATCATCATCGTCATCATCATCGTCATCATCATCATCATCGCGGTGCCCTTTCTACCCGTGCTCTCCCCATCTCATTCCCAGGTCTCTCTCTTTGATTCAGGTGCATTTAGGATCAGCCTTGTTAATGTTCGGTTTGATATTTTCGCAGATAACCCCCACTGGGTAACGAATGCTCATCTTCGATGGGGATCGAATTACATAAAAAGTTACGAGTTGCTTATTATGCATTCGCCGATTAAAACATAATCCCTTGCAACATTGTAATGCCAAATTCCTACATATGGACCTAATGGCGGGACCCCGGGGTCAACATAAGCGGCTCTCGCATAAACTGCGTTGCGACGTTATTTTATGTCTGTTGAAAGCGAACGACACGGCAATCTATTCCTCTCGACGAGCTCTACACGATGCGCTAGTCAAAGTTTAAAAGTTTTCTTTCTTCTGCGCATTCGTCCTCGCCGCTGCGCTTGGACGACACGACAACAGAACGACCCGCGCCAGGCGGGTCGCGGCGTTCATGTGCGCGGTGGGACGGAGTCGCCAAAAATAAATTAGTTCAAATCTAGAATAAATGAGTTAATTACCATTTTGACTTCCGTTTATTCGTGACCCCGGGGTCCCGCCATAAGGTTCATATGTACAACTACGTCTGTACACTATGGTGTGTGTTTGTATGTTAACACAATGCATGTTTTGATATATATATAAAACTACATTCTACAGACATTACAGGATATTCCTGCAACGCAGATCAATACTACCCAGTAAACATGCAACGTTGCATGAACCGTTGCACGAACGTTGCATCCGGCCAGTCAACTTTGGCCCAACGTTTACACGTTTACTGCTTAGAATCGTCCACGTGTATACAAACATAGAATAAATAAATAAATATAAAGCTATGCCATTTGCCAATCCACTGCTGGATGAAGGCCTCCCCATGCCTGGTCTGTCTCTGGGGGCTATTCGACCATACTTCACCACGCTGGTCAGTTCAGGTTGCAAGTAAGTTGGTTAGGCTCAGGACCCGCTCAGGATGATCGCTGTCCACTCGTGTTCGCCGTGACCGCACATCGAGCTCAGATGGCCGGATTCAAAACGCACTGCGCTAACCACTGCGCCGACGCAATATCATTCTCGACAACAACATCATCATCAGCAGTAGCGTGACCGCGTGGGGCAGGCTAGGGGGGTGCCTTGCCTGCCCTGCCCCCCCCTGTTGGCCAAAGCTACGAGTTGGGGGCCCCCTTGACAACCAGCATGAGAAATGTTTAGAACAACAGTGTAAAAAAAACGCCCAACACATTTTCTTTGAAAGCGCGGTTTAAATGTATTTTCATGAAATTGCTTTTAACTTACGTTCCGCGTTTTATTTTATTTTAATTCGAGCAGTTGCGTTTGACTTCCGCAAATTGCGCCTGACCGATTGCCGCACCCCCCCCCCCCCCCCGAGCTGATACATGTCATTAACCACGCCACCGATCATCAGCAGCCGCGGTCCATCCACTGCTGGATGAATGGCTCTCTCATCCCAAGCCTCCGCCATCTCTCGCGTGCCCCAAGATTGTCCGCGCCCATGTGAATGATACTTTGCTGTGATGATATTGCTGCTGCTGCTGAATTGGCACAGTGTCAAGTCAATGTAAAATTTTGTTGCTTTAACTCGTGACCCCTTGCTGGCACAAATCGGCCACCCAGAGCACCAGTGGAGGAGCACACACGATAGCAACGCTCAACAGATTCGTTCATGATATTCCCTTTAAAGATATATATATAAAATAGGCGACGTTTCAGGCAATGGCCCATCTTTATATATTGACGTGCTATGAAGATGGGCGATTGCCCGAAACGTCGCCCATTATATACGTATTCATTCTAAGGCCATACAGTATTATTGAAAACCGTGTTGAGTTTTATTGTTAATTTCATATAAAGCATACAGTTAATATACTAATTGGGAACACACGAATTCTGCTTGTCGCTACGTTCCTGAGCTATACGTCATGCTGCCTAAACACCGAGGTGTCAGAAAACGGCAACTATTGCCAATGAAACCAAGCGTATGTACGTATGTTGAACTTCTTTCGCACCGTACGTAGCCAACCGCGCTAATCACAGGTGCGGGGGGAGGGGGTGGAAGGACACCAACCGAAAAACACCAACAACAAAATGAATCGGGGAACGAGCTGTCGGTGAAGAAGGAGAAGTCGCGTGCCTAGCGCTCGCTTCTCGAGCACTGCCCCATGCATGGTGAAGTATGGTCAAATAACACCCCACCCCCCCCCCCACCACGACGACGTGGGGGGGAGGCGCCTCTCATCCAGCGGGAGGTTGACAGCAGCGACGCACGTGTGTCCGTCGTGCTTCCCCGCTGGAGGGCAGCACACGACTCGCACGGCCACTGCTTGAGACGCCGACTAGACCGGCGTTCTTAAATCATTTTTAGAGGGAGGGGAGGAAGACTTTTGCCAATAAGACATCACCAGCGTGAGGACCGCCACACGTTTGAAACCACATGTGGGTTTGACAGCACGACGATGATGATGATGATGGAAGGTGAAGAACAGGTCTGTCTTTCCGACAGACCTGTTCTTCACCTGAGGACGGCTGCTTGCGTTGTGGCCGAAACGTCGTGAGAATTATTTTATTGGTTTATTTTAATTTTATTATTTCCCTTCTACGTGACTTTACCGAAAGAACCAAGAAGATGAATCCCTGCAGTCACGAAAGCTTTAAATCGAAATTCCTCGTGATTTGACAGGGGGCCGCACTAAAGGCCACCAGGGGCTATCCGTGGTCCGCAGGCCTTGCAATGAAGGCCACTGACTTATAACGGTACTTTGATGGCCGTGACTCATCATCACCCATCATCCAGCCGTGGTCGATCCACTGCTGGATGATGGAGGACCTCCCCATGCCTCACAAGGCACTCGCTAGGCGCCTGCAACGCGGGACGATTTCGTCGCTCCATCTCTCGGCGAGCGTACCCGAGCTCTCGGTTGGCACTCACAGGATCGTGACAATCTGGTGATTTTCTAGACGGGGCTGGGACAGCTGAAAGTGAGCACAATCATGAGCCACTCTGTTTAACACGTAGTAGGCTTTCGCGACCAATATAATCCATAATACAGGGTTTTTGGCGGGTTAGATCGCTTAAATATATAAACGTGTCGAAGCTGGTTGTAATTACTGGCGAAACGTCGTGCTCAGATTGTAAATGTTGTGGCTTGGCTCTCCAAAACTATACAGCCAGTTAATACGACAAATCGTTAACCTTAAATACCCAGTCGTTTGTAAAAGTTGAAGGCGGTATAGTACTATGGTAATAGAGCAAGTGCAGAATCACTGAACCCGAATTGATAGCTTGAAAGCATTTAGCGCGGGGCCCTTGAAAGTGCGTGGCCCGTAGCATATGTAGCTACGTTCACTACGATGATAACCCGGCTCTGTTCCCACCACTGATGTTAACCGCGACCATCTGGAGTCGAACTCGGGTGTGGCCTGGTTCGTAGCGCACTGCGGCAGCCACGTGGCCTCTGCCTCATACAAAGACAAAAGCCCCCCCCCCCCGAATAACCGTGACAGACGTTGTTAGCCTTATTCACCGGCGCTGGGGGAACACGGCTCCCGATTTCAATACCCACTCGCGAACGGCATACATCGGTGACGAGTGTCTGACACCGGTCGCGGTCCTCCTTTAGGTGAGCTCAGCCTTAAATGAGTACCTGTGTAAATTTTGACTTAAAACTTTCGCGACTGCAGGAATTCATATTCTTGGTTCTTTCGGTAAAGTCGCGTAGATATAAAAATGAAAATGATAAAATAAAAATAATACATTATTTTAAAATAATTATTTTTAAATTATTATTTTTATTTGATTATTTCCATTTTATTTCTACGCGACTTTACCGAAAGAACCAATAATATGAGTACCTGTGTGCTCGCGGGTTAACATCAGAACTCCGAGGGTGACGGTGGTAAAAACAAAGACAGCCCAGCCTTGCGTGGCGTTCGCCCAGGGGTCGTCAGTGCGAGACGTTGGGGTCCTCCATTTAAAATAAAATAAAAACCCGTCTGAAAGCAGCTTCTTTAAAGAGCCGCCGCACGCGACTCTGCAGCCGCGGCTTTTGGCGATCCGCGTGTGAGCCGCTAACACCATCCTATCGCGAATCTCTCCAGCCGTGTGTCATAATATTCACTCGCTAACCCCCTACCACCCCTACAGTCTATGCTCGATATCTTTGCCTTTGTGATATCTTTGTCTTCCGCATGCATATACATAAGGACTTAGGTTGAGACTGTCCCGGGGCGCAAGGACCCACAGTGTAACTGGGAGTGGGGGGTGGGTGCCTCAGACACAAAGCGAGAGGGGTGACACAGACATCTGCCTCGGCTCACGAGGGCTTGGCGAATTCGCAACAAGGAGGCCGTCAACAGCGAGCCCCCCCCCCCCCCAGAATGAGCGCGTGACACTTGGCGTGAATACTTCACGCGAACACTTCGCCCCCCTCTTCTCGATCTCCCAAGAGCTCTTGAAGAGGTGGCGGCGGCGGTGCTGGTGGCCGTGATGGGTTGGTGGATGGGGATTGGTTATGGGCGCCACGGTGGCTTGGAGATGTTAACTACCTCGCCTGGTATGCAGGAGCTCGTGGGTTCGATCCCGACCCTGACGCCTGCTGCTGTATATTTGGAGTTTGCGTGTCTCTCTCTCCGTGGTTGCGTGGATTTTTCTCCGTGTTCTTCGATTTTCCCTCCACATTTTAGAATCAGCATCACGCATTTAGGGTATTTGGCTGCTGGTCCACATTGCCACGTGATGAGCCACTTCGTTGCGTCATCATTTGTGGCCAGGTCGCTTCTGACAAAAGAGCTACGTAGCTCAGTGGGCCGTATCTGGTAAAAGTAAAAATATAATAAAAGTTTAGTTTATATAGGGGGGCGGTAGGGTTGGTTATGGGAGGGGTGTTATTGTGGAGGGTAGCTCGCGGTGTGATGGTGGGGGCTGTGGGCAGGTCTGGGAGGGATGGAGGAGGGTGCGTGGTAGTGGTTGCTGGTGGTTGAATGTTAACGCGCGCTCATGTAGAGAGGAGAGAATTACTCATCACAAAATAATCCTTGAAACAAGCCTGACGCTGCTGCTGCTGATGATGATGATACACTGAATGTCGAAACTAGTCCAAGCGAGTTTGCTGCTGGTGTGGCACCAGTGCTGCTGAAGTTGTGAACTCGCAGAAGGCCGCTTGGCTTATGGGATGTGTACAAGAAAAGACATAGAAATGCAACATTTGTATGTATGCATATTAAAAAAAAATTGCACCGTACATAACCAACCGTACTTATAGGAGATGCGGGGAAGGACAATAAACTAAACATTAAAGCAGTTCTAAAGAAATGAATTTTCAATTTAGATTATTTAAAAGTGCACAGATCCAGTGGATTCCTAATATCGGAATGAAGATCGTTCCAGACGGCCGCAGAAGCGCATCGGACTCAGCCTCAAATGAGTAGCTGGTGCGGGGTGTAATCATCGCCGCTGGGGAGACAAAGGCGGCCGGGGGTAGTTCCGGCCACCCCACCTTCTCGTGACCCGTGCCGGCCTTCATATGTACTCGCTAACATCACTCGCCCCAACAGCCTGTTAAGGCTACACGAGGGATCGTTGTTCTACATCTATACGTATTTATTACGCGTGGCCGTGAGAGATGGATGGCTAACGTCGATGATGTGGTGTGTATGTGTGTAGCGGATTCGGTCCTGCCCAGCCAACCTTCACAGTGCTGCAGCCAAACGGACTGAAGAGGAGACCCGCTCCCTATGACCTGGAGTACAACGAGGGTAAGCAACCACGCAGAGACCCCAGGAGAGCACTGCACTGGTGTAAAATAACAATTAGATTTGTACTCATTTAAATGGATTTACTTGTTTATCCAGGATAGCCGCACTGAGTCACAGAACTCATTTTGAGGAAGGTGCTGCCGCTACATTGGGTTTACATTTGTAAGATGTGTCCATCCGAATCAAGTGTCGAAGGCTCGCTGGCAATGTGGTCACGGGACAGACCCAGGTGCCATGGGTTGTCTGCTGTGCCAGGCTAGGTGCAGGAGGAGACCACGGGACAGACCCAGGTGCCATGGGTTGACTGCTGTGCCAGGCTAGGTGCAGGAGGAGACCACGGGACAGACCTAGGTGCCATGGGTTGACTGCTGTGCCAGGCTAGGTGGAGGAGGAGACCACGGGACAGACCCAGGAGCCATGGGTTGACCGCTGTGCCAGGCTAGGTGCAGGAGGAGGTAACGGGACAGACCCAGGGTGCCATGGGTTGACTGCTGTGCCAGGCTAGGTGCAGGAGGATGCCACGGGGTAGACCCAGGAGCCATGGGTTGACTGCTGTGCCAGGCTAGGTGCAGGAGGAGACCACGGGACAGACCCAGGAGCCATGGGTTGACTGCTGTGCCAGGCTAGGTGCAGGAGGAGACCACGGGACAGACCCAGGAGCCATGGGTTGATTGCTGTGCCAGCTAGGTGCAGGAGGTCATGGGGCAGACCCAGCAGGTGCGTTGACTGACGACTGGCAGGATGAACCAGCTGCTCCCCCTGCACACAAACGGAGAGACTCGCAAAGTCCCTCGTGCGAAGGCAGGCTACCACGACCCGCTCACGCCAAACGACTCCCCCACCCCCCTCCACTCCACCCCAGGTCCCATCGTGAAAACCCCGCGGCGAATCTTCACCAACAGCCGCGAGCGATGGCGTCAGCAGAACGTGAACGGCGCGTTCGCCGACCTGCGCAAGCTCATCCCGACTCACCCGCCCGACAAGAAGCTGAGCAAGAACGAGATCCTGAGACTCGCCATGCGCTACATCACATTCCTCGACCGCCTCCTGCGCGACCAGACCGCGGGCCAAACCGGGCCCTCCATCGCGCACGGGTCCGGGAACGGCCTGATGACGATGGGTGGCGGCGGAGGGATCAACCAGATCACCTCCACCACCTCCTCCTCGCCACCGCCGCCGCCGCTGCAGCCGGGATCGAACCGGGACGTGCGCGGCTCGATGGTGGATGACGCGGCGGCTGCGGCTGCGGGGAGGGACGACGAAGCGTCGGAGGACGTGGCGTCGCCCTGGTCGAGCTGCGGCAGCTGCTGCGACGGTGGGACGGGGTCGCCGGGGAGTTTGTGCGACGAGAGGAGTCAGCATCAACACCAGCGGTGACCTTCTCCTCCGCCACCACCAGCACCATCGTCATCGTCATCATCAGCAGCGTCGTCAGCCGTGATATATCCACTGCTGGATGAAGGACTCACAATTGACTACACCAACACGCACGGTTGCGCGGTGCGCCTTTGGTTGTATCCGCAAATTTATGAACGGATGAATGAATACTGCAACAATAACAACAACAACAACAGCAATTGCCGTCAATTGGCGGTGACGTCACCGCGGCGCTTGTGCCAGGCTAGGTTTACATTGGCCATAAAGAAGTAAATACAATGGTACACATAAAAAAAATACGCAGACACGTGGCTTTAACAGAGCTACGGCGAGGGGAAGCTAGTTTCGGGCCTTTGAATGACCCATGCATACAGGGGATTTCATGGAAGGATAGGGTACGCAAATACAGAGCAGAATGTGGAGGAGGATAGGGTAAACGACTTGGAGGTTGGGAATAGAACGAGCAGGAAAGGATAGCTGTGGACCAGGGTGCTACAGTGGCGAGATGTTAACTCTCTCGCTTGGTATGCAGGAGGTCGTGGGTTCGATCCCGACCCTGGCGCCTGCTGCTGTATATTTGGAGTTTGCGTCTTCTCACCGTGGCTGCGTGGATTTTTGTCCGGGTCCACCAGTTTTTTCCCATCCTCATTTATAAACACGCCTTTCGAGTATTTGGCTGCTGCTATACATTTCCACGTGATAAGCCACGTCGTTGATCTATCACGTGTGGCCGGGTCACTTCCGAAAAATATCTGCATAGCTCAGTGGGCATTATCTGGTAACATGAACAAATGGTTTAGTTTAGATGCTCGGAAGAGGAGGTGGTGGTGGTGGGTGGGACACCTGTGCAGGGTGGAGGAGGAGGGCCTGCTCACTGAGACCACGCGTTAGAGTGGCACCCAGAGGCTGCAAGTCGGAAGACCCAACCCTAGACGGTGGCGACGATGATCAAGGCTGTAGGAGTGGTCCTTGGAGGTTTGGGGTATTGACTTTGACAACTCCTACGTGAGCTAGCAGAAGGGAGGAAGCTCTGGCGAGAGGTACGGAGAGCATCCACTGCATTGGCAACTTGGAACAGGTCCGATGTACGTATCCACAAAAGCCTCCCGGAGTCTCAAGATGAGGGTCCTGCCTGGGCACATTTGTGACGATTTCCCTTTTGTTTGCGTGCTCGGAGAAGTTTCACCGCGCACAGCAAGGGGATGCCACTCAAAGGTCCGCACGTAACGGGTTCATGAGCCCACTTGCTGTACTGCACTTCCGCCTTTTGGCCACCTCGCATCTCATCCGGGTGGGAGTCTAACATGCATCTCGAGGTCATCTACTGGCCCCTTGCTTCCAAAGCGCTGCGTCACAGGCGTGTGTGCGTCTCATCCTCTCAGCACAACCTACTTGCCACAGTAACGTGGAATTTCCTCCACTCGCTTTGAGGACACGTAATGAAATGAGCGCGACTCCAGGCTCAGCTGAGCACAAGAAACACTTTTTTGACTTTGCGATCACAGTGTTTTCCCCATATGGACAGACCGGTCCTTGCCATGATAATGTGGAATTTTCACTTTTAGCGAGCAAACCCGCAGCGGTGTATTTTGTAATAAATGTGTCAATATAATGAGTGTTGTTTTGGCTAATAACGGATATTGTATTATATGCTGTGTATATATATACAGTACTGTATTGTCATTTATACAGTACCTGTATACATTTTTGCATGTGTGTGCGTGTATGTATGTATGTGTGGGAATGTGTATTTGTTTGTAAGCTTCTAACGTGTTAATCCGCGGCCAATTGCATACATTCTCAATTCGATTGCAGGATTCATTATTTATTGATCTCGTTTTGCGCGTTTCGTTTGTGTTGTTTTCCGTAAATTCGATTCCCATTTTAATCTCACGACAACATTTTGATCGCCCCCATCTACCTATACGCACGTAACGTTTGACAAATGTTTTGATGATTGTTGAACCATGACCAAACAACCACGCTGGTCCGTTCACGTTGGAATAAGGTTTGCTGGGGCGACTCAGGACCGGCTACAGATGATCGACCACTCGCCACTGACGTGATGATGTTGAAGGGCTGCAGTTGCGGCTCTTGAAATTCGAAACAAAGGCTCTTATTGTGATTTTGGTTGCCGAACCCTCACCCCTGACCATGGAAGTCCAGTTTACCATGGGAGTCCAGTTCACCATGGAAGTCCAGTTCACCATGGAAGTTCAGTTCACCATGGAAGTTCAGTTTACCATGGGAGTCCAGTTCACCATGGAGGTCCAGTTCACCATGGAAGTTCAGTTCACCATGGAGGTCCAGTTCATCATGGGAGTCCAGTTCACCATGGGAGTCCAGTTCACCATGGAGGTCCAGTTCACCATGGAAGTCCAGTTTACCATGGGAGTCCAGTTCACCATGGAGGTCCAGTTCACCATGGGAGTCCAGTTCATAATGGGAGTCCAGTTCACCATGGAGGTCCAGTTCACCATGGGAGTCCAGTTCACCATGGAAGTCCAGTTCACCATGGAAGTCCAGTTTACCATGGGAGTCCAGTTCACCATGGAGGTCCAGTTCACCATGGAGGTCCAGTTCACCATGGGAGTCCAGTTCACCATGGAAGTCCAGTTTACCATGGGAGTCCAGTTCATCATGGGAGTCCAGCCGTCTCATCGCTCATTCGCAGTTCACCATGGGAGTCCAGTTCACCATGGGAGTCCAGTTCACCATGAGAGTCTGGTTCACCGTAGGCCAATTACAATCATAATCACAACCGAGCACTTGGGCTCGAGCAGCCGTCTCATCGCTCATTCGCACAAATCCTCAATGGTTACACGTTCGCAACGGCCGCTCCGGGAGCATTTTAATCCCAAGCCGTCCTCCGCGCGAACGACATTTTTCAATCGGGATGATTACAACAACAACAGCAGCAACAACAACATGTTTTTTTGCTCGACGATGATTGAAATCGATGGGAGGGGGAAGTCGGCGTGGCTCTGCGAACGAACACGTGTTCGGTGGCGCACGCGATCAAAGGAAAAGGAGTCATCAATCATTGACGGGCTCGCGTGCTCCAAGCCTGGGCCGCCCACGAATCAGCTGTCCCCGTGTTTACCCAATACCCTCCATTGCAGGGATGTAAATGCACGGTGCAACTCACTGCGCGCACCTGCTGATTGGTAAACAACGAAAAGCCGCGCGTGTCGATTATATATATGCATAATTAAATAATCGGTGTTTAATAATACATCGGATTTTTTGCTGGATGATGGTCTAACTCTGAACGAAGCCGTGTCGGCCGTGTGCATTGTTTGACCATACTTCACCGCGCTGGTCACGTGCGGTTGGGTGCTACGTATGTGTGTATGTTGAACCTCTTTCGCACCGTACGCGACCACACAATTCTCTTGCGGCGGAGTGCGGACAAGCGGTGAATTGAAGGGATCTCAAGACTAGTTCTACGACATCTCCTTCCACGGGCCGCCGTCTGAACGAGAACGCCGTCACAACCCGCTACGGCGTGCATGGACACACAGGGGCAGCTGGCAACTGACGCAGGCAACTTGTAACAACCCCGCGTGGAAATGACTTCCAATGCTGGTCATACCCGTGCCACTGTATCGTGACATCATCACGTGCGTTCGCAGTGTACGTTGCAATGCCTGTACTCGTCATTTTGCACGGTTCCATAAATATATCGTTTGCCATACGAAGCAGTTTTGACTCGTACTGCGCGCGCACGTGTGTGTGTGTGTGACGTGTGTGACGTATACACCGATTATAATGGACATATTCTTAGGTTTTTTCGGTAAAGTCATTAATTTTGATGTTTTACCTACGTGACTTTACCAGAAAAAAACCTAAGAATATGAATCCTTGCAGTCACAAAAGCTTCAAATCTATAATATAATGGACATCCCTTTCTCAATCCACTGCCGGATGAACCCGGCCACCCGAGTTCGAATCACGGTGGCGGCGAGCAACTTCAGTGGTGGTGTCCAAACACCACAAGCGGTGGTCCCTTCCCCAAACTTCACCACGACTGCCGTGGTGAAGTATGGTTAAACACACTCAGCACCCCCCCTCCCTCCCACTGGATTGACAAGGGCGCTGTAAATTGTTACTGTTCATTATTAAACCATTGAGTGTGTGGTGTGTGTGGTGTAGTGTGTGATGTGTGTGGTGTGTAGTGGATATGGTGAGTGGTGTAGTGTGTGTGTGGTGTAGTGTGTGTGTGATGTGGTGTAGTGTGTGTGGTGTAGTGTGTGTATGGTGTGTAGTGTATGTGGTGTGTGTAGTGTGTGGTGTGTGTGGTGTGTGTGTAGTGTGTGGTATGTGTGTGGTGTGTGTGTAGTGTGTGGTATGTGTGTGTGGTGTGTGTAGTGTGTGTGTAGTGTGTGTGGTGTGTAGTGTGTGTGTAGTGTAGTGTGTGGTATGTGTGTGTGGTGTGTGTGGTGTGTGTAGTGTGTGTCGTGTGTAGTGTATGTGGTGTGTGGTGTGTGTGGTGTGTGTGGTGTGTGTGTGGTGTAGTGTGTGTAGTGTGTGGTGTAGTGTGTGTATGGTGTGTAGTGTGTGTGGTGTGTGTAGTGTGTAGTGTGGTGTGTGTGTGGTGTGTGTGGTGTGTGTAGTGTGTGTGGTGTGTGTGGTGTGTGGTGTGTGTAGTGTGGTGTGTGTGTGGTGTGGTGTGTGTATGGTGTGTGTGGTGTGGTGTGTGTATGGTGTGTAGTGTGTGTGGTGTGTGTGTGTGGTGTGTACAAGACGTGAGTTCATATTGTTTTGTGATGGGTCTGTCTATGTTGTGAAAGATTACGCAGTGGATACACAAGGAAACACACAACTACACACACACACAAAGATCCCCACAGCCTAATACGTTAGATTCAAATGACACCAAAGACAAAGATCCACTGTATAGCCTTAACAGACTGTTGGGGCAAGTGTTGTTCGCGAGGAGCACCTATGAAGGCCGGCACGGCACACGAGGGGGGTGGGTGGCCAGCACCACGCCCGGCCGCCTTCGTCTCCCTCGTGGCGAAATTTTACACACCGCACCAGGTACTCATTTGTGGCTGAGTCGACCTAGGGGAGGCCCAGGACCGGTTCACATAGGCGTTACTGGTGTCGGCCGTGAACAGGGATGCAACTCGGGTCGCCGGGTTCGGAGCGCAGCGCGCTAACCGCTGCACCACCGCTCCTCCCCTAAATTGGCACGAAACAAAGACGTATACACACTGGGGTTCCACTTCGACGTAGAAAAACACCTCTCTGGCCTTTCTGTGTGCTGTGGCCATGCAACCCAAACTATGGACCATATCGCAAACCCACTGGTGCTCTGCGCACCTTTAACAGAGGAGAAGGAGGGACAGCAACACATTCCTGCGGAGGGAGCTGGTAGGAACGTTGGGTTGCTCGGTCAATGGCCAGGGTCAACGGCGGCGTGGTGTATTCCGCAAATATGCCCGACTGTGAGGGCGGGCACAAGCCGGCGTGAGTAGGTTAAACGTTGAGTTTTATAAGGGCACCACAGGGTGACTAGCCCCTCCCCACCCAGCCCCATCCCTCCCACCCCCACCCAGCCCCACCCTCCCCACCCTCCCCTCCCCACCCAGCCCCTCCCCATTCTCCCTACCCAGCCCCTCCCCACCCTCTCCACCCAGGCCCTCCCCTCCCCACCCTCCCCTCCCCACCCAGCCCCTCCCTCCCCACCCAGCCCCTCCCTGCACGACGGACACAATAATCCGCTGTGGGCTGGTGTAACCAGGAGGTTCCTACCAGTAAAACGACACGAACTCTCCTCTCTCTCTCTCGCTCTGCTGAAGCCCTTTCGTCGTGGCTAGCGGCAGACATCAACGACCAGCTGCTGGACCGTATTTCTGACAATAAACTCAAGAGCAGAATGTGCACCGTCCCATTCGGAAATGCATCCTGTGCGCCGATCATTGCAAGCTCGTTGTTGATCCCAACTGCTGGGATGAGGACTTCTGCCACGCCGTGCAGGTCTTGCGGATGGGGCTATTTGACCATACTTCACCACGCCGGTCAGTGCGGAGAGCATGGACGGCGGCGTGGAGTAGAGTACAATGGGCGTTGATGCACTGCCCTCTGCTGCCCGCACCATGCAAATCGCACCTCGGCACAGCGCGTGGCAACGGTGGACTTTCTTACAAGGGTGGAGAGCAAGCAATAGCAGGCTTGTGCGTCTTGCATTCGTGATGTGGTGCGAATGAAAATGACAATTTGCTACATTGATGCTTTAACATGGAAATATATACACACAGGGTGGCCCAAAAGTTAGGATAAAAAGGATTATTATATTTATGTTAACGCATGGCGTAAGGGTTATTTCATTTATGTTCATAAATGTTCAAACTGACTTCCATCAACATTCATGCATGATGCACGAATTCCCTTTAGAAATTAATTTAGGACTCTTTTTTTAAGTCATCAATTAAGTTTTGTGGCATCAATTCATTCACAGGGTTCTGCCTTTGTCGAGTTTTGTAAACGACGGATTTGTGGTGACCCCCACAGGAATAAGAAGTAGAAAAGGAAGAAGTAAAAAATATATATTAATAATGATAATAGACAAAATGTTAACTAAAAACATAAATAAATACAATCGTTTTACTGCCACTGTTAAAATAAAACACATTCCTGCGGAGGGAGCTGGTAGGAGCGTTGGATTGCTCGGTCAATGGCCAGGGTCAACGGCGGCGTGGTGTATTCCGCAAATATGCCCGACTCTGAGTGTGGGCACAAGCCCGCGTGAGTTGGTTAAACGTTGAGTTTTATAAGGGCACCACGGGGTGACCATCCCCTCCCCACCCAAACCCACCCTCCCCACCCAGCCCCTCCCCACTCTCCCCACCCAGCCCCTCCCCACTGCTAGCGAGTAGAATCTACAAAGGCCGGAACGGTACACGAGGAGGTGGGTGGCCAGCACCACGCCCGGCCGCCTTTGTTTCCCCAGTGGCGATGTTTACACATCGCATCAGGTACTCATTTGAGACTGAGTCGACCTAGGGGAGGCCCAGGACCGGTTAAAATCATCGTCACTGATGTTGGCGGTGAGCGGGTATAGAACTCGGGTCGTAGCGCAGCGCGCTAACCGCTACACTACCGCTCCCCACATAGTGCACAGACATGCGTACACCCACTCACAATCTCACCCATACACAATAGCAGCCATTCCCTACGAAGTGGCGGTGATGTCACCACAGCGCGTGTGCCAGGCTAGGTGCACTTTGAGGCCACGTGCAGTGGTCTAAGGCTCGCTGCTTGCAGGAGGGCACGGGACAGACCCACGCGATACGGGTTGACTGAGATGACTGGCAGATGCACCGCCTCTACTGCCTACTGCGCAAGCTGCTCCGCTCGTTATTGTGACCGTCGATCCTCTTGCCCTCCGTTGTTGCTAAAGGGCGACTGCTTCCAACTCCCCAGTAGCGTCCTTCACGAGCCTTCTTCATCGAAGCCGATCCACATCATCCCGTACCGCATCGGTCCATGTCTTCTCCAGCCTGTGCCGCGCCCGTTTAGCCCCCTCCATCCAGCCAAACAGAAGCTGTTTGGGCATGCGGCGGTGGCTGGGCATGCGGGCTGCATGACCCAGCCAACGCAGCCTTGCCTGCCGGAGGAGATCACTGATGAGACTGTGTCCAGATATTTCAAGGATCCGCAAGCCCCTCACACGATCCAGATCTGGCTAAACCCAGCGTGGATCGCAGGCGGGCCAGTCTGAATGTTGCAAACGGGCGCAGATGTTCTTTCAGAGGGGCACCACGTTTTGCAATGACACACGCATGTAAACATGTAAACATACAAACAATGTACATGTATTCAACTCGGGTTGCCCGGTTCGTACCGCAGTACACTAATAGCTGCAAAACCGCTGTCTATACAACATTAACATGTGTGTGTGGGGAGCAGTATTATGAGTAGTGTAGCTGTTAGGGCTCTGCGCTACGAAATATCTGAACCGGTCCTGGGTCTCCCCTAGGGAGACAAAAGCGACCGGGCGTGATGCTGGACACCCAACTCCCTGCCTTCATAGGTACTCGCTAACAGCACTTGCCCCAACAGTATCTTAAGGCTAAACTGGGGATCTTTGTCTTTGATGTAAATATACATACACATATATACACCCAAGCACATACACTCGAATATACGAATACATACAAGTGTAGTTATATACAAGCACATATATGTACACACACACGTACGTTTAATTTAGAGCCTGCTGCTACTCCACTGCTGGATGAAGGCCTCTCTACCCCATGTCAATGATGGAGGTTGTTTGACCATACTTCACCACGCTGGTCAGTGTGGGGTGTACACAGTCTGACAGACAACTGCAGCGCTACGCGTAATTACCGCATGCCAAACAAAGACAAAGATCCCCCATATGGCCTTAACAGACTGTTGGGGCAAGTGCTGTTAGCGAGCACCTATGAAAGCCGGCACGGCTCACGAGGGGGTGGGTGGCCAACACCACGCCCGGCCGCCTTTGTCTCCATAGTGGCAATGTTTTTTTACACATAGCACCAGGTACTCAATTGAGGCTGAGTCGACCTGGGGGAGGCCCAGGATCGGTTCGGATGATCGTCACTGGTGCTGCTATCCGCGAGCGGGGAATCGAACCCGGGTCGCCGGGCTCGTAGCGCAGCGGCGCGCTACCCTGCTGCCTACGTCACCGCCCCCCACAACCGACAACTTGCGGGGGGCTACGTTCAGTTCGCGTCCTCACAACAACAACAACACGAAACACAGCGCACGCTAACAAACGTGCGCAGACACGCGCGCGCGTGCACGCGCACGACGACACGATCACACATCCTCCACGTAGGATATTTTAAAAATAAAACTTTTGGGGGGGGCAAGGGCTGTTAGGCTGCCGTGGAAAACACCACGCTTGGCACGCCACTCCAGGTGACCTCTTCGCTTGTGGCTGAGTCGACGGTTGCGATGAACTCGCCACTTGTTGGTTGTTTGGGAATCGAATTCGCGGTCGTCGGGATCGTAGCGCGGTGCGCTAACCACCGCACTAACGCTACGTATACTGCAGTACAACGCACAGACACATCCGTGTAGTACGCATACACACACACACGCGCCCGTAATACAACTGCATGGGTAAAATAGGATGCTGGATAACACTTATAAAACAAGTATACACTTCCTAAGCTGATTGCTCTGCACGTGTCTAAGACGTGTGCGCGTGTGTGGTTCAAGGGATGTGCGTGTGTGTTTCAAGGCATGTGCGTGTGTGGCTCAAGGCATGTGCGTGTGTGTTTCAAGGCATGTGCGTGTGTGGTTCAAGGCATGTGCGTGTGTGTTTCAAGGCATGTGCGTGTGTGTTTCAAGGTATGTGCGTGTGTGTTTCAAGGTATGTGCGTGTGTGTTTCAAAGCATGTGCGTGTATGTCTCAAGGCATGTGCGTGTGTGTTTCAAGGCATGTGCGTGTGTGTTTCAAGGTATGTGCGTGTGTGGTTCAAGGTATGTGCGTGTGTGTTTCAAGGGATGTGCGTGTGTGTTTCAAGGTATGTGCGTGTGTGTTTCAAGGCATGTGCGTGTGTGGTTCAAGGCATGTGCGTGTGTGTTTCAAGGCATGTGCGTGTGTGTTTCAAGGCATGTGCGTGTGTGTTTCAAGGCATGTGCGTGTGTGGTTCAAGGTATGTGCGTGTGTGTTTCAAGGCATGTGCGTGTGTGTTTCAAGGCATGTGCGTGTGTGTTTCAAGGGATGTGCGTGTGTGTTTCAAGGTATGTGCGTGTGTGTTTCAAGGCATGTGCGTGTGTGTTTCAAGGCATGTGCGTGTGTGTTTCAAGGGATGTGCGTGTGTGTTTCAAGGCATGTGCGTGTGTGTTTCAAGGCATGTGCGTGTGTGGTTCAAGGCATGTGCGTGTGTGGTTCAAGGTATGTGCGTGTGTGTTTCAAGGGATGTGCGTGTGTGTTTCAAGGTATGTGCGTGTGTGTTTGAAGGCATGTGCGTGTGTGTTTCAAGGTATGTGCGTGTGTGTTTCAAGCCATGTGCGTGTGTGTTTCAAGGTATGTGCGTGTGTGTTTCAAGACATGTGCGTGTGTGTTTCAAGGTATGTGCGTATGTGTTTCAAGGTATGTGCGTGTGTGTTTCAAGGTATGTGCGTGTGTGGTTCAAGGCATGTGCGTGTGTGGTTCAAGGCATGTGCGTGTGTGGTTCAAGGTATGTGTGTGTGTGTTTCAAGGCATGTGCGTGTGTGTTTCAAGGTATGTGCGTGTGTGGTTCAAGGTATGTGCGTGTGTGGTTCAAGGTATGTGCGTTGTGTTTCAAGGTATGTGCGTGTGTGTTTCAAGGCATGTGCGTGTGTGTTTCAAGGCATGTGCGTGTGTGTTTCAAGGTATGTGCGTGTGTGGTTCAAGGCATGTGCGTGTGTGGTTCAAGGCATGTGCGTGTGTGGTTCAAGGCATGTGTGTGTGTGTTTCAAGGCATGTGCGTGTGTGGTTCAAGGTATGTGCGTGTGTGGTTCAAGGCATGTGCGTGTGTGGTTCAAGGTATGTGCGTGTGTGTTTCAAGGGATGTGCGTGTGTGGTTCAAGGTATGTGCGTGTGTGTTTCAAGGCATGTGCGTGTGTGTTTCAAGGTATGTGCGTGTGTGTTTCAAGGCATGTGCGTGTGTGTTTCAAGGCATGTGCGTGTGTGTTTCAAGGTATGTGCGTGTGTGTTTCAAGGCATGTGCGTGTGTGTTTCAAGGTATGTGCGTGTGTGTTTCAAGGCATGTGCGTGTGTGTTTCAAGGGATGTGCGTGTGTGGTTCAAGGCATGTGCGTGTGTGTTTCAAGGCATGTGCGTGTGTGTTTCAAGGTATGTGCGTGTGTGTTTCAAGGCATGTGCGTGTGTGTTTCAAGGTATGTGCGTGTGTGTTTCAAGGTATGTGCGTGTGTGTTTCAAGGCATGTGCGTGTGTGTTTCAAGGCATGTGCGTGTGTGGTTCAAGGTATGTGCGTGTGTGTTTCAAGGTATGTGCGTGTGTGTTTCAAGGTATGTGCGTGTGTGGTTCAAGGCATGTGCGTGTGTGTTTCAAGGCATGTGCGTGTGTGTTTCAAGGGATGTGCGTGTGTGGTTCAAGGCATGTGCGTGTGTGTTTCAAGGGATGTGCGTGTGTGGTTCAAGGTATGTGCGTGCGTGTTTCAAGGTATGTGCGTGTGTGGTTCAAGGCATGTGCGTGTGTGTTTCAAGGTATGTGCGTGTGTGTTTCAAGGTATGTGCGTGTGTGTTTCAAGGTATGTGCGTGTGTGGTTCAAGGCATGTGCGTGTGTGGTTCAAGGCATGTGCGTGTGTGGTTCAAGGCATGTGCGTGCGTGGTTCAAGGTATGTGCGTGTGTGTTTCAAGGCATGTGCGTGCGTGGTTCAAGGTATGTGCGTGTGTGGTTCAAGGCATGTGCGTGTGTGTTTCAAGGCATGTGCGTGTGTGGTTCAAGGTATGTGCGTGTGTGTTTCAAGGCATGTGCGTGTGTGTTTCAAGGTATGTGCGTGTGTGTTTCAAGGCATGTGCGTGTGTGTTTCAAGGTATGTGCGTGTGTGTTTCAAGGCATGTGCGTGTGTGTTTCAAGGCATGTGCGTGTGTGTTTCAAGGTATGTGCGTGCGTGTTTCAAGCCATGTGCGTGTGTGGCTCAAGGCATGTGCGTGTGTGTTTCAAGGCATGTGCGTGTGTGTTTCAAGGTATGTGCGTGTGTGTTTGAAGCCATGTGCGTGTGTGGCTCAAGGCATGTGCGTGTGTGCTATTGAATACCATTCGCAGCGCGACAACTGAGGACATCTCAGTTCCGATCCCGGTTGCGGCTAATATCATCTTCCGAAATGTCTGGCGCGCGTGGAAGAGTAGGCCAAAGACCCATTCTAGTAAGGGAGTTCTATCTAGAGTTCCTTGTAGAGGAGCCCCTTTCGCCAGCAGTGGGCATGAGCAAGCAGTTGCAGCGCTGCGCCTTTGACCTCAATTGCCCGTATCATTTCGTATGTGTGTGTGGATGCATGTGAATAAGCGACCGGTCCTGGAACTACCCTAGGTCGACTCGGCCTCAAATGAGTACCGGTATCTGGTGAACGTTGCTACTCGGGAGACAAATGCGGCCGGCGGGATATTTGCACATATATACACAGATACAAAGATCTCCCCCATAGCCTTCACAGACTGTTGGGGCAAGTGCTGTTAGCGAGCACCTGTGAAGGCCGGCACTGCTCACGAGGGGCTGGGCGGCCAGCACCACGCCCGGCCGCCTTTGTGGCGATGTTTACACACCGCATCAGGTACTCATTTGAGGCTGAGTCGACCTAGGAGAGGCCCGTGAGCGGTTTAGATAATCGTCACTGGTGTTGGCCGTGAGCGGGAATCGAACTCAAGTCACCGGCATCGGAGCGCAGCGCGCTGACCGCGGCATGAATGGCTTGATGAGCATGTGCTTGTGTATCCGTGTGTGTTTTTGTATGTCCGTGTGGATATGTGTGTCCGTGTGTGTGCTTGTGTGTCCGTGTGTACATGTGTGTCCGTGTGTGTGCTTGTGTGTCTGTGTGTGTGTTTGTGAGTCCGTGTGGATATGTGTGTCCGTGTGTGTGTTTGTGAGTCCGTGTGGATGTGTGTCCGTGTGTGTGTTTGTGTGTCCGTGTGTGTGCTTGTGTGTCCGTGTGTGTGCTTGTGTGTCTGTGTGTGTGTTTGTGAGTCCGTGTGGATATGTGTGTCCGTGTGTGTGTTAGTGTGTTCGCGTGTCCGTGTGTTTTTGTATGTCCGTGTGTGTGTGTGTCCGTGTGCACATGTGTGTCTGTGTGTGTACGTGTGCGTCTCTGTGTCTGTGTGTGTGGACGTGTGTGTGTGGACGTGTGTGTGTTTGTGTGTTCGTGTGTACATGTGTGTCCGTGTGTGTGTGTGTTAGTGTGTTCGCGTCTCCGTGTGTGTCTGTGTGTGTTCGTGTGTATCTGTGTGTCCGCGTGTGTCTGTATGTGTACGTGTGCGTCTCTGTGTGTTCGTGTGTGTGTACGTGTTTGTGCGTGTGTGTGTGCGTGTGTGTCCGTGTGTGTGCGTGTGTCCGTGAGTGTCCGTGTGTGTGTGTGCGTGTGTGTGCGTGTGTGTTCGTGAGTGGGTAGGGCGCTGGCGAGGCTGGCCGTGGCGATGCGAGTGCAGGGTGTGCAGGGTGCGATATCGCGGTTTTTTTTTTACTCCGGGGAGCCCGTGTCTGCTCACGACTGATAACGGAGGAGGAGGGAGAGCACTGGGAAGCGGGAGGGAGTGGAGCAGGAGGAGGGAGGGAGGGTGGTGGAGGAAGAGGAGGGATGCGGGGGGGGATTCGGGGGGGGGGGAAGAGAGATTCGGGGGGAGGGGATGAGCTCCCGAATTTACGCATTCTCATCTTCACCCCATTTTTACGCACCAGCCCCCTTTTACATTTATATATATACACAGACACAGATCACCCGTATAGCCTCGAACAGACTGTTGGGGCAAGTGCTGTTTAGCGAGCACCTATGAAGCCCAACGTGGCACAAGAGGGGGAGTTTTGGCCATCACCACGCCCGGCCGCCTTTGTCTTCCCAGTGCCGATGTTTACACACTCTACCAGGCACTCATGTAAGGTTCATTCGACCGGGGACAGAAACGGGACCCGTGAAAATATTCGCCACTGTTATTGGTCGTGAGCGGGAATCGAACTCGTGCAGCCGATTTCGTCGCGCAGTGCGCAAACCAACTGCACACACACACACAGATTGACACACGTACACATACCCACAGATTAACACACACACAGATCGACACACAGATCGACAAACACAGCCTCGATAGCCACGTGTACACACCCTTACACAGATGCATAGACACCGACAAAGATCCCCCGTTTAGCCTGTAACAGACTGTTGGGGCAAGTGCTGTTAGCGAGCACCTATGAAGGCCAGCACGGCACACGAAGGGGTGGGCGGCCACCACCACGCCCGACCGCCTTTGTCTCCCCAGTGGCGATGTTTACACACCGCACTAGGTACTCATTTGAGGTTGAGTCAACCTAGGGGAGGCCCAGGACCGGTTCACATAATCGTCACCGGTGTTGGCCGTGAGCGGGAATCGAACCCGGGTCGTCAGGTTCGTAGCGCAGCGTAGCGCTGACCGCTACTCCACCACCACACACCGACACGCACAGGCCCACAGACACACACGGACAGCCATCGTAGCAACATTGCAATCACGATCACGTCGGCCGAATCATACGCGGCCGACATCAAAGTGCAGTCACACACGCGTGGTCACTCACGCGCGTGCACACACAGACAGGGCCCTACCCCAAACTCGCCTGCTGTATATTTTGAGTTTGCGTGTCCCTCTCACCGTGGTCGCGTGGATTATTATCTGGTGAAATAACAAATAGTTCTGTTTTTATCAGACGTTAGAGCAGTGTCCTTCATTGCCACTGGTGGCCCCTGGTGACCTTTAGCGCGGCCCCTGGTGACCTTTAGTGCCACCCGTGACGTGCGGCCCCCGACAATACACAACGAGTGACAACACCGACCCCACCACCATCGTCGTCGTCGTGCTGATGTCAAACCCCCAGTGGTTTCACACGTGTGGCGGCCCTCACACAATGATGATGCCTTATCGGCGAAAGTGTTCCCCCGACCCCTCTGAAGATGAGTGAAGAACACTGCGTTACATCATCCCCATTATTATTATTGTGAATTGCACGAGGGAGTGCGACTGCTGAGACTTTGTATCGGAGGCGTCAGCGCGCAGTGGGAACCCACCCACGTGCGGAGGCACGTGGGTTCCTCCAGCAGCGAAAATAACGATTCTGATTCTGTGTGAATCCACTGCTGGATGAGTGGCTTCCCGCACCCCTTGCGGGCCGCCGCGAGGGCTGTTTTGACCATACTTCACCAAGCTGGTGGAGCGAGTTGGTGAAGTGAGGGAGAGGGACAGGGGCGGATTGAGGGGAAGGGGGGGAATTACCCCCATCGGCCCCCTCCCCCATTCATACCTCACACATTTTTATTGATATTTACCAAAGACAATACGTTTATACTCTTTGGTTCTTTCGGTAAAGTCACGTAGGTAGAAAAATAATAGATCACGACGTTTCGATCGCAACACAAGCAATCGTCATCAGGTGGGACAACTAGCAAGAAGAAAAAACTACAGCAAGAAAAAAAAACTGCTATAGTTCTCCCACCTGATGACGATTGCTTGTGTTGCGATCGAAACGTCGTGATCTTTTATTTTTCTACCTCCGTGACTTTACCGAAAGAACCAAAGAGTATGGATTCCTGCAATCACGAAAGCTACAAATCAAGATACAATACGTTTATTTTTTCATGACCCTATTTGTAACGAAACAAATCTTCCAATTTTGGGATGGTTGCGAGGTCTGGCATCTGGTAATCTTCGCCTTCCTCATCTTCTTCCTGGACATCCCCAGCCTCGTGTGGCCTCCCTTCCTGGCTCCTCTTCCTCCGCTCACTCCTCCCGAGTCCCGTGGGCCATCGCCATCATCATCATCTCCACGTCCACTCCAGGGCCCTTCAATCCTGGCTCACCGCTTCTAAACCACCTCTTCCTAGCACTGCCTCTTCCGTTCTCTCTCTCGGTCTCGAATCTGTCGGTCTAACGTCGTGTTCTTCACTCGTTGTCAGAGGGGGTGCCACTTTGGCCGATAAGACATCGTCAGTGTGCGAGGGTCGTCACACATTTGTGGATTTGACAGAAGCACGACGATGATGGGAGGTGATCTCACGCGTCGTTTGTTGTTGGGGCCCGCACTACAAGGCCCCCAGTGACCCGCGGAGCCTTGCGATGAAAACGACTGCTCGTGTAATGGAACATAACGCGTTGAGAGAGAGCGAGGTGTGGGATCAGAGGTGAGGGGCGAAGAAGGTGGATACTGGTGACAACCTTGCGTTTCAGTACAATGGACAGCCAAAGACAAAGATCCCCCGTATAGCCGTTTCACAGACTGTTGGGTCAAGTGCTGTTAGCGAGCACCTGTGAAGGCAGGAACGACACGCGAGCGAGGGGGTGGGTGGCCAGCACCACGCCCGGTCCGCATTTGTCTCCCGAGTGGCGATGTTTGCTATACACCGCAACAGGGAATGGATATCAAAGACAAATCTTGGCAAGTGCCTCTGTAGTAGTACTATTAACTATTTCCCCCCCCCCCCCCCAGGTATGCCCCATTGAGCTCTACAGCTCTTCTCCGGAAGCTACCTGGCCACAAATGATAACTCAGCGAAGTGGCTTATCACGTGGACATTTATAGCAGCAAAATACTCTAAACGCGTGGTGATGTTGATTCTCAATGTGGAGGGAAATAACCGGAGGACCCGTAGAAAAATTCCACGGTGACCACGGGGAGAAAGAGAGAGAGACACGCAAACTTCAAATATGCAGCAGGCGTCAGGGTCGGGATCGAACCCACGCACTCCTGCACACCGGGCGAGGTAGTTAACATCTCCTAGCCACCGTGGCGCCCGGAGTATCCGTAGCAAATGCTTATGTTTACTTGATGTGGTGTGCCGGGTGTAGAATTATTTTCCAGATCGCCGACCGGGCCGAATCCGGCTGGAATTAAACCACGTCGCCCTCCCACACGAGTGAATTTAAACAAGTTAGGGGAAAGCAAGCATACGCATGGATTACGTGACACGTTTCTCTTCGGAAGTACTCATTTAAATGATCAGTCTTGTGTTATGATGAAAAGGGGCCATTGCCTGAAACGTCACCTATTAAATGTTTTTTCCCCTCTCTGTTAGGGCCACACACGCAGTGGCACTGACGATTGTGTTGAGTTTGTATCGTTGCTAATTTACTGGACGGAAGCCGACCCGCAGCTGCGAGGGCAACAGGCGTTTTCGTATTTGCATATACTGCACACGTACCTACGTAGAATTTCTTTCGCACCGTACGTAGCCAACCGGGCTAACGAGGAGCGCAGGAATGTATTCGTTCGTGCTGTTCTGGGTTGCGTCTCCCTGACTTGATGGGCGAGGCCCGGGTAATAATAATCCGTCAGATAAAAGTGCCGTCACCGCAAACACAACTGTGTGCTGCAGGTTCGTTCACATTTGAGTAGCTAACTGGACATCTGCGGGAAAAAAACAGCTTTGCAGCTCATCGGATTGCTCCGCCATAAACTAAATATTCTGATTCAGAGTCACCCTTAGATAGCTGTCAATCTATTCCGTTTAGCAGCCCGTATTCTTGTATAGGGGAAATTGAGTTTTCAGGTCCATACGACGTACAGCCGTTTCAATACGGGCCAATGAAAATGTGTCGATTAATTTGTGTTTCACCCTCGTGATGAGACTTTGCCGGATGGACGTTGAGATTTATAAAGGCATGGGGGTGACCAATAAGTTCTGAATTGATCTGTAAACACATTCCTGCGGAGGGAGCTGGTAGGAACGTTGTGTTGCTCGGTCAATGGCCAGGGTCAACGGCGGCGTGGTGTATTCCTCAAATATGCCCGACTGTGAGGGCGGGCACAAGCCGTCGTGAGTAGGTTAAACGTTGAGTTTTATAAGGGCACTACGGGGTGAGCAGCCCCTCCCCACCCAGCCCCACCCAGCCCCTCCTCACCCTCCCCACCCAGTCCCTCTCCACCCTCCTCACCCAGCCCCTCCCCACCCTCCCCACCCAGCCCCTCCCCACCCAGCCCCTCCCTGCACGACGGACGGACACAATAATCCCCTGTGGGCTGGTGGAACCAGTGGGTTCCTACCAGTATAAGGTAGGGCACTGGCGAGGATTTACAGCGGGGCCCAACTCGTTCCGGGCGAATGTCGGAACGCAGCTGACGCGAACCCGAGTCACATCGAGTCGCATTTGCGGCTGCGCTCATCATCGCCAGATCACAGCTCTCTGGGCCGGCGGTGGACATTCCACATTTCTATGGCGGGGGGCATGCGAGTCCGCATCCGACGATCATCGTCACGCCAACTCCGACCATCCTCGCCGCAGCAGCGGCAGCAGCGGCTTCTGGCTGCTGGCCATCGAACCAAGACGGTGGTCACCGCACCGCGTGGCGCTTCCAGACGCGCCGTCTGGAACGCTCTTCCCTTCCGAGATTAGGAAGCCACTGGAGCCATGCATCATCGAGATCGACAACTCAATTATTTAGAACCGTGTTCCCCAAGCTCTTCTTATTCATATAACATTGTTCGATTCAAGACACGTGTTACACTTCTATATATTACCACTGTGACGGTGCTGTTTGTAGCTGGCCGCTTGACACACATATATTAAAGAAAACAAATCTAGAATGAAAACTAATTTCTTTAGAACAGCTTTCTCTGTTTAGTTTGTTGTCCTTCCCCCGCACCCCCCATGAGCGCGGTTGGCTACGTACGGTGCGAAAGAAAGTTCAACACACATACGTACACGCTGTTGAACTCTCCGTAAAGCAGCGGCCGCAGAGGGATGATGACGATGATGATGGGGTTGAGCCAAACCCCGAGAACGATTGTTTCAGGGCGCTTTGTACATTGACGCCATCACGAGTATTGAACCCGCCGCATCCATGCAGGATCGAAACTCGTGCGCCCGTTCCTGTTGTGGGTCGAGTCCGCTGGCTCTCACCACGGGGGGGGGGGGGGGGGTCTCGCCGCATCGTCAATCGCTGTCAAACCGTCAAGGAATGGAAAGAGTAACAAGTAAATAACAACAACAACAACACACGCACCAACCTCCCACCCCCACCTACGTTATCGCTGTGAACACGCAGTTTCAATTTGGGAACTCGCAAAACCAAATCGTCGATTCGCCAGGTGGTTCTTTCTCTCTCTCTCTCGTTACGATCGCTCGCAACTTCAATACACAGCGACACTGCCCGGCGCCTGTGAATCTGGGGGCGGGCGGGCGAGGGAGGAGGAGGAGGAGGGGTGCGGGAGGCTACGGGGTTTGTCGCCCTGCCTGTGGTTTGTCATGCAAATCGACGTTCCCACACCACGAAGAAGAGGGAACGTGGGAAGACGGCCACTTGGGCCATTTAGTGGCCGATGTCCAAGATAAGATTGTGCTGGGGGTTGATGATGGTGGTGGTGATGGTGGTGGTGATGGTGGTGGTGATGGTGATGGTGGTGGTGATGGTGATGGTGGATGGTGATGGTGGTGGTGATGGTGGTGGTGATGGTGGTGGTGGTGATGGTGGTGGTGATGGTGGTGGTGGTGATGGTGGTGGTGGTGATGGTGGTGGTGGTGATGGTGGAGTTCATTACAAGCTGCTATGGGGGCAAAGCAGTGGGCAGCGGAGCGCAAATGCACCCACATCCATCGTTGTACCGTATTCCTATGCTCCTCGCATTCACCGATGCACACTGCCCAGCGCGGCGAAGTCCGTTCACGCGTACCTACCCCAACCCCCACCAACGAACCACCAATCTCGCAGTGGATTGACAACAACACGTGTGCACACAAACACGAGCGAGAGAATGGGGGTCGTGCGGGTGTTGGACTATAACTCGGACAAGGCTGTACTCACTGGCGCTGCCGACTAAAACCAGATTTTTTTTTTATCCCACGCTCTGCCAAAGCCGCCCAGGTCTTGCCAAATGTAATTAATGACGTGATGAATTACAGGCATTTGCATGCGAAAGACGCCGGTTTTGTTGACATATTGCTCTTAACTGCATTGGCCACAAGCTACTATTGGCACTCGGGAATACTTGGTTTGGCCCAATGAGTTTTGAGACAGAACCATTAATCTGTGTCTTTGTAATTGTATGTGTGTGTGTGTGCACGTGTGTCTTTGTGGATGCGTGTGCTGGCAAGAGTGGGGGAGCACAGGTGGTGCCCGTTCGTCAGTCATCTCAGTCGGTTAAACCCACAACACCTGGGTCTGTCCCGTGACCTCCTGCCAGCCGGCGAGCCATCAACACTTCACGTGATGGCCTCAAAGTGCACCTAGCCTGGCACAAGAGCTGCGGCTCTTTGCATGTGGATTGTTGCATCGCAAAAAAAACCGTGAGAGATGGCTATGTCTTAAAAAAGTCCTTAGTGGACAGATAATGACTGATGATCATGATGATACGCTACGATACAATACAAAGCTGTGGGAAAGGTGGAGCAGTGGTGATCAGCACCACACTACGAACCTGACGACCCGAGTTCGACTCAGGGCCACCTCTAACATCGGTGCGGATGTTGGGTAGCCATCGAACAGAAACGGTGGTCACCGCATCGCCCTTTCAGCTGCGCTTCTGCGGCCGTCTGTAACGCTCTTCCTGCCGATATTAGGAGGCCACTGGAGCGATGCACTTTTAAATCATCATCATCTAGATTGAAAACTCATTTCTTTAGAACTGCTTTTTGCGCTTCGTTTGTCGTGCTGCCCCCGCACCTCCGATTAGCACGGTTGGCTACGCACGGTGCGAAAGAAGTTGAACGTGCATGACATACACACTCCGGTGGGGAGCGATGTCTGAACCAGTTATGGTCTTCGCTTTGTCGACTTGGCCTTGAACGAGCAGCTGATGTGGTGTGTCCGTCGCATCGCCCCATCGGGTGACAATGCCGTCACAACTCCGCGGAGTTTGTCATTTGCGCGGTTTTCGCAGAGGCCGCGTAAAACCCCAGACAATCGGAGAGGCAACGGCAGCAGGAAGGCGCCGAATTCCTTCCTCCCAAGCTCTGCAGTCCTCTATGTATCACATTATTACCGGCCAACAAATGACACTTTAACTATCACGCGTGCACAGGAACATATGAAGCTTTGAACCCAGTGACTCGAGTTTGAATTCCGGAGCACGGCTCACAGCCGAGCACGGTGACCCGCGTCACCGACCCGCACCGATGAGGGTGGTGAAGTATGGTTAAACAACCCTTGACCGTCGTGGTGTCTTCAGAGCCCTCGTCCGGCAGTGTATCGACGAAGGGCTGTAAACGATTACAATGTCGTAGACGTGAATACCGTACACGACTCGGCATAAGTTGGAGTCGATTTATTACACAATGCGGTGGGAACGCAGACGTACCTGTAACCGCAAGCATTCGTCGAGAAACACGTCCCGTGAATATACACTGGCAACAAATACTGCTTTTTAAAAAATATAACTCTCGTTTCGTTACAAAACGCGTGCGCAACACCACACTAGGTTAGGCTATGGAAGGAGTTTACGACGACGGGAGCGAGCAGAGCACGGTTCGGTCCGAGCTTCGAGGCAAGAACATGATCCAAACGAATGATCTCTTCTTACGGGACGTGCGGTGGTGTTTTTGCTGCCGTTTCGAACGGCGCTCCGAACACTTTCCCATCGACACGTCTCGCGCGAGAACCCCGCTCCGAGACGTCTACAAGTTGCAGGGCGGGGACCGGGCGGTTGGGGGGGGGTCCCGTTCACCGCTGAATCTCAGAACGCGCAAGAGGCTCAGCGTTAATTTGATTTGGGGAGGCGTCGTAGCGCCGCTGTTTTTAAAGACGTCGTTACTCGCCGCGGAGAACCGTGACGACACGACCGCCGCCGCTCTACGACAGCTGGCGCCAAACTGTGCCACTCGCCCTGCCGCGTGGCCTTCTACTTCCGATTCCGTTCCGATGGCACACGCGAAAAACTGACGACGTACACGTACGTCATCGGAATTGGAAGGAGTTAATCGCAGCGGGGAGTGGTGGTGCAGCGATTGGCGCACGATTCTCGTCTACCGCTAACATCGAGTGACATCGGAACCGGTCCTGGGAATACCACCAATCCAACTCCCCCCCCCCCAACTCTTCCACCTTCACCAACCCGCACTGACCAGCGTGGTAAAGTATAGTCATACTCCATCTTGCTTAATAATCCAGGAGAGTCACGCTGAGTCACAGGACTCTTCATCAGGAGGGTGCTGCCGCTGCTGCTACACTAGATTTGTATTCGAAAAGATGCTTTCAGCCAATCTGTGATGAGTTGTGTTTATTGTTTAGTCACGTGGGGAGGAAACCGGAGCACCCGAGCGAGCGTGGGGGACAACAACGCTCAAGCCTCGTACAGATGGAGACAGATGGCGATTAGTCCACACTTGCTGTAACCACGCGTTGGGGAGCTTCGATTCGATCGGTGATCGAGCGCGTGGGGCACACACGTGGAGCGAAACGTCGCGGGCATCGCGCCGAACGGCAACGCGCGGCGACGGCGGAGAGTTGATGCCGGTGGAGTTCCGTGGTCGAGATTCCTGCTTGGAAGAGAAACTTCACGTTGTGGCCGCCCCTTCTAGCCTCCCCCCCAAGGCCCAACCTTGCCTTGCCTTCCGTCGGGAAGGGGAGGGCATCATTCTCGCACGCACACGTAGGGGAGCGACGCGCCCCCCCTGCACCCCCGCCTGGCCCACTTCCCCCTCTGCTGGGCCAGGACGCAGCCGCCGTGGGCCCCCCCGCGGGGCCTCCGACGCCGCCCGCCGCCGCCGCCCCCGCGTGGGGCCGCGTCGCGTTCGGAGCGGCCGCCCCCTCGCCAGTTGGTGAAGGTGACCGGGTCGCCGTTGCTCCACTGCCAGCTGCCCTCCTCCTGCCGGTCGCTCAGGCCTGTGCACAGCACGGTTTAGAAATGTACCCTTTAAAAATACTTAATATTTTAAAAATATATATATAAGTTGAATATCCAGCTGGAAAACAGCAACGTCAAATCGGTGCCGTTGTGTGGCTCAGAGAGTTGGCACGGAGAGGATGGGGTCCTCCCATAACAGATGCCTCCACAGGAGAATCTGCTGCAGCATTCTTCCGGCCAAACAAAACCCACGGCACCGAACTGCACGAGAAGACCGCTTGTCCTAGTGTCGCACACAAGACACCGAGAGACGGACACTCGGCTGGCTGGGACACGTTCTCAGAATGGACCAGGACCGTATTCCAAAAATTGCCCTGAGATGAACACCACGGGGCAAAAGGAAACCTGGATGAGCCAATACCACTTTGTTCTCCCCGTGGTCACGTGGATTTTTCTCCGGGTCCACCGGTTTTTCCTCTAAATTTCGAAACATGCATTTAAGAGTATTTGGCTGCTCTAGATTTCGATGTGATAAGCCGCTTCGTTGAGCTATCATTGTGGCCAGGTGGCTTCTAGAGCTACGTAGCTCAGTGTGCCTTCCCTCGTAAAATAAAAACTAGTTTAGTTTTATAGTGTTAGCTATGGAAGGAAACGGAAACCCATGCAGAACAAGAGTAGGAGTCTACACACTTCACACGGGGATGCACCCGAGTTTGGAATCAAACCCGGGCCCTTCTTGCCGTGAAGCACCGCGGCGTTTACCACCACGCCGCCACCCTGCCCGGCGAGCTTCGCTCTCTCCGTGGCAGCTCCCCGCCGTCTGGAACGCCTTAGCCCACTGCCGCACATTTGCAGTGGCGCTCAACATCACGAGGACCTCTAAGGGGGCGCTTCAAGGCCCCGCACACCTCCTCCCTCGCCTGGCTTTTGAGCGACGCTGAGATTGCCCCCCCCCCGCGCCTCCGTCACTGTCATTTATGTCCGTGAAATACTGCGTGCATAACAGATTGCGTTATTATTGTTGTAGCATTATTATTATTATTGCGTTTGCTTTGTTAAATTACATTTAATTTTCCTTCCTTTACATTTCTTGTTCGTAAAAGAGTATTCGTGACGCTTTGCATTATTAGTTTTACGTTTCTGACCGGTTCCCTATTCCCGTAACATTGCAGAGTACTGTACCGATGCTGGCCGTTTGCATCGCGACCGACGTAACCACAATCACGACCAAGCCCTGTAGCGTACAACACGCGGTACAACATACAGAACAGTCGCAGGACACACGTGAAAAAATAGAGCCTAACAGCTTATTGGGCACCTTCCTGCTGAAATAAATTAAATATTAAATCTAAATCTATTTAGTGGTATTATTCTGCATTGGACTAGCTCAGGGGTCGGCAACCTTTCAAAGAAGAAGAGACAATTTTTTTGGCCTTTGCCCAAAATAGTTTCGATAGCCACATCACTCACGCAGAGCTACTTGTAGACAAACACAGAAGCAGGTATACAGCAGATAATACACGTTTGACTGTTGTACATTCTGTTGTCACCAGGACATTCCATAGTGACCCATTCCCTGCCATTTTTAATCAATAATCTTTACGTTAAATTATGCTGAAGATTTAAGTTTTAATTTAAAGCTTTCGTGACTGCAGGGATTCATATTCTTGGTTCTTTCGGTAAAGTCATGTAGAAGGGAGATAATAAAATAATATGAATATAAACAATAAAAATTCTCACGACGTTTCGACTGCAACACTGGATTTCACACCTGATGATGATTGCTTGTGTTGCAGTCAAAACGTCGTGAGAATTTTTATTGTTTTATATTTATATTACTTTATTATCTCTCTTCTACGTGACTTTACCGAAAGAACCAAGAATATGCAAGTTTTAGTTTTTTTAAAACGGCTACCCGCAACAGGGGCAGCCAAAGAGCCACAAGGGGGACGCCAAAAAGCCGCATGCCGCTCCTGAGCCGCAGGTTGCCGACCCCTGGACGAGCAGTGCACTCTGGAGTAAAAACCACCGAAGGCCCGCGCGCGGTGTCGTACCGATCCAGAATGGCTGGCGGCTGCCAAAGTCCCAGAGCCAGGACATCTCCTCCCGGGACCGCACGCTCACCAGGGAGCCGTCGTGACTGTGGGGAACAGCGGACAGCAAAACGGTCGGCTTGCAAAACTTACAAAAATAAGCCCTCGCCTCGCGGACGAACAACCAGCCGCGCCGCGCCTCCTGAACGCACGACACACGCCGGGGGAATCTCTCTCTCTGTCTCGCTCTGCGACACGCGAGCGTTGTTGCGCCGCGCTCGTTATATCTACGTCAACGGAGGGGATCGTCCGCATGCCCACGTACGCAAGTATCCTGCGAGAAGTCTGGTCGCTGTGGAAGAGTAGTTGAACTTTCTTTCGCGCCGTACGTAGCCAAACGTGCGAATCAGAGGTGCGGAAAATATCACGTCCCAGTTATTAAAATGAGACAAAATTCCCCGCAATTATAGGCCAAATAATTGGTGGTTGCCAACCGGTGGTCCGCAAGGCCGAATGTAGGAAGTAGAGCTCTCTTCTGTCAGCAGTGGCCCTGAGCGAGCAGATGCAGGGCTGCACTTGTACCTTCCTCACCAACACAATGTTGTTATCTTTGTCTGCAGAACTCTTCCCAGATTGCCCCACTAAAGGTGAACAATTAGCACGGTCGGCTATGTACGCTGCAAAAGAAGTTCAACATACATACGTACATACAACGAATGCGGAGCCATCTGAGAAATGTCGTGACATGCTGCATGTAGTTTACGTGATCGAGTTCAAGATTGCGATTGAAATCGACTTTCGAGAGTTCGACTCCCAGCCACGGCCAACATCAGTTGGCGAGAGATGTGTGAGCCGGCGCTTGTGCTCGCAAAGATTACAATCCACTGCTGGGATGAACTTCTCCACATGTCGGTCGTGGGGATTGTCGGAACACACTCGCGTAGGAATTGTCAACCACCCTGCGCTACGAACCCGTCCACCCGACATCGGCGGGTGAGTGAAATCCTAACGTGTCCGGGGTTCCCCCACTTCGCCAAACCCGCGCCGACCAGCGTGGTGAAGTATGGTCAAACAACCCCGCTTGTCGACGCACGGCATAGGGACGGGCCGGCCTTCATCTAGCAGTGGATTGCCGCGTGGCTGCAGATTATCACCGTGATCATTTCCTCAGCACACTGACATTGACCACGTGTACTTGACCCGGTGTTGAGCTGCCCCCCAGTGGTGGAGTTTGACATCGCGGAATTGAGCGCTGACAAGGCAATTGCTGCCGTGTGATGAGTGTGCTCAGCCTCAAATGAGTACATGCTGTGGTGTGTCATCATCGCGACAAGAGAGACAAAGGCGGCCGGGCGCGGTGCTGGCCACCCACCCCCTAGTGTGCCGTGTCGGCCTTCACAGGTGCTACTATGAAGGCGAACAGCACTTGCCCCAACAGTCTGTTAAGGCTCTACAGGGGATGTTTGTGTGTGTGTGCGTGAGTGCGTGTGTGTGAAAGCATGTGCGCGTGTGTGCGTGAGTGAGAGCATATGTGCGTGTGTGTATGTGCGTGCATGTGAATGCGTGTGTGTGTGTGTCAGTCATTCGACACATGACACCTGGGTCTGCCCCGTGACCTCCTGCCAGCGGGCGTTCGACACTTCACGTGGCCTCAACGTGCACATAGTCTGGCACAAGCGTCGTGGTGACATCACCGCCAATTAGTGGCGAATGGCCGTTGTTGTTGTTGTGAGTATCAGTGTGCGTGCGTGCATGTGTGTGAGTGTGTGCGTGAGTGCGTGAGTGTGTGTGTGAGTGTGTGCGTGTGTGCATGCGTGCGTGAGTGCGTGCGTGTGTGTATGCGTGAGTGTGTGCGTGAGTGTGTGCGCGAATGCGTGAGTGAGTGAGTGCGTGCGTGAGTGCGTGTGTGTGAGTGTGTGTGTGAGTGTGCGTGAGTGTGTGCGTGCATGCGTGTGTGAGTGTGTGTGAGTGTGTGCGCGACTGCGTGAGTGAGTGCGTGAGTGTGTGCGCGACTGCGTGAGTGTGTGTGTGCGTGCGTGTGTGAGCGTAAGTGCGTGCGTGCGCTGCGTCTGCTCTCACATCTGCCGGCAGCTCCGCTCGGCCTCGGCCCAGTTGGCGGACACGGAGGCCACGAGCAGGAAGCAGCGTCCCCCGTGGAGCGTCCACGCCGACGGGCACCGCCGCCCCACCGCCTCCTTGCCCAGAGGGAGAGAGAGACAGAGGAGTCATCACAAGAAAGACAAAGATTCCCCGTGTAGCCTTTACAGACTGCTGGGGCAAGTGCTGTTCGCGAGTAGAACCTATGAAGGCCGGAGCGGCACACGAGGGGGTGGGTGGCCAGCACCACGTCTGGCTGCCTTCGTCACCCCAGTGGCGATGTTTACACACCGCAACGGGTAGCCATTTGAGGCCGAGTCGACCTAGGGGAGGCTCAGAACCGGTTCAGATATTCGTCACTCCTGTTGTCTTTGCGCACATATCATGCACGCACACACACACAACACGGTCATTCGCAAAGATCTCCCTACAGCCATACAGACTGTTGGGGCGAGTGCCGTAGTGAGCCCCTATTAAAGTCCGGCACCGTGCACAAAGGCGTGGCGTGGGCAGTTCCACGCCCTGCTGCCTTTGTCTCCCCAGTGCGGATGTTTAGGCCGAGTCGAAATAGTGGAGACCCAGGACTGGTCATCATTTTCGACATTGATGTTGGCCATGAGCGGGAATCGGACTCAGGTCACCGGGCTCATTGTGCAGTGCGCTAACCACTGCGATAACGCTCCCTACATAGTCAAACTGTAATTTTAACACACAAAGAGGTATCGTCACAAACACATCAACACACACGTGCAGATTTAGCGATACCACAATTCGTAATTCATTTTTGAGTTAAGACACATAATGATCTGGCCAGATTTGTGTCGTAAGACTCTCCACCACCCGTCATGGCCAAAATAATTTAACCATCACATTCACAAGCTTCTAATGCAACCAAAAATGATTGCTTCAGTTCGCTGGCGAGTTGAAGCAACAACGATACAGATTTGGCAGCAATCGAATACAGGGACTCCTCTACTTACGAACATTCGACTTACAAACTTTCAGAGATACGAACAAGCCCGTCTGTATGTCCAGTTGCCTGTTCGGACCGAGAACCGTAAGTTTAACCACTGCGGTGGGGGCCGCTACATCTGCAAATCGTGAAGAACCAGTGGCATCTGCATCTGCAGGAGATTATACAACTTTTAAAACCATTCCCCGTGTTTAGTGTACATGCCGAACAACATGTTTGGAATCGACAGGAGAAAAGTTGAACTTATGGACAAATCGATTTACAAACAGGCCTCTGGAACCTAACTCGTTCGTAAGCAGAGGAATCCCTGTACAATGCTTCACTTGAAACTGCGCCAAACACCTTAAGGACAAAATCCAATGAAGTCAGAGTAAAATCCACGTCTTCCTGGAATGTCATTCTTCCAGGGAATGTCATTCTGCTGGAATTTTCCGAATTCCATCCCGAATTTTGTCCTCAAGATGCTAGGCGCAGTTTTCAAGCGGAGGGTTGCGTACCGAAACCGCTACATTTCTCGGCGTGAATTGTCCTTTCATTTACGGGGTGAGCTGAACCATTGGTGTTATCGGTGCGATAAACACTCGTGCGCACCTCCGACTAGCACGGTTGGCTATGTACGGTGCGAAAGAAGTTCAACGTGCACACGTGCATACATTGTACACCACGTGGCAATGTCATACGGTTCGCTGCGTCGACGTTATCTGTGACGGCACAAATTTGGCCACATCGTCACGTGGCCTAACACGAAAATCAATTTAGAATTAGATACGACAATGTCTCAGAAATGTTAACAAGCAAAACAAAATCCTTTAGCAGTTCATCATGGACACGCACTATTATTCGGCAAAATGATACATCTATTGACAATATAATTATTGAATAATGAGCTTATTGTGAGAACGTTTAAAAGATGCGTGTGCGTGTGTGTGTGCCCGCTTTACCGTGTGCTTGGGGTCCCAGGCACGCCACGTAATCCCATCGCACTTGAACAGCCGATTGCTGTTCGCGTCAAAGTGCATGAGATCTTTCAGTTCCGGGGTACAATGCTTGGGAAAGGTGGATTCAGCGAACACCTAGAGAGCAGAAAGGAAAACTCTTGCAGGTCAATCGCAGCTTATTTTATTTTTAAATCACCACCCCCACTGGCCATGCAGTTGTGCGGGATCCATGGTGAGGGTGGAGGGATGCGTGATGTCAGCGTGATGCAGGTGACGTCATACTATATTCGGACAGAAACAAGTTTTGCTGGCGCTCAGGCAGGTGGGGACAAGTTAGCAGTGACGTCATCATGGAGATGTGACGTCAACACCGCGCACTTGCCCGCAAGCCCCTCGCCAGCCAGCCAGCCAGCAAAACTTTTGGCTAATATAGTCTGATAAGCCACAAGATGAGAAGAGGAGAATGAAAATAGGTTAACCACAATAATGGAAATGAGTATACCTGTGTGTCTAAGGAATAAAGTTTTCATCAGTGTATCCAGCCTACAATAACATGGATCTTAAACATGAACAGTGACCAAGAAAATGGATCAATAACTTCATAGTGCAGGAACGCATGGAGAGACGCATGCTTGGAATGGCGCCAAGAGACAAAACAATGGACACAGGGGGAAGAAACAAATACAAGCCAGAGGCATCACATCGACAATGACACAAAGTAAATGGGCTTGGGAAGGACACCACAAGACAGGGTGAGAGTCCACGGACAAGACTGGTGACAGAACGGCGGTCAAAGGAGAGAATGCGCCAAAGAGGATGACCGCCGCGGATAAATGAAGCGATGAGATCAGTTTGTGTGCTGCGGTGAGATGGCTAGTGGCAGCATTGAACCATGAGGGATGGTGATGGCATGGGAAGGCCTTTAGCAGTGGATTGACAGTAGCCGACGACAATGATGATGATCTTCTTGGTTCTTTCGGTAAAGTCAAGTAGAATGGAAATAATAAAATAATAAAAATAAAACATAATAAAATAATTCTCACGACGTTTCGGCCACAACGCAAGCAGCCGTCCTCAGGTGAAGAACAGGTCTGCTTGCGTTGTGGCCGAAAGGTCGTGAGAATTAATTAATTGTTTTATTTTTATTATTTTATTATTTCCATTCTACGTGACTTTACCGAAAGAACCAAGAAGATGAATCCCTGCAGTCACGAAAGCTTTAAATCGAAATTTAATGATGATAATGATGATGAAGGAAATACAGTTGCGGTGAAAATGTCACAACTCAGTCGAGTACCGAGGCCTAACCTGTTGCTGGGAGTCTTGCGGGCCTGGGGCCGGTGCTGGTTTGTCTGCCTGAACAGGCGGCTCTTGTGGCGGGTAGGCAGCGGGCGAGAAAGGGAGGCTCTCGGGAGCCTGGCGGGCCCGCACCGACACGCTCGCCTGCGATAGCGCCGCGCCGCCAACCGCTTCCTTCTCCAGACGTAGCGGCACGAGGCCGTGGTACTGCCGGGAGAATTCACGGCACAAATCCCTCGCGGAACGAGCGACACAAGCCCCGACGTGCGACACAAGCCCTGACGATCGCACCGAGGCACGGCGACCGCGCGCTTCGTGCGTCGCTCTTTCCCATGGCGGGGGGAGTTGGGGGCCACGTCTTGTGATACAGAAACCGCCAAAATATCTTGTGAAAAACAGATGTCTAGCAATATCGGAAAGAGGGGAGAACGACGTGTAAATGCATTGTCTTGCGTGATGCGTGAATGTTTTTATTACCACACAACTCACAAAAAACAGGAATTTTTTCAATCTAGATGATCTAAAAGTGCATAGCTCCCAACGGCTTCCTAATATCAGAAGGGAGAGCATTCCAGATAGCCACAGCAAGCGCACCTGAAAGCGCGTGAAAGCATCGTACGTTGCGTCGTTTGCGCAAATTTAACAGCAGACCGCTGTGGAGTTTGAAACTCCACAGGCCTGTGCAGGAAAGCGCAGCCAAGCGTTGAAGGCAACCACAACTGGAGCCAATGATTGCCCAAGCTCTGTGGTCCTATATTGGGATGTTTGGCAAACTCCATCAATGAATTCTGCTACAGGACTGCCTATACACTCAATCCGCACCCGTACAGATGGAAATTAAACCACGTGGTAGGCCCCGTGTGGTCATGGGCCAGAATGGCTACCTTGTCAAGAGGACAATCCTGGGAAAACCAGCACAGGTGCCAACCCTCGTCAACCCTACAGATTTAAGCATTAGGCTGCCATTTCGTCAACCATTTTATGTACATGTAAATATAAAGGGATATTGCTATGACAATCTCTACGTGGTAAATGGGTTCAAAATATCGGCAGCCCACAGCTTCAACTGACCTAAAACTAAACAGTTTTATTTTTATTTTAGCAGGTAAGGCCCACTAAGCTACGTAGCTCTTCTTCAGAAGCGACCTGGCTATCACAAATGGTAGCTCAACCAAGTGGCTTACCACGTGGAAACGTATCGCAGCCAGACAGTCTAAACGCACGTTGATTCTAAATGTGGAGGGAAAAACCGGAGGACTCGGAGATAATGCTAGGAGCACAATAACAAATACTCAAATGGTGCTGTTAGATGCCTGAATGACCATGAGCTTATGGCATTCCCAGACTAAGTATGCACGTATAATTCCTTTCATCAATCCGCTTCCAGATGGGGGACTTCCTCCACCGTGAAGATTGTGGGGGTTATTTGACCAGACTTCACCGTGCTGGTCAGTGGGTATTGACGAAGGCAAGGACCACAGTCGTGGGGGAACAGAATCACAGGACAACGAATGGCTTTGCTGCACCGCATCTGTACACAACAGCCTGCCGTGCATGACGGTTAGTCACCCAAACACTTTCCAGGCTCAACTCTTGCTTAGCTTCTGAAGTCTACTACGGTCGGCCACATTCCCGGTAATTCAATTACAGAGGATGGAAGTGAAGTTCTGAGGGGAGGGGGGAGGGGGGTTCCTACCGTCCACATGACGTCCGTCTTGTTCCTGATGACGGAGGACGGAGGCACCTGTCGAGACAGCGCAAATTGACTTCAGAATAATAATGGCAACATGTTCGCTCACTCTCGAAGAAGGGAGGGAGGGGACGACTCAGAGGCACGAGGAGGCATCACAGACGAGCGGGAAGAAGGCAGCAGCTGCCACGCAGTGAGCTGGCGGCCAACAATTTCCCAAGCTCTGCAGTCCTCTGTATATAGAGATTACGGTGTTTTCGGCCAATTAAGCCTTCCCCATTCCGATGACGTTCGTGCACGTCATCAGTTTTTCTTACTCTAGTTCTGGTTGCCTTCAACGCTTGCCCGCGGTTTCCTGCACAGCGGTTTTCAGTGAAATTTGCGCAAACGACGCGACTTACGATGCTTTCACGCGCTTTCAGGTGCGCCTGCTGTGGCCGTCTGGAATGCTCTTCCCTTCCGATATTAGGAAGCCGCTGGGAGCTGTGCACTTTTAAATCATTATCTAGATTGACAACTCACTTCTATAGAGCTGCTTTTTGTGTTTAGATTGTTGTCCTTTCCCTCCGCACGGTTGGCTACGTACGGTGTGAAAGAAATCCAACAAACATACAACAACGGCCATTCGCCACCAAGTAGTGGGTGATGTCACCACGGTGCTTGTGCCAGGCGATGTGCCACTTCAAGGCCACGTGATGTGTCAAACGCTCGCTGGCAGGTCAGGGGACAGACTCAAGTGCCATGGGCTGACTGACTGAGATGACCGATGCCACCACCTGTGCCTCCTTCTGTGCCAACTTACATATAAAAATACATAAGTACAATTAAATAAAAAGAAACGCACATATGTACACGTCATAGCACGTCTTCATTCCCATCGCTCTCACCACTTTGCCCGAGCCGATGGCGCGCAGCCGTGCCGTCTGCCGGGGTGCGGCAACAACCGGTCTCCCGGCCGCCACGTCGAGTTGGCCTGGCACGTGCCACGATCCTCCCCCAGCTCCTCCTCCCCCAGCTCCTCCTCCTCCACCGCCGGCGCCACGACCGGACAGCTTCTCGTGGAAGTCCGGCACGTCACCGCGCACCGACACGTAGCCGGGCTGCAGCGACTCCATGCGGATCGTGAGCGGAGCGGCAGCGTCGTCGTCGTCGTCGTCGCCGCCGTCGTCCAAATCCCCGCCGTGCGATGTGTCGCAGCGGCCTGCCACAAGACGCGGTCCGTCGGCCGGCGACGGGCGGGGTCGGGCCCGCAGTTATTCGGGGCAAAACTTAGAACGCGGATAATCTTGCCCGACACACGTGACATGCGCACAGCCTAAACGCCCTCAGCATCAGGAGGTGCGTTCACAAACATCGTCCACTCGCGATTACTCGGGGGTAATGGCGGTAGAAGGATGGTGGGGTGGCAGGAGGGGGCAGGCCCAGATTAAAAATAAAATAACACGGATTATGGAAAACAGGTGAAATGCGGCTATGAAGACGGATTCATTGTTTAACCCCACTCAGAACTGGGGGGGGGGGGGTGGGAGTGGGGGGGGGGTGAAGACGCGGCACGCGTCATCCGATGTCATTGCCTAAAGTAATCGGTTGACACCCGCCGACGAGTTCGAGGTCACGCGGAGAACTGCGAGGGTCGCCGACCCTCGACGAGTCGGGAGCAGCCAACAGTTGGAGCCGGCGCCAGAGCTCTCGGCTCTTCAAACCAGCACGGCCTCCCCTTCGCCCCCCCTCCCTCCCCCGTGACCCCCCCCCCCGCTCGCCCTTACGAACCGGCCGTCCCATCGGCTATCGCGACGAGCGTGCTGTCCTGCGCGCCCAGCACGGCGTTGACGGGCGCGTGCAGATAAACACGCAGCCGCTCCGTGGCCTCCTCCAGCCCGTCGTCCTTTATCGCCACGTTCCACGTCCTGGAAGTGACGCCTGCCCAACGCACAGACGGCAAAGGTGGCGGGGGGTGGGGACAGCGACGGTTGAGGGTCACGCACATAGGGGTGAGGGTGCGGTCTGCTCCATTTGAAGACGTAGCTCACGCTCGGCTACCCGTGGGCAGACTGAGGGCGAGATGTCATCTGCCTCGCCTGGTATGCAGGAGGTCGTGGGCTCGGTTCTGACCCTGACGCCTGCTGCTGTATATTTGGAGTTTGCGTGTCTCTCTCTTCCCGTGGTCGTGTGGATTTTTCTCCGGGTCCTCCGATTTTCCAACATGTATTTAAGAGTATTTGGCTGCTATGAATTTGTACGCGACAAAGCTACTTCGTGCAGCTATCATTCATGGTCAGGTCACTTCTGAAAAAGAGCTATATGGCTAAGCGGGCCTTACCTGGTACAATAAAAATAGTTTAGTTGTATACATCGCCTGGCTTGTGGGTTAACCATGTGCACTGGTTTAACGGGTTGGCTGCTCCTCATCGAGGGTCAGTGGCATGGGTGTCCACACGAGCGCCAAAACACGTTGGCAAGGATCGATGGAAACTGGACGGCGCATTTGGCGCGTCCACCAACCCCAGATTCCACGCAGGTCAATTAAGCAGTCACCTTCGCTCGCTCGCTCCGCTCCTCCCATGAAAGTGTTTTATTTTAACTAGCTTACCCCACGACCACTTAATCTCCCCCTCATAACCACCACCACCACCGTTCCTGGCTCCCGCTTGGTAATCTCTCTCCATGGCTACCACTCACTCACAATCTGTCTCCATGGCAACCACTCACTTACAATCTGTCTCCTAGGCAACCAATCATTCACAATCTCTCTCCATGGCGACCACTCATTCACAATCTCTCTCCATGGCGACCACTCATTCACAATCTGTCTCCATGGCAACCAATCATTCACAATCTGTCTCCATGGCAACCACTCATTCACAATCTCTCTCCATGGCAACCACTCATTCACAATCTCTCTCCATGGCAACCACTCATTCACAATCTCCATGGCAACCACTCATTCACAATCTGTCTCCATGGCAACCACTCATTCACAATCTGTCTCCATGGCAACCACTCATTCACAATCTCTCCCCATGGCTTCTACTCATTCATAATCTCTCTCCATGGTGACCACTCATTCACAATCTATCTCCATGGCTAACCACTCATTCACAATCTCTCTCCATGGCGACCACTCATTCACAATTTCTCTCCATGGCGACCACTCAGTCACAACCTCCATGGCGACCACTCATTCACAATCTCTCTCCATGGCGACCACTCATTCACAATCTGTCTCCATGGCAACCACTCATTCACAATCTGTCTCCATGGCAACCACTCATTCACAATCTGTCTCCATGGCTACCACTCACTCACAATCTCTATCCATGGCTACCAATTCCCCATCCATCAAATCAATTCATCATATTTTCCTGTCGTGAATTTCGCTTTTACTTAATTCACGCATCGCAGATTTGCCCTCACTACTCCCTCTTGTCTTTTCTATTCACCTCATCTCCACCGTCACATTGACACGCTGGACCGGTCTTAATTCTCTGTGAAGCGTCTTGGCCAAGGCGCTTATAAATGACATTAAGATCAAATAAATACGAATAATAAATGCGCTTGCAGCGTACCTGAATAAGCCGCGTGTTACTTCACCCAGGTTCATATCTCGCACACGCTCGCCCTCCTGCTGCCATATCCCAGGGTAATCGAGAATTCACTCTTCGCGATTCGTATAATAATTTAATAATACATTTGAATATTTATTTCCAAAGATTTCCGTTATTATTAATTTATATTTGTTTCTCATATTTTTATTATTATTGACTATTATTCATTATATCACAAGATAATTTATTTATTATTATTATTATTATTATTTCCCCGGCAATGTTCAAATTGCGCCGCTCTCGGCGTCATGTGGCGAGACGAACGAGCTTCCCAATCGCGGACGCTCGCAGCGAGCATTGCACCACCCCGTGCGAGGACACAGCTTGCGGGAAGGCGGTGCCGCCACCGGCCCACCTCCGAACCCACTTCCGCCAGGGCCTCTCCGTATCCACGCTCGCGCGTTTTATCCACAAGATCCGCCCGCAAACATTGTCCGTCGGATGTGAATAATAATTAAAAAACAAAATTCCCGCAGCTGGAATTGCAAACTTAAGTGAACAATTCAAATCACTCGATGAAGCTGGTCGTTGTGATCTCCAGCGAAGCGTCACAGCACTCAAATTGTACATTTCGTGGGTTCACTCTCCAACACACCGGTGGGCTGAACTAATAACTAACTGGCATGTGCTGTTCACGTGACAAACCTTACTAATTGGCTGTGTCGGGTGGTGGCGGGTTTAGCGACACATTTTTATATTTACGCGATCTAACCCCCCAAAAAAACATACGTTATGAACAATATTGGTCGCGAAAGCCCTGCTACGTGTTAAACTTTAAGTGAAACACATTCCTGCGGTGGGAGCTGGTAGGAACGTTGGGTTGCTCGGTCAATGGCCAGGGTCAACGGCGGCGTGGTGTGTTCCGCAAATATGCCCGACTGTGAGGGCGGGCACAAGCCGGCGTGAGTAGGTTAAACGTTGAGTTTTATAAGGGCACCACGGGGTGACCAGCCCTTCCCCACCTAGCCCCACCCCTCCCACCCCCCACCCAGCCCCACCCTCCCCACCCAACCCCTCCCCACCCTCCCCACCCAGCCCCTCTCCACCCTCCCCTCCCCACCCAGCCCCTCCCTCCCCACCCAGCCCCTCCCTGCACAACGGACACAATAATCCCCTGTGGGCTGGTGTAACCAGGAGGTTCCTACCAGTATAACCAAACACAATACGACAGTTGGTTCGTGCAGACGCTGACAACCGACCAGGCACCAACAAACCGCTCCAGCCTACATCCTGGCTAACTTGCAGCTGACCAACGCTTGGGTTCGAACCCAGGCTCTCAGCGGCGGTGGCTCAGCCACCCTGACCTCGGATCCACCCGGCCACTCCAGACCAATGTTTTTATCCATAAAATGTATTTTTTCCCGCCCACCCATGTTTTTTCCCCAGGGAGCGTGTTCCTGGAACACAGGAAACCCGCACAGCATCACCGTGTCTCCAGACGTCCCAAGGTTTTATCCCGGTTGGCACTGTTGGGGCGTCGTGTTATCACCGTGATGCACGCTCGCACGCGTGCCCGCGTGTGTGTGTGTGTGATGCGGGGAGTGGCAGTGTAAGCGGTTAGCGCTGCTGTGTTATGCATCCGGTGACCCGAATTTGATACTTGCTCACGACCAATAACAGTGGCGAATATTTGAACAGGTTATGGGCTTCCCCTAGGTCGGCTCAGCCTCAAATTAGCAGCTGGTGAGGTGAGTAAACATCAGTACTGGGCAGACAAAGGTGGTGCGGTGTGGTCCTGGCCACCCACCCCCTCGTGTGCCGTGTCGGCCTTCATAGGTGCTCGTAAACAGAACAGGCTATATGCACATTCCTACGCACCTGGCACCCTGAGTTTGATTCCCAGCAATGGCTAATATCAGTGGTGATTATCTGAACCAAATCCTGAGGCTCCCCTCGGTCAACTCAGCCTTAAATGAACTGGTGTGTAAAATGTATACCTGTTGCTAAGTATAAATTGTATACAATGATACTCCACACACAATGCACACGCAGTCATCGATCTACAACAGCAGCCACCGTTCATCGCCCCGTGGTGTTCCCACGTGCTTGTGCCAGGCTAGGTGCACCTTGAGGCCATCACACAAGGTGTGGAAGGCTCGCTGGCAGGAGGTCGTGGGGCAGACCCAGGTGCTGTGGGTCGATGATGATACAAATAACAAAAGAGACTTTCAAATTAGTTCTCTCAAAGCACACTGTACTGACTGAGATGAGGGGGGTCTGTGCTCATCATAAGCTACGCGGCGCCTGCTGCACCAGCGGACCTCAATAATCCTGTGACGCCACTCGACAAACGGCGGTGACACTGTGCGTTCGCTCGCCTGTGCCGACGTCACGGGGCCGAGTTTGAGTCTCGGTGTGGAGCATGACACGTGGGGGACACAGACCCCGAGCTGCAGAACTCCCGCGGGCTACGCCTGCCAACGACGAGACGACTTCCTTCATGATGGCCTCGCGCTACGAGAGCCGCGCGAACGTCCCCCCCCCCCCCAGCTCCCTCTGCTCCCTGACTGAAGTTCTTCTTCCCCCCCCCCCCATCCCCACATAGAAGTACAAACACCACACTTGCGGTCCCCGCTCGGTGGGGCAGCAGCAGAGATCGCAACCGGGTACCCGATACCCGTACCCTACCCGATACCCGGCTACCCGTATCCAGCCGGGTACGGGTAGGGTACGGGTACGGCCGGATACGGGTAGGGTACGGGTACGGCCGGGTACGGGTACGGGTACCCGTTTGCGACCCTGGTGCGGCCGGGTATGGGTACAGGTAAAGAATCAAAACCCATTTGCGACCTCTGGGCAGCAGCAGCGAGCCCAAACTCCCCCTTCCTCCTCTCCAAACTCAGAAGCGCACCGTTCGAGACTTCTGCCCACAGGAGTTTCTGTATCCCCTCGCCCACGCCGTGGTTCGTGCTCTGTACCGGGCTCCTCCCGAAATCGAATAATCAAAACGTTGAAAGAAAAAAAAAGAAATTGGGCGAATGCCAATCGTGCTCGCGATTCGATCGGATGTCACCGATCCGCACTCCGGAGCCAGCCGCTTACGCACCAAACCGCTCGCTCGCTCGCACCTGGATCGAACTGCACGAGGAGAGGCCGAGCTGTGCGTGAAGTCCTTGCCGACAACAGCTGATAACCCTCGCACCTGCGGGAGAGAAGACGAAGGGTGGTGTGATCCCCCGTACAGCCTTCAGCAGACTGTTGGGGCAAGTGCTGTTAGCGAGTGGCACTTGTGAAGGCCGGCACGGCACACGAAGGGGGATGTGTGGTCCAGCACCATGCCCGGCCACCTTTGTCTCCCCAATGCTATATCACGGAGCCGCGTCTGAGGTCAATGCAAGTGAATGGCTGTGTCGTGCACCTGAGGGTGGTAATTGCTCGTCGAAGCAACTCTCTGATCTGTGAGCCACCATGTGGAAGCTTCAGGGAACTGACCCCGAGTCAAGCGTCGGGAGAGACGACGCGCTGCGGAAGAAGAGATAAGTGGTTGATGCGCTTACAGACAGGCGGTCAGACAAGTGGACAAATTAATGGATGGGACGTACAGGAAAGTAACCAAATGAATGGATGAGTGTGTAGACAGGTAGACACATTAATAGGTGGACACACATACAGACAAGCAGGCGAGGGAATGAACAAGGGAACGGACTCGATGGACAGATGAATGGAAGGCTGGATGGATGGACAAATACACGAATGGTTAGACAAACAGACGGCGATTCCACAGAGATAAATGGGGTAAAGAAAAGGTCGGAGAAAACAAATGGACGGACACACGGACGGACAGAAGGAAGCGCGTGGCACTCGCCTTGATTCCGACGAACGCCGAGTCCTGGGCACAGCCACTACGCAGCAACCTCACCGCCAGCGTGCCGACGTTCTCGCATACGCGCACCGACACCTCCGCCATCTGCACACGCGCCCACTCCAGCTGCAGGCTGCACCCCGGGGAGGTGGCGGGTGCAGAGGTGAAGTCGGGGGAGCGGGGGGGGGGGGCACAGGAGCGACACTCTCCATCTGTCTCTCACTCTCTATGTGGTCTGTCTGCCCTCTGTCCGAATGCATGCCTCTCTCTCTCTCTCTGCCCCTCCGTCCGTGCGGGTGCTGCGTGCGTCTCGCGTACGTACGTCTGCGTCTCCCCCGTGTTGCCGGCTCTGTCGGACACGCGGAACTCCAGGCTGTCCTCCGTGACGTCCAGCGAGGGGTTGACGATGTACATCACGCGCTTCTCTCTCAGCTCTCGCTGGCAGAAGCTCCCGCGGATGAAGTCACCTGCGCCGACCAACAGCACCGCGTCGCGCTCACAACTACATCTTGGGAATGGACACGTTCTCGTCACGGCCGGGACGGTGGTGGCTCAGAACGCGGCTGCCAGTAATCCAGCACTGCGTGTATGTACGCTTAACCTTTTACGTGCTGATCGGAGGCGACGCAGTAAGGCTCTCAACCTTGGTTGGGAAGGGTTAATAAACTTCCTCAACCCCCCCCCTTTCCCCACAGTTACCATTGGCGGTGTTCTCCAAGTATCCGTAGAGGGGCGGCCGCATGATGGAGAAAGTGATGTCCTCGTCGTTGCCGGCGGCGTCGTCGTCGTGGTCGGTGGCACGGAGGTGACGGATCGTGATGCGGATTCCGTAGCGGCCGCCCCGGAGCGACTCGACGGAGCGCGGGGGAGAGAGCAGCGTGACGCGCGGTGCCACGCGGTCCAGAGGCTCCACCTGGGGCCAGCGCCACCACCACCACCACCACCACCGACGACGACGACGATGCCAACGGTGACGACAGCGTCAGCAGTGAAATCAGCAGCAGCATTGACGACAGCAGCGGTGACGATATCAGCATTAACGATAGCAGCAGTGACATCAGCAGCAGCAGTGACATCAGCAGCAGCAGCAGGGACGACAGCAGCAGTGACATCAGCAGCAGCAGCAACAGGAAAAGCAAACAGCAGCAGCAGCAACAGAGACAATTGCAGCAACAGAAGCGACAACAACAGTGGGAGCAGCAAGAACAGCAGCAGCAGCAACAATTAGTTTGTTGTCCTTCCCCCGCACCTCCGATTAGCGCGGTTGGCTACGGAAGGTGCGAAATAAGTACATGCAAAGTTGTTGAGCGAATATCATGAGCAGGGCTAAATGGAAGGAAGGCCGTGATTGCGTCTCTGAGAGGGGACACGGCTAACGGAGAGTGAGGCAGTCAGTCACAGGCAGGAGAAGGAGGAGGAGGAGAGGAAAGTCTTGAGACGGGAACTTGAACAGGGGCCGCGGAACATTCAGTGGAGATCGTGGGGGGGGGGGGGGGGGAAGGGAGAGTTCCAGATTACGAGGGCAGACGAGTGACCTCGATCCAAAGGTCAAAGCCCCCACCCCCCCCCCCGTGCCTCACTTCTTTGCGCTCTTTCACCTGAATGCTGAAGACGATTGGCTGTGGCGTGAGCCGTCCCTCCAATAGGACGCCCTGGTCGGTGGGGTCGCGAACCAGGAAGGAGAAGTGGTCGAGGTGAGCGGGTCCTCCCGAGTGCCGGTACGCCACGTCCGATTGGTCGACGTCGAGCTGGGTGAACGCCGGCGAGCCCGATTCGTCCACTGCCTGACGGGCGAGGAGAGGGCGAGGAAGAGAGGAAGAGCAGGAGAGGCAAAGGAAGAAAACGTTGTATTATCTATTAAACTAAACCATTGTTTACTTTACAAGGTAAGGCCCAGTGAGCTCCTTTTCAGAAGCGACCTGGCCACCACAAATGATAGGTCAAGGAAGTGGCTTATCATCAGGTGGAAATTTATAGCAGCCAAAGACTCTAAGCGCGTGTCGTCGATTCTAAACGTGGAGGGAAAAACCGGAGAACAATCCACGTGACCACGGAAAGAAAGACACAAACTCCGTGCAAACTCCAAATATACAAGTATCAGGGTCGGGATCGAACCCACGAACCTCCTGCATACCAGGCGAGGTAGTTAACATCTCGCCACATTCCAGCCGCACGGTCTTCTGGGCAGTGCACCTTCCCCCAAAGTGTGCAGTGCGTCGTAATTTCCAGGGTGTCTTATAATCCGGAAAATAGGGTAATACATTTTGTATAAATGGCAGTGTTACCACCGTACGTGATTCGAATCTAATTGATATTTATAGAGTGCCTTCACTCAAGGTAACACAGAATGGAATGATGCTGTTGGCAGGGGTGTGCGCTACAAGGTATTGAAGAATGAGTGACAGCGATAGAGGGGGGATCGCGAAAGTGTGTAGGGGAGGGACGGGAAGGAGTCGAATGGGCGACGGGAGGGAAGAGGAAGATAATTTATGTATGTTTGTTGAACTTCCGTCGCACCGTACGTAGCCATCCGCGCTAATTGGAGGTGTGGGGGACCTGGGGTTAGGAGAGGGGGATCGGGCGGCCGGTGCTGGGGGTGCCTGCACAGGGAGCTGGGGTTGGAGCCGGGAATGGGCAATGGAGAAGAGGTGAAGCTTTAAGAGGGCACCAACCACCCAACCCACCCACCCAACCAACCAGGCACATGCCCCCCCAATGATCCGATCGAAATACCTAATTTTGATTGGATCATTTGGGTTTATTAGTAATAAATCGGCATTTTGCGATCCCCATTGCCACCGTGCAGCATATTATTACGTGGCAGGGACTCTATGAGATGATAGGACAATAGTCCATAATTGGCAATAAGTAATCGGCAAAGCAGCTATAAGTGACTCAGAATTGTGCGCAGTTGCGTATACAGGACACGACTTCCCTGAAGGCATTCACCTTCAGCGAGCGCGATGCTGATCACACAACGCGGTTCGAATTTGACCCTCGATCGATGGCTGCGCCATCGCCGCACACGCGTCGAATAAAAAGCAAGGGACAAGTCCTTACTTACTAACAACTCCTCTATCATTTTTCATTGCTGGAGGGGTTGCCCCCCTACCTGAAAATCCTGGCTCCGCCATTGCAACCACCGAACCCACCCACCCAACTAACACAACCACCGACCTCCCCAACCCAACCATCCACCGACCCAACCCACCCAAACCACCCAACCACCCACCCACCAGCAGCTGTCCTCGAAGGTACAGGGCGCCGTGTCTGGGGGGCTCCGTGACGACGTAGCGGAGGTCCTGGGGGGCCGTGTCGGGGTCGGTGAGATGGAGGGCGGCGCTCGTGATGGCCGCCAGCGTCCCCTCGGCGAGGCGCAGGCCGCCGTTGCGCTCCAGCGTGGGCGGCAGGACGTCCCGGGACTCGACGTCGATGTCCACCGAGCCTAGCTTCGTGCGGAGGCCATTGCTCACCAGGAAACTGTGGAGGGAGGGATGAGAGGGAGGGAGGAGAGGGAGAGAGGTAGGAGAGGGAGGGAGGAGAGGGAGGGAGGAGAGGGAGGGAGGGAGGAGAGGGAGGGAGGGATGAGAGGGAGGGACCCATAATGCTCAACAACAATAAAAAATGAGTTTGGACACAATATCTCTGCTTTCCCGTCAAGTGAGCTCTGGTCCACGCACGAGTAAGCATGCTCCCACCCGCCCTGCCACTCAGAGTAACGTTCATCGCATGGCAGTCAAACAGCTACGTATGATTGTTTTTCTCAGCGATTGGAATTCTGGGCCACATTGAGCGGAGAACCAAATTGAAGTGTTAGTTTTTTCTTATTTTTTTGGCGTCCCGGGCTGAGACCGTAAAAATCTCAAACAATTGTCAATCCGCGCGCAACCACAAGTGGCCGAAGCGTGGATGTCTCCCGACGATCTCAGGAGCTCCGGCAAAGCGCTCGAACTTCTGAGCCAGCGGGCCTCCTCGCAGCGCCACATACACAGGGGGGCCACGAGCGTCTACACAGGAGTGTCTATCATCCATTTTTAGAGGGGTGTGGGGGGGGGGGGTGAACTTTCGCCGATAAGACGTCATCAGTGTGAGGGGCCGCACTCACGGCCACAGGGGGGCCGACAGTGGCCTGCGGGCCTTGCGATGAAGAGTACTGCTCTGCAGCGAAACTTTCACCATTATCCGTGGGGCGGGTTATCCAAGCTTGATTCCCGCTCGCAGTCAAACATGGGCATGGTGGTGGTGGTGTGTGGGGTGGGGGGGGGGAAACCTTTGTCTTTGTCGTCTCCCACCTGAACGAGTCGCGCGCGGCTCCCGCGGGCCCCGTGTGCACGTATCGCACGGCGCCCGCCGCCACGTCCGCCTGCGTGAACCTCCCCGCGCCGACGCCCGGGCTCGACGCCAGCTCCAGGCGCCCGAGCGCCGGCGGCGCCGTCACCACGAACAGCAGCTCGTCGGGGCGGCCCGAGGCGTCGCTCGCGAGCAGCGCGTCGGCCGACAGCGACGCGGAGTCGCGCGCCGCCACCGACACGCGGCCCGTCCGCAAAGCGATGTCACCTGCGGGCGGGGGTCAAGGGACAAAGGTCAAGGGGAGGGGGGGCGGTTGGGGTCCGAGTGAACGATGGAGTTCGGGTTAGGGTTAGTATGCTGGGGGGAGGGGTTAGGGTTAGCGACAGGGTCAGGGTGAATTAATTTTTTTAAACGGCAGCCCGTACGTGACCAAGGGAATGCTGGCGGCCATCACGAGCGCCGTCCCTCCGTCTCACCGGCCCCGACACGGCCCCCCAGGACCTCCGCTACGTCGTCACGGAGCCCCCCAGCCACGGCGCCCTGTACCTTCGAGGCCGGCTGCTGGTGGGTGGGTGGTGCCCCCTTAAAGTGTCGCCTCGTCTCTCCTGCCCTTTCTCTTCCCCACCGCTCCGCTCGCCCCTCCGCTCCTTCCCGTCCCTCTCCTCTACCCTTTTCGTGATCCCCCTAAGGCCCCCTCGATCGCTGTCACTCATTCCTCGATCCGTGTAGATGGTCATCAAGCGAAGATGGTCACTGCATCGCACGCTTTCAGATGCGCTTCTGCGGCTATCTGGAACGCTCTGATATTAGGAAGCCGCTGGGAGCTATCCACTTTACATCCTGATTTGAAAACACATTTCTCAACAAGTGCTATTTGTGTTCAGTTTGTTGTTCTTCCCCTGCACCTCCGATTGGCACGGTTGGCTACGTACCGTGCGAAAGAAGTTCAACATACATACGTACAATTTGGAGGCAATCTTAGGGTTAGTGTCAGGGCCAGAAGCAGGTTTAGAGTTAAAGGTCACGGTTGAATTCAGGCGCAGGGTTAGGATCACGAGTCGTTAACATCACGCCAGGGTGGCAAGATCGAACCCAGATCATGGGTTCGATCCCGACCGGAACGCCTATATATTTAGAGTTTGCGTGTCTCTCTCCATGTGGCCACGTGGATTTGCCTCCGGGTCCTCTGGTTTTTCCCCCCTCCACATTTAGAATCAACAACATGCATTTAGAATATTTGGCTTCGGTAAATTTCCACATGATAATCCACTTTGATGAGTTATCATTTGTGGCCAGGTCAGTGGGCCTTACCTGGTAAAATAAAATGTAAAAAAAAAGGTTATTGGCAGGATTAGGGGGCAAGGTTGGGGTGAGGGTTATCGATCACGAGCACAGACCAGATATCTCACTTGTTGGTACCAACAGTTTCTTTATGTGGCCAATCAAAGTTAACGGTGTGATGACCTGTAAAATGAGCGGGGTTATCAAGTCACTCTAAACTAAAGTATGAAAACTAAACTAGCAGGGTGTGCACTCTGATCTTCGACAATTCACTAAATGAAGTAAAAACTACGCAAATATATTAGAACAAGATATTATTACGCACATCATAATCATGTTTAGTAACTTTCTGGCCAGATTTTTTTTTTATCCTGCGCAGTTCCGGGGCACCCCCCTCTCTCTACCGCCCCCTTCACCCTCACCCCCCCACCCCCCCCTCCACCCCCCCGCCCGCCCCCCCATCCCCGCGCGAGCCACTTGCCCTTGAGCGCATCGCGAATGGAGACGACGAAGGAGGAAGTGGGGGCAGCGTTGTCCCCGTCAGTGAGCGTGAAGCGGAACGAGTCGTGCAGCGCCGCCGCCGCCGGCGCCGGCGCCGCGCGGTGCCGGTAGCGCACGCGGTTTTCGTCCACGTCCTCCTGGGAGAAGGCGGCGCCGGCGAGGAGCTCACGCCACTCGCCCCCGTCCGACTGGCAGCGGAGAAACAAGCGTGGGGCGATGCAATGTACTACAGTGGGGCAATGCAATGTGATACAATGTAGTGGGGCGATGCAATGTGATACAATGTAGTGGGGCGATGCAATGTGATACAATGTAGTGGGGCGATGCGATGCCGGCAAGCTCGCACCTTGTGCTGCAGCGAGCCCTGCTGGGGCGCGCCGGCGAGCACAAAGGAGACGCCGTCGCGTCCCGTGTCTCCGTCCTCAGAGTCCAACTCGGCGCTGGAAATCACGCGGCTCTCGCCCCAATCCACCCACGCCCCGGCGTTCCTGCACGGGGAGTACGGCAGCGGCGCCGCGGTCACAACGCGGCCGTGCACTCGACGTGGAACCAACGCACGGGTGAGCCGGGAGGTTCGTTGTGGCCGGTGGTCGGCAAACCAAAATAACAAGAAGAAACATTTTTTTTGCGTGCGTGTTCGAATTCGATAACAAACAAACAAACAACAAACCGCCCTCAATATTTCAAAGGGACCGCGCAATGCACTGCGGCGAACACGAGAGGGCGGTCCTCGACGAGTGACGTCACGAAGGAGCCCGTTGAAGAGCCACCGCACGCGGCTCCGGGGGCCGCAGCTTTGCCGACCCCTCGCTCTGTCCGATGCCGCATGAGGGCCTCGTTCTCAGCGGCGCGGCGCACGGCTCGCCGCGGGGGGCGGTGGTGGGGTGGCCCCCCCTCCCCACGCGAGGGCTCACCGCGTAAGGCGCGGTGGCTCGTCGTTGACCGGCTGGACGCGCACGTTGACGGTGGCCGTGGCGGCGTGCGCCCCGTCCCACACGCGCACCGAGAACGCGTCGTCGGCGCTCTCCGAGCCGTCGTGGACGTACGTCAGCGCCAGGCCTGCGCGCCGGCGGGGACGGTTAGAGAGAGAGGGGGAGACGGAGACACCGTGAAGACAGAGATCCCCCCGATCGACCCACCGTGTATGGCAGTAGTGTCCTTCGCAAGCCCCCTACAAAGGCAAAGATCCCCCCGTATAGCCTCAGCAGACTGTTAGGGCAAGTGCTGTGAGCGAGCAGCACCGATGAAGGCCGGCACGGCGCAACGAGGGGGGTGAGTGGCCAGCACCACGCCCGGCCGCCTCCATATATATACAGTCAGTTCTGTACTCACACACAAACACTAATACACGCATACCGTCTCTCGCACGTGCATATATACACGCATATGCCAAAGACAAACATCCCCCGTATAGCCTTAACAGACTGTTGGGGCAAGTGCTGTTATGAAGGTCGAAATGGCACACGAGGGGGTGGGTGGCCAGCTACCTCACCTGGCCACATTTGTCTCCCCAGCGGCTATGTTTACACACCGCACCAGGTACTCATTTGAGGCTGAGTCGATTTCGGGGAGGCCCAGGACCGTTTCAGATCATCGTCACCGGTGTTGGCCGTGAGCGGGAATCGCTAGGATCGTAGCGCTAACCGCTACACCACCGCTCCCCACACACACGTGCCCACACAAGTGCACACGCACATACCGAGCGCAACCACGGCCCTGAGCAGCTCAGGGAAGATGCGTGGAGCAGCGCGGACCTCGGTAAAAAGAGCTGCCGGCGGATGTGCCCCAATGGTAGACACCAAACGATGGAAGACGAACAGAAAGCAGCAGAATGAACTAAAAACGATCAACTATTTTTCTCAGTAGCGAACCTGGCCACAAATGTCAGCCCAACAAAATGGCTCATCACGTGGAAATGTATTGCAGCCAAGACTCTAAGCGCGCGATGTTGATTCCAAATGTGGAGGGAAAAACCGGAGGACCCGGAGAAAAATCCACGTGTCCGCGGGGAGGGAGACACGCAAACTCAAAATATACAGCAGCAGGCGTCAGGGTTGGGATCTAACCCACAACCTCCTGTATACCGGGCGAGGTAGTTAACATCTCGCGAGTGCGCCACGCCTAAATGCCAGCGCCGCGCTGGCGCCGCGTGCCTTGCTTGAGCTGCTCCATGCCGAACGACGTCATCACGGCGTCATCGCCGCCGGCGTGGCTCTCCGCGCCGTCGTGCTGCTGCGTCCCCGTGAGCCGGCGCCGCCGCGTGGGGTCGGCGCCACGAGCGCCGCACACGAGGATCCCGTGCCGGGGCTCCGCCACCACGGAGAAGCGGAGGGCGTCGGCGGGGACGTCCAGATCGACGGCGTCGATGACCGACGGTCCCAGCTCCCTGCTGTGTCCCTCCAGCACCTGGGAGATGGCGGGAGGCAGAGGAGAGAAAGGAGAAAGAGAGAGGAGAAGAGTAGAGAGAGAGAACAGTGAGCGGCTTGGTAGAGAGTTGATAAACCCTCTTTTAATGAAATGATCGTCAAGATGATCACAACGGTGATGACGATGACGATGACCTTAATCCTTAACACTGCTGCAACTGCTGCTGCTGTTGACAATCATCAATCGCTAATACCGCTAGAGCAGTTGCTCCTGCTCACGATGATGTATTTGGATATTTTGAACTTCTTTGATGACGACGACGACGACGCTCACGACAATAGCGAACGCCGACAGCCGGGAGCCGTAACGACCACCGCCGGCGCCCACGCGGTGCGTGCGTGGGGGCCCCGCGGCCCGCCCACCGTGATGTTGTGCGCGACGAGGGCGGGCGGCTCGTCGTTGGCGGGCGCGATGAGCACGTGCAGGACGAGGTCGCGTGAGCGCCGCTCGCCGTCCGTCGCGTGCAGCGCCAGCTGGTCGCCCGTGGGTTCCACGCGCTCGTGGCGCGACTGCACGTAGTTCACGTGGCCCGCCAGCAGGTCGTGCAGCGAGAACGAGCCTAGGGCAGCACCAGCAGCAGCAGAGAGCACGGTGGGGGGGGGGGGGGGGGGGGGGTGGGGGGGAAGAGAGGGAAGGAGAGGGAAGGACATAAACGGGAGACAATGTTGAAGCAGGTGCGGCTCAACCAACTGGGCAGTGATAATCATCGTCATCATCATTTTTATCATCATCGTTATCCTCATTATTATCATCATTGTTATAATCATTGTTTTAATCATCTTTATCATCATCGTTATATTGATCATTGTTTTCATAATCGTTATCACCATCGTAATCACCATCGTTATCACCATCGTTATCGTCGCTTTTGCGTTCACGTGCATATTTTCGCGAGGCCGTGCGCCAGATCCAAACGTGCGTCTCCCCAAACGCGCCGCACGCGCGTGCGGGTTGCGCGCGTGCGCACACGTGCGTGAAAGAGGCGACCGGGCAGCACCGTACCGACGCTGATGCCGGCGTTGCTGCGCTCGTGGCCGGGCGACGGCCGCGTGTTCTCCACGAAGCCGAAGCGCGGCGGCGCCACCAGCACGAGCAGCAGCCGCTCTGGCGGCGTGTCGGGGTCCAGCGCCGTCAGGTGCTCCGCCGACACGCGGACGCGGCCCGCCTCCTCTACCAGTAGCACCGCGCCTGTGCCACCGCCACACAACCAAAGGTAAAGATCCCAACCCCCCCCACTGTAAGACACACGGGGGCCGGTCGGGGCAAGCGTTGTCATCGCGAGCGCACGGTACGAGTGCCGGCAGCGGAGTTTCCCGCGGGGGTGGGTGTGTGGTGTGGCCAGCAACCACGCAGCGACCACGGTCGTCTCCCCGGCGATGATGGTTATCCGCCGCGTGGAGGGAAAACCCGAGGACCCGGAGACAAATCCACGCGACCACGGGGAGAGAGAGACACGCAAACTCCAAATATACAGCAGCAGGTGTCAGGGTCGGGATCGAACCCACGACCTCCTGTATACCAGGCGAGGTAGTTGACATCTCCTAGCCACCGTGATGATGATGAGAGAGAGAGAGAGACACGCAAACTCCAAATATACAGCAGCAGGCGTCAGGGTCGGGATCGAACCCACGACCTCCTGCATACCAGGCAAGGTGGTTAACATCTCCTAGCCACCGTGATGATGATGAGAGAGAGAGAGACACGCAAACTCCAAATATACAGCAGCAGGCGTCAGGGTGTCGAACTCACGACCTCCTGCATACCAGGCGAGGTAGTCAACATCTCCTAGCCACCGCGGTGCCGTAAGCGCATGGCATCACTGTTGTTACGTCGAGCTCTGGTTATTCAGGATGTTCGCGCCACATTTAGTCCGGGTGAGCTCAGACCGGGTACCTCACTCGTCAGTACCGCCCGAAGTTCGCGTCACTTCAACAGCTTCCAATATCTCGACGTGGCCGAGCGCAACAGGAAGCTGATCGTGCGAAGACCGCCGCTCAGTCGTAACGAGCGGCCGTCCTCGAGGAATGTCCCCGGGGGCCCTGCGAGCGCCCCGCACGCACCCACGGTGAGCGACGGCGCTTCGTTGTCGACGGGCGTCACGGTGATGTTGAGGTCGTGGATGGGCAGCGAGTCGTGAGCGGGGAGCGGGGGCGGCTCGCCTCCCTCTGCACCGTCGTCGTCGTCGTCGCCGCCGGCGCCGTCCGCTCTGCTGCCAGCCTCGGCGTCGGACAGCACCAGCGTCACCGTGTCGTGGACGGGATGCAGTCCGATTTCCCCTCCTGCGGAGACGCGGACGGACCGGCGGACAAACGGATTGTCTACGTGACCCTTGTTGCCAATGTGAAGGTGATCAAATAGACGTGGCCAAGAATAACGGGAAGTTGACATCAGAATCACCGGAGGTATCCCACGAGCTGTAAAGTTATTCTTCACAGATGTCCAGTAAGTTTCACAGATGCTCCGCGGAGGATGTAATACAGGAGGGTGTTGAGACTCAAGAGGTGTTAAGAAACACCAAATAGACTGCACCGATGACAAGGCGCCTAGCACCGGTGAGACACAGCCATGAAAGACGCTGGCTCTGGTGCCGGCCAATCGGTTTCAAGTTCTGCGTACGTTATGAAAGCAAATGTTCGTATGTTTCACCACAAATATGTGTGGTTAATGGTTGCTTGATGCCTTGTAATAATGGGTGTCTATTTGGTGTTTAAAATGTAGTATTATTTCCAGAAAGGGTCAAAGATTTGAGAAGTGAAACTGCGACACTTCTGACCAATTCACCGATTTCAGGTCGCGTGTGTGTGTGACCCATGCGTGACCCATGCGTGTGTACCCACCCGTGGGTGCGCGCATATCCCCGCGTGCGTACCCGTGTGTCTGTGTGTGCACCCAAGTCAGAGCGGTTATGGGGAGCGGTGGTGCAGCGGTTAACGCGCTGCGCCAACACCAGTGACGATTATCTGAACCGGTCCTGGGCCTCACCTATTTCGACTCAGCCTCGAATGAGTACCTGGTGCGGTGTGTCAACAACGTCACTGGGGAGACAAAGGCGGCCGAGCGTGGTGCTGGCCGCCCACCCCCTCGTGCACCGTGCCGGCCTTCATAGGTGCTCGCTAACAGCACTTGCCCCAACAGTCTGTCAGGGCTACACTCACGTGACCCACGCACGTATAACCACGTGCACGTGCCCTGGCACCCCCCGCGTACCCGTGTGAGTGTACGCGATGAGCCCCCGCGCGACGTCCCCCTGCGTGAAGCGCAGCGTGGGCACGCCGGCCCGCGTGAGCGCGCCGAGCGACGGCGCCCGCGCCACCAGGTAGAGGAGGCGGCCCGTCGCGCTGTCGGCGTCGCGCGCCGCCAGGTGGGCCACCGTCACGGGCACCGCGCCCCCCTCGGGGCACGGCAGCTCGGGGAGCAGCCCGGCCAGCAGCTGGGGGGACTCGTCATTGACGGGGGAGACCTGCGGGATCGGGGGGGAGGCAAGTGTGGGTAGGAGTCAGGTTTTGCGTTGTGGTTGTTTTTGACGCTTTCAAACGAAACCCTTCACCTGTTCCGATAATGAACGGTCATCAGTTTATTTTTTTTCTTTTCTGCCCGAATCGGTTCTGACTACGTGCGTGTACGTCGAAACGTGCGTGCGTCATCGAAACTATTGCGAACGGAATCGGAAGTAAGAGGGCGCGTGGCACAGTTTGGCGCCGGCTATCGCAGAGTGCCGTCGTGTCGCCACGGTTCTCTGCGGTGAGCACAGTACAGTGCTTTAGAAAACAGCGGCGCTGCGCCTATCTGAATAAATTTTACACCAAGCCGCTCGGGGAGCTCCCCACCCTGCAACGTGCAGACGTCTCGGAACGGGAGAGGGTTAAGACGGCGCTTTAATGCTAGCACTCTCCGTCTTGTCACAAGTCCGTGCGTGCATCCCTCGGTCACCTGAATGTGAAGGACTCCCTCTGCGGTGTTGGTGCCATCGGTGGCCGTGATCACGACGTCGTCCTCCAGCGTCTCCGAGCTGTCGTGCTGATAACTGCCGACGGCATCGCGGTCGGTACAAGTTTCCAACGACGTCAACGGCGACACTTCCCGCGCGTTGCCGCGCCGTGTTTGTTGTTTACGTGGTACGCCGCGCGTGTTCGTGCGTCTGCGCGTGCGGCCGTGCCGCGTGTTGCCGTAGCGCACGTGAACTCGCCGCCGCGCCGCGTGCGCTCACGTGAGCCGCAGGTCCCGTACGTGCGCCGCCGTGAAGCGGTCGCCCTCGAGCAGCGCGACGCCGTCGAGCAGCAGCTCCCCGTGGCGCGGGCGGCGCGACACGAGCAGCGCCAGCGCCGCCGCCTCCGAGTCGGCGTCCCACACGGAGAGCGCCTCCTCCCCCAGGGCGCACCACGCGCCCTCGTCCACGTGCACGGGGAACACCTCCAGCTGCATGCGCACACACACACGCGCGCACACACATGCGCAAATACGCGCACACACACACGCACACACATGCGGGCACAAACACGCACACACGCATACGCGCGCACACACACGCACACACACGCATACGCGCGCACACACACACGCACACACGTGTACATGACACACAAAGATCTCCCGTATAGCCGTAACAGACTCTTGGGGCAGGTGTTGCTAGCGAACACCTATCACGCCCGGCCGACTTTGTCTCCGAGTGGCGATGTTTACACACCGCACCGGGTACTCATTTGAGGCTGAGTCGACCTACGAAAGGCCCAGCACAGATTCAGATACTCGTCAAGCACACGCACGCACGAACGCACACGCACGAACGCATAGGCGCACAGGTTCGTTTGCGGGTGCCTGCTGTCCCCTCTTCATTCGCGGACGATACCGACAAGCGTCCGGTGACCTCCTACCAATTTCGTAATCAATTGTTGGATTAGGTGCCGCGGTAACGATCCAATCACATCCGCGTCGTCAACACCCTCACACCACCCGACACACGTGCATGCGCGTGTGCGTGCGTGCGCGTGTGCGTGTGTGTGCGTGTGTGCGTGTGTGTGCGTGCGTGTGCGTGCGTGCGCATGTGCGTGCGTGCGCGTGCCTGTGGCGGCTGGTTGTCCACGGGCAGCACGGTGATGTTGAACGTGAAGCCCTCGGCCACGCCGCCGTGCCGGTCGGTGACGGTGAAGGCAAACTCCACGGACCGCGGCCAGGGCCCCACGTCGGCCATGGGCGGCATGTACGCCACCTTCATGTGGTTCACGGCGTGCTGCACACACACACACACAAAGGTCACCCGGGTAGCCTACATATGCATGTACGTATGTAGAACTTCTTTCTTTCCCACCCTATGTAGCCAACCGTGCTCATTGGAGGTGTGGGGGAAGGAGAAGAAACTAAACACAATGAAGCAGTTCCAAAGAAATGAGTTTTAAACAGACTGTTGGGGCAAGTGCTGTTAGTGAGCACCTATGAAGGCCGGCACGGCGCACTAGGGGGTGGTGTGGCCAGCACCACGCCCGACTGCCTTTGTCTCCCGAGTGGCGATGTTTACACACCGCACCAGGTACTCATTTGAGGCCTAGGGCAGGCCCAGGACCGGTTCAGATAATGGTCACCGGTGTTGGCCGTGAGCGGGAATCGAACTCGGGGTTAGTTTCTTGCCGAATGAAGCATCGCAGTAGTAGTAATAATAATAATCCATAATAAAGGTTTTTTTGGGTTAGATCGCGTAAATATATAAATGTGTCATTAAAACGACACCACCCGACATAGCCAACTAGTAAGGGTTGTCACGTAAACGGAACGTGGCCAAATCGTCACTAGTACAGCACCACCGGTGTGTGGGAGAGCCAAGCCTCAACATTTACAATCCAAGTACGACGTTCCGCCAGTAATTACAACCAGCTTCATCAGGCGACGGCCAGATAATAATAATTATGACAACAACCTGTGTGAAGGAGCGGATCTCAGCCACCGAAGCGTCTTTCGTCGCCTTGGTCATGCTGTCCATTGACACGAGCTTCCCGGCGTCCAGGGATCCGCTGTCGAGGCACACGATGCAAGCCGACGTCAACGCTGCCGCGACAGTCCCACAATGAATCTCTTGCACGGAGAACCCCGGAGGAAAAAAAGAAAAAATAAACAAATAAATAAATAAACCCGGCAGCATTCGATGTTCGTTAAACCAGGCAGGAGGCCGGCTGGCTCGGGGCTCAGGGAGCACTTGGCAACCGCTAAGATCCTGGGTTCAAATCCGGGCACCCGCCCCCCCCATCAAACTGGGTTCTCGGGTGCGGTGAGTCGACGTCCGGTCACGAAATTTTTTTAAAAATTCAACATGTGACGCCGCGACGTCCAGCGTCCGCTCGCTCTCTAAGGCAAAGAGCGACTCTCAGAGACGTGGGGAACCACTGACGAGCGGGAAGGCGGTCACACGGAGAGCCGGCGGCCACAATCGCCCGAGCTCTGCGGTCCTCTATATGTGAAGGTGTTACCGGCCAATTAACCCTTTCCCGTTCGGAGACGTCCGCAAGTTGCAGGGTGGGCGGTCCCGTTCGCCTCTGAATCTCGGAACGCGCGAGCGGCTCAACTGTGCCACACGCCCTCCCGCACGGCCTTATGGGAGCCTCTGTACCGATACACTTATTTTCATGGTTTCGTTTTCATGATGTACAAATACGTCATCGGAACAGAATCGGAAGAAAAACTGATGACGTACACGAAAGAGCTAATGAGTGTTTAAATGTGGGAGGAAACCGGAGCACTCCAGAGTAAACCCACGCGTGCGAGGGGGAAACACTCTATCCCATCTGCTTCTGGCAGAGCCAGGGTATGCCAGCGGCACCTCCTCATCGTGAGGCTCGTGATCCACCAACCCTTGCTGCTACTGTGGTGGTCATGATTGACACACATGCGCCACAACCATGGGGAGGGGTAGAAACCGGTCCAGACCGGTCGGGCCAACGGCGGTTGGAACCCCTCTGAGGGGACGGGGCTGGCAGGAGCTACGATCCCCCAGAGCCCCGCTCCTCAGGGAGAAAGAGTATATAAGGCGGGTCCCTGAGAGTGCGAGTCAGTCCGTCTCAAGCCGAAGCCAGAAGCCGCCTGAAGAAGAAGAAGACCCTGGACCCCAAGCCGCCGAGGTCCTTCTAAGGGCCGGGGCTCAGGGCGGTGCCAGTGGTCGTGGGGTTAGGACCCTGAGGTTCTCTCGGCCTGATGCCCTTGTAAGGGCCAAGTCCGGACGGGCCAGTGGTCAGGGACCCACTGGGCCAGCGGTGGGTCAGCCTCCCCTAGGTTTAGCTAGCCGGAGGGCTCAACTAGGGAGAGTTGTAGGTACGATAGCCCGGAGGCTGTACCTCCCCAGGTTGTGGGTGGAAGGGGCCATTACCCCTTTGTGTTAGGGATTAGTGTAAACTGTTTGGTAAAATGAAGCGTGTTGCCTCTACGAAGACTCCGTCTCCCTCCAAGAACATTACACTACCTCTACAGCGCTGGATTACAGGCAGCCTCGTGCAGCTGTGTAGTCACCGCCGTGCATCGAGAAGAACCGACTCGGACGCAGTGCCGTGTGGAGGCCAAGCGCTGAGCTGGCGCTCCTGACATTGTTGACAGACATCGAGGTTTCCACCACTTGTGGTTTAATTGGATTTACCCAATTGTACAGAGTTTATGGTCCCGGATACCAACAAATATAAAACCTTTCACTTAAATTCGGTTGTACGTATGTATCATAAACTTATTTCGCACCGTACGTAGCCAACCGCGCTAATCGGGCGTGCAGGGGGGAAGGACAACAAACTGAACACAGTCAGCGGTTCTAAAGAAAAGCTTCTGCACTTCACGTGGCTAAACTCCAGTTCTGACGGGACCGCCAAATCCAGCAAAACCCAAACTATGGGACAAGTTTGGCAGACGTGCGCCTATAATGACGTCGCGGGGACGGTCAACATGCACGCGGTATCGTAACATCGCCGCCGTGATACCACGACGATTCAAAACCGCCGGCAAGCCAACGGCCGCCACCCTCACCCGGCGCCGTCCACGAATCGGCAGGGCCGCACGAGGACGTAGAGCAGCTCTTGTGGGGGCGTGTCGGCGTCGCTGAACCGCAGCATCTCCCGTGTCAGCACCGCCAGCTCCGTCTCGCGCACCGCCAGGGCGCGCCCGACGCCGCCCGCGACCTCACGCGGCACCTCGTTGTCCACCGGCGTCACGTGCACCGTCATGGTCTGCGCGCGAGCGTGGGGGGGGTGGGGGGGGTCAGTCGGACGAGCGGACGACGTTCGCGGCCGCACGGCATGGACGGAGCGCGGTGCTCGACGCGTCCCCGTCAGCGGCATTTGTGATCCTCAGATGTTTTTGGGGTTACATCGCGTGAATAAAAATGCGACGTTAAGCCCGCCACCACCGGACACAGCCAACTAGATGGGTTTGTCACCACGTCGAGAAAACATGGCAATTCTTTACCCCTACAGCACGCCGGCGTGTTGGAGAGTAAACCCACGACAACATTTGCAATTCGACTATCGCGACGTTTCTCCGCTAATTACAACGAGCATAATCAGGCGACAGCCAGAGTTGTGGAGAGATCCTCCTGTTACGGTCTTAAACCCAAAAACCTCGATGATGGAAAATATTGGTCATGAAAGCCGACTACGCGTTAAACTGTAAATATATAACAGTTGACGTTTTGGGCAATATGTGCCATGCAGAAGAAGGGGCATTGCCCGAATCGTTGCCCATTACTACAATTATATATTTTTCCTTCCAAGGCCTCGCAGTGCTTATTAACGAACGTTCGTGAACCCACTGCAGCCTGCGATACACGTCCAGGCAGGCCCCCCCCCCCACCTCAACTCCCCCCCTCCCCACCAATCTCAACTCCCCCCTAATCTCGACCCCCCCCAACCTCGACCCCCTCCAACCTCGACCCCCCCCAACCTCGACCCCCTCCACCGCCCCCCACCCCCCATCTGGAACCCCGCCCCCCGGGGGTGCGCGTGCCTGCTTGTCGGACACGTTGGGAGGCTCGTGTGTGTCCGAGAGCACAAACTCGAAGGAGTCGTGCAGCTCCTTGCCGCCGCGGTGCTCGTAGAAGATGAGGCCGTCAAAGAGGTCCCTCTGCAGGAACCGCTCCACGGGCTGCCCTGCTCACGCCACGACCGCACACGAAGCCCTCGCCACGACCGCACACGAAGCTCTCGCCACGACTGCACACGAAGCCCTCGCCACAACCGCACACGAAACCCTCGCTACAACTGCACACAAAGCCCTCGCCACGACCGCACACGAAGCCCTCGCCACGACCGCACACGAAACCCTCGCCACGACCACACACGAAACCCTCGCCACGACCGCACACGAAACCCTCGCTACAACCGCACACGAAACCCTCACCACGACCGCACACAAAGCCCTCACCACGACCGCACACAAAGCCCTCACCACGACCACACACGAAACCCTCGCCACGACCGCAGACGAAACCCTCGCTACAACCGCACACGAAACCCTCACCACGACCGCACACAAAGCCCTCACCACGACCGCACACAAAGCTCTCGCCACGACCGCACACAAAGCCCTCACCACGACCGCACACAAAGCTCTCGCCACGACCGCACACAAAGCCCTCACCACGACCGCACACAAAGCTCTCGCCACGACCGCACACAAAGCCCTCACCACGACCGCACACAAAGCCCTCACCACGACCGCACACAAAGCTCTCGCCACGACTGGCACACGAAGCCCTCACCACGACCGCACACAAAGCCCTCGCCACGACCGCACACAAAGCCCTCACCACGACCGCACACAAAGCCCTCACCACGACCGCACACAAAGCCCTCACCACGACCTGCACACGAAGCCCTCGCCACGACCGCACACTGAAGCCCTCACCACAACCGCATACAAAGCTCTCGCTACGACCGCACACGAAGCCCTCGCCACAACCAATGCCAGTTACACTCGTTTATTTTTGTAAGCTATGGGAGGAACCCGGAGGAACTCCACACAGGACAGGGGGAGAACGCACAAAACTACACAGGGAAAGGCGCCCGAGTCGGGAATCGAACCATGCCGTGAGACACCTCCGATTCACATGGTTGGCTACGCGCGATTGCACAAGAAGTTCAGCATACACACATACGTTACCACCGCGAGACTCGACAATTCACCGCATCGCTAACCCAACGGTACACATCGCACCAACAATATGTACGGATCGAGAGGCGAAGTCGCGGGTTGCGGGGGGGGGGTTGGCGGATCACCAAGTGACTCACCGGGGCCGCCCGGCTCGTCCTTACGGAGCAGCCGCCCGGCGGCGGGCGGCGCCGTCACGGTGAAGAGCACCCTGCCGTCGTCGTGCGGCTCGTCGGGGTCGCTGGCGCGCAGCACCTCGGGCGAGACGGGCACCGTCTCTCCGGCGCACGCGGCGAGCGCCAGCGCGACGACGAGCGCCGGCGGCGTGTCGTCGACGGGCGCCACGCGCACGGGGAAGGAGTGGCGCGCAGAGTGGCGGCCGTCCGTCACGCGGAACGCCACGTGGTCGCGGGCGCCGTCGCTGCCGTCGTGGTGGTAGCGCACGGCGCCGTCGCGCAGGTCGCGCACCGAGAACGAGAAGCCCTTGCCTCCTGCGGGGGGGGGGGGGGGGGGTGAGAGAACTCATCGAGTGCCTGCGGCTGCACGCGTCGCCTGCCCTACTGCGCACGCTGCACACCGCACGGCCGTGCCCCAGCCACCCCGGGTCCCCTCCGTGTCCCCTTCTCCCACCCACGTGTGAGACCCCCCCCCCACAACCCCCCCTCCTCCCCCCACACCACCCCCTCGTCCCGGGCGAGCCCCCCCACCCAGCCCTCCCCGCACCACCCTCCCCCCCCACCCTCCCCCCCACCCTCCCCACCGCGCACGCTGAGCCGCCCGTGCTGCAGGCCGTCCACGGCGAGGATGCGCACAGCGGCCAAGTCGTCGTTGTCCACCACCTGGAAGCGGTCCCACGTGATGGCCCGCGACTGCCCCTCCAGCAGGTCCAGGCCTGGGCGGGGGGGGGGGGGTGCACACGGGGGCGGGGGGGGTGTTGGACCGTGGGGTGTAGGGGTGGGGGGGAGATGGAGGGGGGAGGTAGGGGGGGAGATGGAGGGGGTGGAGATGGAGGGGGGGGTCGACGGGAACACACAGGGGCATGGTGAGCCATCACACAAAGATGGTCACTGCATTGCGCTTCTGCGGTCGTCTGGAACGTTCTTCCGTCCGACATTAGGAAGCCACTGGAGCGATGCACTTTTAAATCATCTCGTTTGAAAACGAATTTCTTTAGAACTGATTTTTGCGCTTAGTTTATTGTCTTTCCCCCGCACCTCCAATTAGCGTGGTCGGCTACGTACGGTGTTAAAGAAGTTCAACGTACACACAGCACACAATTGACACAATAAGGAACACACTGGGACCCGGAGCACGCATCCCAACGGTGTGCAGGTACCATCTAGGTCTGTCATCCCCTAAGACTGTCCGGTGACCTCCTTCCATGCTTCACGTGGCCTCAGAGTGCACCTAGCCTGGCACAAGCGCTGTGGTGATGTGGCTGTTGTTGTGTGCGCGTGGGGGGAGCGGCTTCCCGAGTACGATTCCTACTCACGGCCAATAGCAGTGACGAATATCCAAACTCTTCCTGGGCCTCTCCTAGGTCGACTCAGCATTTAAACGAGTACCCGGTACGGTGTGCAAACATCGACATTGGGGAAGACAAAGGAGGCAGGGCGTGGTGCTGGCCACCCACCGCTTCGTGTGCCGTGCGGGCCTCCGTAGGACCTCACCAACAGCACTTGACGGCCTGTTCAAGGCTATCGGGGTTAGGGGGGGTGGGAGATCTTTGCGAGTGTCCGTGTGGGGCCGCGCATCGCACACCCATGTTCCAGGAGACGCGGGGCGCGTTGGTCTCCGTGTTGCGGATGGAGATGTGGAGCATCAGCGGGGCGCTCCGAGCGAAGTATGAGTCGTGAACCTCGAACTCCGCCTGCCGTGTGAGTGTGCGTGCGTCTGCGTTAGAAGCGCGTGCGCGCTGCGCGTTAGAAGCGTGTGTGCATTTGTGTGTGCGTGACACCAGAACCACGGACAAATGGGCAAAAGTCCAGCCGCTCACCAGCAAGCTAGACAGACAGACCATTGCACAGACTCGGATTCAGCTGTGCAGCCATTGCAGAGCCTGACAGAGATAAGGGGCCGTCCATAAATAACGTCACGCGGTTTTAGACGTATTTTGACCCCCCCCCCCCCTTGTCACACGGCGTCACCAAAAGTCAGACCCCCACTCAAATTTGACGTCACAAAGCTCTGCCCCCCCCAAAACCATATTTCCATTTTGAAAATAAAACATGCTTCAAATCGTATTTAATGTGGCGCTCCACTCTGATGTTGTAGGAGAAAACATATATTAAAAAGGAGGCGTTGGAAAGATTACATTTTGCATAAAATTTACTTGAAAATATTCAACGTCTAACTAAAACTGCAGATGTTCAGAATATTATATTGAAATTATCTTATAATTATAAAATATTTAAAGTAATTATAACTATTGAAAAAATAAAGCAAAATGGAGAGTACAATTATAACAATCACATATTCATGCCCTGGTAGAATCATTAAGATAAAAATGTTTAATAACAATCATTAAAAAAAATTTCGTCACATTTCTCAAACCCACCCCCCCCTCGTCACAATTGTCTGACCCCCCCCCCCCCCAGATGAGTGACGTCATTTATGGACGGCCCCCAAGCACCCTGCCTGTGCTCTATTAGGTAGACACACAGCCAGAGTGACCGACATTAATACAGACAGACGCTCACAGTCAGACAGGCCACCAGCCTGTACTCTGACCAGTAGAACAAACCAACACGGTCGCTCACAGAGTCAACCGACAGCCAGCTAGACTGACGGACTGCCTGTGCTGTATTAGAAACACAACCAGCCAGTCAGAGAGACATGGACAGGCAGCCTCCACTCTGTCCAATATCCACACAGAGCTTGACGCTTACCTCACTCACTCACCCCCCGCCCTCCTTCCCACCATCCCGCCTGCTCCCGTGCCTGCCCACCTGTATGCCCTCCTGTCCACCCGCCATGTCCGCTCTCCCCCCCTCCCCCGTGCGCCCACCCACCTCGTAGGTGCGTCGCTCGGCGTGGCTCGAGTTGGGCGGCTGGTACGCGACGAGCATTTCGTTGAGGTCCCTCCAGGTGAAGGAGGTGACGGGCCGCGTGTGGTCGCTCAGGTGGGTGAGGAAGCCCTCGGCGGGCGGCTCGGTGACGTTGAACACCAGGTCGTGGCGCGGCGTCTCGCCGTCCTTGGCGTCGAGCGAGGCGACGCTGATGGGCGTCAGGATGAACTGGTCCACCTCCAGGATGAAGGACGACATGGGGGCGGCGTGCGGCGGCTGGTTGGGCACGGCGCCCTCGATGTGCACGGGCAGCCACATGTGCTCCACCTATTGCGGGCGGACGCACACACGGACGGAGAGTCCACGGGCAGACGGACCGACAGTCATGTACGTACGTTGAACTTCTTTCGCACCGTACGTAGCCAACCGTGCTCATCGGAGATGCGGGAGCGGGGGGGGGGGGGAGGACAACAAACTAAACTGGAACAGAGAGCACGTGGGGGTCACAAAAGGGCAGGGGGTAGGTGGCCAACACCACGCCCGGCCGCTTTTCTCTCCCTAGTGATGATGTTTACACACCGTACCAGGTACTCGCACACGCACAAACACGACACACACGCACAGACACGACACGCACACACACCGACACGCGTGCCCTACCTTGTGCGGCTGGCCGCGCGAGCCATCCCGGATCTCCAGCACCAGGGGCACGTAGTCCACGTCGGGGCCCGGCGGGCTCAGGTGCTCGTAACGCAGCCCCATGCTCAGGAAGCGCTCGCAGGGCACCCTGCCCAGCACCGCTCCCACCGCGCTCAACCTCTCGCCGCCCGGCGACGGCGGTGGCGCCAACTCTCCGCCGCCGTCGCCGGCGCCGAAGGAGTGCGGCGTGTCTCCCCGGCCGCCCTCCGGATCCGGACCGGAATCCGCGTCCGCCGCCCCGTCGCGGTGGGGCGCGACGAGGCGGCCGTGCGCCGGCAGGCCGGTCTCCTCGCTCGGCACGCGGATCCAGCAGCTGCGGCCGCGCGCCGGGTTCTCGGCGTCGGGCGCCAGCGACAGGACGGAGCGATCGAGGGCGCCGCTCGTGCCCATGAACGACGCGACGCGGAGCGGCGAGGGGCCCGGCAGGAGCAGCGCGGTGCCCGGCGCCGGCTCGGCGATGGTCACGAGCAGGCGCACCAGCTCCAGCTGCGTGTCCGAGTCCGAGAAGCTGCGGCCAGAGCACAGGGACATTGTTTAATCTTAAACCTTTTCCATTCCGATGACGCACGTGCGCGTGCGTCGTCAGTTTTTTTTCCGATTTTGTTCTGATGATGTGCGTGTGCATCGTCAAAATGGAACCAGAAGAAAAAATAAAGTGAATTTATTGGTACCGAGGATCCCACGAGGCCATGCGGGAGGGTGTGTGGCACAGTTTGGCGCCAGCTATCGTAGAGTTGCGTAGAGTCGTGTCGCTACGTTTCTCTGTGGCGAGTAAAACGTCTTTTAAAACAACAGCGCTACGCCTCTAAACGTAACATGAACACTGAGCTGCTTGTCCGTGCCGAGATTTAGCAGTGAATGCGACCCCCCCCCCCCACACACACACAACTTGCAGACGTCTCAGAATGGGAAAGGGTTAAGATTTGCCAAAAGACAAAACGGATCGCGAGTCAAAGTGCAACAGGACAGTCGCAAGAGCCGTTGCTGTGGGGAATGTCATCACTCCAACTCTTGCCACGGCTGCCGTTCGCCGTTCTTGCATTCTGAGTCGTGGACTCGGAGTCCAAGCACCGTGCAGAGTCAGTCCGAGCAGCACCAGCGCTTAAATGTGTTTATTTTTTATTTTTTTATTTTAGCCAAGCGGTTGCTTTCGGTCCTGCTGTATTGAGGGCGAGTCGGCCTCCGCTGACTTTGTGAATTGGGCAGACTTCTAGGATGTGGTGCGTGGGTTTGCTCCAGCCCACAGAAACACAAGGCGCTTGCTCTCATGCCCCTTCGGTGGAGGTTGGCGAGTCACGGGCTGTGACCGGTCCTGAAGCTGTTGGGTGTGGACCCACTCCTTTCTGGGGAGGTTGTAACCAGGGGGCTGTTGTGTGGGGGTAGTCACGAGGTGCTTAGTGGTTTAGTTAGTTTTATAGTTATCGTGTTATAGTTACAGTGCTATAGTTTTAGTGTTATAATTTAAGTGTTACAGTTATAGTGGTTTAGTTACAGTGTTGATGTTATATGATGGGACCTCCTTTGCCAGTACCAACATATGGTAATAGGTTTTTTCCCTTTTTCTGGCAACAGGTGTTAAGATGTTAAAACACCAAACTGAAACCTTTTGCAAGGAGTCATGTCTGCATTAACCACAATACTTGTGGTCAGAATGCAAACAAAAAACATACTCTGATAGTATATGCATTGTCCTTGAAACTGATTGGTCCACACCAGAGGCAGCTTTCTTTTGAGCCTCGTCTCAAACGGTCTTAGACCAGAGGACGCCAAAAGGCGCCCAGTTTGGTGCTTTAACATCTCAACGCCTGTTTTGTTGCCATGAAAAAGGGGAAAACCTATTCTCATATTTTGGTACTGGTGTAGTAAGTATCGGAGGAGACGATGTCGACGTTGAGACACACTGTTTATTAACTCCGGGACAGATACAATAGTTGAAGGGGTATCGGCCCCTTCACCCGTACTATGGGAAACCCACCCTAGTACTAAGCCCTCTGTCCTGTCCCCCAGTCCTCCTCTACTGGGCTACGGGAGGCTGACTGATCTGGCCCTGGCAAGCACAGATCTCGGCACCAGCTAACCAGCCTTGCCCTGACAAGGGCAGCGGTCTGGAAGCTCCTGGGCCGCGCCACTGGCTTACCCGGCTCGGCCCTTATAAGGACGGCGAGACCGGGGAGTCCCAGGGCCTAATCTCCGAGTCTTGGATCTTCACTGGTCAGCTTCGTGTCGAACTGAACTCGAGCTCTTTGGGTTCCACCTTTTATAGGGATCGCCTCCGAGGGCTGGGGCGTGGGCAATAACTGATGCGGACGTCGGTGTGACCACCCGTGTATGTGAGTGCCGACAACCCTGTGTTTGTTGTCCGCCGTTTCTCCCGTAATAACCCCTACATCACCCCCCCCTGTACAGCTCGCAGCCGTCCCGGCTGCAACAATCCCTCAACCCCCAAGAATAAAGATTAACACCGTCAATACACGTGTGCCTCGTAACAGTAACAATAACAAGAACAAGCGTAACATCAACCGATGGTTCCCTATATAACAAAAAAAAAACCCCACGCAGAACCGCAATACATATACAGAACGGTATAACAGCACATGCAATCAGCATATCGCGATCACACGCGTACATTGAAGCACAATAGCAAGCAAATCTGCAGGCGACCAACACACCCTCAATCCCGTCGCAACTTTGCAACCACAACACAATTATTCTCTCTCATGCAACGACCGCATCGCACACCGCACCTCGCAGCACAATACAGCCCCAAAAAAAAACATTTTTTTTGTCAATTAAGCCCCTCGCGCACGGTAACCCACGAGATGGTACAGCACAGGGTACCCGACGCTCCCACGTTAATAATTAACTATAGCATCAAGATAACAACTCCACGCAGCAGCGCACACACTCCCTTTGAAACTCAGCAACCACAGCAGACTTTCCGTCCATTCCCAACACACGCACACACTTACATGGACAGCAAGCAACAAGCAGATAGCGTGGTCATCATTATTACACACACATACAACAAAAAAACATATATACAATGAGCGGGTTCCGCAGCAACGGAACACGCGCGGAAAGCTAATCATAACAACCGGCGCGTCTTGGCGCGAGTCCGTGCAGCGGGCCCGTCACAAGGGGCCGGCTTGGTAGAGTCGGTGGCAGGTGTCGCATCAGCAGGTGCCTGGTCGTCCGGTTTCCCGGACGTGCCAGCGCCGCCCCCCACGGGGGAGGCTGGCAGCCCAGAGGGCTTCAGTCCTGGGGCTCCTGAAGACGGGACAGTCATTAGTGGATCAGAGGCTGGCATCGATCCCGCCCCCCCGGAGTCAGAGGACTCCCCACATGTTCGGCCATTTACGTGGGAGGAAGCGTGTGGAGCAAAAAATGGCTTTAACCGTGAAGGGTGTACAAACCACCGACGCTTCCCCCACTTAATGCGCACACATTGAGGCCGTACAACCTGCACAATTTCAACGGGGCCCCTCCATGGTCGCAACAACTTAGCCGAGGTGGCCAATGGCACCTGGGGGCAGTGCAACCATGCTCGGTCGCCCGGGTGCCATTCGTGCGTGTGAGTCCGGCGCGACCGCAACCTCTCGTTTTGTTTCTGGCGGGAGTCAGAGTTTTGCATGGCCGCCTGCCGTGCCTCCGCCAAGCGAAGGATGTTGAATTTAACATGGTCGGCGATTTTTGACTTAGCATGAGGCGCGGCAATCGCCAGCTGAGTCGCGACAGGCGGGTCAACCTCGCGACCATACATCAAAAAAAATGGCGAGAAACCGGTCGCCGCGTGAGGAGCCATCCTGTATGCCGCCAGGACTCCCCCGATCCGTAGATCCCAATCGTTTTGGGACTCAGATACCTGGTGGGATAGCATGGACGTAAGAGTCCTATGCAAGCGTTCCACCATCCCATCCGTCTGTGGATGGTAAGGCGAGGTACGAACTTTCTTTGTACCCAGAAGGCCACATACCTCGTGTAAAAGGGTACTAGTGAAATTCTTGCCCTGATCGGTCAACAACCGTTCCGGAGCGCCCTTGTCGAGGACGTAGCCCTGAACAAAAGCCTCCGCAACGGCCGCTGCGGACTGGTTGGCGAGGGGCCAAGCCATAGGCCATCGCGTGAAATATTCCACGCCAACCAGCAGGTACTTATTACCCCTCGGCGTGGAAGGAAACGGTCCCAAAATATCAAGGGCGACCAGCTCGTTAACCCGGGTGACCGAAATGGACTGGAGCGGTGGACTGGCTCCCTTCGCCGGCGGCTTCCGTTGTGCACACTGGGTACAGGACCGCAGCAGATCGTCCACGTCTCTTGCCATGCCCGGCCAAAAGTAATTAAGCTGGAGCGTGGCAAGTGTTTTGAGGGTACCCAGGTGCAGGAGCCGTTCATGAGCAGCCCATACAGCCCTACCCCTCAACGTGGAAGGCACCACCAGCCTGTGACGGCGGATCGTCCCGTCCCAATGCATGAGTACGCCTTGGCACCACCCCCATGAGTCAACGCCCGACTTCCCTGGACCCGATCCTTCCGCGCGACGTCGTAGTGCCAGGAGGGTCGCATCCTCCATTTGGAGGCGGCCCCACTCAGCACTCGACAAGCCAAGTAGGGAATCACTCCCACCCCCCGAAATAGGACCAGCGTCCGAAGGAGTATCAACTGCGGCCGCAAGAACCCGATCCTGACCGTCACTTGCCGATTTGCAACGGCCCGAACCCAAGAAACAAGTGCAATCCGGGGCGATCGGCAGGCGTGATAGGGCATCGGCATTGGTGTGGCGAATCCCCTTCCGGTAAGTTGTTTCAAAATCGAAATCCTGCATGATCTCGAGCCATCGGGACAACTGCCCCGATGGCTGGTTAATTCGTAGGGCATACTGCAACGCCGCATGATCTGTACGGACGGTGAAATGCCGGCCGTACAGATATGGCCGGTACTGTTGGATAAAGAACACGATAGCCAACAGTTCGCGGTGGGTGACGCAGTACCGCTGCTCGGCCGGGGACAGTACTCTACTACCATAAGCCACAACGCGCTCCACGCCACCCACAATTTGTGACAGCACGCCTCCAATCCCGGTATTGCTCGCGTCCGTGTCGAGCACGAACGGCATGGAAAAATCGGGGTAGCTTAACGGCGGGGCCCCCACCAGGGCATCCCGAAGAGAGACAAAAGCGGCGTTCTCCACCGCTCCCCAATGAAATTTGACCCCTTTTGACGTCAAGGCATGTAGTGGCTTAGCGATGGAAGCAAAGTCCGCAACAAACCGACGGTAATATGAAGCAAAGCCGATGAAGCTTCTAACCTCCCCCACCGAGGTTGGGGTAGGCCAGGAGCTGACACAACGCGTTTTGGCGGGATCGGTTGAGATACCTGACCGGCCGACGATGTGACCCAAATATTTAACAGATTCGCGCAGCAAGTGGCACTTTTGTGGCTTGAACTTCAAATTTGCAGCGCGCATCTTGAGAAAGACGGCCCGAAGCCTATCAAGGTGTTCCTCGAACGTCTTACTGAATACGATAACGTCATCCAGGTAAATCAAACACACCTCCCATTGCAAGCCAGCGAGGACCAATTCCATCAGGCGCTGGAACGTCGCGGGAGCAGAGTGTAATCCCATGGGTAAGCGATTGAATTGGAAGAGGCCGTGCGGCGTTCGGAAAGCAGTTTTGGGTCTAGATTCGTCGTCCAAGGGAAGTTGCCAAAATCCTGAGAGCAAATCCAAAGTGGAAAAGAATCGCGATCCCGCGAGGGCATCCAGCGATTCGTCCATTCGAGGAAGCGGATAAGCATCGGCCACCGAGATCTTATTTAATCGCCGGAAATCAACGCAGAACCTTAGGGACCCGTCGTGCTTTTTAACCAACACTATGGGTGCACCCCAAGGGCTGGTTGAGGGAGAAATGATGTCCGATTTCAACATGTCATCTACAGCCGATTTGACATGATCCTTTTCGGCGGGACTTAACCGAAAAGGATTCTGGCGGATAGGAGCGTTGTCACCGGTGTCAATATGGTGGCGTAGCAATTCGGTACATCCGATATCGTATTTATGTTTACTGAAGACGTCGGAAAATTCTCGCAATAAGGCGCGTAATTTAGCACGTTGTGCGTCGGACAGGTCAGGTGACTCAGCACACAACGCATCCAGCCAACCCTCGTCAGCGTCTGAGGCTAATCGCGTTTGAGAATCGGTGGCCACCTGGCCAACGATCGGCGTTTCCGCAGGTACCGGAACCGCATGTGCGAACACGGTACCTTGCGAAACCACTGCCGTCCGTGTCCCGACATTGAGGACCGCGATAAACGGGTCCCCATCCCCTTTAACAATAGTCTGGGCCGTTACCAGATCTGGCCCACACACCCCGGCTCTAGATGGTCCCAAAATAACGCCTCGGTCAGAGACCCCTTTATCGAACGGACGACGCAAGCGCAGGGGTACCAACATCTGTGCCCCCGGGGGTACACGCACCGTCCGAGCAACAAGCGCCTGTACCGTAGCACAGGCAACACGCAAGGCAGGGGTGGCAGGTAGGAACGTCATACGTCGGCCTGATGGAAGCTCGATGCATTGCTGGTCAATCAGAATTTTGATGGGCAATTTGGCCAAAAAGTCTGTCCCCAACAGGCACGGAATAGCCAGCGAGGAAGAGACGAACACCGGCCCAGATAGTTTAATGTCCCCTATCGAAATTTGCGCTCGAATTTGACCGATAATACCCAACGAGCCCCCATTTGCAGCGTAAAACGGTATATCGACAGGGAGCAACGGGCGACTCTGAACGGGCAGGATATTATAAATCAAATCCGAAATGATAGTTGCCGAAGCTCCCGTATCGACCAATAACCGTACCTCCACCCCGTCAATATGTCCCGCGACAACGGACGACCCCGCCGATGCAGCCACAACTCGGTGAGCCAACTCGGACCATTGGCCCGGTTGGAGCGCCCTCCCCGACATGCCGCGACCCGACGCACCAGCACCCAACCCCCGAGAATTGTGTGTCTGACCATGTGATAGGAAAGTGGGTGTGTGTGCAGGCCGAACATGTGGGGTGCCATGACTTGCCCGAGGATGTTGCGAAGGCTTGTGAGGAGGGCCGTCCGCAGCTCCAGGTCTCGCACCGCGCTGTCAAGGAGCCCGGCATCCGGACGCCACGTGGCCCCGGAGGCCACAATTATAGCAGACGACGAGCGTTCCAGAGGACTTGGGCTGGTCTCGGTGGCTTGGGACGTCCCGAGCTGGACGCTCGGCAGATCGCCATCCTGCAGAACGATCCGCAGCGAAGGCTCCCTCCATTCCGGAAGAGGTCGCTGCCACGGTGTGTCGTGCAGCTGCTTTGTTCGCCTTCCTCCGCTGGGAGATGAGATTGGCGTGAATGTGCCTTGCAGCCCGCAGTGATGACATATCCGCATCGTCCTGCGCTAAGATGGTGAAGTCCAGATCGTCAGCCAGCAGCAAAATTTTCTCGGCCACCATCGCATCGATCCCCTCTTCATCCATACGCGGGAAAGCGTCTTTCGCCAATGACAGCAGGGCCGTGCGATAAGCGAGTGGCGATTCCTTGTCACCCTTCTGCCGCTCATAGAAGAGCTGGCGACAGTCAGAGGGCGGCCCATAAACGGTGGCCAGCAGCTGCAGCGCCGACTGAATGGTGGAGCGTGCCGACTTGGGTGCAGCAGTGAGGGTGCCCAGGGCGTCGCCGTCCAATAACGCCGGGAGAGCACACAGCGCCTCGTTGTCCGACCAGCCTGCCATCTCTTGGTGGGCCAAGAACCGGCGCTGGAACCCCCCCCAATCGCCGTCGCTTGCAACAAATACCTGCAGGGCCGGCAGACGTTGCTGGAATGTCGGCTCCGTCTCCGATCCTCTTGCAGCATCCGTAGCGCGTCCCCGTACAGTATGAGTAATGGCGGACTCTAATGGGTGTCGCGCCGTCAGTGACGTGTTGGTCGGGGCTTGGTCGGTGCTGGCGTCCGCTGGTGGTGACGTCGCAACCCCTGATAGGCCGCCACCGCGACCCGCCTCCGCCGATGACGTGGCGGCTGCTGGCTGGGCACCGTCCCCCACGTGACGAGCTGGGACTCCTCCCTCCGCCCCTACTGTCTGTGAGGCGGGAATTTCGAGTCGCCCCGCTGTTGTAAAGGCGGGAGTTTCTGGCGGGCGTTGTCCATCTTCCCGCCGCGTCGCTCCTCCCGGCCCCAGGCGAGTTATTTGTTCGAGCATAGCGGCCGCTGCATACAAGAGCTCCGCCAGCCGCGTGTGAGCCAACGCCAACTCGTCAGTCGACGTCCCGGCCCTCTCCGACGACCCCGCCGATGTCGGAGCCGGCAGCAGTTGTGCAGGTACCAGGTACGTCGGAGGCGATGTCTTGCATTGCCCCTCCCTCGTCGTCATCCTCTCCTGGGTCTTGGGCACGAGTCTTCCGTCTCGTATCCATGCTTGGACCACTTCTAACACCAGATGTAGTAAGTATCGGAGGAGACGATGTCGACGTTGAGACACACTGTTTATTAACTCCGGGACAGATACAATAGTTGAAGGGGTATCGGCCCCTTCACCCGTACTATGGGAAACCCACCCTAGTACTAAGCCCTCTGTCCTGTCTTCCAGTCCTCCTCTACTGGGCTACGGGAGGCTGACTGATCTGGCCCTGGCAAGCACAGATCTCGGCACCAGCTAACCAGCCTTGCCCTGACAAGGGCAGCGGTCTGGAAGCTCCTGGGCCGCGCCACTGGCTTACCCGGCTCGGCCCTTATAAGGACGGCGAGACCGGGGAGTCCCAGGGCCTAATCTCCGAGTCTTGGATCTTCACTGGTCAGCTTCGTGTCGAACTGAACTCGAGCTCTTTGGGTTCCACCTTTTATAGGGATCGCCTCCGAGGGCTGGGGCGTGGGCAATAACTGATGCGGACGTCGGTGTGACCACCCGTGTATGTGAGTGCCGACAACCCTGTGTTTGTTGTCCGCCGTTTCTCCCGTAATAACCCCTACACTGGCAAAGGAGGTCCCATGAAATAAAACACGTGTTAAGATGTTCAACCACCAAATAGAAACCTTTTGCAAGGAGTCAAGTCTGCGTGATCACCACACGCACTTCTGGTGATCACGCAGACAAACTCTGATAACATCTACAGGCGTCAGAGTCGTGATTGAACCCACAACCTCCTGCACACCAGGCGAGGTAGTTAACATCTCGCAGAGTGGGGTACAGCAGTGTCCAACGTACATCGTTGGCGGGGGGAGGTTTCCTGCCTTCCTCGAGGCAAGCTACGGTGGGGGGGGAGGGGGGGCTTGGGGGGGGGGCACCATCTAAAGGGGAGCCCTGAGTGGTGGTGGAGCGACGTGGGACCTTGCCCAGCTCACCGGTAGAGCCGCAGCAGTACGAGGTCGTGGTCCAGCAGCGGAGTGCCGTGGTGAGTGTAGCTCACCTCCCCCGGGGCCCAGCGGCAGTTGAACACCTGCGTAGTGGGTTCGAATTAGGTGCACACACACACAGCTTGGAGGCAACACTATGTATTAAACGGTAAGTATCTACACTATGGGGACCTCATTTGCCAGTAAAAATATGATAATTGGTTCTTTACCCTTCTATCTGGCAACAAAACTGACACCTTTTTGCAAGGAGTCATGTTTGCATAGACCGCAATACCTGCAGTCATAAATACAAACAAAAGACATAACTCTGATAATGTGCACTGTCCTTGAAGTTGATTGGTCCACACCCGAGACAGCTTTCCTTCGAGCCTAGTCTCATATGGGTTGGACCAGATGACGCCAAAAGGCGCACAACTCAAGGACAATGCACCATCAGAGTATGAGAGCTCGGGGCAAGCATCTACACTATGGGGACCTCATTTGCCAGTAAAAATATGATAATTGGTTCTTTACCCTTCTATCTGGCAACAAAACTGACACCTTTTTGCAAGGAGTCATGTTTGCATAGACCGCAATACCTGCAGTCATAAATACAAACAAAAGACATAACTCTGATAATGTGCACTGTCCTTGAAGTTGATTGGTCCACACCCGAGACAGCTTTCCTTCGAGCCTAGTCTCATATGGGTTGGACCAGATGACGCCAAAAGGCGCACAACTCAAGGACAATGCACCATAAGAGTATGAGAGCTCGGGGCAAGCATCTACACTATGGGGACCTCATTTGCCAGTAAAAATATGATAATTGGTTCTTTACCCTTCTATCTGGCAACAAAACTGACACCTTTTTGCAAGGAGTCATGTTTGCATAGACCGCAATACCTGCAGTCATAAATACAAACAAAAGACATAACTCTGATAATGTGCACTGTCCTTGAAGTTGATTGGTCCACACCCGAGACAGCTTTCCTTCGAGCCTAGTCTCATATGGGTTGGACCAGATGACGCCAAAAGGCGCACAACTCAAGGACAATGCACCATCAGAGTATGAGAGCTCGGGGCAAGCATCTACACTATGGGGACCTCATTTGCCAGTAAAAATATGATAATTGGTTCTTTACCCTTCTATCTGGCAACAAAACTGACACCTTTTTGCAAGGAGTCATGTTTGCATAGACCGCAATACCTGCAGTCATAAATACAAACAAAAGACATAACTCTGATAATGTGCACTGTCCTTGAAGTTGATTGGTCCACACCCGAGACAGCTTTCCTTCGAGCCTAGTCTCATATGGGTTGGACCAGATGACGCCAAAAGGCGCACAACTCAAGGACAATGCACCATCAGAGTATGAGAGCTCGGGGCAAGCATCTACACTATGGAGACCTCATTTGCCAGTAAAAATATGATAATTGGTTCTTTACCCTTCTATCTGGCAACAAAACTGACACCTTTTTGCAAGGAGTCATGTTTGTATAGACCGCAATACCTGCAGTCATAAATACAAACAAAAGACATAACTCTGATAATGTGCACTGTCCTTGAAGTTGATTGGTCCACACCCGAGACAGCTTTCCTTCGAGCCTAGTCTCATATGGGTTGGACCAGATGACGCCAAAAGGCGCACAACTCAAGGACAATGCACCATCAGAGTATGAGAGCTCGGGGCAAGCATCTACACTATGGGGACCTCATTTGCCAGTAAAAATATGATAATTGGTTCTTTACCCTTCTATCTGGCAACAAAACTGACACCTTTTTGCAAGGAGTCATGTTTGCATAGACCGCAATACCTGCAGTCATAAATACAAACAAAAGACATAACTCTGATAATGTGCACTGTCCTTGAAGTTGATTGGTCCACACCCGAGACAGCTTTCCTTCGAGCCTAGTCTCATATGGGTTGGACCAGATGACGCCAAAAGGCGCACAACTCAAGGACAATGCACCATCAGAGTATGAGAGCTCGGGGCAAGCATCTACACTATGGGGACCTCATTTGCCAGTAAAAATATGATAATTGGTTCTTTACCCTTCTATCTGCTCGGGGCAAGCATTTCTCACACTATACATGAGGTGGTGACCACCTTCCTCAACTCACTAACACTCTGGAACACAACACAGAGTGGACCAGGCAGGCGACGGGCTGCCTGGCCCAGGACGACGACCCGGGACTTGAGGACCGATGATGTCGCCTTCACTTCGGAGTTCACCAGCCCCGCTCTGCATCCACACCCCGCTTATATCCGCTCCGGCGTGGCCGGCTCCGCCCAGGCCACACCTCCCTTCCCCCACCTCAAGGGAAGGTCTGGGTCCCTCCACCACGTGACCGTCCAGGGTCACAGTAGTGACGTCCTATGTCACTACACCTGCACAGGGCCAGCGGCGGACTTGCGGTGAGGCAGATGGGTGATGGTGGTGATGATGATGAGACTGGCTCCTCCCCCCTCAACCAGTATATATACAAGGTCGGGTCTCTTGGGATTTCTCTTTACATGATGCAGTAATTTTAGCTGATGGTTCCACCTGAAGAGGGAAGCTTGTGTTGCCTCCGAAACGTCGTCATTTGTTATTTTATTTCTATTATTTCTTCTAGTATTTTTATTATTTATCTTTTATTATTTATTTTTTACCAACGTGACTTTACCGAAAAAACCTAAGAGTATGATTCATTGCAGTCACGAAAGCTTCAAATCTAGAATTAAGTGATAGTGTGGTTGATGGTGATGATCTTTGATGACGTTTGAAGATCAAGATGATGATAGCATTGGTATGCATAGTGATCGTGTTGCTGATGATGATACTGCCAGTGATAGTGCTGTTGATTATTATCAATGCTGAGGATGGCGGTCGTAAAAGTGTTGATGATGATGATAATAGTAGTGGCAGTTGTTTATGATTTTTGAGCGTGAAGATAATGACAATACAACATGTGCTACTACAACAACCAACGCATCTATCAACAAAGACAAAGATCCCCCGGAAAGCCTTAACAGACTTTTGCGGTAAGTTCTCTTAGCGAGTAGCACCTTCGAAGGCCGGCAAGGCACACACAAGGGAATGTGCCGATGTTTACTACGCACCGCACAAACACCACAAAACCACCAGACACCACCGCCGCCACCACGACGACGACGGTTCGCCCGCGCTTACGTGCGGCGCCACCTTGCCAGCTCGCTGCGTGATCGGCTCGTTGTGCACCACCTCCAGGCGGCACGCGTCACCGCTGGCGGCCGCCGTCTCCTCCACCCGCAGCTCCTGGCTCGTCAGCAGGGCCCGGCCGCCCCTCGGCACCGCCAGGCCCCGGTTCACGACGACCAGCGAGGCGCTCGCCGGCTGGGGCTCCAGCGCCAACCCCAGCAGCAGCGCCAGCAGCGGGAGCCACGGTGCCAGCTTCATCTCAAGGCTGCGGGACAGGTGGAGGAGGGTGGGTCTGCTGGTTGAAGAGAGAGATGCCCGAGTATTGTTTTTGGTGGAAGTTGAGATTTTGTTCGCGGTTTTTAAATGTCCTGGCTTCACGCGTGATCCATGATACGGGGGCCGGGGGCGCGGGGGGGGGGTTGCAGGAAGGTCGGGGGGGGCAAATAGTCAACAGAGATGACGATCGGTGGGGTAGGTCGGGGGCTGGCAGAGGAGTCTGTTGGAGCCTCTGAGCAGAAGGAGCGGAAAGGAACGAGGGGAGGGGGAGGCGGCCACTCACAACGCGTTTGGGCAGTGCTTGCGGTTCAGTGGGCGTGGTGACGTCACAAAAAAGTGGGCGGGGCCGACAGTGGGCGTGGTGACGTCACAAAAAAGTGGGCGGGGTCGGCAGTGGGCGTGGTGACGTCACAAAAAAGTGGGCGGGGTCGGCAGTGGGCGTGGTGACGTCACAAAAAAGTGGGCGGGGCCGACAGTGGGCGTGGCTTCCAGCTCACCACGTGCTCAATGTCGAGCCTCCCAGACGTTGTGTCACCTTGGGGCACTTTCTGGGTCGTTGAGAGGGCAGCTGAAGTCGCTGTTCTTTAGTTCATCGGGCAATTATTGACCGCCGTCGTTTCGATCTCTAATTCTGTCTTTTATTGCATCGTTTATACTTCTGTTGTTGTTGCTGTTGCTGCTGCTGTGGTTGGTGGTGGTTGTTTTAAATTTTATTTCAATTGTTCGGGTTTATATATTTGCGCGCGAAATATGTTTGTGTACGATATATGACTGTAGTTAGTTGTATTATATTTTGTGAAAATGCAGTTAAGTTTATATTCGGGTTAAATGCGTGTTAATTATACGGTATATTCATATCGTAGAATGTAAATAAACAAGCAACAAAAACAAACGATGTTGATTTGAATGTCTTCTACTTTGTACGTTGGGCAGTTTTACACCTGCGACTATTACAATTGTAGCTTTAAAAAAAATAATATATTATTCACATTTAACTAACTTTTAACTTGTATATTTATGTTATTATATTGATAGTTAGTATAGTATAGTACTATTTACTTAAATATAGTACCCTATTTAACTCATCATCTCCAACACACAAGGCATGTTGATCGCTCTAGCATCATTATATTTCAGTAAACATCCTAGCAATATCTAAACATTGCGATTCCACCGATAGTTTTAGTTTCTTCCTTGAACTCTTTGTTTGGTGGTGGTTGTTGTTGTTGTTTTGTTGTTGTTGTTTCTGTTGACACAGAAACAGACAATGGAGATGTCACAACAATTACAACAAAGACAAAGATCTGCCTATAGCCTTCACAGACGGTTGGGGCAAGTGCCCTTAACGAGTCACGTCTATTAGGCCTGGGAAGGCGCACGGAGGGGAGTGGTCTCGCCAGAACCACATCAGCCGACTTTGCCCAGTACTGATTTTCACACACCTCACCAAGTACTTATTTGAGGCTGAGTCGACCTAGGGGAGGCCCAGGACCGGTTAAAATAATTGTCACTGGTGTCACCGTGAGCAGGAATTGAACTCGGGTTGCCGGGTTCGTAGCGCAGCGCGCTAACCGCAACACCACCGCTCCCCACGCAACACACACACTCGCATGCGTATACACCGTACACACACCACACACACAGCACACACCATATACACCACACACACAGCACACACCACACACACAGCAACACAGCACACACACAGCACACACACAGCACACACCATATACACCGTACACACAGCACACACCACACACACAGCAACACACCACACACACAGCACACACCACACACACAGCACACACACAGCACACACCATATACACCACACACACAGCAAGCACACACCATATACACCACACACACAGCACACACAACAACACACCACGATGGTCAGGTTGATAAAAGGAGGAGAGCCTGGACGTGGAACCGCAAAAGTAACGTTTAGAAACTAAACTAAACATTTAAATTACATGGTAAGGGTCCGTCCATAAATGACGTCACGCGATTTTGGACGATTTTTGACCCCCCCCCTCGTCACACGGCGTCACAAAAAGTCAGACCCCCCCCCTCAAATATGACGTCACAAAGCTCTGCCCCCCCCAAAAATAAAACATGCTTCAAATCGCTTTAAACTCTTGTCATTGTAGTGCGTATTTAATGTGGCGCTGCACTCTGATGTTGTAGAAGAAAACATTTATTAAAAAGTCGATTTAATTAAGTAGAACGTGTTGTCTATATTTATTTAAAGTTGCGCATTTTGATATGACGTCACATTTCTCACCCCCCCCCCTCGTCACAAATGTCTGACCCCTCCCCTCCCCCCTAGGTGCGTGACGTCATTTATGGACGGCCCTTAAGGCCCACTGAGCTATACAGCTAGTTTTCAGAAGCGATCTGGCCACAAATGATAGCTCAATTAAAGTGGCTTATCACGTGGACATTCATGGCAGCCAAATACGCTACATGCACGTTGATTGTAAATGTGGAGGGAAAAACCGGAGGACCCCGAGACAAATCGATGCGACCACCGGGAAAGAGACATCGCAAACTCCAAATATACAGCAGCAGCAGCAGGCGGCAGGGTCGGGATCGAACCCACGACCTCCTGTATACCAGGCGAGGTAGTTAACATCTCCTAGCCATCGTGATGATGATGAGTGAGAGACATGGCAAACTCCAAATAAACAGCAGGCGGCAGGGTCGAAATCGAACCCACGACCTCCTGTACACCAGACGAGGTAGTTAACATCTCCTAGCCACCGTGATGATGAGATAGAGACATCGCAAACTCCAAATATACAGCAACAGGCGGCAGGGTCGGGATCGAACCAACGACCTCCTGTACACCAGACGAGGTAGTTAACATCTCCTAGCCACCGTGATAATGATGAGAGAGAGAGAGAGACACACCGCAAACTCCAAATATACAGCAGGCGGCAGGGTCGGGATCGGGATTGAACCCACGACCTCCTGTACACCAGGCGAGGTAGTTAACATCTCGCCATCGCGATGCCCACGGTCTCGCGCAGCAACGGACCGGGGCGCACTGCGTCGTGCTGGCCAGCAAGCAGCGCCACAGCCCCACGGGCCCACGGCACACAGCCCCACGGAACACAGCCACACGGCACACAGCCCCACGGAACACAGCCACACGGCACACGGCCCCACGGAACACAGCCACACGGCACACGGCCCCACGGCACACGGCACACAGCTACACGGCACACAGCCCCACGGAACACAGCCACACGGCACACGGCCCCACGGCACACGGCACACAGCTACACGGCACACAGCCCCACGGAACACAGCCCCACGGCACACGGCCCCACGGCACACGGCACACAGCTACACGGCACACAGCCCCACGGAACACAGCCCCACGGAACACAGCCACACGGCACACGGCCCCACGGCACACAGCTACACGGCACACAGCCCCACGGAACACAGCCACACGGCACACGGCCCCACGGCACACGGCCCCACGGCACACGGCCACACGGCACACGGCCCCACGGCACACAGCCCCACGGCACACAGCCCCACGGCACACGGCACACACGGCACACGGCCCCACGGCACACGGCACACGGCCACACGGCACACAGCACACAGCCCCACGGCACACGGCCCCACGGCACACAGCCCCACGGCCCCACGGCCCCACGGCACACAGCCCCACGGCACACGGCTGGTGCACGGGAGGTGATAGGCAGACACGCGAAGCCGTCTGTGAACTGGCGTGTGGCGGGGTTTCAAACGCGCGTGAGTGCTATGAAGAAGGGTCGTTGCCCGAAACGTTCCCTATTATTGTCTTCGCTTTTATGGCCACAGTGTTATGGCCACAGTGTTGTTGACGAATGTGCGGAGTTGTTGTTGTTCACTGTGTGTGTGTGCAACACTGCCAAAGCAGCAGCAGCCGCCACGGTGGCGAGATGTCAACTACCTCGCCTCGTATACAGGAGGTCGTGGGTGCAATCCCAAACCTGACGCCTGTATAATTAGAATTTGCATGCCTCTCTCCCCGTGGTCGCGTGGATTTTTCTCCGGGTCCTCCAGTTTTTCCCTCCACATTTGGAATGAACATGCATTTCAAGTATTCGGCTGCTATGAATATCCACGTGATAAGCCACTTCGTTGAGCTATAATTTGTGATGGCCAGGCCGCTTCTGACAAAAAGCCCTCTCAAGCTCAGTGGGGCCTTACCTGGTAAAATATCTGTTTATTTTATTATAGTTTAGTTGCTTGGCTTCCAACAAGCTGACAACATCGAGGGGACGTTTCGGGTTGAGTGGCGGCAGCAGGCGCATCAACTCTTCACTGCGCATCGTTCCCCTGGCATCGTCGAGAACAAAGTAACGGATATTACATTCCAGGGGCCAGATTTTTTGTTGCAAAAGATTTATCTACCATCACACGACCAGGCAACCTCACCCTGAGCAAGCACGTGCGACTCGCGTGGAACGCCGCAAGATATATTCGTGTGTGCGTGTCCGTCCCCTGCCTCCGTCCTTCCTTCCTCCGTGCCTCCCTCCTACCTCCCCACTGAAATTTATGTCTCTCCGATCCATTCCAGACAAACTGGTCCGGCCAAAAGCCCTCCAGTCCCCCCCCCCCGCCGCCGCCAACCAAGGTTTTGTCTTTCTCACGCCACGCTGGGAAGAATTAGGCACTGCGCTGCATGGTAATTACACGCCGAGCTCAAACAGCTCTGACAACAGATGGTGGGTGGGTGTGTGTGTGCGAGTGTTGTGCAGAGGGCTCGTGAAGGACACGACCGCCAAGGGCAGTTGCTATTTTTTTTCCACCACTTTTATTTGACCAGACGAAGCCCACGGAGCGGTCTGCAGATCTGTTTTTCTCAGAAGCGGCCTGGCGATCGCAAATGATCAGCTCAACGAGGTGGGCTTATCATCACGTGGGGAATTTACGGCAGACAAATACACGGAACGCGCGCGTTGATGCTAAACGTGGAGAGAAAAACTGGAAGACCCGGAGAAAAATGCACGCGACCACGGGGGAGACCATTCAAACTACAAATATACAATCTTGATTTTGAAGCTTTCGTGACTGCAGGAATCCATACTCTTTGGTGCTTTCGATAAAGTCACGTAGGTAGAAAAATAAAATAAATCACGACGTTTCGGGCGCAACACAAGCGTCCGCCACCTGATGACGGACGCTTGTGTTGCGCCCGAAACGTCGTTATTTTATTTATTTTAGCGAAAGAACCAAAGAGTATACAAATATACAGCAACAGGCATCAGGGTCGGGATCAAACCCACGACCTCCTGCATACCAGGCGAGGGAGATAACATCTCGCCACCCTCCAGCAACAAAGTAGGCAGCTAAAACGCAGCAAGGTAAGGTCCACTGAGCTCTGGAGTTCTTTCCCCGAAGCGACTTCGCTATCACAAATGATAGCTCACCCAGGTGGCTTATCACGTGGAAATGTACTGCAGCCGAATGCTCTAAAAATATGTTGATTCTAAATGTGGAGAAAGAAACCGGAAGACTCGGGACAAAAATCCGTACGATCACGGGGAGAGAGACACGCAAACTCCAAATACCAGGGTGACCCAAAAAAAACGGGCCCCGTGCACACGGGGCCTATTAGAGTTGGGGCCAGTTTTTTTTTGGGTCACCCTGTATACAGCAGGCGTCAGGGCCGCGACCAAACCCACGGCCTCATGTGAAGCAGACGAGGGAGTTAGCGTCTTGAGAGTGGGGTACAAGTGGCACACCTGTGGCGCATCTGGCAATGCACACTTAGAAACATGCATTGAGATGATTTAGAGTTTTTTCTAGATTTGAAGCTTTCGTGACTGCAAGGATTCATACTCTTAGTTCTTTCGGTAAAGTCACGTAGGTAAAAAATGAAATTAAAATGAATAAAAATAAAATAAAAATCACGACGTTTCGGAGGTAACACAAGTCTCCGTCATCAGGTGGGACCGTCACAGCCAGATTTGCTGCATCAAGTGAGTTAGAGTATTTGGCTGCTATAAATTATTTCCACGTGATTATCCAATTTGTTGAGCGATCATTTGTGGCCAGGTCGCTTCTGAAAAAGAAGATAACAGCTCGGTGGGCTTTACCTGGTGAGACAACAACAGTTTAGAGTTTTCTATTTTTGTGATTAGTTTACCTCTCCTATACTTTCCGTTGCTATCATGTTTGTGTGTTGTTCTTTGTTGTAATGTTCTGACCCTTGTGCAACTACTGCACATCTGTGAAAAAGAGCTTTATAGCTCATCGGATTTCTCCAGTCTAAATAAAGTTCTGATTCTGTCTCGGACAGTTGCCCTCTGCTGGTACACGTGTGTCTGTCACGTGACCTCCTGTGAGCGGCGAGCCTTCAACGCACGCACTTCACGCGGCCCTAAAAGTGCACCTAGCCTGGCACAAGTGCAATGGTGACGCCACTGTTGTTGTTTATTTGTGTCATGAAGAGTGGAGGAGAGCGGACGGTGCAGTGGCGGCTTACCACTGATTCCTCGCCATGGAGGGGGATTCGAACCAAGGTGGCACGGTGCGCTAACCACCGCGCCACCGCTCCTCCGCGTATGCAGGTTGCGCTGCAGTGGCGCAAGAGGCGCAGCCCTGCAATTCCTTTCTCAAGCCACTGCTGGTGGAAGGGCCTCCACTTCTAGGTGGTATTTGGCCTACTCTTCCATGCTGGCCAGACGCTCGACTGAACTTTCGGTGTCACCCATGAACTCGTGCTGCCCGTGATCTTAGTTGCGGGGATTTGTGAAACTTGTCCATTGTTGTTTCAACTGCCGCGCCGGAAGATCGAGTCCCGTGTGCTCACCACTTACATGGACCACGGTAAGCGTCACTGCGGTTTCAGTAAAAATGAAACTCAACACATTTTAAATTAAAATAAAATGGTTGACGTTTCGGGCAAATGACCCTTCGTCACAACGATACACACCACAACACACACCGCGCACCAACACAAACCACGCACCAAAACACAAACCAAGCACCACAACACACACCACAACACAAACCACACGGACTCTACAATATACAGACAATTATCCCCCGTATAGCCTTAACAGACTGTAGGGGCAAGTGCTGTTAGCGTAGCACCTATGAAGGCCGGAACGGTACACGAGGGGGTGGGTGGCCAGCACCACGCCCGACCGCCTTTGTCTCCCTAGTAGCGATGTTTACACACCGCACCAGGTACTCATTTGAGGCTGAGTCGACCTAGGGGAGGCCCAGGACCGGTTCAGATAATCGTCACTGGTGTTCGCCGTGAGCGGGAATCGAACCCGGATCGCCAGGTTCGTAGTGTAGCGCGCTAACCGCTACACCACCGCTCCCCACTGCAATTCCTTTATCAAGCCACTACGCACACCACAACACAAACATACTGCACATTAAAAAACAAACGCAAGTAAAAAACTACAAACACAGCACAGGAAACAAACAAACACACAAACACAGCGAAACACGACAGCATAACACGCACACACCATGAAATATACACACACACAACCACCCATCACACAACACACACAACAACACACACTCGATGCAACACACACACACATCACACAACAACACACATCACTCACGCACACAATATAAAACATAACACGCACACTATGCTCAACACTGGCCTTATACTACAAATCAGCAACTTTAACTTTCGACTTTTGTCAGATAAACTCGCAACGTTACCACGCGTGGCGACCCTTAAACGCCGATAGCAACCACAGCTCTCGTTTACATACTGGCCTGTGTTAATCCACTGCTAGAGGAATGCCTCCACTTGCCCATTGGTTCATTGGGGGGTGGGGGATTGATGGACCATACTTCATCACCTCTCTCTATGTATCTCTGTGATATCTGTCTGCTTATATGTCTGTCTATATGTCTCTGGTTCTGTGTTGTATCTCTTTCTCAAACTTAGCATTCTCAGGAAGAACGTAATCAACTAGGTAGGGTGTTGACTGTTATGTTATCCGACTCTCTGTTGTATTACATTTTTAAGTATACTAGATTTGTGTTTCTATTTCATTTATACCTGATGATGATTGCTTGTGTTGCAATCGAAACGTCGTATGCTAGTATTTAATTTATTATTTTATCTTTATACGTGACTTTACCGAAAGAACCAAAGAGTACATACTTCACCACGCCGGTCAGTAAATCACGGTGACAATTAACAGATAGCAACAGCAAAAATAATTACGCAACAGTTTAAAACGCAACACCCGCAAGAAAAACAGACCGCAATATTGCTTTCGGTAAAGTCACGTATAAAGATAAAATAATAAATTAAATAAATAATAACCAAATAATAATTCCTGCAGTCACGAAAGCTCCAAAATTAAGATCGCAATATTGCTCTTCTTTCTTGATAATAAAAAACCACACTCGCAGACGCTTCGGCAAGAGACAAACAGAAACGAGTTGACTGAATGCCGCGGTGAGTCGGTACCTTCACTCGGCAGTTCAGAACTCGGACGGGCGGACAGCTGATTCGGGCTCACACCGCAGAGTAGACAAAAGGACAAAGCTCCCCCGTATAGCCTTCAACAGAGTTGTTGGAGGGGGGTGAGGGCAAGTGCTGTTAGCGGAGCTGAGCGGACACAACGACGTCGCTGTGCGTGAGAGTCACAGCCGGACTGGGCTGTGTGCTGGGTGCCTGACAGTGCCATGGGGGTAGGGGGGGAGCGTGTCAGACTCGCTTCAATGTGCCCGGCCAATGCGCGCGGCGCCTGTGTCTCAGTGAAATAATGAACTGGGAGACAGAGGGGCTGAGAGAAAGAGAGGGGGAGGCGAGACGGGAGGGAGCGAGCGAGAGAGTGAAACAAACACAACACAAAGCACCCCCCCCTCCCGTGTAGCTTGGACAAACTGTAGGGGCAAGTGCTGTTCGCGAGCACCTATGAAGGCCGGCACAGCACACGAGGGGGTGGGTGGCCAGCACCACGCCCGGCCGCCTTTGTCTCCAGAGTGGCGATGTTTACGCACCGCAGCACTTGAGGCCGAGTCGACCTAGGGGCAAATCCGGTTCAGACAATCTCCAGTTTACCGTGAGCGAAAATCAAACTCTGTTGGCTGGGTTCGTAGCGCAGGCGCGCTAACCGCTACTACACTACCGCTCCCCCCCACCACACACACATACATACACACACACATACACACACCTCTTCGGCTCACATTCACAAATCCTTCCCCTTGAATCACTATTGTCCTCCAAGCCACACACAGATACAGACAAAGACTCCCCATATAGCCGACACAGGCTCTTGGTTGGGCAAGTGCTGTTATCGAACACAGATTGAGGTCGGCACGGCGCACGGGAGGGGTGATTTGACCCAGAAGCACTCCACGCTGCCTTTGTCTCTCCAGTGTGTGTGTGTGTCTTAAGACCGAGTCGACCTAGGGGAGGTCCAGGACCGGTTCAAGTATTCGCCACTGACGTGAGCCCGTTCGCCGAAAATACCTTAAGCCACCACGCCATACGCACCACTTTTTACATCACAACGCAGCATCGCGACCACGCTCCAGCATGTGAATCACAACGGCGTTGAGCCCAACTTACCGCTCTCAACTCCTCGTGCCCTGCTCACAACAGCACGGCACACACACGGCACACACACACGGCACACACACACACGGCACACACGACACACGCAGCCGCCTCCTCGTTTGTCTCTCTCGCTCAACCCGGACCCCCTTCGCTCCCCTCTCCCGGTCTGTTCCGAGCCCAGCTGGTTTGAGATGCACCCCCCCACCACCACTTCCCACCCTAAGCAATCACTTCCACGTGCAACTGTTGCTCGCCAGTGAGGGTAGGGGAGGGGACGATGTACGTCCGAGTCGTCGTATTCTCCGTGTGGCCGATGTTGAGCGACAGCTGTAGTTGAGCCAGATCATTGCAATCAGGAATAGCGGAGTGGTTGCACCGCTGCCTCTTCTTGTATATATGTAGACGTGTGTGAGTCTATGTATCACTATGTGAGCGTTGTGAGTCTGTTTGTGAAGCTATAGATGTGTGTGAGTCTATGCATCACTATGTGAGCGTTGTGGGTCTGTTTGTGAATCTATAGATGCGTGTGAGTCTATGCATCACTATGTGAGCGTTGTGGGTCTGTTTGTGAAGCTATAGATGTGTGTGAGTCTATGCATCACTATGTGAGCGTTGTGGGTCTGTTTGTGAAGCTATAGATGTGTGTGAGTCTATGCATCACTATGTGAGCGTTGTGGGTCTGTTTGTGAATCTATAGATGTGTGAGTCTATGCATCACTATGTGAGCGTTGTGGGTCTGTTTGTGAATCTATAGATGTGTGAGTCTATGCATCACTATGTGAGCGTTGTGGGTCTGTTTGTGAATCTATAGATGTGTGTGAGTCTATGCATCACTATGTGAGCGTTGTGGGTCTGTTTGTGAATCTATAGATGTGTGAGTCTATGCATCACTATGTGAGCGTTGTGGGTCTGTTTGTGAATCTATAGATTGTGTGAGTCTATGCATCACTATGTGAGCGTTGTGGGTCTGTTTGTGAATCTATAGATGTGTGAGTCTATGCATCACTATGTGAGCGTTGTGGGTCTGTTTGTGAATCTATAGATGTGTGTGAGTCTATGCATCACTATGTGAGCGTTGTGGGTCTGTTTGTGAATCTATAGATGTGTGTGAGTCTATGCATCACTATGTGAGCGTTGTGGGTCTGTTTGTGAATCTATAGATGTGTGTGAGTCTATGCATCACTATGTGAGCGTTGTGGGTCTGTTTGTGAATCTATAGATGTGTGTGAGTCTATGCATCACTATGTGAGCGTTGTGGGTCTGTTTGTGAATCTATAGATGTGTGTGAGTCTATGCATCACTATGTGAGCGTTGTGGGTCTGTTTGTGAATCTATAGATGCGTGTGAGTCTATGCATCACTATGTGAGCGTTGTGGGTCTGTTTGTGAATCTATAGATGTGTGAGTCTGTGTTTCTGTGTGAGTCTATGGGCCTTTACGCGTGTGTATAGTTCCGGATGCAAATCTAACGATATCTGTGTGACGATATGGGTCTCTATGTGAGTGCATTAGTCTCAGTGTGGAGCTATAGATAACTGTATAAATCTTATGGTGTCTATGTGAATCTATAAATCTCTCTGTGAGTCTATTGGTGTCTATGTGAGCGTGTGGCTCTGTGAATCTATAGATCTCGGCCTTATGCTTCGTATGGCTAATTTCGATGTAGAGCAACAGCTAAAATTCAACATTTAGGTGATTAATGCACCAGATGATTGCGTCAGCCGGAGAAGAGTAAACAGCTGTGGTGATGCCTCCTCTGTCGTGTTTGTGAATGGGGAATTGAGTCGTCATGTCCCGTCGTTCCTGCTCTGGACGGTGACCAGTCGCATACTGCTGGAGAGTTTTTAGTTTTGCATTTGTTATGTAGCGAGGATGTTGTCTTAAACTCACCTCTCTTTCTCATAAATTAATACTGCACCGGTATTCTCCTACTTTTAGAGGAAAGAACGCAGTAGTATACAGGGCGGTTCAAAAGTCAGGACACATAGGGTGATTTAATTCATTTCAACATTGACGTTATTTTTTTAATTACATTTTGTTTAAGTTTTTTTTAAGTATTATCATTCTTTAAAAAAAAAATCTTCCTCCGGCTTTCCCCTCGCGTTTCGAGTTTTGGGCCGCTATAAATTCCCACCCAATAAGCCACTTCTCTTTGAGCTATCCTTTGTGGCCAGGTCGCTCCTGAAAAAAAGAGCTGTACAACATCTCAGTGGGCTTTACCTGGTAACACACCTAACAAAAACAACGGTTTCGTTTTTAGTTGACATGCACGATGCGTCTCAGCCGTGCCAGAGTTTTTGGCCGCGGGCTGATGTCACGGCGAAGGAATGCATTTGCCTAGGAAGCGAAAAAATAAAAACTTCCTTCCTCCCGCGAGAAACCCACGGCGACTCGCGAAGGTTCACGGCAAAGTTTCGGCAGAGCGGCGTTTCCGCTGTTGTCCTCTCCTTTGCCGGGCATGCAAACTCTGGACTGGTTTCAACTTTCGGTGCCTCTCGATTTAAAGCTTTCGTGACTGCAGGGATTCATCTTCTTGGTTCTTTCGGTAAAGTCACGTAGAATGGAAATAATAAAATAATAAAAATAAAACAATAAAATTATTCGTATGACGTTTCGGCCACAACGCAAGCAGCCGTCCTCAGGTGGAGAACAGGTCTGTCGAGAGAATTATTTTATTATGTTTAATTTTTATTATTTTATTATTTCCATTCTACGTGACTTTACCGAAAGAACCAAGAAGATTTCGGTGCCTGGTCAACAATCCAATGAATTTGCCACTGCAGCAGTGCCGGAGGAAGCTAAGTGCGGGGCCTGTAGCATATGTGGTTATAAAGGTGCCCTAAATATACAAAAAACTAATTTAAACACATTTTTTACTTGTATAGTAAAGTAATTGTATTTTTTCATTTGCTATACAGCCAGATAATGACAAATCGCTAACCTTAAACACCCAGTCGTTCATAAAAGTTGAAGGCGGTATAGTACGATAGTAGTAGAGCTACTCAATGTATCACTCGGCCTTAGGATTTGCATTTAACTGCCCATATAGGACCCACCACTGCGATCTCTACATTGGATCAAACTTAATGTCACTTAATGATTGACGGCTTGTGCATATCTTATTTATTTACGATGTACTTACAAAAAAATCAGCAGACTACCTGCTGGATCTCCTCACTATTTTGAACAAATGTGACCTAAGGTCTTCGCTCATTTACCAGCTTCACATTCCTTATTGCCGTACAAATACTGGAGGAAGGGCATTTGCTATTGATGGCCCCAGGGTCTGGAATGCTACCGCCAATAAACTGCAACTTGGATCACTATCTTTGAGATCTTCACTCAAAACTGCTCTAGAGGAGTTGTACACCCCTAGCTGCCACTGCTATTCAGTGGCTTGAAATCAAATGTATCGCTCCGGATGACCGCTGCAAAGTATGATCTTGAGTTTTGATTAGAGTATGCTGATCTTTAGAGGTGCATTGAAATTTTTTGATACTCCTACTGATACTCCTGCTGTTACGGAGTGACTCATGCTGCCAGCTATGGTTGCAAAGTTTGGTCGTACATGTTATGTACTGTATATCGTTTATTGTTAAATTTGAATCACAGTTCCAATGATCACTGTTACATTGTTTTTATAGCTTTATTTTGGTGATTTCAAAAAGTTTTGGTTTAGCTATATTTGTTTGTTGTAGTACAGTTAGAAACTTTAAGCTAAATTGTCTTATGGTTGTTATTGTTTGACTTGCACCCCACTGGGATTTTTGCACACAGCGTAGATATACGGTGTTTTTTGGGAAGACTTTGCTGTTTTTTCCTGTTGCGCGTAGTCACTTTAAGATCTTTCTTGTTCATGTTTTTGTTTATTGCGGTTGCACCCGATTCAAGAGCCGCATGGCTCACAGTGCTATTCCTAATAAATTAACTCAACTGAACTGGATCACCACAGTTGCACGATGGACAGTTTAAAATTTTCCATCTGTGCATCAGCTATCCGCATTTGCCATGGTTTGTGCAATGGATGCGATTTAGGGTGGACCATGAGCTTCGTGGAAGATCAAACCCAGGGATATTGTGTTGGGTCGTTCACAAGGTGTTTGTAAGTTATTTTTAACTCCATTCATCGGGGTTGAATCAACTGTTACAGGATGAATACATTTCCATTCCGAACACTTGAAAATCGCACTGCACTTCCTCGCGTTCTGGAATGGACACAACCGCTGATTTAAAAACTACTTCTGAAGGTCGATGACGAACAAAGATCCCCCTTATAATCTTAACAGACTGTTAGGGCAAGGCCTGTTAGCTGCTGTGAATGACGGCACGACACAAGGGGGTGGCCAGCACCACGCCCGGCCACCTTTCGCTCCCTCGTGGTGATGTTTACACATCGCACCAGGCGGCAAGACTGGTCGAGATAATCGTCACTGATAATTAATCGGCCATGAGCGGGTTTCGAACTCGGGTCGTCTCATAGATTTGTAGCGCGGTGCGCTAACCGCTGCACCACCGCTCCCCAAGATAAGGCCGTATCCACAGTTTGGGGAGACGCATTCACACGCACTCTGCACGTGTGCCATAAAATAACTCTGCGACCTCGACGGCTCACTTTATAACATACGCACCTTTATTTAACAATGAACAGTGTATAATATACAATTAGGTAGGATTAACGACTTCACGCACACGAATGCTGGGTAATTGAACACATATACACAGGGCCCTTCGTGGTGCATGTACACACACTCACACCACATCAACAACCCATGGGCAGTTTAAAACCACACTTTGAGCACACCGAGAGAAGCCAGTTCGGATATTAAGTGTACAAACAGGCTTATGTAATAGTGTTTATGCATCATTACAAAATCTCTGTGCGCCACACTTCCCTGTTCATTATACAGTATATATATTATTTAAAAAATTTTTTTCCTAATTGCAAAAAGAAAGCAAAGTGGTTAGTCTTTACCAGGTCTGGATTTAAGGTGACCGTGAGCCATAGGTTACGAAAATAAAATCTATCGGCACGTATTCTTCCGTTTCCTTATCTCATTGACTTGCAACTAAAACTTCTCGGAAGCCACACAGAGCACAACAGAAAACGGCCTCTGCCTTGAACGCCAGGCGACTTTGGACTCTTTAATAGCCGAGGGGGTTTGGGGGTGCGAGGTTGCGAAGGTGTCAGTCTTCGACTCAAAGACAATTTATTCTGAAGACCTAAATCATCGATGCTGCGCGGCTCTCCCTGGAGCGAGATGCCATTGTTTGGGTAAAATAACTTACGGCGAGGATTTCATTTCTTTTCTCCACCTACAATCAACATCACACGCGACAGACAACGTTAACGAGACGTGTTGAACGCCATCGACCACCGATCTCCGCTCGACGACTACCGGGGCAGCTTCCACGAACATCTCATTTACAAGCGGCTCCAGGGGTAAGCGGCTACAACCAAGCCATAGCGGTGTGCGATTGCATTGTTTAGCTAGCTTTTGTGTGTGGTGTGTTTTCGCATTTATTCCAAGTTACACTCCAGTTGTAATATCGGCTCGCGACGAAGACATTTCGCAGGTAGCAGCGCACCACCGCGTGCGCCAACCCAAGCTGACGGCGAGGGACGTCACAGGATGATGACACGTCACTCTTGTGACGTCGCGATAGCTTCCCACGTGCGGTTATTTAAGCACCGAGAGTAACCGTTTGACACAGAGGAGGCGCACACATGCAGAGTACAACCTAGGTCATGGTTAGGGTGCAAGGTTTAGCTCTGACAATCCAGAGGCCTGGTCTCGAGTGTTAGAGCGAGCGGCTCCGCTATTGCAGTGTACAGCGCTATTCACAGCATTATGCCGTTATTGACATCCGTGTGAAGTGCTTTTACGCACCTTTATATCCTTTGTATACATGAATCCCCCCCACCCCTCAACCCACCCAATAAATAAAGCAGGTAGTTGTCGGCTGGAGAGACGCGAGCGACAGCTACTTAACCCCTCCCAACTCCTCAAACGGCGGCTGAGAGCCACCACCGCCGCCACCGAGGGCTGCATTTAAAGCAGCCTTTGATCGTTCTTCTTCACCTTCACCGAACTGAACCGGTCGCGGGACACGAAACTCGGGACCCGCCATCCGAACCTACCGCGCGCGTCAGCATGCGCCGCATGTGCCGTGAGCGGTCTCTCTCCGTCCTCTCTGTCCGTGTCGAGAACAGGCGACTACCCCGATACTGGTGGTAGACCGCGCTCACGGGGCTGGCTGGCTTTCACAAGCAAGGACCAACCAACCAACCCCCCGCCGCCAAAAGGTTCCAAACATCGACCGAATGAATAACACGTATTTGGAATGTCAATGCGAAGGTTGAAGCAATTCTACAGCTTAACACGTAGCAGGTTTTCGCGACAAATATTATTCGTAATAAAGGTGTTTTTGTTGGGTTAGATCGCATACACATGTGTCTTTAACTCAACACCACCCGACACAGCCAATTAGTGAGATTTGTCACAAACAGCACGTGTGCTGGAGAGTAAATTGTAAATGTTGTGCGTTTACTCCCCAACACACCGGGGTGTGCGGAACTATTAACTAATTGGCACGTTTTGTTTACACGACAAACCTTACTAATTGGCTGCGTCGGCCGGTGGCGGGTTAACGACACATTTGCATATTTACGCAAAATAACCCCCCCCCCCCCTTCATTATGAAGTATTCTACAGCTGTAGGAAATGTGGCCCGTGGATGGCGGCGATGGCTGCGTTCGCGACACCCAAAGCGGCACCGTCGCCATCCCCGGCGTGGGTGACAAGTTCGTTCGCTCCGAGTCCGCCCGACGTACGCGCTATGTAATGAGCATCTCGCTGCCCATCGTGACACTCAACGCAAGTATCTGTGCAGTTATATATATTGCGATCAAACTGCATCTGGAAGTGGTTCAGACCATAGCTACGTCGCCCTCTTTTCAAGCGAAACCGTCGGATACACGGTCACTGAATTCACAAGTGTCCGGCAAGGGGCGCAAGCCACAGGTTTCAACGATCCACGTGCTCACAACTCAAAGCTCGGCAAAAAAAAAAATCCTGAACTAAATCCCGTGCGTTCATCAGCATCACCACAGGCAAATCTTACCACGGTTTAACCGTCTGTTGATCGGTCAACGTGAAAGGATCGGCTGTGATAGGGGTTGGTGGGGGGGATGGAGGGGGGGATGAAGAGAGGGGGTGAAAGGGCCGAGGGAGTTTTGAGAAGCCCCATTATTACCCTAACGCGGCGTTACCGAACGAACGGAGCAAACCATTCATCGCACCGGGCGCGTGAATTGAAGTCGGCAGCACTGCGATGCAACGGAATGCGCTGAAGAAGTATATGGGGGGGTGGGGTGGGGGAGTTGGTCTGAAGCTTCAATGAATCCGTAAGGCAAAACGGGAGCACTGGAGTGTATGAGATTTATCAATGTGTCTTGACGCTCCAATGAGCATTTGGCGGCTCCGTTTGACAAAGGGATAACGTCTACATTCTCATGGCGAAAACCAGTCTATCAATGGGTTAAAAGCATGTTGATGACTTCCCACAAAGGAGTACCTATTTTAGTGGACCTCGGAACAATGATGATGAGTCGCACCACACGCAGGAATAGCAGTCACATGTTGTAACAGGTCTGCAATGCGACTTCATGTCCACAATAAGATGTTTCATGTTACCGATGAGCCAGATAATTAATGGATTGAGAATCCCCAAAACACCATAATCTCCCAGCCACCCAATATACCCACTGCTGATATGTCCATTAAGATTGCTTAAATGCAAGTGGCTAGAATGTCTACAGTTTTCCAAGACTTGCTCGGCCTGCGACTCAATTAAAATCTCCCTTCCCCGTGATGCTGATCTAAAAGCAGTCCCGTTTCAACACGAAGAGGCAAACGCACACGGACATGGATAAGGCGGGGAGAGAGGCAAGGAGAAGCACAAACGTAGAAATATTGAGACGGTCACTCAGAAATATGTAGTCAGAGAAGGATAAAGAGTGATACGGATACACACGGAGTGAAACGCAAGGACAGAAACACTCTGATAAGACAGAGAGAGAGAGCGAGACACACAGGATGTGCGCACGCGCATGTTGCTTTTGCATCAAGAACACAAAGAAGCGACGCGCACATTCCAGGGCCCGTGTGCGTTGCGAGCAACACGTAACTACTTGGCGGACCCGAACAGAGGACAACAACCGCTAGGAGTGGGGAGCTTCAGGAGAGACGTTTCAACAAAGGCGACCGGCAACACCTACCGTCACAGACATCGAACCCACACACGTACCCACGCACACGAGCATACGCGTGCGTACGCATAGACACACGTACACATAGAGACACACCCACCAACGGGGTACACACAACAACCAAGCCCGACTCAATGGCAGCGGCACCAATGAAACATACATTCAATGTAGTGGAGGTTTAAAGCAGCAAGATCAACTTCAGACATCCCAGCACCTCCCACCACGCGCGCAGCTACGAACGCCGGGGAGGATATCTTCTGAAAAATGTCTCGTCCACACGCCTTTCTTCGGCGATGCCATGTACTCCCCTTTTCCACCTCACTAACGAGGGACGAACGGAGCTCTCGCTCAAAATTTTCGGTGAAGATTAAATGCCGAGATGCATGTATACGAGATAGAGTTCATAATCTTAGGCGTATGAAGGCCACTGCAAGGTGGTTTTTCAAAAATACGCCAGATATTGATGAACACTGATAAACCTCTAAAGAGCAATTAAAATTGTTCGGAAAACCGTATGAGACGCATCCTTTTTGTTTACACGTTGACGCCTTTAACATGTTAAACTGCTGCAAAAACCCTTACCCTAAAGCATGCAACGTGTGGAAATATGTAGAGAATATCGTAGGGAAATAGCAGCCATTCTAATTGAATGAAATACTAATAAATACGTTTATAGGCATTGTATTTGTGAGATTCTCCAAACCACGATTAACGCCCTCGGTCAAAATTTCCGCGAGTTCGTTAAAAAGCACAAGGAGCGGAGGAGAATTCTTCTGCTAAACTTACGCGCAAAAATATTCACGCGATAACCCTCGGTCCCACCATCTGTCGGTACGTTAATCTAGCTGCCACGACGCCCCGATTCACCGCGTCGATGTCTTTCATCCGACGGTGGAACTCCGTCCCTGGTATGGAGGAGTGCGTGGGTTCAATCCCGACCCTTGACGCCTGATGCATATTTGCAGTTTGCGCGTCTCTCTCTGCCCGTGGTCGCATGGATTTTTCTTCGGGTCCTTCGGTTATCTGTCTGCTATAAATTTCCACGTGATATACCACTTCTAGTTGAGCTATTATATGTGGCCAAGTCGCTTATGCAAGAAAAGAGCAACACAGCTCAGTGGGCCTTACCTGGTAAAATTAAAAATAGTTTAGTAGTTTTAAATAGTTTCGTTTCTTCACGCTTCCTCCTTAAAGCGGGAGGTTGAGAACCTTTACCTCAAGCTTTGACAGAGCCATACATTCACATTCACACGTTCGCACACACCTCAGTGTCCTTCTGTCACCGCGAAAAGCCCACGCGGTGGACAAAAGGAACTTGGCGAGCGAAAATTAGATTCAGAGCGACGCCAGGTTTAAAATATCTCTACCCCCCAGTGCCCGATAAGAGCGGCGAAGATGCTTGCGGTGACGGATAAATATCGTTTAGCGCGCCGTTTAGAAGCGGCAGGCCAACTGTGTGTGGCGACTGTGGGCCGGATGAAATGAAGCCCCGCGCCGAACCCTGACCCGTGGGCCGTAGCTTCCGTCACCGGCCGGAGAGCCGCTGGGAAGGGGGTGGGGGGAAGCTTGAGAGAGTACGAGACAGGGGGAGAGATCGGTGGGGGGAGCTGCAACGACGAGGTCAGAGTGCGGGGTCCGACGCGGCTCAGGCGGTCGAAGACGACTCGGACTGGCTGAGCGCGATCGCCAGCTCCAGCTCCTCCTGCTCCTGCTCGCGCAGCCTCTGCTGGCGCTCCAGCTCGGCGCGCTCGCTCTCGCGCTTGGCCCACGCCAGCTGGTCCTCCTCGCTCACGATCTGCGCTTGTCCAACGTCAACGGACATACGGCACGGACGCAGACGGACGGGCAAATCAGTATCCAGTTGGGGCGGTGTGCACCTCACTTGGTGGTGTGCACCTCACTTGGTGGTGGGCGAGCTCAGCTGAGGATAAACCCCGAGGGGCGAATCATCCTCACTGTCGTCCAGACGTGATCTATCGTCACCGCTGGACGATGACTTCCGCAAGCCGTCGCCAGCTGTATGCACGTAAGTTGCACTTCTTTCGCATCGTATGTTGCCAACCGTGGTAATCGAAGGTGCGGGAATCACGATGCACCGAACAAAACCTGCCGTCAATTACAATGGCGCGTTTCGTTAATGTATTTCGCGAATGCTTTTACGCGTGACTTGGAGAGTGAGAGCATCAGATTTGCAAGTTAAATGATTAATTAAATACAACTAAATACTTATGTAGTATGTCAATGTTATAAGCGAGTAGACGTTAGTCCACGTAGCCACAGAGCCATGTGACAGCCTCCTCCTCCTCCAGCAAGTGCAGGGCGACAACAACCAGTCCGCCCGGCACACTTCACAGTTGTTAATGAATTGAAATCACAATGTAATTGTCATTTTCAGCTAAAAGTACTGTTGTGCAATTGCACTTATAATTGACCCCAGATCTCGGAACAAGTCCGTCAAGTTCCAGCACACGAGCCGATTAAAACATCACTCCATCTTCGCGGAGAACTTACACTCGTGCATGCCCGGCCACCTTTTGTCTCCCTAGTACCAATCTCTTACACACTACACCAGGTAATTCATTCTGATCGAGTAACGCTAGCGGAGACCGAGGACCGGTTCATATACCACTCGACACCGTCCTCAATCTTGCCAGGAATAGAACCCAGGTCGTTGGGTTCGTGGCACAGTGCGCGCTGACCTCCATGGTGCTACTACTGGCACACGCACAGACACACAACACTAATTTGCCGCTTGGAATTCAACACGGGCCCTCTAGCGCCACCTTTGTCGCCCGAGGACACTCGCCCGGTTGGATGCAGCGGTGTCTATCGATTCGCGATTCTGACGAGGACGACACACCGCACAGGCGGGTGGCAAAACTCACATTTTTGAACGCTGGGAACTTGCTGCCTGTGTTCGCAGCCGGATTCTTGGGCGAGTTGGAGGCAAACGGGTCGGAGCCAGCGAAGGGGTCGTCAAAGCTTCCCGGCTTCCCCAACGCCTTCACGGCGTCGCTGCCCGCACCGGAGACACCTTCGCACGCGGACACATTCATCATCATCCATCAGTAATTCGAAGCATGCCCCCCCCCCCCCCCACCTCCACATGCTGCTTTACGCAAGCACTCTTTCACATCTTTGGTCCCCTTTCCTCGTCAAGCGTCCACGTTTCTGTAACCGTATTTTCTTCATCGGTCGTCCTCTCTCTCTCGCTACGAGAGCGAGCGAACACCGCGCAGCATCACGAGTTGATATTGTTGTGATTATAATTGTTGTTGTTATAAAACATGGGGCATGGCTGGTTAATGAAGAGATTTCCCACCTGTGCATGGATCCGGGCTGGAGGTGTTGCTGATCTTGTGTTCAACCTCGGCCTTGTCAGATCTTGACTCGCTGCGTTTGAGCGACAGAACTTCCTCTAAAAACGCAACACGTCACAATTAGCGAACCAAATAACTTTAAAGTCAAAGATCCCGCTAAACACTGTGTAATACTGTGTATATTTACATATGTTAATGTATCAACGCAGTACATGATCACTTTCCTTTGTACCACACCAAGAATGCTAGACACATAAGCTTGCTCCTACTGTAAATTCTTTCAGTCCACCGTTGCCACAAAATGCGTGACAAGGTGTGATTTGCATATTGTGGACAGCAGAGGGCAGTGCATCAACGCCTATTGTACTCCATTACATGCCCACGTCCATGCTCCCCCCCACCCTTCACCAACCTGCACCAAGCGGCATGGTGAAGTATGGTCAAAAACGACCATGAACAATATCGGGTGGGGAGGTCCTCATCCAGCAGTGGATTGAGAATCGGACTGTACGTGTGCTTTGATGACATTTTTAGAACTGTAAACGTGGGCTTGTGAGTAATAGCACCGAATAGATTTGCAACAGATTTTCACGTACACATTGTGGTCGAACGCTGCTGCTGTTGTCGTTATTGTTGCAAATAATTTACGGTTGTGTCGGGCGTACACTCAGTCAAACTGACTTTTTCACGCATGGCGGGGTGATGGTGCATTCAGTTTCGGTGGCGAGATGTTAACTACCTCGCATGGTATACAGGAGGTCGTGGGTTCAATTCCGACCTGTGGAGTTTGTATGTTCTTCCCGTGGTGGCGAGGATTTTTCTCCGGGTACTCCGAATTTTCCCTCCACATTTAGAAACATGCATTTAGAGTATTTGGCTGTTATACATTTCCACATGTTAAGCCACTTATTTGAGCTATCATTTGTGGCCAGGTCACTTCTGAAAAAGAGCGACATAGCTCAGTCGTCCTTATCTAGTAAAATAAAATACAAAGTTTTTTAGTTTCATAGTACAAAGTCAAGTCATAAACCTATTCCATAAATACTCCAAATAAAAAAACAAACTATTTAATCACCTTCCAAATGATACCCCCTAGATATTTATTATCACGACGATCGTGAACTTTTGACCGTGAAGCTGCCGAATTTGTGGCACTGCCCATATTATTGCAAAAAGCTTACGACGTTACCAAGGGAAGGGCAGATGTTATGGTTGGCAAGTGGTGGCACTGCAGCAGTGGCAGCAGCAATAAAAAATCATATCCTGCGCACAATGGCAAGCTGCAATAATACACTCAGTATCAACATGAGCTCTATCAATAAGTCCAGCCCAAACCGTAGACATAATCCCAACACTTATGCCAACCCTAATATCGTAATGGGTAATAAAGTAAGAAAATCAACATCTGTTCATATCTCTCCATAAAAAAAAAACTATTTTAGCACAACAGGGCTTTTCAGAGTAAAATGTTATCTTGCAGAATGTGTTCAAACAAAGAAAGCTCAGGACTGGCTTTCGCTCTTCAGGGTCTCATCCGGCAGTCTCGTTAAACACGCACGGACTGCTGGGGGGGGGGGGGCAGCTGTAATTGTCAAGCGCATTTTATCGAAACGATGGGGACCCAGCCAGCGGAACAAGCAATAATGCATAGATATGTTGTGAAGCATTACTCGTAAATATTAATACCCTTGTCCGTCTAATGCTGAATGAAAGCCTCCCGCTGTATCGGTCAAGGGAGATCATTTGACCATACACTTCACCATGATCGTCAGTGCAGCTTGGTGAAGGGGGTTTCCCAGGTCCGGTTCAGATATTACTTGCCATGACATTGGGATTGATAACTCGGTGCGCTAACTACCGTGCAACCGATCCACCCCTATGGTTAAATAAATTATTAGATCTCTCCTTCTTGGTTCTTTCGGTAAAGTCACGTAGAATGGAAATAATAAAAATAAAACATAATAAAATAATTCTCACGACGTTTCGGCCACAACGCAAGCAGCCGTCCTCAGGTGAAGAACAGACTCTGTCTTCTCGACAGACCTGTTCTTCACCTGAGGACAGCTGCTTGCGTTGTGGCCGAAACTTCGTGAGAATTATTTTATTATGTTTTATTTTTATTATTTCCATTCTACGTGACTTTACCGAAAGAACCAAGAAGATGAATCCCTGCAGTCATGAAAGCTTTGAATCGAAATTTATTAGATCTCTGTTTGTCTCTACACATACAAATGTACATTTTTTTTAGTCCATCAGTTCCAGAGTAATGTTATCCAACAGCATTTGTTCAAACAAGAAAAACTCTGGATCAGTGCTGACCTTCCGGGTCTCATCAGGAGTCAGACTTGTAAAACAAATATAGCCGGTTTTCCAGATGTTATTGGCCTAAAGCACGTCATATACATTGCAATAATGGAAAATATTCGTGAGGAAAGCCCCTCGCCTCATGAACTAAAACAATATTTACTTTTAATGTGGAGGCAGAAACAAACGGAGGCCTATTTATTTTATGAATCATAATGTACCACGAAAGCGTATTATGAGTTTTTATAATCCCAATGGGGCATAACCCTATCCTAAGCTTATAATTATAACCCTAACCATAACATCACTCTGCCCTATCCACAACCAATTGTAAATGTGTATTTATACATGTAAAAACTATAAACTATTTTTTATTTTACTTGGTAAGGCTCACTGAGCTGTACAGCTCTTTTTCAGAAGTGACCTAGCCACAAGTGAAAGTGGCTTATCATGTGGAAATTTACAGCAGCCAAATAATCGAAATGCATGTTTCTAAAACTGGAGGACCCAGAGAAAAATCCACGTGACCACAGGAGGAAAATTCAAACTCAAGATGTACAGCAGGCGTAATGGTCGGGAAAGAACCCACGACCTCCTGTATACTAGGTGAGGAAGTTCATGTCTTGCCACTGAGGCGCCTTATGTGTGTGTGTATATATGTGTGAAGGTGTGTGTGTATATATGTGTGCGTGTGTGAAGGTGTGTGTGTGTGTGTATATGTGTGTGTGTGAAGGTGTGTTTGTGTGGAAATGTGTGTGTGTGTGTATATGTGTGTGTGTGTGAAGGTGTGTGTGTATATATATAAAAATAAAACGATGTTAACCGTGAGAAGTTGGCCCAGGCGAAATTAACAGAAAAACAAAAAAATCTTACATTTTTGATGCAGTAATTCATGATCGGGCTAAGACGAGTTCAAATATTAAACCAGGTGAGAAATGGAGCCATATATGGAACCTGCTCCTGAGAACCAGGTTTATTCATGAGCCCGGATTTAAATGGATTTCAGTGCCAACTCCTTCCCCCTGTATGTATTTTTGTCTCTCTGTGCGACTCTGTGTGTTGTCAAAGTGTACCTGGCCTGGAGCAGGCGTCGTGGTAACGTCACCGTCAATTCATGGCGAATGGTGGCTATTGGTTGTCCGAAATTGTGTGGCAAGTCCTCGCATAACGCGTGGTGCTCACACTACAACGTTTTTTCGCTATAACGCGGTTCTTAAATTTGGGAATGCTTTTTGCACAACGCAGAACGTGCACTGTTGTAACGCGGTTTCTGAGCAGTTGACGACAAACGATTTTCTTGAGCCGCGCGGCTGAGCGGTGTGGAAATTCTGCGTATGATCCAGAATGTGGAATGACACAGTAACGTAGTGGTGGTGTACCCTCATCCCAGTTCTTTGTCCCGCCATGGGATGATTGCTTGCTGATTTTAAAGTGCAAATGTGATTTAAATTTGCATTAACGTGACACTTTTTAAGAACGCATCTACTGTGTTAAACGAGGAATTACTGTATCAGTGTTCACGACAGCTCTGCCTGTAGGCAACTGGCAAATGGAAAATGCAGGCGGTGTCAAAATTGCAAGGAAGAGAGGTTGATTTAGAATGATACGGTTGAGTTTAGGGCTGACCAGACCTTGGAAAACTGCACTTTAGCCAGGAGCAGCCATTTGAGCCATTGTAAGAGACTACTACTATTGGCTGCTGCTACCGCTGTGAGTTGTGTTGCTGTTTTTGTCACAGAGGAAGTTGTTGTTGCTTCTGCTACAACAACTTCTTCTGCGCCAACTGCTTTTGTGTCTCTGCTATTGCTGCTACCGCTATTGTTGCTGCTGTTGATAATGGTGATACTGCTGCTGCTATCACTATTGTTGCTGCTGTTGATAATGGTGATACTGTTGCTGCTGCTACAACGTCTGCTGCTCCGACTGCTTTTGTGTCTCTGCTACTGCTGCTACCGCTATTGTTGCTGCTGCTACAATTTCTGCTGCTCCGACTGCTGTTGTATCTCTGCTACTGCTGCTACCGCTATTGTTGCTGCTGCTACAATTTCTGCTGCTCCGACTGCTGTTGTATCTCTGCTACTGCTGCTACCGCTATTGTTGCTGCTGTTGACAATGCTGATAATGTTGCTGCTGCTGTCGCCACTAACGCACCTTTGGGGGCCACCGCGACGGGGCTGGGCGTCTTGCTCTTGCGCGGCGGAACGACGGGCGACTCGCGCTCCTTCGCATCCCACTCCAGTGCCGCCCGCTCCTCCACGGCGATGGAGGAGGAGGCCAGCGGCTGCCCTCCCGCGAAGACCGCGGCGGTTCGCGGCGGAGGCTCCGGCGGCGTGCCCGCACCGTCGTTGTTATCGTCCTCAGTAGGCAAGTTCTCGGTTGGCGACTGCCGCAGGGGGGGGGGGGGGGGGGGGGGGGTTGGGCGGGTAGGGGGGCAAGAAGGGAAAATCAGAAAGGAGAAACCGGAGCAACGGGTCTGATCGGGCAGATCGAGCGGCCTTGCCCAAAGAGTCACCTCTCTCCGTGGTATTACCCCTACCAATGTTGGTGTTTTTCCTTGCCACTGTTGTTGTTAAATGCCGCTGCTGTTCACGTTGTGCGTACATTACGTGCTTGTGTGGTGAAGTGGTGCGGTGTGTAAACGTCAGCACCACAGAGCGGGAGGAAAGGTGGTTGAGGCTTTCAAGTGCATGCTACAGGAGGTCCAAAGTGTCATCATCTGATTCAGTACCTACTGCGGTGTTTCTATGAACATCGGCAGCATTGAAACAAATGTGACCAAGAATCGTTCTCACCAAACCACTCACCCTATGTGCCTTATTAGCCGTAACAGTTGTTCATCAACATCACTTACTGCACTCCGAACACAGCGACCCGAGTTCGAGTCTTGCTCACGGCCAACATCAGTGACGATTATCTGAATTGGGCCTAGACCTCCCCTAGGTCGACTAAACTTCAACCCACCCATACTAGACATACTGGACAATTGTGAAAAAGAGCTTCATAGCTCATCGGATTCCTCCAGTCTAAATAAAGATTCTGATTCTGAATGAGTGCGTGGTGCGGTGTTTATGCAGTAGTACTGGGGAGACAAAGGCGTGGTGCTGGCCACCGACCCCCTCATGTTCGGTGCCGGCCTTCGTAGGCTACACGGGGGATCTTTGTCCATGCACACAAGCGCCTTAGAGTGTTGAGCCCTGTGCGTCACTTACCGACATCTGGCTGAAGTCGGCAAAAGAGTCGCCAAAGCCTACATCTTCAAACCCATCCACTGTCGCAAAGGGGTCACTGGCTGCGGGTATAAGAAGCAATGAACCGAAGTTAAGCACAGGGCCAGAGCCTCAGAGCAACGGTCTAAACCAGGGGTCGGCAATCTGCGGCTCTTTAAGGACTGCTTCGTGATAGTGATTTATCAAGGATCACCGTCTCGTATTCACCGCAGTGCATTGCGGCTCTTTAAATAGAGTTTTTTGTTTTTACCGAATTCAAACAAAAATGCCTCTTGTTGTTATTTTGGTTGCTGACTCCCTGATCCAAGCCAATAGGTCCTCCCAACATGGCCAAAGAGTAAGGCCAGAGCCTCAACCCTTTAGCCGTCACTGCCCGATGCTAAACAACGGTCTAAGCTGACAAATCCACCTATCATGGCCAAAGAGTCTCCCGACTCCCCCTCCATGGTGACACCACTCAAAGTGAATTCCTGCTGCTGCTCAAATAAGCATTGAGGCGGTGCTCATCTCCTGTTTACAGTGCTGAGCCACTGCCGGAAATTCCACATTCCCTTGCTGCGGGTGAAGCTATTCCATAGATCACTGTTGACTTCTCCACTAAGTTGTACTTATTTTACGGGACATGGACGGATGATGGGCTGAGCCAATCCAAAAAACCTAGATTTGAACTCGTAACCTTCCGACTGCGAGCTGTTTTCGCTTTGCTGCTGCCGAGCCGGCTGGCCGCCCAACTCAGCAGAGCTACCCAATGCGTAGCCGGCAAACTCACCAGAGGCCTTGCCAATCATAACTCCTCCTGGCTTGAAGGGGTCGTTGCTTTTAAACGGATCCTAAAAAAATAACCACAACAGATAACGAAAATAATATTCGTGCATTTTCACTTGTCATGAAATTCGAAACGTACACACGCACGAGGGAACTTGCACCACCCTGTGCGTACCAAGTTTGAGTGTTCTGCCTTGTGTATAACAACAATAATTTAAGTTTTATAGAGGGTAATTCATGCTAATTGCAGCTCACAACGTTGTACAATAATAATACGAGTAATCACATTAAGGGCTAAATCCTATCCATTATTATGTAAATTAACACATCAGAAAATAAATATTATGCAAAAAAACAAGCAATCGTATAAAAACTAAACGTATAAATGACAAACATCGTGGTATTCTTGACCAATCTGCACCGAAAAATGTACCAAAAATATCAAATAAGTTTTGATGAGCAAATCAAGCAGGATATGCCCCGATCTCTTCAGATCCCAGAAGCCAAGCAGGCTTTGGGCCCACGCAGGGTTTGGATGGGCGACCACCATGCCCAACAACGAGGCTGTCATCGGGCTTGCAGCACTACGCGGTGGGCAGCGGAGGGTAGAGCAGGAAAACATTCCACTGCCGTTAAATTTCGATTTAAAGCTTTCGTGACTGCAGGGATTCGTCTTCTTGGTTCTTTCGGTAAAGTCACGTAGAAGGAAAATAATAAAAAAATATAAATAGCTAATCGAGTCTCTCACCTTTCTGAAGAGATGCCGCGACTCTAAGACCTGTTCTTCACCTGAGGACGGCTGCTTGCGTTGTGGCCGAAACGTCGTGAGAATTATTTTATTATGTTTTCTTTTTATTTTTTTATTATTTCCCTTCTACGTGACTTTACTGAAAGAACCAAGAAGATAAAACATTCCACTGCCGTGTCATTGTCTCCCGAAATCTGTGCTGCCCAAATTCACCAAACCGCACCAATCGCCGTGGTCGAGTATGTCCGAAGGATCACCATGACCCGCGTGGTGTCGGGGGGAGGAACCTCATCCAGCAGTGGATTGACTGAGCTTTTGGACTCATTGAAGAAATCTGAGATAAACAATATGAGCAATGACTTCATACAATCTTACATTTTTACTCCTTCGTCAGGTTGCTATGATGGACGAGCAAATTCATCCTGATTTGAAGAAACTAAAATCTACTTAGCTCTTAGTGAATATGTCTTTGTTAAATATTTAGAACTGTTATTAATATTACATGGAGCCAGTGGCGGATACACGGCAGGGATATGGGGGGCAGGGTGCGATTAATGCGATTGTCCTTAAAATTGGAACTTAAGACCTTCAAATCGGTACTTTATCTATATTTAAATTGGCCTTTAACCCTTAGTTCTGGCCGTTGGCCCTGATTCTGATTTACCTCTTGCTTCCATGCACACCGCATTGGGATTCACAAAAGATATGAGCCTTAAAAATTCAAATTTTAATTTAAAAATACATTGAGAATTTTCTTGAATAGCCAAGGGCACTATATAAAAAAGCATGACATTTCATGGGAAGTTTGGAGATGACAGCACATCGCCACATTGGCGAGATGTTAACTGCCTTGCCTGGTATGAAGGAGGTTGTGGGTTCGATCCCGACTAACGCCTGTATATTTGGAGTTTACATGTAATCCCCGTGATCGTGTGGATTTTTCTCTGGGTCCTCTGGGGTTTTTCCTCCACATTTAGAAACATCTGTGTATTGTATGTGGCTGCTACACATTTCCACATGATAAGTCACTTCGTTGAGCTATCATTTGTGGCCAGGTTGCTTATGACAACACATTCCTGCGGAGGGAGCTGGTAGGAACGTTGGGTTTCTCGGTCAATGGCCAGGGTAAACGGCGGCGTGGTGTATTCCGCAAATATGCCCGACTGTGAGGGCGGGCACAAGCCGGCGTGAGTAGATTAAACGTTGAGTTTTATAAGGGCACCACGGGGTGACCAGCCCCTCCCCACCCAGCCCCACCCCTCCCACCCCCACCGTTCCCACCCAGCCCCTCCCCACCCTCCCCTCCCCACTCAGCCCCACCCTCCCCACCCAGCCCCTCCCCACCCAGCCCCTCCCATCCCACCCAGCCCCTTCCTGCACGACAGACGGATACAATAATCCCCTGTGGGCTGGTGGAACCAGGAGGTTCCTACCAGTAAAAGAGCTACATAGCTCAGTGGGCCTTACCTGGTAGAATAAACATTTTTTAGTTTCAAATGTAACTTTGTCGTGACTTAAAGCTTTCGTGACTGCAGGAATTCATATTCTTGGGTCTTTCGGTAAAGTCACGTAGATAGGTTTCTTTGAACATATTATTTAAAAAATATGTAACTTTGTCGTATCGCAGAATAGAAAGGGTGGACCATGTTGGAGCGTACCGCAGAATCGGTGGGAGCGGCAGAGGTCTCAACGGTCATGACGAAGGGGTCAGAGTTCAAGGCGCTGAATGGGTCGTCCTGGGAGGCAGGGACAGCGCTGCCATTGTCACTGCTGCTGTTCCCAGCTGGCGCCGCGGCAGGAACGGCGCTCGCGTTGAAGAACTTCTCCTCCGGCTCGCTCGCCGCAAATGGGTCGCTGTCCTTGAAGGGGTCTCCGCCAAACGGGTCCGACGAGAAGCCTGCGTGTGACAGCAACGCGGGATGTGAGCTCTCCATCGCACGAAAATGACACCAATTGGTTGAAATTTATTGGTTGCTCGGTCGGTTTTTCGATGGCTTCGATATGCTGGGAGCCCAAGGGACATTGGCTCTTGCCGGTTGTCCCTAGTCACTAGTGGAAATTCCAAGTTCATATGGTAGGGTGCAGTCTTGTTCACAGGACAACCACTGCTGGCTTCATCCAACACACCGGTATTAATTGTGTGATGATGGGCCAAGTTAACCACCTGAATAGGTTCTGAGTCGAGCGCTCTAACGGCTCGTGCCAAATAAAGCTTTTTACAATGGGCGGCAATGAAAAAAAACATGACAGAGCCGACGATGCTTTGTATAGCACAATATATAACGGAGGGCTGAGGGCGCAGGTGAGTGCAAAACTGGCTCGGTATTGGACAAATACCTGGAGAAGTGTCGTCCGTTGCAAAGGGGTCACTCTTAAATGGGTCATCTGAAGGGCAAGAACAGCAGTTAATCAAAACGTATTTACAAGGGGCACTGGGAAATTATCCATCGACGCACGGATGGCTTTACCTAGACACACTCGTACATACTTGGTAGGTAACTGTCTGTTGTCTGTGTGTACATGTGCAGCCTCCTGTGCCTCCAGCGTAGGTATTGAGGGGCCAGTGGAGAAAATAACGACTTACGGCCTTTGAAGGGGTCTTTGAATATTTCGTCCGCCTTGAACGGGTCGCTGGAGGAGAAGAGTGAAGAGTCTGCAAATATGGGTGGGGCGCTGCGGAACGGATCATCCTGCGATGGACAAAGACAAAGACCCCCTGTATAGCCTGAACAGACTGTTGGGGCAAGTGCTGTTAGCGAGCACCTATGAAAGCCGGCACGGCACACGAGGGGGTGGGTTGCAAACACCACGCCCGTCCGCCTTTGTCTCCCCAGAGGTGATGTTTACACACGACACCAGGTACTGCGTTGGACGCATAAGCGTGCGAGCAACAACAAGCCCAGTGCTATGGGATACGATCAAACCTTCGTGGCAGAGGTAGTGCGATGCATGTCCTTTGACAAAAACAACATCTCCGATTCATCATTGTTTTTGTGCCGTTCTCCCCAGTCAGATCGCGTACTTAAAATGTGTGTCGCACACCCAACTCCTCCTGTTCCTCCACCCGACACAACCTAATTAATAAATCTGTCGCATGATGAACAAATGTGGCCAATTTATGACCGCTTCAGTAGCGCAATATGTGTGTTGTTGTTGCTGGAGAGCGATCTGCACAACATTTCACAATTGGGTAGTTGGACGTTTCACTGGTGGTCACAACCAGCATCATGATGCACGTTTGTTCACCACGTGACAGCCTAATTAATTGGCTGTGTTCAGCAGTGCATTAAACAAAAACATTATCATCATCATGATCCATAGGCAGATCTCCCGTAGGTATCCACTGCACATTTCGTAATTTCTTTCCACTTTTCCTCTATCTTGTGCCAGCATGCTCAAGTAGTGCACATCTGTCTGGCATCAATCTCTTATGTCGTCATCAAGCTATTCTCTTTAAGGTCTTCCTCTATTTCTGGTTCTTGCCATTTTTCGGAACAAGACACTTTTAATTTTCTTTTTGCTGTCTATAGAAGAAGGACGTATTTCATACATCACGAGTTGGTCTCAAGTAGAATCTTGGCATGCCTGCTTACCAGATCCGGGTTGTTCTCCTCCATCTTGGTTTCTGTGATGCCGGAACTCACGCTCAGCCCACTCATGGAACTCACAGGGCTGCTGTTGGTCTGCGGGAGATGGTACAATGGTAAACAAAACAAGAAACAGATGGGGGAAATACAAGCGTGCATTTGTACGAATTACACAATGCTTTCCAATGTGCAGTTTTGTTTTCGGAGGTACTCCAAACAACTTATGAAACAAACACATATATTTTTTTACCAGACACGGGCCACTGAGCTATAAATGATAGCTCAACTAAGTTGCTTATTACGTGGAAATTTATAGCAGCCAAATATTCTAAATGCATGTTGATTCTAAATGTGAAGGAAAAAACCGGAAGAACCGGAGAAAAAAACCTCGCGACCATGGCGAGAACATGCAAATTCCAAATCTACAGGGATCAGGATCGGGAACGAACTCACGACCTCCTGTAACCAGGCGAAGTAGTTAACATCTCGCCACCGTGCTGAGAGACAAGTGACTCCAATGAATGCGGCGGTAACGGTAGCTAGCTGCCATGCCGGGGCCAGAATGCGTCAATGAGAGGCCGACGCGGCCCGGCCGACTCACGGTGGCGCCGACGGCCGCGCGGTCATGATCGGACGACGTTCTGCCGTCCACCGCCTCCCCAAGGCTGCTCGTCTCCGCATCCGGTTGTTCACCGTTCTCCGCGCCGCTGGGAGTGGTGTTGCGCGGGGCAGTGGCGACGGCGTTGTTATTGTTGTTAACGGCATTGTTGTTGTTGGCGGTGATGGCAGCGGTGGTGGACGGCAAGCGGAAGGCCCGCATGGGCGGCGTGCCGGGCGGGCCGGGCGACACGGGCGAGCACGACTTGGTGCTCGTGTTGCTCTGGCGGCTGACGCTGCGACGGATGCTGCGTCGCTCGCTCTTGTGGATGAGCTCCGTCAAGCACACCTTGGTCTGCCGATGCAATAATCGGAGAGATATTTACGTGCAGTGTATATAATACAGGCGGTCCAAGCTTTTACGACACAATAAGTTCCTGGAAACCCCGTCGTAAATCAAACCCTATTTTCCCACAGACAGTTGAAATGCCACTTGCGGATGTGCTTTTCCTTTTACCAGCCATATTTAAGAGGGCTTCATCGGTAAACATCCACAAAAACACTTGAAAATAATGAAAGCTCCACACCCAGTCACATCAGAAACGAGACTGACTCGATTCAAATGTGTTCAGAGTAATGTTGGAAGATGCGTCGTAAATCAAGTTTCTGTGTCGTAAATTGATCCATGGTGGCATTACTTAAACATTGTAATTAATTATCTACGTGACTTTACCGAAAAAACCTAAGAATATGAATCCTTGCAGTCACGAAAACTTCAAATCTAGAATTGTAATTCAGACCGATGTAAACCAAAGACCACCTGTATTTTGGCCATGTTGCTGATGATCAGGGTAATCCGAAAAATCAGAAAATGTGGCCTAGATGTGAAGATTCGGATTATCTGAAGAGTAGCTTGTTTCAGTTTAATCTGAAAACATTGGAAGTAATATCATTAATATTAGACCAATTCCTCACTTTTCCTGACAAAAGTGGTGTCACGTGCCATTGGGTGAGGTCCCCTTCATCAGCACGAAGAAGACAAGTAAAATTATAACCGAATATCCGAAAAATATATGAAATTTCCCCTAAGATCCAAATATCTAATATCTGAAACATATCCCGAGAACACATACATAAGTCCACTAGAGGTTACGGGAAAGTATGAGGCTTTAGATACACACAAACTACCACACCACTCTCGCATACAAAGACAAACATCCCCATTCAGCCTTTAACAGATCGTTTCGCCAAGTGCTGTTATAGCAAGCATCAAATAAGGCCGTACACAAAAACAGTAAGACAAAGCTCCCCAATATTGCCTTAACGGACTGTTGGGCTAAGTACTGTCAGTGAGCACCTATTAAGGCCAGCACGGCATGCGATGGGGTAGTGTGGCCAGCAGCACGCTCGGCCGCCTCGCCCCAGGTCCTCATTTGAGGCTGAGGCCCATGACCAGTTGAGATAATCGTCACTATTGTTGGCGAATTCGGGTTGCTGGGTGCATGGCGTGCTAACTGCTGTACTACCGCTACCCACACACAGTAATCACACACATTCACACTCGCACAGTGATACACACGAGAGTGAGAATCCAAGATATCACCCACTCGGCATATGACAAATCATCAGTTATATTTAATTTCACTAAAATCGTCATGTGAATGAAATTGTGTATGTGGGAATCTATTGAGGATGATTTATGCAACCTATACTTTGTTATTGCATTTGGGCTAAGGGACCCAAAGCTATTATAGAGTCTCGGACCAAAAGAGACAAAAACACAACAAAATGAACGTGATTTGGCAAAACAAAAGACATGAAATAAATATCTCATCTTGAATCAACTGAGGACACCTAATCATGGCAATTCACTGAGCCGGAACGTGGGAGTTAAGGCGAGTGGATCTTACACGTTCATTGCCCCCACCAGGCCCATCATCACCGAGACAAAACGTAATTGATTCTCGAATCATATCACAATCCTGCTATTGTGGCAATTTATAGAACCTCTGGAAAGGGCAGTGGGGGGGGAAGGTGGTCAATCATTACGGGTTCACCGCCTCCGCCAAACCCATCAACAGCGGGGGAGAAAAAAACCCACAAAACAATCGATGCTGGACGCCAATCGCCGTCGCCAGAATTGCGGCAAACCATCAAGTTGTCCGAATCGGACCCCGGCCACTCACCTGCCCCACCTCGCTCTGCGCCTCCGCCACGGAGGCAGTGATGGCGTCGAGGCGCGCGCCGCTCGCCTGCACCTCCTGCTCAAGCCGCGAGCGCTGCTGCCGCAGGCTCGCAAGCAGCGCCTGAGCCTCGGCCATCTCGTGGCGGCCGGTGCGCACGCCCTCCTCGTGCTGCGCCATCTGCGTCTGCAGCGACGAGATCTGCGGGCGGGCGGGTTTGAGTAGGTTAGCGTGCGGCACGACCCAAAAACACATCGGTCGGCCACCTTGCACTGGCGCATGAGACAACTGTATGGATCCAACTCCTTGGTGTACGGCCCATTGGACACGTCCCATCCTTGGCTGCCAAGCTGTTATCATTCACGAACATCGGCAATCATCCCTTCCAGGGATGTCTTTTACCTGTGTATGTTTGGGGCGCCGCAGTGGCAGGATGTTAACTACCTAGCCTGGTATGCAGGAGGATGTGGGTTCGATCCCGACCCTGATGCCTGTAAATCTGGAGTTTGTATGTCTCTCTCCCTGTGGTCGCGTGGATTTTTTTCCGGGTTCTCTGGTTTTTCCCTCCACATTTAGAATGAACATGTGTTTTAGAGTAATTGGCTGCTAAACATTTCCACGTGATAGGCGACTTCGTTGAGCTATCATGTGGCCAGGTAACTTCGGAAAAAGGGCCATATAGCTCAATGGGCATTATTCGGTAAAATAAAAAATATTTTTTACTTAAATTTTTAGTTCATATTGTCTTATTCACGTGTTCCATTGTCTGTCTCTCACTGGAAGTTCAAGCATGTAGTCCCTCCAAGCTTCTTTGTGAAATGTTCCGTTTTTGTTTTATGTTCTTCGTTCATGTTTTTCATTTATAATCCATGTCCCAGCATAGTTCTTCCAACAATCATTCCAGTTGGGCCACATATATATATAAAATTAGCATGTGCTGGCAGGCCCAGAGGATGTTATACGACACGATTAGCACGTCTGGCTACGTACGATGCGAAAGAAGTTCAAAATACATACAAACGGTAACATCACGTTGCCTCGTGAAATAAACCGAACCTTGCCTCTTGTCATCAGCTCTCTCTTTGCGTCTGGCCTATCTATCAGTCGCCCAAATGATCTGTAACTCTCATCTACGGCTCTGGAATATATACGCAATCGTAAATTATGTGCAAATACAAATTCACTGTAGTTGCTCTTCAACACTGGTCATGCATCACGAATGACTTCATAAAAAAATTAGCAGACTATTTTAGCAATCCCGCTTAGATGATGGGCCGAGAGTTGAACTCCGACAGACATTTGAACTTGTGACCTTTGAAGTCTGAGTTGAGTGTAAATGGCTTTGATCTCATAAATGGATTGACCATCACAGCCCTGTAAGCCTGCAGAGTATCGTACTTCACATTGATTTGGAGGCTGAAAGCTGACACGCTGTAATTGCAGCTCAATGAAACATTTATTTCCAAAAATAGAACATTAAAAAGTATTTAGATAATGTAAATACATTTATAAAATGCGACATGTCCCAGTGGTAATTGAGTTGAGGGGGTTTGACATGCGGATGTCAAGATTTTAAAAATAAAATACAGAACCCAAAAATAAAATAATCACACGGCGTGCAAGCTCTCAAATTTAAATTTAAAGCCTGCGGCAGAACACAGGACAAAAATGAAGGGCAATAAAATATAAATAGAGGAGAGGAGGCAAAGTGTAAGCAGCGTCTGCGGTAGGTCGCTATTCATCAATTTTTTGTATATTTAGTGCCAGAAAGCAAGCCGCACTGCACCACTTTGCTGCTAACAGCTGACCGCCGCCATCTCCCGTTGCATGCCGAAGCGAGCAACGATATTTCTTTGCAGGCGCGAGCTGTAATCTGGCTCGGGACTCGCCAAACCCTTCTTCCGTGATTACACCTTCCGGGAAGGCAGCGAGACCATCGAGTGTGTAATTATATTAACAGTCATTTATAGCTCCACTCTTTGTCAATCCAATGCTTGGAAGAAAGCCTCCCCGTGCCGTGTTTGGTCATGGGGGCTGTTGGACCAGACTTTGCCATGCTGGTTTGTGGTGGTCGGTGAAGGGGAGGGGAGGGTTGGTGGCTAAGACCGGTGAAGATTTTACTCAACCACTAATGTTAGCAGTGACTGGGACTCAAGATTATCCGGTTCATGGTGTGGTGCGCTAACCACACCACGACTAAGTTCTGTGCAATTATACGCTCCGGTAATACCCTGAGAGACATTGTAAAGATTTAGACCACCATCTCATAAGCGGTGCCCGCACATGTGTGTGAGTAATGTTCTAGGCTTTGCATAGTGCACGTGTCCAAGTGTGTGTAGGGGTGGTGTGTGGGGAGTGATAGTGTAGCGGTAAGCACGTGATGATTATCTGAACTGGTCATGGGTCTCCCTTAGGTCGACTCAGCCTCAAATGAGTACCTGGTGTGACGTGTAAACATCGCCACTCCGGAGACAAAGGCGGCCAGGCATGGTGTTGGCCTCCCACCCCCTCATGTGCCGTGCCGGTCTTCATAGGTGCTCGCTAACAGCACTTGCACAAACAGCCTGTGTAGGCTATACAGGGGATATTTGTCTTTGCATGTGCGATTACATGCGGGTGGGAGTATATGGATGTGTGCATGCGCATGTGTTTGTATGTGTACGTGTGTGCAATAGGATGAGTGGAATTGTAGATTAACCAGAATCACACTGCACTACGAACCTGACGACCAGAGCACGATTCCCGGCCAATATTAAGTGACAATTAACTGATCTGGACATCTCTTCGGTCAACTCGGCCTCAACTGAGTACCTGTTGCGGTGTGTCAACATCGGCACTGGGATGGAAAAGTTGGTTGTGCATGGTGGGATTGGCCAACACCATCCTCTCGTGCGCCGTGCCGGCTTTAAAAACCGAAACTACAAACTAGTTAATCCACAAGTTGGATAATCCGCCCAGCGATCATCTAGTGTCACTATCGATTAAACTATTTTTTATTTTACCAGGTAAGGCTCACTGAGCTATATAGCTCATTTTCAGAAGTGACCTGGCCACAAATGATAGCTCAACGAAATGGCTTATCATGTGGAAATGTACACCACCCAAATACTCTAAACGCACGTTGATTCTAAATGTGGAGAGACAAACCGGAGGACTCGGAGAGAAATCCACGCGACCACGAGGAGAGAGACACGCACACTACAAACATAGAGGCATCAGGGCTGAGATGGAACCCATGACCTCCTATATTCCAGGTGAAGTAGTTAACATCTCGGCACCGTGGCATCTAAAAAGGAGCTCACAAACAGCACTTGCCTCAACAGTCTCTGAAAGGCCACAGCGGGGGAAAATCTGTGTGATTGTGCGTGCGCTCGTGCGTGTGTGCGTGCGCTCGTGCGTACGTTACCAGGTTGGCCTCATTCTGGCACTGCCGCCGCGTGTCGGCCAGCCTCTCGGCCAACTCTGCTCGTTCCGTCTCGAGCTCGGACGCCCGCCGCTCCGTCTCTTCCCGCGTGGCCGCCAGCGCTCGGAGTCGACTGCTCTCTCTCTCCAACTCGCTCTGCAGCTCCTGGGCAGAGCGACGTTGCCACCATTGGCACCAGCAGCAGCAACAGCAGCACGGGCATGAGCATCAGCATTGACACTTGCAACAGTAGTACCAAACAGCACCATCGGTAAACGCAGCATCATCGTAGAACAGAATCACAGCAAGCTTCACCACTGTTACTGGACTTACTGTAACCAGCCTCATTATCATCACTAGCACCCGCATGAGTGTGTGCACCATCAGCATTGGCACTTGCAGTAGAAGTACAAAACAGCACTATCGGTAAACGCAGCATCATCGCCGACAAAATCACCGAAAGCCTCACCACTGTCACTAGACTCACTGTAACCAGCCTCATCATCATCATCATCAGCACCGGCATGAGTGTCATACAATCAAGGCTGGCGCTAGCAGCAACCTCAGGATAGTTCTGCACATAAGTCACCCTCAAAAGTCAACATTTCAAATTCATCCGAGTCGCACATGAGTACATGTACAGTCCTTTTGGCAATCCACCGCTGGATGAAGGTGTCTCCCCCCCCCCATATCACGTTGATCGTGGAGATTATTTAATCATACTTCATCACACTGGTTAGTCAGTGGCTTCTGGTGAAGGGGCGAAGAAGAACCCAGGAGCAGTGCGTGTGTGTATTTATATATATATGTCACTTGCCACTGATGTTAGCCGTGACCGAGAATGCAACTCAGGTGATGGCCGGGTTCACAGCGCAGCGCACGAACCGCTACCCCACTGCTCTATCCGCAGTAGCTATCAAATAATGTGGCATTATACTCGCACAGTTGTGACATAAATAAAACGGGTTCAACCGCTGTGCTGCACCATTCCCTGCAGCCCTTTCGTTTGTAACCCAAACTCGACAGCCGAGGAGCCAGATTTCATTACCTCGCACGGATTATAGAGTTTGGAAAGTCCAGCCGTAAGAGGCTTCCCACGGTGAGAACTGATAAGATTAGTGGCACGCTAAAGTTTGCCATTTCACTGGGATCTGAACAGCTGTCTTACGATCTGACCAGCTGTGCTTCACATTTAGGCACGCGGGGGCATGTCGGAAAGAGGATTTCCGTTGTTTTCCAGAGTTTAGACTTCAGATTTATTTTTCCCTTTAAAATGAGCAAAACAGCTGGGTTGTGCAGGAGACTTATGCATTTTCAGCGAGAGAATCGAGCAGATGGCGTGGAATACGACCAACTATTCGGGTATCCTCGGTTTGAAAGCCGCATTTCAACTACCGGTGATTAAACTGGGTTCTCAAGTGTATGGAGTTAATAGTCTTAGTCTGGTCACCGATCATCGCAGGAAAGAAAAACATCAGGTCGAATTTAGTTTTTTCCATGATTTATAGCGGGGAAAGTGCAGCAGCACCCCCACCTAGTGTTTCGATGAGAGGTCACTTGGAGTGACCTCAGAAATAGTTCTATGACGTCACCATCCACAGGCACGGTGGCGTTGATGGCCCCCCGCCCTGCAAGAGCTCCGAAAGGAAATTGCTTCGTCTCATGGCCTGGAAAGATGCCAATAGTACAATTGGAATAAAATTGAGAAAAATATGAAACCAAAACATTACAAAAAAATATACCAAGCCTTGCACTGACACAACAACTTGGACACAGTCCACAAGATCTGCCATGCTGGCTCGGGGGGGGGGGGGGGGGGACGATGATGCTACAATAACACCCATGGTAGGCACTTGAGCTGGCATTTTATGAATTCCTGAGTTCGACTCCTCGTCGACAACTGGAGAACAGACTGGTAGCTTGAAATACTCGACAATTACAAATTGGCACTGATGAAGACCTTGAGCACTGTGACAAACCACACTAATCTCCGGGGGATTCGACTTGGTTTCAAATGAATTCTACAAATGTCCCCACGTTAAAAAATATACAAAAATGTATAGGCTATCGGCAAACTGCCATTGTAGTCGAACATTTTGAAACGACATTCGTTTTAGCGGGCCAACTCTGGACTGGTTTTGACCTTCTACGTCTCATCAGCAAAGTCAGGCCAATGGCATCAATTTTGTTATTCACTCTTTGTTCTGTGCTTGTGAGCAAGGTTGTTTCAAAAGTCAAAGTGTTTAACCCTCTAATGTGTGAAATTATTAAAAGCAAAACCCTATATATAATCTAGATTTGAAGTTTTCGTGACTGCAGGGATCCATACTCTTTGGTTCTTTCGGTAAAGTCACGTAGGTATAAAATAAAATAAATAAAATCACGACGTTTAGATTGCAACACAAGCAATCATCATCAGGTGGGAAAACCACAGCAAAACATTTTCTTGCTGATTTCCAGGAGCAGAGGAAACCTCCTTAATATCTAGAATATGTTGCCAAAACATTTCGTTGTCAAAATAAATCATTGGCAGTGGATACGATGAATGACAGGGTTCATTATTTTCCTGCTGAAATGAGAATTTGGAGATGGCAATCTCTGATTGCAGTCCTTCGCCCATGGTGGATATTCCACGTTCACATGGCAGCAATCGGTAAACCCAGATGAGACAGTTGAGCTGCAACGGATCTCCCCGATGGGTTTTTAGCTCTCCGATCGGAGAAACCACTAAACGATTCCAAAAAAGTGGTACTTATTTGATCAATTGCAAAGGGATGATGGGCTGAATGGACTACCGGCTGGGATGAGAACTGATAACCTTGTAATAAAATAACCTTAACAGCCCCGTATACATTTCAGACTGAAAATAGATTTGCAGTTCACTGATATTACATCTCCACGGTTTTATATATATTTCTTACATTTCTACAAATATGCCTGTGCCGCATGAGAAATATCGATATTTAGATTTACGAGTCGGCGATGTGCGAAGAGGAAGGGTCTCACTGCATTGGTCATTTGTCAGATTTGACAGGCACAGCTCAATAACAGCCACCACACCACATAAAGCGACGGAAATATCAGCGATGGAAGGAGCCCTGGAGCACTCTGCTCTTAACCCGACCACGTGAGTTCGATACCCGGCTGTGGATAAAGTCACTGACGAAATGGTTATCCCCTTTGACCAACCCCGTTGCTGACCTTCGTGAAATATGGCAAAACATTCCCCACAAGCTCCACGGCATGGCGAGGCCTTCGTTCACCAGGGAATTGACTGAGGGGCTGAAAACAAATCACGGTAAATTTTTTACCTCTTTCTGTCAGCCCTGGGGTCAAATGCAAATTTAAATGGGCCATATGATTTATTAATGTAACCGCATTCAGCGTTGGGTGACGTCTGTACATAAGCATGCTCCAGCCTCCCCAGTCTGATAATCAGTATGCCACTGTCGTTCATCAGTCGAAGAGCCGAATATTTTTCATGATCGGCTACATTGCTCTATGTAATATTTCAGGGGAACATTACCATTCCCGCGGTAATGAAAATGCACATCCAGACTCCAGATATATAGTGTACGGCATTGAATGCCCCACATATTTTGAAATATAAAATAAAACCCGCCGAGTTGTGATATCCCTGGACGACAAATCTCTGAGCCCTGAATTTAAGTACAATCTTTTTTCATGAGAATATAGTGTATCTGGGATGGAGCAGAAACACAGTGGTTAGCGCACTGCGCCATGAATGCAGCGACATAAAATTAAATTCCCAACAAGGGCGAACATCAATGGTGAATGTTATCTGAACTGATTCTGCATCGCCTCCCACCCTCACTCCATGCTGCCCAATCCCTGAACTTATCATCATCCCGCAAAAAACAGAATGATCAAAGAACTCCCACCCCCACCCCCCGTGACTGACACGGCATGGAGAGACCTTCATCCAGCTGTGAATTGACAAAAGGTCTGCACATTATTCGTTTCCTTATTATAATTACATCACAACCGTGCTGTTGGAATCAGGATCACGAGACGGAGAAATGTTCTTCCAGAATTCAGAGCCGGGAGAATAAGACAATGCACGCACAATATATTGGGGGAATAGCCCTGCAAAACAACAGTTCATGATTTAGTCGGGTGGTGGTGGACGTGGTGGCTATGCGTGCCTGTAATCCAGCACTTTGGAGGTGAAGGACAGGGTGGGGGAGAGTGGAGGGTGGGGTGGGTGGAACCCACAGCCTGCTTGAACGTGCGTAGGAAAATTAACGTGTGGTCTTTAAGGCGGCTGACACTTGAAATGAAGATGCCACTAACTAGGGCTAGTGTAGAGTAGCAGTGAGGCACGGGTGGATTGATTGAGAATGAAGGGGTATCTCTGGTGTGGATAGAGAGGTAGAGACACCGAGTTGGCTGTGTCAATGATTTAAGCTTAGCCGGCCAGGGTCAGCGCTCGCACGCCGACAGTAGGCAGAGCACACCCTTCACAGTTAAGTTGTTTGGAATGGATTATTCACATCGATTATACTTGTTCAGCATTAAAATGTAAATATTTTGGTAGCCCTCAACGAGATGAATGGCATAGAAGGCAATATAACAGTTTGTTCTCTCTCTCTCACTCCATACTTTTTTAAGAGCGTCTTTCATTGAAATATCACAAAGCAATGTACGTGAGAAATATAGGTATGTGTCTGTGTATTCATGAAATGTAATATACACGTGTACGTGTGTATGTATGCATGTGTACAATGGGAACAGTAGTGTAGCAGTTAGTGAGCTGCACTATGAACCCGTCAACCCGAGTTCAATTCCCGCTCACAGCCAATACCAGTAACGATTATTTGAACCGGTCCTGGGCCTCCCCTAGGAAGACTCAGCCTCAAATGAAGACCTGGTGCGGTGTGTAAAACATCGCCACTGGGGGGACAAAGGTGTGGTGCTGGCCACCCACCCCCTCGTGTGCCGTGCTGGCCCTCATAGGTGCTCGCTAACAGCACTTGCCCCAACAGTCTGTTCAAGCTATATGGGGGATCTCTGTCTTTTTGTATGTATGTACATATGTATACGTACAGAGAAATGTGTACATGAATCCCGGCGTTTTAAAATGCAATACATTTTTATTTTAAATCCATCATAGATTATAGTAGATCTGGTCAAGGCAAATATACATTTGCAAAATGCATTTAGAAGGCTGTAAATTAAGATATGTTTTGCGAATATTGCATCATGAAGATAAGAATGACAACGATGACAATGATGATGGGTCATGATGAACAATTACATTATGAAAGAAAGCAATTTTTTCTGGATGGGAACAAAATTGGCAATGTTTAAGCTACGTGTCTGTATTATACTGCGAATGTCTTTTGTCCCATGCATAGTGCGAGTACGCTCCTGCAGATGCCACAAAACATTAAAATGACATTGCAAGCACTGTACGTATGTGGATAATGTGTACGTGCGTGTCATTTTCATTTCATTCATGTCATTCATGGTCTCTTTGGCCCACTTCAGGTGAATAAGTGAATCTGTCACAATGCAAACTCGATGATCACAACAACAATAATAAAAACACAATTATCACCTCCGCACGTTTCACTTATCTTCTTTAGCCCAAGGGCAGGAGTGAGGGACAGTATTATGCACCAAACCCAATGCATGTACCGCACACACATTACGCATGCAATGTGTGTACGGTGCATGTGTGTGTGCAAAAGCTAGTGAACAGCAGTGCAAGAGTGGTTCATGTGTGGGCCTCCCCTGGGTTGGCTCAGCCTTAACTTAATACCTGGTGCGGTGTTAATACATCAGCACTGGGGCGACATAGGTGTTGTTGTTGGCCACCAACTCCTTAGTGCTGTGCCAGCCTTTGTATGTACTCACTAAGAAGCACTTGACCCAATTGTATGTTAAAGGCGATACGGGGGCGGGGGGGGGGTCTTTGTCTTTGGTGTGCATGTATGTGTGCACAATCGTGTATGTGTATAATCGTGTACGTGTACATAATGGTGTGTATACATATGCGAGCAAGCAGCCTGAGTGCGTACGCATACACTTGCGACCACGGAAAACAATGCGCATGTACCAGCGAACCGTCTGCTTGTCAGTGTGTGCATGTACATATGCTCACAATCATATTATGCACGCGTGCGTGTGCGTGAGCGGCGTGCGCGTTCGGTGTCTGCGCGCGTGTGCCCATCAGCGTAATTGTCATAGACGCGTGCGCAATCAGGGCATGTGCATGCGAGCGCCATCATTACGCCAAGCGTGCGAGCCAGTGGTGTGAGCGGTGTGTGTATGTGTACGCGTTGTCAGAGCTATCCAACTGCACACGGTGCGAGCCAGCGTGTGCGTCGTACCTGCACCTCTGCCGCATGATGCTTGTTGGCATCCTCGAGGTCCTTGATCTCAGCCTCTGCCGCGCTTTTCTCCCTGAAATTCCAGCAGAAAACGCTGCCGATGATGTTGAGCATTGCAACGTAAGACGCGACAAGCCCCGTGCCAGACGGCAGCGGCAGTTAGCAGCGGAGGCAGAGGCAGCAACGGAAGAGAAATCAGCACCAGCCGCTCCCCACTGCTCCACCCCCCTACCCACCACCCTCCCTCCCTCTCTCTCCCCCAACCCCTTCTTGCTCACGCAACCTCTAGGGACGCCCGGGCGACAGTATTCGTCGCATCACAGATCGCGGCGGCAGCGACGCCAATCGTTAACGGCCGATGGGAAGAAAATACGAACGCGGGGTATAAATACGGATTTGTGAGTCAAGCCGCCCGGGTAGCGCGTGCGCCTGCCACAGTAGCAGCAGATTAAGAGTACAACGGTGCGCGGTGACTGCTGTGTGCGTGCGTAGGAGCCGCGTGCACGTGCTACGGCAGTAGCAGGGCACGAGCTATTCCGAAAGCGGGAGTCTCTCGCTCTCCGTGCTTGGTGGCTTTCCGTGTAGCTGCCTCGGTCCAACGCACACACAATGATAAAGATCCCCTGCCATATAGCCTTCAAAAGACTGTTGGTGGAAATACTGTTGGCGAGCACCTTTATGAAGGCCGACACGACACATGACGGGGGGCCGTTGGCTGGCACCACGAACGGCCGCCTTTGTCTCCCCAGTAGCGATGCTTACACACCGCACCAGGTACCCATTTAAGGGGCCATCCATTTAGTACGTACGCATGGAGGGGGGGTTAACCCAAATGCGTACATTTGCGTATGGGGGGGTCCACTGACAATATACGTATGCATGGGGGGGGGGGGGGGGGGGTTAGGTTTTGACCGATTTTTGCGATTTTTGCGTACGTACTAAATGGATGGCCCCTAAGGCTGAGTCGACCTAGTGGAGGCCCAGGACCGGTTCAGATAATCGTCACCGACGTTGGCTGTGAGCGGCAATCGAACTCGGGTTTTTGGGTTCATTGTGCAGTGCGAAAATCATTACACTACATCTCCCACACGTACATAAAAGTACACACATACAAAGACAAAAATCTCCAATATAGCCTTAACATACTTTTGGGGCAAGTGCTGTTCGCGAGCACATATGAAGGCCGGAAAGGCACACGAGGAGATGTGTACACACACACACCGACATTTACAAAAGCTTGTTGTACCCTTCAGGGTCTGTTATGTTCACCCCTGGAGGCAGATGTCATGATCTCTGCTTTTTTCGGATGATATAAACTGTTCAATGCTCATTTCTCATCAACCGCCTGTCTAAATGTCACACGAGCATGAGCAGCTAATGGGCTAAGACAATGTGTTAAGCTCCGTACGTCCTGCCAGGGACATCTACTGAATGCACAGCTACAGTCCTCTCTCATTCCACTGCTTGTTGGCACCTCCCCATGACATCCAGGTCATGGGGGTTTATTTGAACTTCACCGCGATGCGTTGGTAAAGATGGGGAGCATAGAAGCACATTACAACAATGGTTCATACTCGAGATTCTTCTTTTTGGGGTTAGATCGCGTAAATATGAATGTGTCGTTAAGCCCGCCATCACCCGACACAGCCAATTAGTAAGGTTTGTCACGTGAACAAAATTGTGCCAATAAGTTACGAGCTCAGCACACCGCTTGTGTGTTGGAGAGTCAACCCACAACATTTACAATTCGAGTACAACGTTTTGCTGGTAGTTACAATAACCATGCAGGCTACACAGCCTATAACTCCTGTCATACATGGCGGTCAACCATCAAAGCACTATCCATGTTTCACCCTGCTGAGCTTCTGAGATCTGACTACACGGGTGATTTGGTCAAAAGCAAATCTGTTTAATGTGTTCTTTTCAATTGTTGCTGCTGCTAGTGTCATTCGCTTAACGGATGATTTGACCGGGCGGCGCTGCGGTCAGATAACTCTACTCGCAGTCATAAAGTTTGCGAGTTCACATCTCGGCCAAGGGGTTGACTCGGCACCATCATCTCTCAAGGGTCGATAAACCAGATACCACTTTGGGGGACATCAACATCAGCTGCCGTATGTATATATGGGCTGCCGCAATAGGAATGTGGAATTTTCACCAGTGGCTTAGTACTCACAAAGTATACAAAGACAAACAAAGTTCCCCCATATAGCCTTAATAGACTGATGGGGCAAGTGCACCTACGAAGGCCGGAAAGGCACACGAGGGGGTGGGTGGCCAGCACCACATCTGGCCACGTTCATCTCCCTAGTGGAAATTTTTACACACTGCACTAGGTACTCATTGGAGGCTGAGTCAACCTAGGGGAGGCCTAGAACCAGTTCAAACATTCACTACTGATATTGGCCATTAGCACAAATCGAACTCAGGTCGCCAGGTTTGTAGCACAGGGCACTAACCCACTGCATCACCGCTCCCCACGATAGAAATGTGGAATCTCCACCAATAGCTCTGTATTTCCAAAGCAAACATACGAGGCCTGACTCACAGTCGCTTGAGCAGGGCAGACACTTTGACTTGAATATACTTGAAGTCTATTTTTGTTCGATAAATATAGGGGCCAGGGTTGAGAATGATTGGGGATTTTAACTTTCAAAGCAAAGGACTGGATGTACACTGCGATTCAGCGATGCCGAAGGTGGGTTTGGTTGTCCCATGTGGCGATGGGAGCTATCGTACAAAGACGGTCACTGCATCGCGCGCGTGGTCAGATACGCGTCGTCTGGAATGTTCTCCTTTCTGAAATTAGAAAGGAACTGGAGCTAATGCACTTTTTAAATCATCTAGATTTAAAACTCATTTCTTTGGAACTGCTTTTGGGCGTTTAGTTTGTTGTCCTTCCCCCCAGCACCTCCGATTAGCACGGTTGGCAATGTACGGTGCAAAAAAAGTTCGACGTACATACATACAAAAAGGCCACCTGCAAGATAATGAATGAGTTGCTGCCGCCACGAAAGAAGCACCTGTGTGGAAGCTACCCGGCCTATCGCTCCACACGAAGCTCTTCTCGACGCTTGGAAAATGTGAACCCCTCTGAAGGAACACCTGGGGACGGATTTGAAACGTTAATGAAAGAACACACGCGCACATTATGATTGTGCGCCCCTTGCGTGGAAGGATTTTTCTTCACTTACTCTGGTTTGCTCCCACAAATAGAACAAAAAATATATAAAAACCTACGATTTAAAGCTTTCGTGACTGCAGGGATTCATCTTCTTGGTTCTTTCGGTAAAGTCACGTAGAATGGAAATAATAAAATAATAAAAATAAAACATAATTAAATAATTCTCACGACGTTTCGGCCACAACGCAAGCAGCCGTCCTCAGGTGACGCTGTCTCCCCGACAGACCTGTTCTTCACCTGAGGACGGCTGCTTGCGTTGTGGCCGAAACGTCGCGAGAATTATTATTTTATTATTTTTTATTATTTTATTATTTCCCTTCTACGTGACTTTATCGAAAGAACCAAGAAGATATATAAAATCCTATTTGAGAACAGGGATGTGGCCACGTGTCTCACAGGTATGAGAGTGCCGAGTGGGCACTGCCGAGTTCCTGGGGTTAAAATCAAGGTGAATATCTGATTTCAAACTCGGTTCTCAAGAGCATTTCATAGTCTCAGCCGAGTCAACAATGACCGCACAACATATTCCTAACATTAAATGTGGTCATACGATTATCGTGGTAAAACTCAAGCCTGGAGAATAAAAGGCGTTGGTCTGACTGCCACACGAGAAACAATTCTCTGAAGCAGGGCTGTGGGATACAATAGGTCTCTTAAAGGGATCTCAAAATTAGTTCTGTGATATCTCTTTCTGCAGGCCGTCCTCCTCTGACACACAGGATGACGTGCCATTCTGTCACAGCTCCGAACAAATCCGTCACATGTGCCGCGTCGATAGCAACATTGGAATGAAATTGTAAAACAATTAATGTTTTACAATGAAACAAGAATTCAATATTAAATGATTAAATTTTGCTCGAGGTCAAGAGATCTTCACGACAAATGCCGTTGGTACCATCACACCTCACCATGGCTTCTTTCTGCTAGCCCCCCCCCCCCCCCCTTACACAGTTAACCCCTGACCTCCAAGATCTGGCTTAGTCTCATCGCCACCACCATATGGCTTTAGATCTTCCCCTTGATATAGTCAACAAATCCTTCAAGGGCCACTCTCACACTCTGACCGTCACCACAATCTGACTTTGGGTCATCTTACCCCCTCTGTCCCCAAAACCACTCCAACGCGTCGCCTCGGTAACCGGCCCTCCTCCAGCCTGCACAGGTGTCCCAGCCATCACAACCTGCTCATTCTGAGTACATCTACAGCACCTTGCTAGCGACTTCCATTCAAACACGTCTAAGTTGTTTACCCTATCCTCCTCCTTGGGCACATATCCCACCTATTATCACCTCTGCTATCTGATCATATCTACAGCGCTTTATGGCCATGTTCTATTCGCATCCTCCAAGTGCCTTATCCCTATCCTCCTCAGTCATGCATGCGTCCTCCACCCACAGCGTTCTCCTCTTTGTGATTACATTTACAATATTTCTTTTTCCCCACGTTCTATTCCAAACTTTCAAGTTGCCTACCCTATCCTTCGATGACATTTGTATCATCCTCTACATGCATCTCTGTTCTCTCCAATTACTTGCCATAATTTAAAATCCAGCATTCTGTTCGAGAGGGATGTCAAACACGATATTGCACGACCGACGTTAAGGCATTCCAAACTTTCAAGTTACCCTATCCTTCGATGACATTTGCATCATCCTCCACATGCATCTCTGTTCTCTCCAATTTACTTGCCATAATTTAAAATCCAGCATTCTGTTCGAGAGGGATGTCAAACACGTTATTGCGCGACCGACGTTAAGGCATTCCAAACTCGCCAGCCAAAAAAAATAAATGAACTGGCAATACAAGAGAAATCTGCGACGTAATTGCGATGATTATAATAATTATTAGGCATTAGCACTCGTTGTCATTAGGGACACCATCTGGTTGGTTCTGTTCAACTGAGCAGCCAAAACTCGATGCCAAATGAGTGCACTACATAAAGAAAAATGTTTCACCGATTTCTTCACTCAGTCACTGGGAGAATTTTCCCAACGCTGCCCATGCATTCAAACGAGGCTCCTTTGTCCAATGGAGATTTTTCTTTGACAATTGTTTACAGAATCGATTGATTTCAAAAGGTGATCGAATCCGGGTCGATTTTAGAAATGAACAGAACCGAATGGCGGGTAAGAACACTCCAACCACGCCAAACACGCTTATGTGACAATCTGTCACGTACAATGGATTATGCAAAAAAAACGTAATGCCACGAATCAGTCCGCTGCTGGATGAAGGCCTTGTCAAACCATGTTGGTCATGGGGCTTGTTTGACCATACCACCACGCTGGTAAGGGTTGCTTAAAGATCAGTAAATCAACTTTTTCTAACACATTTTTTCTAACACTTTTTTTTTTCACGTGCAATTATCAACAATGCTAAGAAACAAGAAAAAAAGACAAGATCACACCGAGCAAACGCAAGCCAAGAGCCTGAGGTGCGACACACGTCACTGCGATGGACAGTGGTGGGAGGAGAGAGGCTAGAAGGAAAAGGGGTTAAACGGAAACTCACCACGCGGCAATGGGAGCCTGGTGCATGGGCACCTTCAAGCAGTCGCAAATCATCCGCAGCATGTCTCAGCAGCGCAAGTTGCAAGTGACGATCCACCACCCTGCGTCTCTAGTTCATTTTTGTTTCCCCCCCACCCTCATGCTCGCCAAACGAAGACAAAAGTAACAAAAATAATATAAAATTCACAACTAAAGGAATAAATCACACTCGTTGATGGCGCGGGGGTTAAACGGCACGCGTCTATTAAACGTAACGCGCGCCGCGCGGATGCACGGCCACTCACGGAGAGGTGCAATCGCTTGTAAAAAAGGGCATGGTGGTGCACGACGAATCTGCGTCGCCCGACTCTCCTCTGCCCGGGCCACGCTGCGCCTGTGAATATCTAGCGACGAGACGAGCCGCGCTCACGCCGCTAATCGCTTGATATCTGCCTGACGGGAAAAGCGCATTCCAGCATTTCTCATTTTTTGTTGCATTTTTTATTTGGGTCGTCCCGCCACACCCCCTTTACAATGAAGAAATGTTGATAGCCTCGTGTCTTTAAACAACACCAAAGACAAAGATCCCCCATAAAGTCTTAACAGACTGTTGGGAAAAGTGCTGTTAGCGAGCACCTATGAAGGTCGGCATGGTCCACGAGGGGGTGGTTGGCCAGCACCATGCCCTGCCACCTTTGTTGGTCACTAAAGTGGCGATGTTTACACACGCCATCAGGAACTCATTTGAGGCGCAGTTGACCTAGTAGGCCCAGGACCGGTTCAGATAATCGTCACTGGTGTTGGTCGTGAGCGGGAATTGAACTCGGGCCACCGGGTTCGTACCGCAGCACCCTAACCACTACACTACCGCCACCACCAACCAACAGTGGCTGTTGAGATTTAACACAATTACAAAACAGCGTGGATTTACATAGCATTATCAACTTGGCCACGTCACAAGACGCTGAACAAACACAGTGGGCACCACTGATCTGCAGAGGCAGTCAGTCATAGGCAGAGGACAAAGATAGAGGTCATGAGCTTGGAGTTAATCAGGGGCAGGGAGCCAACAGCACGAATGACTGTGGGAAGGACGGAAGAGTAAGCATCTATCCTCGGCTTGCTCTCGGTCGACTTAGCCGAAACTGAGTGGTTGATGTGGTCGAGCGGTAAGTCTTTTAATAGGGTTCGATAACTACTCTTGCCCCGACAGTCTGTCGGGCTGAATGGGAGATGTTTGTCTTGAAAAAAAACCGTTGTAATAACATTTTCACGATTTTGTTCTGTGATGGAAAAACATTATTTTCCGTCTTGGCTGCAGAGAGTGGGGTGAAGTGAGTTTTGTTTATATCCATTACAAGCAAGTAGAGAATTACTTTTTTTTTACAAAAAATTATAAAATCTACAATTGCTGTAAAAAATACCAGCGTTACAATAAAAACAGTCAACACTGCGAAGGGTTAAATTAGCAGTACAACAGACTCGAATCATTTTCAATTAACTTCTAATTCACGCGGCGAAATGAGCGGTTTGTAGACCGGCCAAGAGGAAAGGTGTTTCTAATCTGTCTCTAAAATCCACATCTTCCGTCAACTTTAATTTAAACGCCTCTGGTTGAACGTAGCGGCATTTCCCTGGACTGCACGGCCACAACGGCACTGTTTATCCAAGACGTTTTTTTTGTGTGTGCTGGAATCTGACTCGGTTTTTGCAGCTGTGTTTCGTGCTGCGCCTGCGTGTCTGCATCGCAAGGAGGGTGAGAGAGGAGGGAGAGAGAGGAGGGAGAGAGAGGAGCGAGAGGGAGGGCGTTTAAACAATTCCTCCGCTGGACTCGTCCATCATGGACTCAATGGGAATGAGATTAACGAAAAAACCTCATCGCTAACCCAAACACACACGCGCAGCGAAAAAAAACCCAACACAAAAATGAAACAAAAGCCACTGTTTTACGACGTCGGGATTTCTGCAGACTTACATTTTCTACAGACTTGCAAATTAACTAGCTACTTAACTATTGAACTATTTTTATTTGACCAGGCAAGGCTCACTTTATAACAGTACTGCCCTTTATTTACCCAGAAGAGCCTCACTTGAGTCTCACATTATTTTTTAAGAAGGCTCCTTCGCCAGCGGAGTGTTTGACCAATTCCATTGCAGTACAATCAGGATTCATAAAGCATCTTAATGAGACTGCTGTAGAGAAACGGTGAGAACATTCATTTCAGAGGCAGAAGAATAAAGGAATGGTCTTGATCCTGAGCCTGAACTTGAACAAGAGCCTGGTGTCTTTAGACAACACCAAAGACAAGGATCCCCGTATAGCCTCAACAGACAGTACGAATTACTGGTGGGTGTTCTAGATTAGCAGTGGGGGCAGCGATGGTCGCATGAGAAGAGAATGAGCGGCACATGGGAGGAAATCGGAGTACCCGGAGAAAACACACATGCACATATGGCGACAAAACAGTATTCAGCAAGGATGTCTTAAAGGACAGAATGCTGCATTTCTATCTTCTGGCCTCCACACAGGCCAAGCCTGCAACACGTGGTATTCCCAGGCAGTCTCCTATCCCAAGCACTTAACCAGGATCACGCCTGGTTAGCTGCCGGAAGTTCAGGAGGCTGTTGGCGTACAGGGCGACTCGATGAAACGGCAGGTGGGATTGGTGGATCATGCGGAAACTGCACCTGCGGGAATCTGGTTGCCTACCACATCCAGACATTTTTCACAATAAGCAATTGTATTCTTGTTTCTTTCGGTAAAGCCACGTAGAAGGGAAATAATAAAAAGAAAGCAATAAATCGGGATATTTATTTATATATTATTATTATTTTATTATTTCCCTTCTACGTGACTTTACCTAAAGAACCAAGCATATAAATCCTTGCAGTCACGAAAGCTTTAAATCGAAAAATAAGCAATTGCTGAATATATTTGGGGGAGGGGGGGGGGGAACCCACACTTAAAATGCAATAACATTATTGCTCTTGTAGGGATTTCCTTTGTAAATAAGGGGAGAAAAAAATGTGCGCGCGATATATAACGTCAGGATCCGGCGGTTAGTATTAAAACGTTGAGAAGGGCATTTGATGCGACCAGCTCCTGGACACTAAATAAGCGTTCATTGTACCGAAGGCCCACTTAGGATTTACAACACACCCGTTACAGATGGAAAAGGGAAATCAAATACCGCCTTTCCAGATGGACGGAAAGTCTGCAAAAAAAAAAAATCTCAAGCTACGTTAAATACTATAATCCTAACGTTTTTATTCCAGCACAATGCTTTTATGACTCCCGATGCAACGTTAGCGCAATGGTCGTCCGATGCATTGGCTCGCCCGTTTTTTTTGTCGGCACCTGAAAACGTTGACACGCGCTAAAAAAAATGTACGCGGGCGTCGTATTTTTTTTGTGAGCGGCTGAATTGTACGTGCCAAGCAAGCCCTAGTGGCTTCCATGACCTCCTCCTGCACCTCAGGCTTCCAAACGACACAGCATTGGCTCCACTGCTGCCAAGGACAACCCAAGGGTGATGATTAGAGGCAGCTTCACCCCCATACACCCATCCTTGCACTGTTCACCGCCCTTCCTGCCCCATATCCTCTCTCTCCTTCGCCCCCACCCCCTTTGCCCTACACCAGCCCCCTCCACTACGACAGCCTGCGTCTCCCCCCCCGACTCAGGTCCAACCCTCGCCAATGAAAAAGGACGCAACGCAACCGTGGGGCCTGAGGATTCGACAGGCAGGCACGGACGAGGCTGGACTGCGCGGTGACGTTGATAAATAATTTTTCTGGACACTGCAACCTGCGACCTTGAGATCCCTCTCCTCCTGGAGGTTGAGGGGGAAAAATAACAAAGCCAACAGAATGCAACAATAGTAACCGCTAGAATTTGCCACTAATTGACGGAGATGTCGCCATCACGCTTGCGCCAGGCTAGGTGCACTTTGAGGGTGTGACGTGACGTGAGGAAGCCCTGCTCGTGTAAATAATATCTGTACTGCATAACATCTGTACTGTCGTCGGAGGAAGCCCATGAAATAGAGCCTAGCAGCTTATTGGGCCCTTCTTGCTGAAATGAACAAAATCTAAATCTGCTGGCAAGGCGGTCACGGGACAGACCCAGGTGGCATGGGTTTACGGATTGAGATGATTGGCAGACACACCACCTGTGCTCCCCACTTTGCCAAGAACACTCCTGCGGAAATAACTACTTGCCTGTCACACGTGTGCACGCAGAGTAATAAGGTGGATTTATTTGTTGCTGTTCGATATCTCATGCATTTTTTATGACTAATGACAAGCAATTAATTGTTTTAAATGCTTGTGTTATATACTTTATATGGTTCTCTCCCTGCGAATTACATCCACGGAATGCCAACAGATGTACATCTTTGAACAATTAATGTTTGATTGGACAACATTAATGTTTTGAAAGCCAATACACGACACATGCAGTATCTGAAATAATACATCGTTCCATTAATTGGGAATAATGTGTTTTGGGCTGGAGTTGTAGTAAATTTGGGTGTACTGGTATGTCGATTTTGGCCTGGTAACTGGTTCTATTAACATAATACGAAATTATATAAACACATGTCATATTGCTGTTGAAATAAAGTAATCTTTTTCCGTTTCAATTTGTATTATTTAGATGCCTTTTAAAATGTACTCGTCAACATTTAATTAAAACTCGTTGGCTAATTTTCACTGCAGGGTTGTTTTATGATTTGCAACCACTAATATTGAACGAATCGATTTTGGAAAACGCCCCTCTTCCCCCTTGCAAAAGAGACTCAATGACTCAATAGCCTCTCACCCAGATTAAATGCAGGGACTGACTGATTGTTATTGATAAGCATGACAGATGCAGGCATGTACGTATGAATTATGTGCTTGATATGGGAAATAGGTCTGACAGCCTATACATCTAAGAAGAATATTATCTTATGTCTGCATATATTTACGTGCGTTTATTTACTGTACTGTACATGCGAGGCCCTTCTGTCAATCCACTGCTGGATGTTGCATATATAGTGTGTGCACAGGCACACTACCCATAGACAACCCATGTGGGTTGTGGGGGTTATAGGAGTGTACTTCATCACGCTGGGCTGTGCGTATTAGTGAAGTGGGGGAAGCATAGACGAGGGAGCATAGAAGTACAGTACAACAATACGTGTTTATGCATGATGGACACCCGTAAATACAGTATCTCTAAATCAGCTCAAGCCTTCCGTAAAACACGTTACTTATGTGTGACCACCACCACTATGAACCGCTCCCCTCTTCCCCGCCCCCCAGTGATAACCAAAAGTTGCTCCTCTGTGCAGCACACATCTGCCCGCTCCTTCCTTCTCCCTCCTTATCTTCATTCCCCTCCCACTGTCTCATCATCTACGACATCTTGGCCCGGTCATTCCTTCTCCCCCTCCACATCCTGCACCGGCGCTCAGTCTATCTTCCTACTGTTCATCTTGAGCCGTGCCCCCCTCTCCGTCTGTCTTAACTGCCCTTCCCGTGGTGTGTGCCTTGAGTAATAGGCTTCATCTAAGCATTATCCAGGCTCAAAGCCTGCTCAGCTTGTTGGGTGCCGAAGTGACGCCTGGTATACAGGAAGTCGTGGGTTCGATCCTGACCCTGACGTCTGAATATTTGGAGTTCACATGTTCTCCCAGCGGACGCATGGATTTTTCTCCGGCTCCTCCGGTTTTTCCCTCCACTTTTAGAAAGCATGCTTTCAGAGCATTTGGCTGCTATAAATTTCCACATGAAAAGACACTTTGTTGAGCTATCATGTGTGGCCAAATCGCTTTTGAAAAATAAAGTATATGGCTTAGTGTGCCTTACCTGGTAAAATGAAGAGTTTCATAGTTTATAGATTGGGCACATCCTAAACACATCCCTTGTATACATCTAAACGTACTAACTATACACATATACAGTAACGGTGCCTGTGCACACACTATATATGCAACAAATGTAATGACTAACCCATCCTTCACGATTCATCAATTTGTCACGAATAAAATGTACGATTTGCTTTTGCCATTTGATATCGCATTGTCTTCGGTTGCAAACATTAACACATATCATAATTAATTCATCATAATTTAGAATCCCTTTGCCAATTCACTGCCAGATGAAGACCTCCCCAAGCTGTATCGGTCTTGGGGGGTTGTTTGACCATACTTCATTACGCTGGTGAGCACGGGCTGGTGAAGGGGAGACCCCGGGACAGCAATGGAACTTGGGTCATCAGCCTCAACGCAGTGTGCAAACCAACTCAAAAATTTACAGAAATCTGGAATAATCAGGAAATAGATATACAACTGCAAACATGTACTGTGAGTATTAGAATCAAAATTTTATCAATAAATCATTGCATGCCTATTCTTTGGGTCTTTCAGTCAAGTCACAGAGATAGGTTCAAAGACTACGACGTTTCGATCGCGACACAAGCGGTCATCTTTTTTTTTTCTCCGAAGACGACCGCTTGTGTTGCGATCGAAACGTCGTAAGCCTTTGAACCTATCTACGTGACTTTACCGCAAGACCCAAATAAATCTGAATTCCTGCAGTCGCAAAAGCTTTAAGTCAAGATACATATATATAAGGCTAGCAATGAGCCGCAGCAACCGTTGTCATGGAAACACACGACGGGGGGGGGGTAGGGGGTGGGGCTATAAATAGCTCCGTCGTTGCGGTTGCTGACAAACGCCAGCGCCACGGAAACGGCCAACGGAGGAGACGGAGGAGACGCGGTTCGTTGGGCCGGCCGGGACGAAGGAGAAGGGGGGGGAGGCCCAGCAGGCGAAGAGACCACTTTGACCGAATTCAGTCGAAGCAATCGATGAGGGCTCTAGCCATGCAATACAATCTGGATTTACGTGGCGTGTAAATGACTGAGGCAACAACGCCGGCAGAGGACGGACGGACGAAGATTTTCATGTTGCTCTTGAGCCACATTGAGAAATGAGAGGAGAGGAAGCGGTGTCTAACCGCGGCCACAACACGCTGCGGTACGCGGACAACAGCGAGCCATAGGCAGAGAAGATGAGCGGGTGTCAGAGCACTCCTTGAACAGGGGCAGCGAGGAGCGACTGTGACGTATTAGATCATGGATAGCTGTAGATTCTCTATTCATACTGTAACTGTGGTAGAGCCACCTGCGTTACAAGTTCTGAGTTGAAATCCAGTTAGGTGAATGACTCAGTCCATTGCAATTGCATTTTAAGGGACAAGAAAATGAATACCACTTTCTGTACATGGACTAAAATGGTAAAAGTAATGTCTTGCTCAATCAGTCATTGAGACTGTGCTCATCTCCTGTTTGCTGCTTCGAGGCAGTGGTGGAAAGTCCACATATCGATGACGGGAACAAGTCTATTAATGGGCCAACCGCTGTTGACTCCCCCACAAATTGATTCTAATTGTATCAACCCCACAGGGATGATGAGTCCCAGTGGACCTACAGCCAGGATTTGAACTCACAACTTTTCGACTGCAAGCCGCAGACTTTACCGCTTCGTCACCTGGTCAGATTGCCAACGGTGGCTGTCTTATGCAGACAGAGAAATATGGCATTTCCACTGCTAGATGAGGACTACCAGTGAAGGTGAGCGCCCAAGACCCCCTTGAGCTGGGAGACACTTCAATATGTATATGGGCGCAGCCATTTTTCAATCCACTACTGCATGAGGGCTCACCATGCCGTGCGTGGCGTCAAGGTTATTTGACCATACTTCAGAATGCTGCTTAGCGTGGGTTTTCATTTGAATAAAGAGACTCATTTTTCACACAAAGGCTGACCTAGAAAACAAGATTGTTAGTCTGAATGGGCGGTGGCGCAGTGGTTAGCACGCTGCGCTACGAACCCAGCCACCCGAGTTCAATTCCCGGTCATGGCCGCCAACACTAGTGACGATTATCTGAACCGGTCCTGGGCTTCGAATGAGTGTGCGGCCGGGTGTGTACACATTAGTACTGGGGAGACAAAGGTGGCCGGGTGTGGTGCTGGCCACCCACCCCCTTCGTAGGTGCTCGCTTACAGCACTTTCCCCAACAGTCTGTGGGTGATTTTTTCATCATCTCACCATCTGGAAAGAGGCTAACAACTAATACAATAACTGAGCATTTTAATGATAATATTTTGTGAGTAACCTGTTGGGTCGCTAAGTTGCCAGAATTGCCAGGACAGCAAGTGGGTGCTTTTATGAACCCATTCGTGCAGACCTTTTGAGCATCATCCTGTAGTACACGTGTGGGTTTATGGAGACACTCAGCCTTTGACAGAAAGGCTGACCTAGAAAAGAAGATTTTTTAAAATATTGCCAATGGACTCTTGGGTTTTAGCTAAAGGTCTCTCTCTCTGTCTGCCAAGAAGATAACAAGGGATGACTAACGGAACACGCATTACACGGTGATTGGGGTGTCACAATTCCATTGATGGATAAATCCACTGATGTCTCACAGCGACTCGTTTGTATTGTACGTGTCATGTGTCCCATCGTATTTGTTCTGTCAGCCTATAAGAATGAACAGCCCCTTATCAATCCACGACTGGATGAAGGCCTACCCATGTTGTGTCAGACATGGTGTTTGTTTGACTGTACTTCATTACGGGTTGGTAGAGACTCAGGCACAAGCTTCATCTATCACTGACCACTGATGTTCGTCGTAGCCGGGAATTGAACTCGGGTAACTGAGCTGATAATGCAGAGTGCTAACCACATCACCATTGCTGCACACCTGCATCAAAGCATCTTTCCATATCATGAATCACAAGTCATTGATTCTTGCACACGCAGATCGATGAATGTATCAAGCGCATAGGAGTCATAAATAACTGACTGAATGACAGGACCGATGAATGGTTACATTTATTCAGTTTTGGCGCTGTGTCTAATCCACTGCTGGATGAAGGCCTCGCAACAATGTGCGAGTCTTGGGGGGAATCTGAATATACTTCAACATGATGTTCAGTGTGGGTGGTGAAAGGAAGTGCTGGCCAGGACCGATAACCACTCAACATTAAAATAAAATAGTTTTACTTTTAGTATCAACACCGATGTCAGCTGTGGTGGGGAATTGAACTCAGGCCTACCAAGTCTATAGCGTGGCGTGCTAACTACTATGCCACCGCCGCTTAAACTTCCTCCGTCCCATTAAGACATGATTACAAACAACCCTGAAGCTAGACTAAAACGTATGCTCTAAGTCAGTCAATTATATTCAACACCAGGCCAACCATTTCAGGCGCAACACCTTAGCTTAACCACAAGGTTGCGCTGTGAGTTTGGAATAAGCACATCCATTACCACTGAGCTCGGCAGGGAGTGTTCATAACTAGGGCAAGTCATAACATCACTTACACTGCTCTGCGTCTCCCCCTGCAGGATGCGAATCACTCCTAGATTCCAGGGGTCGGCAACCTGTGGTTCTGGAGACGCATGCGGCTCTTTAAGGACTGCTTCGTGCCGTTATTTATTTCGGACCACCGTCTCGTAATCACGTGCATTGCAGCTCTTGAAATATTGAGGGTTTTTTTTACAGAATGAGAAAAAAATGGCTCTTCCTGTTATTTTGGTTTACCGACCTGTCCGAGAGGCACCAGTTGCCCGTCGTAGTAGCGTAGCATCACAGGCAGGCACAGGTGCAATAAATGCAAGGCAGCCCCTTATCTATTTCCACTATTAGTAGCCTGACGTGCCCTCTTAGGCACCAGCTGATGAACTCTCCTCTATCAACACATGGGGTGATTACAGCACTGGCGTGTGGTCTTGTGCACGGGGTTAAGTGTGTGCGTGTGGTCTTGTGCACAGGGTTAAGTGTGCGCGTTTGGCGTACCTGTGTACGTCTGAAATGGCATCCAGGGCTTTGATTGCTGAGAAGTCTGTGAGCCCACCAGGGAGAAGTGGACTCTCCTGTTGGACATAACGAAAACACAAAAAAACCGAACCGCACGTCAGGATATACGATCTGCTTACGTGCGGTAAAGTAAAAAGAGACGTGTTTAATATTTCACGACACGTTTGTGTTAAGGTCGATGGAAACGCTGCTAATGCCGTGCTTCTTTGTTTGATTTTTCATTTTGCTTCCCGAGAGATTTTACAAAAACAACTGAGAACTAAACCGCCGTCAATTATAACAAGCAACGTTGCCAGAGTTAGCCGAAACTCATTCGCAGCCTTGACGAACCAGACGCTGCCAACACAAACGCACGACGGACAGTCTAAAGCAGTGGTTCTCAACTTTGTGCGGGGACAAAGGACTCTGTGTGTGGACAATGTCAAAATCTCACACACCGCCATTCCCACCACTTTGGTAAGCAGTGGGAGTAGTCCTGTATTCGTTTGTTCCAGGACAAGTTATTCTAACATAAAGCAGAAGGACTCCTTAACGAGAGATTCACTCTGCAAATAGTGTATGTCTGTAAGTGATGTATAATTTATTTACAACCACACCACTGGTTGAATTCAGAACAGCAATGAGTGTGAGCACGTGGACTGCTTTAGCCTGCATAAATAAACAAGCTGAAAAGCCAGAACATTCAAGTGATCCTTTGTTTCATTCGGAGAACGAATGCAAGATAACTGTTTAGGTCAAGAAGAGTTAAAAACAATAGCCTTCTAGAAAGTATTTCATCAAAACTAGTTTGGTAAATATCACGTAAAAATTATAATATCCAATCTCGACATCTGTATTAGCGAGCTGTGTTGTTCGTTGCATAGTGATTGGCTTCGGGGATTTGTAGTCTTCATGACAGAATGTGAAGTGTCCTCAGACGAACGGGTTGGCCTTATATTTCCAGGACATATGAATGCAGCCATCCATTGGCACCGTTAACAAAAACTCACAACCCTTGTCATTAATATTGGATTATAACCACATAAAAAAAGAGTAGGCTTCAGTTTCTGTCAGAGCAGAGTTAGAAGGCAAAAAAAATTGGCTTGTAGTTTGACACTACACCTTAAGAGTGTGTGGTGCCGCGTTGGCGAGATGTTAACTACATCAACTGGTATACAGGTCTTGAGGTTCTATCCTGACCCTGACGCCTGTAATATTTGGAGTTTGCGTGTACTCCTCATGGATTTTTATCTGGTTCCCCTCCACATTTAGAATTAACATGTGTTTACAGTAATTGGCTGCTATTAATGTCCACACTATAGGCCACTTCGTTGCGCCATTATTAGTCGGCAGGTCGCTTCTGAAAGAGCTATAGAGCTCAGTGGGCCTTACCTGGTAAAAAAAAAACTAGTTCATAAAATAGGGAAATATTAAGATAGTTGACCCATGATCAATTAGAATTGACATTAAAGTAAGTTTTCTATGAGTAGGCACTGATTGTAACCACGAGGTACCTCATTCTACTCTGCTCTCCCCCCATTGTGTGGAGCTCCCTTCCTGCCAGCCATCCCACGCTGTCGACTCCATTCCCCTGTTCAATCACAGGCTCAAAAAACTTCCTTTTTTTCAACGGTTTTACTTAACTTGACTCCTGTGTCGTGCTCAAATCTTGTCATCTACATTTCGTGCACTCCCCGTTGTCCAATCAATCCCTAATTTTGCACACGCACTCAGATCCGGTGACAATGTATGCCTCTATTAAAATCGGCATCAAATAATCAATGAATTGCCTCCTTTCGTGCAATTTAAAAAAATCATGGACAGCTTATTCATTATATATTTTTGTTTAGGTGAAAAACGCCGCGGTCCCTAAACCGTGGAATCAGCTTGCACAAAAAGCAGGCGCCGCCTGTCTTTTGTCATCAAGATGTCGTCCCCTTCCCGTTGTCCAATCGAGTTATTTACTTTTTGAACCTATGTATGTTACTTTACCGAAAGACCCAAATAATATAAAGAGATCCTCGCAGCAGTAAGCTGTGACCGAGAGAGCTAAAATTAGAAAGAGACACCCTGAAGAAAATATCCCCCCTGTAGTACCTGATAAGTGCAGCCAAGATGCTTGCAGCGATGGAAAAATAAATATTTGTGGGCGATTTCAAAGCCTTATGTGGCTGCGGTCAGTTGCGCAACAAAGCAGTGGAACGTTTCAGGTCCATGTACTGCCCATCCCGGCTCTATTAGTACACATCTGATTTGCATTGCGCTTATCCCATTAGCCTCTCTCTCTCAGGCCAATAATGACGCTTGCAGCCCCATAGTGGGTGCGCCAAGGACTATACAGTTGAGGACCCACGCATTAAAAGTGCAAGGCGTGCAAAAGAGGACAAAGCAGGTGCCACTCCCCGACTGAAGCAGCAGGCACAGGGAGGTTCACATTGGCCCACTGCCCTCAAGCCAAAATACAGGGGGCAGCAGACGCTCAAGTCAGCCGGGAAGGGGGGGGGGGCAGAGAGGAGGCATTTAATTCCGTAAAACTAATTACTTGAAGTGCTCCGAGCACTAGATTATTAGGCGAGTATGCAAATCACAGCTGTTTCTTATTCATTGCAGAGTAAAAAGGGGTTATCTACTCGTGATAATAATAATTGTGAGATCCCAGAACCTCTGCACGACCAGTTCAATGCTCTGACAAAGGAAACAAGTATGAGCTCCCCGCACAAGCCACCGGTCCAGCACTTTTCCGATTGTAGCTCCCCACAAGCCGCTTGCACTGGGTGAAGGTGTAGCCAACGCAGCCAATGAGAGCCGAACAAAGATAAACAAGCCACTCATCAGATAACTACTTCAGTCAGCTTTCTGTGGCACTGGCAAACTGGAAATACCGGCTGGGGCCTGCCGCGAGAAACATTCACAGCTCATTCAAATTGTCACTAGCAGTGTATAATACATATTACATCAAGATGGGAAGGCAGCTGGGGCAACATTTTTCTTTCTTCAAAGAATGTCAATCGACAGATAAGATGATTATAGTGACTGCTTGGCACGCCAGTAGTGTAGGCGTTTGCCCGAAAAGCATGCAGCTGGGTTGCTCCTATGTTTTGGTTATATTTCTAATGTCATTTATTTATCCATGATAAGCTGCACCGAGTCTCTCTAGCCTCTATTTTAAAAGAGGGTCCCCTGCTACAACAACTCACGGCCACAAATTGCTTTTATTTCTATGTTATAAACAGCTATAAAAACATCATGTTTTTATCTCTCTCACTGTAGTATAGAATTGTCTATGTTTTTGTGCATGTGATGGAGCTTTGGGTGGCAGATTTGAGCCAGAAAGGCATTACTTGGTTAAGCAAAAACATTTAAATTGACTCGACTTGACTACGTACGAGGAGATAACAATCGCATGCCTGCGTAAGACGGTTTGTGCACACAATTGCCAGTCGATTGTCTCCTGGTAGCATAGCAGCACAGAGTCTACGCCGCGCGTGTTAACCCATCTCCATAATTCACTGCGGGGCATCCGCTCGTTAAGCAGAGAATGCTTCTCTGAACCAGAAAAAAAGTTTTATGTTCCCCAATGTGATTTGAAAAAACTATAAACTTTTAAAAAATTGTACCAGGTAAGGCCCACTGAGCTATATAGCTCATTTTCAGAAGCGACCTGACCACAAACGATAGCTCAAAGAAGTGGCTTTTCTCGTGGAAATGTAAAGCTGCCAAATATTCTAAACGTAAATGTTGATTTTACATGTGGAGTTAAAAACTGTAGGACCCAGAGAAAAATCCAAACAACCACGGGGAGAACATGCAAACTCCAAATATACAGGTGTCAGGGTCGGGATAAAACACACCATCTCCTGCATACCAAGTGAGGTAGCTAGCATCTCGCCACCCTGGGGTTTTGACTCGTGGACAGCTGTGTGATCTAGACCAGCGTTTCTCAACTGCAATCCACAAGACAATGCGGTCCACCTTGTCGTGATGACCAATTATTTCCATACATATGTACTCGAAACACTGCACGCGCAATGATTGGTAATCATATAAAGTCGTAGCCTCCCCTCTACCTTCCAGCAACGATTCGTGGCAACCTCGTAAGCTGGGGTTGGGTGAGAGGGCGCAGGAACCCTCGCTTGAGAACCGTACGCGGCCTGCGAAATTATAGCTTTTCTACGTCAAGGCGAGCAGCGGCGGTTGCGGCACAGCCGTTTGAAGATCCCGTATGGGTTTTGAGCGTTGGTTGATTTCACGCGCAGCGCACCGTTCGCGACGGTCTCCGCTCGGCGGTGGCGGAGGTGGTGACGGCCGTGGCTGCGGTGGCGGCTGTCGTGGCTGTGGCTTGGTCCGGCGGAGAGGGCGGTGTCCCGGTGGTGAGGCTGGCTCGCCTGCCAATCTTCTCCTGCACAAGATGCATGGCCATGCCGAACTGATCCCTCGTCAGCTTGCCGCACTGCCGTGTGTCGCTCAGCGCCCTGCACGTGCACGCGTGAACATGTCAGGCCTGTTAACGACGCCCCATTACATTTAACCCTTTTCCGTACGTGTACGTCATTGGAATGGAACTGCAAGAAAAAATAAAATAACTTATCGGTATACCGAGGCTCACACAAGCCCATGCGAAAGGACGTGTGGCACAGTGTGGCGCCAGCCATCGTAGAGTGCAACGGTCGTGTTGTTAAAAGTTCCCTGTGGTGAGTTCAATGTCTTTAAAAACAACGGCGCTATGCCACTCCAAGTAAAATGAACGCTGAACCGTTTTCGCGTTCTGAGATTCTGCAGTGAACGGGATCCACCCTCAAATATGCAGATGTCTCAGAACGGGAAAGGGTTAATGACGATTACACTTATACTGGGTACGCCCAGAATTTTACTTATGTATGTAGAATTTATTTAGCACCGAATGTAGCTAACCGTGCTAATCAGCGGTACAGTGGAAGGACAACAAACTAAAAAAAAGCAGTTCTGAAGAAATACATTTTTCAATCTAAACGATTTAATAAAACGTCCCACGGCGCAAAACTCGGGGACTCACGCGTGCACTCATGGAACCGCGAAATGTATTTAATCCGATTGTATGCCAGTGTTACATCGAGCAAAAAGTGAACAAACAGAAATGGACAAAATCAGATGGGAAAAACACGAGAAATAATATAACTCGCACGGTAAATGTGGCACGCACGGGATGGAATTGTTGAACTGAAACTCACCGTCTGAGAAAGGAGTTCAAACAAACATAGCTGGGTGGGGAGAGGTCACAAAACCTACTTGCTGTACTGCCGGTATTGGCCACATAACCACCGAACAGGTTGGGAGTCTTATAGCACAAGATGTTCTGTGTGTAATCCACCAACCCCAACATTAGTACTGTACTACACACTACATTACAGCCCATCATCCCTTTAGGGTCGAAAAAACTAGCACCGATTTTGGGGGAAGTCAACAGTGGTTGCTGGAGTATCACGCAGCGAATTGCCCTGGCCATCACAATGTGAAAATATCCACCAGTGGGGCTCAATGGCGAGAAGCACCGTCGTCCTACACTCAAAAGAGCAGGGGAACAAAAACTAAAAACGAATATATTTGAACCACCTCCAAAGCGGGAAGCACTACAACAACCTGCCAAGCCAGGTCATTAAGGGGAACCTCGAATTTGATAGGGGGTTCGACATTACAAAGAACTGCGCAAGGAAAAGAAATCGCACGTGCTCATACACGTACACATCAGGCACATGCACCTACAAGCCCCTATTATAGCACACGCACACACACAAGTGCCGATTCGCGAAATAGCTAACACCCAAAAATTCAAAACCCTCTCGTGTAATTATTAACGCTTTCCATTAACGAAGGTTGGAGGTTAGCTCTGTCCTATATTTCTCTTTATCTATCCATCTGGCCGTTGGGGAGAGCCAGATAGCTCTTGTAAAGATGACGCAATATAAATAAAACTCAAGTGCAAAATTTGGTTGCGATTAGGGACTCGACCTTATGTAAAATCAGCCCAATTTATCAAAGGGTTGTCTAGAACTTGGCGATTACAACCCAATGCTAAAAGGATAAGCCTTGTCAACCACGGTGATGACGTCACACACCATGGCGCTCTCCTCCCCTCTTACACCATGAGGCGTGATGTCATCTCGCGACATCACGCACTGCGTGACGCCGTCTCATTATGCAGATCGGAAGGCGCTGTTATTGTTGTTAATTAAATACTAATTAAATCCATCCAAACACAAGGCCGTGTCGGAAAGCACAACAGAATCCCCGCTTGAAACGTGACTTTTCTTTTATATTTTATTACCAACATCGCCCAAAAGCCATTGGTATCTGGAGTTGGTATTTGTGAATGATCCCATTTAGAGGGTTTGTGATTTTCATTAAAAATGCAAAGCATCCTCGTGAAAGACAAACGGACCCCGAGGGCGGACTAACGTAACCCGTCCCAGGACACAAAAACGAGTGGCATTATGTCCGGCTCGCCCGCACATCACAAACACGCGGCGCGTTGGAAGGACACAGCCCACTGACCAGATCTGAGCGAGGACGGCGGGAGAGAGGCCGGTCTTCATAAACACCTCCTTGACCTCCAGGCCCGTGACCTGACCGTCCCCGTCCTTGTCCAGTTTTGTGAACATTTCGTCGTACTTGAATCTCTCTGCCGCGCTCACCGCTTGGCTCTGCCACAGAGGCCGAACGGGAATGAATAAATTACGAGAGATGCCTCATGCATGTTTAAACAAACGCATTCATTAGGTGTGTAACGATTTCCCCCCCCCACCCCAAACACTCTTACCAACACAATTAATGAGAGCAATTTTCGGTTGCAGCCCGTACTGTTTCATTTGTACTGCCTTATGTACGTTAAACTTCTTTCGCATCGTACGTGGCCAACCATGCTAATTGGAAGTGCGGGGGAAGGACAACAAACCAAACACAAAAAGCAGTTCTAAAGAAATTAGTTTTAAATCTAGATGATTTAAAAGTGCATTGCTCCAGTAACTTCCTAATATCGGAAGGAAAAACGTTCCAGACAGCCGCAGAAGTGCATCTGAAAGCACAGGATGTGTCGACTTTCTTTGTTCGATGGCTTGCCAAAAGCCGCTGCGAGGATGACCGGAGTTTGCATAATGGTTTATGCTGTACTCTATCATTCGTATTGTCTTATTTGTTTTATCTCCTCTGTACTGCCGAGATTTTTGCCTTCCTCATTTGAACTATCCATTTCATCCACACTGTCGCATTTATGCTGTCTGCGATCAGTTCCGTCTAATCTGTACCATCCGCCTCGTCTATCTTAACCCGTCTGCAGTGTCTCGCACAGTAGGGGGTACAGGTGGTGCATCAGCTAGTCATCTCAGTCATCTCAGTCAGTCGACCCGTGGCACGTGGGTCTGCCCCGTGACCTCCTGCCAGCGGGCGTTCGACACTTCACGTGGCCTCAAGGTGCACATGGCCTGGCACAAGCGTCGTGTTAATGTCACTGCCACTTAGTGGCGAATGGCGGTTGTTGTTGTTGCTACAGTGTCTCGTCTACCATCTGCCTTGTTTGTACCAGCCGCAAACCTATCGAAAAGTTGATTTCAAATGTTCAATAATCAAAAACCGATCTGTTCTTAAGCACACGATTCATTTAATTTGATACGAGCGTAAGCACTGCTTTTAATTGACAAATCAAATAGTCTTGGCGTGTTTTGTATTTTATCTCGTCTTGCTCTGCTCCTTCGTAATTGCGCCTGGGTTGCGCTGTGCTTGGAGAGTGCTGCACAATTCGATGTACATGAGTTCAAATCCAGGTCATCATCAATGGTGGCTGAGTTGCTCAATGGGCCTTTACTTGGGAAATAGACGTCCAATTCTGATCATCTCATCCGAGTGACCATATAAAGAGTCACTTTCTGGGATCGAAACTGGTAGTTGTTCGAAGAGATGCTGGTCCCTACCACAGACATGTCAAACTTGCAGCACTGGCTCAGTAAATTAAGAAAAGTAACTTTCATCCATCAAGGAAAGCCTCAATGAGTCTCAATACTTTTTCAACATTGGGAATGTTTGGCCAACAACTTATTACAGACATAAAATTATATGAGACTGGACTTGATGAAAGCTATTTCCGCAAATGTTTAAACACGCCCAGGATTTGAGAAGTCACGGAGGGCAGTTTTCAAGTGAAACAGCTTTTAGTCAAAGCCTATGTTTACATTAAAGGGTTCACAGGTAAATACGTCACAATGACAAGACAAAATATTTCAGCGGCCAAGTGCAGAATCCTTTTTGAGTAAATGACATGTTAAAAGTCGTCACTGCTGACAGTCTGGGGGGCTGCGGTCGTCCTTGTCAAATAGTCGCTTAGCTCAATGGGGCCTCACCAGCTGAAACAACGCCGAGTGTGAGTCTATGAATCTCTATGTAACTCTATGAATATCTGTGTCACTCCACGAGTCTCTATGTTAACGCTACGTAGCTGCAATGTCCCGTAACTACCGCTGCTGCCGATGGCCTGGGGGTGTGTTCGTCCGTGTAAAAGAGCTGCTAAGGTCAACAGCGCCTCACCGGCTGATATAATACAGCTTCAAAAGAGCGGTGAATGCAAACGCCAGTGAGCAGGCACTCACCTGTACCTTTGGCAGAGCGAAAGCGGACGACACGAGACCCGGTTTCCTCTTGGCCGGAGGGATGAGCTTGATGGGCAGAGCGAGTGGAACGGGTTCCTTTTCCAAGGCCCGGTACACGAGGTACATTGCCTGCAACCGTAAAGCGTAACCCCCATGAGTTCAACAACCAGGATTTCGCGACCGATTAGCAAAACAAGTTTTATTTTGGGTTAGATCGCGTAAATATAAATGTGTCGTTAAACCCACTGACCACAGCCAATTAGTAAGTTTGTCACGTAAACAAAACTGGCCAATTAGTTACTAGTTCAGCACACCGGGTGTGTTGGAGAGTAAAGCCACAACATTTACAATTCGAGTACGAGGTTTTGCCACAACGGCCATCAATGAAATCCACCAAATCAGAGCATCGCACTTCTCTCAAGGTGCAGAGCAGAAAGGAGACCTTCATTGGCGGCAGATGAACGGGACCCGCGGTGGTGAGATTGTAACTACCTCCCTGTGGTCGCGTGGATTTTTCTCCAGGTCCTTCGTTTTTTCCCTCCACGTTTAGAAATATGCATTTAGATTATTTGGCTGCTAAAAATTTCCACATGATGATAAGCCACTTCGTTGAGCTACCATTTGTGGCCAGGTCGCTTATGAAAAAGAGCTGTATAGCTCAGTGGGCCTTTCCTGAAAAATAAGAATAGTTTAATCGATAGTGACACTACATGATCGCTGGGCAGATTATCCAACTTGTGGATTAACTGTGTGCACCTTTTAAAGTTGAGTTAGTGAGACACAGTGTGCCCACGCAATCGCAAACACGTCGGCAAGAAATCATACTAAAAAACAATCAAAACTAGTGATAAAATAATAAAACATAGTCGGCACATTCTACGTCTCAACCCCCATTCAAAACAGGCAGGCAATTAATGAGTTTTATAACCTAATTTATGTAAACATGTTTTTCATTCCATTGGAACCTCCTTTGCCAGTAGCAAAATATGATAAATGTTTTTTTACCCTTTTATCTGGCAACAAAACTGACACCTTTTTTTATGACGCCTTTTGGTGTCATCTGGTCGAACACCATGTGAGACTAGGCTCTAAAAAAAGCTGTCTCGGGTGTGGACCAATCAATTTCAAGGACAGTGCATACATCATCAGAGTTGTATTTTTTGTTTGCATTCCGACCGCAGGTATTGTGGTCAATGCAAACATGACTCCTTGTAAAAAAAGGTGTCAGTTTTGTTGCCAGATAAAAGGGTAAAAAAAACTATTACCATGTTTTTCATTGTCCATGTGTTTTGTTATATTTGGGGCAACCTCCCCCCCCCCCCTTACCATGGATAATTTTGAATATTAAGTAGACAGTTGGTTAAGCAATGTACTTGTCATCAAAGGCAACTGCGGAATGTTGACCATGTGGCTCAATTCTCTAGGGCCCACGCTGCCCACCAGGTTATCTATGCTGGGGCTGCTGATAGGCGGAGGAGGAGGAGGCCAAGGGAATGGCCACAGGTCTTCTGGCTGCAGAGGATTGACAGCTGCTGTCGAGTGAGGGTTGGCCACAGGGAACTGTAACCCGCAACGACCCCTTGAGTTGGCGCGGGAGGGTGGCTGCTGCTACACGCAGTCTAGACATTTAAAAATGTAAGCATCTCGCTGTGCATTTTGCAGCGCAATGTCAAGGCAGTGTTGCCAAAATGAAATACTGCGGAGGCCACACGCGGATTGAATCATAATCAGAACCTTTATTTATCTGGAGGAATCTGATGAGCTATGAAACTCTGTCACAGATGTCAAGTAGCGGCGGGTCAGAAAGTTACAACACAAAACAATACAAAAAGAAACATAGGATTGCAAAGTATAGTAAAGGTAAGCAAATCACTAAAAATTATTAATAAAATATAGAAGTTAAAATTGCATTAGTACATCAATTTCCAAGCTTGGGCAAGGCAACAGATATTGTGGAAAGTGTTAGGGAATCAAAACGCGAGCATTATTGTTCTTCCTTGGCACAGAGATATTGACTGCACTGCGGTAAGAGCAAAGAAATTCTCAACCAAATGTGGACCGTGCAGAACATATTCGATGGGGGGGGGGGGGGGGGGGGGAAATATGCTTTACACAAAAACTCACCACGGAAAACTCATCCCTGTCAAGGAAACCATCTCTGTCGATGTCGCTCAGATCCCACACCTGTGGAAACAAACCCCCGCATCAGCGAATCTGCAACGCGACGCGTGGGTGGCGATGAGAGAGTTTTGCAAAAAAATATTTAGTCGGTGTTGTATTGCAAAACTGCCGCGGTTGGAATAAGTGAGTTAGGACGCGCTCTGGGCTTGCAATCCTTAGTGTCGCCAGATACGGCAGGTAAAGCAATAAAGCAAGTTTGTAAATCCCTCCCCGCCCCCCTTCGGGATACAACCCTTGACCTCCTGTATACCAGGCAAAGGAAGTTATCTCGCCACCACAGTGCCCTAAAACGCACCCGGCCCAACGTCTCCACGGGAAGTTTTGAGTTGAGCAGCACAGGTTTGACCTTCTCTCCTGACAGGAGACCATTCTGGGGCTTCAGGCTGTCGTAGATGCTGTCAAACTTGGCCTTCTCTTCCGGCTGCGATGTGCGGTGGGAGAAGAAGAAAACAGAAGTGATCGTTTGAAGACTGCGTTTTAATTGCTTGCATCGTAAATATATAATCGTTAGTCGGTCGGTCAGCCGTTTTGATAAAATCACAGACATGAGCCGTCTCTTTTGCAAGGCACTCCAAGGAGATGTATACATTGTAGTCAACTCTATGTCCTGTATATAATAAGGTGAATTTCCATTTAAGTAGGTGATCACTCTCCAAAGACAGACATTAATAACTAGTTACACGAAGTTATTTTAATCACCATAGTTATTGAAAAAAAAGTCAGTGATTTGTAAATTGCTTATTCCTATGGTAGGAGAGGGCCTAATCATATGACAACCACTGGTGACTTCCCTACAAATTGAGTACTAATTTATCAATGCTGGAGGGATGATGGGACAATGAGTCAACCCCCAACCAGAGTTTAAACTAGCAACCTTCTGATTGCCAGCCGTCCGCTCTCCCACCGAGTCAGCTGGCCGGTTTATAATGGACACATATGTCAGCCTACCACTGAATCACCAGGATAAGGACTTTTCTATGAGCCCTCGTAGCTTTACATTGCAGGTTTCAATGAGTGTAGTATGTATGCTGAACTTATTTCACACCGTACGTAACCAACTGTACTAATCTGAGGTGGGGGTAAAGTAATGTCAAGCAAACCTTGACAGCCCAGGGGATGTCGGGGCCTTGAGGAGGAGCTATCATCGCTGGGCTATCGAGCTCCTGCAAGACGCAGAAACACACACGCGCACACACACATGGAACACAGCACACGGTGGGAGCCAAGCCCCAAACAGCAATTCCTTGTTTAACGCGCTAGATGCGTTCCTTAAAAGTGCCACATTGAGCAAATAATTACTACTACTGAATTACATTTGCACTATGAAATTAGCCTGCAGTCATTCCATGGCGGGACAAAGAGCTGAGATGAGGGTATGCCGCCACTGCATACTGTATCGTTCTGCATACCGTATAATTTTGCGTACTGTATCACTTCGCTCAGCCGCGCAGCTCAAGAGAGTTTGTGGTCGAACGCTGAGAAACCGCGTTGTAACGGTGCACGTTCTGCATTATAACAGTGTGCGTTCCGCTTTGTGCGAAGTGTTTCTGAATGCAGGAACCGTGTTAAAGCAAAAACGCATTATGTGAACACCATGAGTTAAGCGAGGGTTTACCGTACTTGCCAAACATGCCGAATTACAGCGCCAAGCTGCCGATTATTTTACCCTTTTACTAGATGTATATCATCCGTTTTCAAAGACATTTATAACGTATGAAATGTAAAAAAAAACATTTTGTATGCAATTTTCACTTTAAAAATCGGTATGGTGTAACATGGTTTGAAAAATCTGCAGACTTGTGCTTAATCTCAAAAGTACGAGTCAGTAGATCTAATCCTGTCTTTAAAAACGTTCCACTGGAAGCACAGAGTTAAAGGGGCCAGGAGACGTTTCAAAATATATCCTTTGTCTGATAACTTATATTTTTCTTGCAAATATACCTTGCACCTTACGTGTGTGCTTACTTGTATCACCTGACAACCGGTCAATATAATATATTTGTTGTTCACAACAAATGAAGATAAAAAGGTGGTCAGATAGCTCCAGGGGTCTCATAATGCCCGCATCGGAATACTGAGCTGACGTTGCTGAAGATGAGAATTGATTGGTTCACAACACTCAGCGATTCGATGAAATTGCCAGTATTTAGAGGATGATCCTATACAAGTGTATATTTTTGAAACTGAGTTTAGCTCTCTCATTGGGATTTCTCTCATCTTTGCTTACATACACGATTCAAAATATGTATCGTTGTGCTTTAGAATCGACTTGAATAAACTAAAAGTACACAATTTTAATTTTAGCAGATAAGGCCCACTAAGCTTTTTAGCTAATTTTCAAAAGCGACCTGGTCACAAACGATAGCTGAATGAAGTGGCTTATCTCATGGAAATGTATAGCAGCCAAACACTCTAAAAACGCATGTTTCTAAATGTGGAGAGAAAAACCGGAGTACACGGAGAAAAATCCACATAACCACTGTGAAAACATGCAAACTCCAAATATACAGATGCCAGGGTTGGTATCGAACCAACGACCTCCTGTATACCCATCAAGGTAGTTAACATCTCACTATCGCGGCACCCCAGATAATGAATAGATGCATCGTTACCTAGCCGGTAACCTGAGTTCAACTGCAGGTTTGAGACACCCTTTAACTGGTTTCTCATGAGTAGTGGGTTTTTGCGGCAGTCATCAATGACTGGATGTAGCACAATAAGGTGTATGAAATATGGTATTTCGCTTTAGGGAACATCCCACCCAAAAGCTATTTTCTTTTCATTTACAGGCATGTTCCAAGGTGTAGTGTCCTGCTATTATCCCTTTGAGCATCCTCCAGCCGATCATATCTTGATTAGAAATTACTCTCCCATAGTTAAAGTAATCGATTACTCTACAGATTATCGGTCAGATTACCCGACTGATCCTTTCCTTGCGTGCCACTGAACGGGAGGCGATCAGTGGCGCATGATGACGTCTACCGGTCTAAGCGGCCGTATCGTGCTGGACGTGGCTTTTAGGGAATTTCCCACTTTGAAGAGGATGGAATTGGGGGCCTGCTGAAGGGGACCTGAGTAATGAACCACAAAGAGTGGCTGTTAATTTTTAATCGATTATTCCGCTAATCTTCCCAGCTCTAAACTTAATGACAGTTGTTACGTGAAGACATTATTTGGATGATGCTGCATTTGAAGTGGTGCACGTACGCGAATATCAAAACAAACTGAACACATTGGTAACTAACACTGTCGGAAAAAGGAAGATACTAATGGTGGCATTTTGGTTAAATGCCCTTAATCCTCACACAAAGAGAAACCACTCAACTTCTACGGCTTCTCGGTGTGCCGTGAAGGAGAACTGATGCCTGAAACGTCGCCTATATTATACGTTTTCTTTGTAACACCACATGGCATTATTGACAAATGAGTGGAGCTACTTTAGACAGGAGATTCACAATCATGATTGGAGTAAAAGCCAGTCTTGCTTTCAGTAGAGATGTGTCAAAACTTTACTGGCAATATTATTTTACTTCTTTCATTGTTACAAACACTGAACAATAACAGGGAGGCAGCCAAGCGAACATATGTGAGTCCATTATGTAATTGAGTGAAATGTAAGAATACTACACGCAGACAAGAATATTTAAACCACATGTCCAACAAAAGCAAAGCCAGTTTTACAACAACAGAAACTCACTCAGAGAAAACATGTTCTTAACAATTTTCGGAACAGTTTTGGAAACTGAATAAAGTTTTTTTTTTTTTAAACACACACAAATTCCACATCAATCAGGCATTAAGCAACCGACAATTTTTTTTACCAACATTTATTTTTAACAGCATTTTTCAGAACTGGTTAACCATGCGCAGTGGCGTGTTCCAAACCACACTTAGCGCCCATGCAGCAAAGCGACCGTACAAACGAACGAGCAAAACAATCTAAGGGCCGGAAACGCTGCAGTTTTCCACGGCCGCTCTGCTCTCAAACGACAACGCTCGTCTCAGGCGGTTAGAGACGCGATGGCAAAAGACAGCAGGTGGGTGAGAGATGGGATGGCGAAAGCTTTGCGAGACTTACAAACTTGGGGACGGGCACGGGGAAGTCGAGGCTGCTCAGGGAGACATTGAGAGCGTTCTGCGCACACGCCACCAGCCTCAGCGCCACGTAAAAGCCCTGTGGGGCAAGGCGTAGTCGAGAGAGAGCATGCGCGTGCCTGAGTGCGTCAATACCGTCGCTGCGCAGTCAACGAGCGAGAAAACAACACACGAGCAAGTGAGCATTTGGTTCCAGGTTTTACTGTACTTATTATTCATCAAAAGCCAAAGAGGGTCGCTGCGCAAGGGAAAACATGATGGTGTGCATCGATCTCCACTGGCGGCTCCGACAGCCACTGGTGGGATGTTGACACTCCCAAGGCAGTGGAGAGTCTATCGATAACGCAACGCTGCCGACTTCCCACAGGGTGGTTACATATTTTAGAGACGTGGAGAGTTATGGGACAGGTTGACAACGCCTGACCAGGAATTAATCTCAAAACCTTCCTCTTGCTTGCGAGTCAAGCGATCTCCCATGATGCCAAATGTTCAACATTTATTTTGCTCAGAGTCTCACCCACATCGAAGGTTTATATGAGTCATTGATAATCACCTTGGATTCTAGAACAAGTCAGCAAGCACTGGCCAGGACTTGAATTCGCACATTTTGAACTGTGAGTTGAACGCTCTCGCAACACCACAACCTGGCTGGATAATATTGAATTAAATTATTATGATGATTTGCTCTCTAAACGCAGGAAGACCACTATTAGTCTTAAGCCAATTCAACATTGTTCCTCAGCTATTCGATTTATATGTAGTCAGCTGGAAACCTACTTGTTTTACTCACGACGAGTTGCCAGATTGCTTTTAAAGGTGGGCGATTCGTGCAACTTACATCTCCGTGTGATCCACTAACCCTGAGCTATGTCCTGACTAAAAAAAAAAAACATCAAGATCATCAGCCATGATCGATCTACTGCTGGATGAAGGCATCCCCACGTCATCACCATCAATCATCAATACTGGACATCTTTAAAAGAGAGCTTTATAGCACATCGGATTCCTCCAGTCCAAATAAATATTCTGATTCTGAATCACGGTGATGTGACGCAACAATCCATCTAGCGCTTGTGCATAAGATGATCTCATCGATCCGTCTCTTCAGTTGATGTGTACTCTGGCATTACCCCTCATTTGGCCACCACTTCATCGCAAGTCTCGACCACCGGTCATCAACCATTCGAGTGACTTGTGCTGCCCATGCCCCTTTTGTCGGGGGGATGTGTTCTTGAAAGGTGCGACGACGAATATCGAAATGACGTCAATCGAAGCGATTTACAGGGTAGGTGGTGGAGGCGAAGGCTGAGAGGCGACGGATAATGAAAAAGGACGGACGATGTTGTCAGCGACGTGAGTGTAGGGTTGAGGCAATGCAAATCAGGTAGTGGTGGTAATATAGTGACGGCGTATTTGCGAAACGATGTCAAAGGGGGAGATGTAAATTGGGGTATTACTGCGAATCCAATGCGTGCACATTTCTATCTACGCTTCCTTGCGTGCTCTTTTCAATTCTGATACATTTTCCTTTGTCAGTGTCCGTGTTTCTGATCCGTAGGTAATAGTTTGAAATTAAACTTGAGCAACGATTGAAAACACCTCACCACTGTACATTGACTCAGGTGGCATGATAATCCATGTGCAGTCCACCAAGCCCACCCTTATAGCGTTTACATTAAAGGTGTGGGCCAACACACCCGCCAAAAAGGGCAAAGTTATTCACAGAAGCGGTCAAATCTTTGGTTACTAAAAAAAAACTAAAATCGATGCTACTGACACAGTACAGGTGTCACAAAGTCTCCACGAACATACAACATTTAAGCAATGGGTGGCATAAAAGGCGAGGAAAGAAGCTTGGAGGATATGCAGGCGTGTGATGACATCGAGGGACGGAAAGAGGGACGCATGGAATCATAGAACGTACGGAAGTTAAAGACGGCTTTGAAGCTGTCAACCCTTTCCCGTTCCGATGACACACGTGTACGTCATCAGTTTTTCTTCCGATTCCGTTCCGATAACGTTTCCGTCATTAAAACGAAACAGCAAAAAACGCAAATATAATAACTTCATCAGTATCGAGGCTTCCACGAGGCCATGCGGGAGGGAGTGCGGCACAGTTTGGCGCCAGCTATCGCAGAGAGTGGTTCTCTGTGGCGAGTACAATGTCTTTCAAAATAACGCCGCTACGCCTCTCTACATAATATTAACGCAGAGCCGCTTGCGCGTTCCGGTATTCAGCGGTGAACGGGACTCACCCTGCAACTCGCAGTCGTCTCGGAAACGGAAAAAGGGTTAAGCACGTAGGCTAGGGCAGGACATGTCACGGCTGAATGGGGACGATAGTCGCTGGTCAGGAATAATAGTGACGGAGTGGCAGCCCAAGGAATAGAACGCGTCGTGAGTAAACCTCCACCAGGAGAGACGGAGCGATGAAATCGGTTCGCTCGTGTGCAGATGGTCTGTTGGATTATCACAACGCAGGATCGTGGAGGATCGCGAAGGGGGTTTGGAGAGGCCTTCAACCAGCAGTGGATTGGCGATGGATGATGATGGTTTACAATGCGATGAATCAATGAATGTTTCAAGACAGCGCCACCAAACCTGTTTCTCAAGGTAGCCTTTGCCCTCCGGGTCGGCGACTTCCCAAATCTTTGAGCGAGAGAAAAAAAACACAAACGCACATTCAGCGGAAAGTCACAACCACAGAACCACGACCACGAACCTAACACAGAAACTTTACTTTGTCCAAATAAATGAGCAAACTACTGTAAGCGCTACCGCCCAGAAGATTTTTGTTACTTTTGTTTAATATTTGTTTTTGTTATTTACAACCGCACGCATTCCTTTCGGCAGTGCCAAAATGAAACCCAGTGATTAGAATGCCAAAATATTTATTGGCAGCCATTGTTTGCTATAATCATAACCAGCACAGCAAACAACATTCAAGCCACTCAATGCTGTTCTAGGTTTTTTTTCTCTCTGGCTTGGGAAAACATATTTACATAAGATCTTGAGAGATAGCAAAAAAGTGTCATCTGAAGTTTCTCCCTTCACATACAAGTAATTCAGTTGTAATCACTCCGATAGAATCTGTGAAAGTGTTGCACAGTCAACTATGGCAGATTTTTCGACATTTTTGTTGCTTTTATCCTCAATTATATTTCACTTGTGCTCTTGGCACTGATGGGTAGCGGGGTTGGTCGTGTAGTAAATGGTGCACTGTACTTTACTCTAAAAGTAACTAAACGAATTTGATTCCCGGCCAGGGCCAACATCAGTGGCGAGTGATATCCCAACTGGTCCCGGGCTCCTCTTCACCAACCCGTGCTTAGCAGAGTAGTGGTGAAGTATGGTCGAACAATACCCCACAATCAACACGTCACGGGGAGGCATTTATGCAGTAGGGAATTGAATTAGAGTTCTCAAACATGGGAACTCTATTCAACTACTATTTATTTTATTTTATCAGGTAAGGCCCACTGAGCTATATAGCTCTTTTTTAGAAGCGACCTGGCCACAAATGATAGCTCAACGAAGTGGCTTATCGCATGGAAATTTATAGCAACCAAATACTCTAAAAGACTCGAGGAATACCCTTGAAACTCACGGATTTTTCACAGTGTTGAGTGTCCCACGGCCTTGCTAGGGATTCTCACATGTTTATTGTTGTTTACCTCTCGTAAATACTACACTTAGACCCATTTACTGCAGTAGACGGGCAGCTGCTGCCAATGGTTTACGTTTTACATGTAGGTCAGCTCCTAAAGGTTTCGACTTTACTCACATTGGTTCTATGACAGAACAACTAGGAAACTGATAACAATTATCTATGGTTAGGTAGGGACTATACTATAATTTAATTTACTATGGGGGGTGGGGGGGAAGTCGCTAAGTGGTTCAGCCCCTAATGTTGCAAAGAAAACTTACTTAGTAAACCACTCCCCCACCCCTCATTTCTCCAAAAGTAGACTTGCCCTTGCCTGCGTGAGAGTTAAATATTTCTGTGCCAGAGTTTTTTCTATTTCCCTCTCAATCTCTTGGGGTTTCTCTCTCAATTTTTTGGGTTTCTGCCCGAGTCCCCTGGGGTTTCTCAAGGTTTTTTCGGTCGGGGTCTCACCAATTTGAACCCTTTGGGGGTCGACATCATGGGGTTGTATATTACGATCGTGAACATTGGTACTGTGTGTTGAGAACAGGAAACTTCCAGCTTTGCCCTTTCCTTATTCCTATTAAGAGCTCTCTCGCTTGCTCTCTCTCTCGCTTGCTATAGGTCTACTATTGCTGAATAGGATACCGTATTTATTCTGATATGGATTCGAATTGTAAATTTGGTATACCCATTGCTGTGTTGAAGTAACAACACTCCGGAAGATGACATCACTTCAGAAGGCTCTCTTATGTGATAATGGACAAGAATGTTTCATTTTCCTGTAAATATTGTTCTTCAATGTCAATCCACTGTTGGATTAAAGTCTTCACACACCTTATGAGTCATTGAGGTTGTTGGATCATACTTTACCATGCTGGCCAGTGCAGTTTTGTGAAAGCGGTACCCAGGACTGGTTTGGATATCATTCGCCATTCATGCTAGCCTTGGCCAGGAATTGAACTCAGAGGAGCGCAGTGTGCTAACCATAGCGCCACTCCACAGGACAATTAAGAATGAATGTCATTTTAGTCTCCAGGGCTTGAGACAAGGTAAATGAAATGAAACACCAAATTTAACGTCGTACTTTTCACAGAGTAGTTTGGGAACCCAGCCAGCCCATCAACTCGCTCCACTTTCGAATCTGCTCTCATCACGGGCCGCTGAATCCCAGATTAAAACCTAGCGCCTCAAAGTTTCTGAAAAAGTTTGCACCCTCAAAGCTGCTAAGCAACCCCTATATATTTGTGTTGCTAAAACAAAGCAATGTTTAAGCCACCACTCACTCTGACCATAATGAATGTTCACTGAGAAATACAGCAAGAATTTCAATTTCAGCAATGTTAGGAATGTTCGTAGAGAATGCTCGGCTATGTGCACAGGTATTTATGGGGCCAGAAGTTAAGAGACTCCAGGTTTTGCACAAATGCCTCTTGAGTGGCGAGACTAAAGCTGCCACATATTCTACATTAGCCAGGACAGTCCCAGTGGTTTCAGAAAGGCTGTCCTGGTGTCATGTCACAAAGCAATCTACAAAAATATTGGCCCTGGTTGAAATGTTCTAGCCTCATTCTTTGTTACATTGATACAATTAAATGAATTAACACTTGAATTGTATAATTATGGGTATAGCATTGATTAATTGATCATTTAATATTGATTACCGTACAAGCAAAACAAGGCCCTGTGGGGTATATGGAAGTGCGGGCTATTCCAAAAATATTTTATACGTGTGACATTTCATAACTCGTTTAATTGTTTCATAGTAGGACTATCCACTATGCAACACTTACCTTTGACTAAAGCACTGCTGAATAAACCACTCACACTAAAATTGCACATGTTATCACGTTTTCAATGATTCGAATTGTTTGTACAATGAAACGACAATGTTTGAAGTGGGCGCACTTTGTTTAGCGGCGACGAGGAGAGCTGGGGGGAGAGAGAGGTGGGGGGTGGGGGAGTTGGGGGCGAGGCAACGGCGTTACCGTAGTGCCGCTATTGTCTGTGCAGTGCGCATTCTACCAGTGATAAAACTGTATTTACTTATCTACTAGTTATGTATTACTTATTTATTGGATATTTACTTTTGTTACTTATTTACTGTTTTAAGTTCACTCGTTTCCGGTTAGTTTGTTTTCTTTGTGCACGTTATGATTTTAATGTTAACAATTGATAGTGGAATGTATTACAAATGTAAGCTTCGTATTAATATGATAGAATTAAGCTGCGGTAACGACGTTAAAGATATGAATGCATGCGGGGTATATGGAGGTGCAAGGGCTATCTGAAATTTGTTTTACACAAAACGCTATTTTTGCGGGGTATATGCGTATGCGGGTTATATGCGGTAAAATACGGTACTAACTAAGCAATAAGTGCATAAAACCTGTGCATATACGAATTGATTATCCTCAATTCACATACATTGTAATTGGTTCACATAACCCCTCCAGTCACTAGAGTCCACTAAATTCATGACGACATAAAAAAAGAATAAATTCTTGAATTCAATATCCACCCTAAATTGCGAAGAAGAATTGAATTATAAAAGAGGTGAATCTTGACTTCCCATCATCATCAGCCATGATCAATCCACTTATGAATGCCTCATCAAGTTGTCGCAATCTCTCCATGTACAGCGATGTAACGATCCACGCTGCAACTGCACACCAAGTGATTCCATAGCTCCATCTCCACTGAGGACATTCTCTTGAGTGCATCCCCCCCACCACTTTGACCACCACTCGTCCGTCACCCCTCCTAGTGGAAACGCCCTGCCAAAGACCACTGTTTCTCTTAAGCGGTCCAAAGTTTGTGTCTTTTAACCTTGCGCATGTTCTCCGATTCGCCACGTTGATCTCTCCATCTCTCAGCGAATTTCCCCGCATGCGTCCCTCTCGCCGTGCTCGTTTCAGCGATTATACAACTCACCCTTCTAGGCAATAATACGGAAGGAAGAAAAACCCCCCAAAACGATTTGCGGCACACTTCCAGAGCACGGTGTCGCACCTCCAATTAGCGCGGTTGGCTACGTACGGTGCGAAAGAACTTCATCATCATCACGATCCATGGGCAGATATCCCGTAGGTATCCACTGCACATTTTGTCATTTCTTTCCACTTTCCCTCTGTCTTTTGCCAATATGCTCAAGTAGCGCACATCTTTCTGTGTCGTCGTCAAGCCATTTCTCTGTTAGGTCTTGCTCTCTTTCCGGTTCCTTCCAATTTTCCGAACAACACACTTTTAGAAGTTCAACGTACGTAAGTACGTACAGAGGCTCAGGTGTGTTGTCGTTTTACCTTGCCTAGCGTCAGGTCGGGCAATCCAGACTTCTTTAAAAAGACCACTGCTTGTGCGGCGCCCACCTGACCCGTGTTGCCTGGGTCCACCTGAAATGAGAAAAGTGAGATACAGCCCTCTGAGCGCAGTCCGAGCAATGCACATGCTTAGCATAACGGTTGACAGAGTTTGGACCCAATTAAACATCGCTCCAGCAACCAAGGTGGCCAAAGTTTGCCCATCATACACACGCGCGAACGCAAACAAGATACACACGCCGAGAACAACAACCGACATTCCCCACTAAGTGACGGTGATGTAACCACATCACTTTTACCAGGCTAGGTGCACGCGCTGAGGCCACGTGAAGTGTGGAAGGCTCCCTGGTCAGGGGGTCACTGGAAAGACCCAGGTGCTATAGGTTGATGGACTGAGTTAACTAGCAGATGCACCACCTGTGCTCCCCCACTGTGCAACACATACATACAAATACACCCCCATACACATATACCCTTTATAACAACACAGCGACTGTTGGAACAGGTGCTGCTCGGTATTAAGGTCGGCGTGACGCACGAGGTGGTGGCGTGGCTAGCACCACCCGCCGCTGCCTTTGTCTCCCCAATGCTGATGTTTACACACTGCAAGAGCTACTCATTTAAGAAAGAGACGACATATGGGAGGACCAGGTCTGAGATCACTCGCCAATGATTTGAACTGTGAACTCCGCTCGCCGTGTTAATAATAGCACAGTGCATTCACAACACAAATGCTTCCCACATACACACACACCACACATACATACACACAGACATATAATTATTAACAACAATTATTAACCTATCATATTTTTTAAAGGTTCACTGATGAAGCAACATTGTCCAGTCACAAACACACATATACATACGTAAAAACAAATCCAAAGATCCTCTGTATATAGCCTTAGACTGTTGGGGCTAGTGCTGCTACCACTTCCGCCTACAGTGTATGAGGTGGTGGTGTGGGGAGCGATAGTGTAGTCACCGTTGTGGTTAGTGCACTGCACCTCAAATCCGGTGACCCATGTTCGATTCCCGCTCAAGGCCAACACCAGTGACGATTATCTAAACCAGTCCTGGGCCTCCCCTAGGTCAACTCGGCCTCAAATGAGTACCTGGTACGGTGTATAAAACTTCAGCGCTGGGAAGACAAAGGTGGCCAGGCGTAGTCCTGGCCACCTACGTGCACCACGGGGTGACCAGCCCCTCCCAACCCAGACCCACCCCACCCAGCCCCTCCCTCCCCACTACGCCCCACCCCTCCCTCCCTCCCTCCCTCCCACCCCCACCCTCCCCTCCCCATATGCACGACAGACAAATAATCCCTGGTGGGCAGTGTGGAACCTGTTGTTCCTACCTGTATAACCCCATAGCCGTGATTATTTTTGTGCAAGAAATATAGGAGGTTAGAGGTAGCCGAGTGGCTCAGGAGGTCGCAGAGCACCGAGCTGGCACCGCTGTAACCCTAGGTTCGAATCCGGTCAGCTGCCCGCGATTAAACCGGGTTCTCAAGGGTGGCGAGTTGATGGTCTCAAAACCTTCTAGTAAATTGGCCAAACACCCACATAGAGGACCAACAGAGCTTGGGCAAGTGTTGGTGCCAGTTCTGGCTGCCTTCCCAACTTGGTTTCCCGCGCCTGTTTGTGAAAATCAGTGCGCGTTACAACATTTTAGGGGTGTTTTGAGGTCAAATTTTCATGAATGACAAGATATAAAAACGTAGAATTAAGTTGTTATTCTTAAACTACTTGTGTCAATTAAAAACAGTTGACAGATTGCTTAAAATTTCCCATTTGTCAAATTCCCAGCAGTACAAGCTCCAACAATAAGTCAATCTCCTTTCCCCCTCTCTCTCTCCTCTGTAAAGAAGGAACATTGCCAGAAAAAGCCACCAATTATACATTTTTGCTATTTTAAAGTCACGTTAATAATTAATTTGACGGTTTGTTATTGTGAATATATATTGGCCAAAGTAAAAAATAAATGTCAAAGCTCAATACAATTTCCACAAGATTTTTCTGTTTAAAGGAACAATTAACTAAAAAGCTGTTTCTTTTTGGGGTTTGCACTTTTGCATTTACAGGGTGGTCCAAAAGTTACTTTACTGGTAACCATCATCAACATTATGATCTTCCACGATCAAGCCACTGCAAGATGAAGCTATCACAATTTCAGAATGTGAATCTTTATTTATACTGGTGGAATCTGATAAGCTATCAAGCTCTTTTTCACAGATATCCAGTCGGGGCAGGTCATAAAATTACAACAAAACAAAACTACGATAGAAGAATAGTATATAGTAAAGGTAAGCAAGTCACCAAAAAATATATAAAATTAAACTCTGTTTTATTTTACCAAGTAAAAACCCACTGAGTTATTAGCTTCTTTTTCAGAAGCGACCTGGCCACAAATGATAGCTCAACAAAGTGGCTTATCACATGGAATTTATAATAGCCAAATAATCTAAACGCACGTTTCTAAAATCACAGGGTCCTGCAACATAACGTTCCACGTATCAGCTGCGCAATAACTGATTTCAATGCTCCATCTCCCAAAGTGATCATCACCTTGAGCGCGTTCCTACCTTTGGTTGCCACTGCATTTGTTCCCGAGACATGAGCACATTGGTCTTTTCTTAGATAAGTAAATTTGCGCCATACCTGTACTTCCAACAAACCGCCTTTAGTTATTTATTTCAGAATCAAAATCTTTATTTATACTGGAGGAATCCGATGAGCTATAAAGCTCTTTTTCACAGATGTCCAATAGGAGCAGGTCGGCTATAAAGTTTTTTTTTGTTAATGACGATAATGATGGTGATGGTGGTGGGTAAAATTTTTGTCAGTCTGTACAATAAACTGTATGTCAACAAATAAAACTCTAGTTATAGAGGAAGAACAAAGTACAGGCTGGTCCCCGATTTTATGACAATACTTCCTGGAAACGCCGTCGTAAATCGGACCCCGATTTTCCCACAGACAGGAGAAATAAGAGAAACATCACTTGCTGAAGTGTTTTTCCTTTCATAGGCCGTATTTAACAGGGTTTGATTCGTTACAAAAATCCACAAAAACAGCTTGAGAATTACAAAAGCTTGACGCCAAGTCACACCGCAAACTGGACTGACGCGGTTCAAATGCGACCTGTACGACCAACAAGATGTTAGTCGTGCGACCCGGGCAGACGTAACCGGTTTTCCTAGCTTGTCTGGTGGTTGAAAAGAGGGCACGTGAAGAAGCAAACATGCTGTAACTTGAGATTGTAGGATTAGTTGCAGGAAGAGCCACAAAAAAATAGCTCTTATCTAATACACGGAACGAAAGTTGAAAAAAATAACAAAGAAGCAAGGGGAGGTGCATTCTTAGCATTACACTTCGAGACAGAGAGAGGAACACATGGATCAGAGAACAGACCTCACAGATGAATGACATACTTTTGACAGTAAATAGAGGTGAGTGGGATTGGGCAGGACAAGTCAACGTCACCAGAACGGATGATGGGCTAGCGGTCGAGAATAACGATGGGGTGGCAGCCAACAGAGTGAGTGCCCCTCAGTGGATGTCTACCCAGCGATGAGATCACCTGGTGTGCAGGTGTGTTAGGTGGATCGTTAATATGTATGTTGAACATCGTTCGCACCATACGTAACCAACCATGCTAATCACAGGGGAGCGGCAGTGTAGCGTTTAGTGCGCTGTGCTATGAATCCAGTGGTGTGATGTGTAAACAGTGCCATGAGAAAGACAAAGCTGACCGGACGTGGTGCTGGCCACTCACCACCTCGTGTGCTGTGCCGGCCTTCAAAGGTACTTGCTAACAGCACTTGACCCAACAGTCTGTTCGGGCTATATGGGGAATCTTTGTCTTTGTTAATATTACAGAAGCAGATAAGGGTTGGAAAGCATGGGGAGGCCTTCATCCAGCAGCAGATTGATCACAACTGATGGTGACGGTGATGCTTTTTGTACATTCGTAACGAATTACCTATGCTCCGTGAACCAAGGTATCCGACACACGGTTTGAGGCTTATTTAATGAGAACCAGTTCAGATAAAAATTACTGAGAGACTTCAGAACAGCTTTCGGGGTATGTTGCTCAAAGATCTCAGTGGTGACAGCCCAACATTCGGACCTCTGAGCTACTGTGAGTGGTTAGTTATTTTGAAAGTGCCGTTTTGAACATAACGTTTGAAGCCAAAATGCAGTTCGCTGGGTGCAGTAACCACAGACGGAGGAAGCTGATCGACAAAAGTAAAACTCACCAAGCTATTGCCAGCCATTGCGATATATCAAGTTGGTGGTGTTGGTGATGACAGTGCTGATATTAACAATTATGAGGATGATGGCAATGATGATGTTGAAAATTATAACCAGAATAACAAGAATGATGATAATGGTGATAATCATGACAACGGTTATGATCATTATGTGATGTTGACAATTAGGATCATGATGATGTGATGCGGGATGTGTAAAGCTACTTACCAGTCGATAGTATTTTTCATATATAGGATTTCCACTGGATAGCTGTAAAAGACACACAAACACCACACACCATTGAAAATAATCCAACTTTGGCAGCGACAGAACAGTTATCCGGGACTCAAAACAAGTCTCTCAATAATGCATCCTTCTGCCAGCATCAATTCAAATAATCTGTCTCGTAAAAAAACACACACACTTGCGAATATTTTCAAGCGAAATGTTCAGGACCAAGTGGTAATTAAGTAGACTCGAAACCTCTCAACGGTCGCTCGGTATCCTGGACATTCTTGACAGTGTGCAAGAGTGATGGGTGAAGCAAGAACAACAACAACAAAAAACTGTGAAGACAACAACAATCCTGCAACAACACAAAATGTGCTTTTATAACGCCCTTCATGCATAGCATCCTAGAGCGTTTCCAAATCAAAATTAAACTGCAAAGGCCATTGGCTAAAAAAATTATGAATCAATTATGAGCTAACTTCAGATTGCAAGTGTTTCAGAAGAACATGCCAAAACCATTTAAAAACTTTTGAGACCAACCTCGAGTGTAAAAACCACTCGAATATTGGGATCTGAAATATACTCAGCATCTCGGCCTCTAACGTACCGCACACTGTTGTTTTAATTTAAACCGATTTCAACCTAGCCAAAAAGACTTGTTCTCTCAAAAGGTTTCTTTCCTGGCAAAAAAAAAAGTCTCACGAATTTGAACGTTCACCAATCACGTCGCATGCCGCGGTTTTACATGGAACCTGTGATAACTTGTAAAGAGGTTGGAATATGCTCAACCACAGAGTCACTAACGCCTTAGAGTAAACATACACCACCCGCCACAGAGGACCGCTTCCAGGGAAATACCAGTGGGAAAAAGCCAGCCCAGTACAATTAGGAGTTTAAATAAAATAACAAAAAACATAATGCAGACATTTATGCACGCATGTATGTTGAACTTCTTTCGCGCCGTACGTAGCCGACCGTGCTAAACAAAGGTGCGGGGAAGGACAACAAACTAACCACAAATAGCAGTTCTAAATAAATGAGTTTTCAATCTAACTTGAAAAGTGCATAGCTCCAGCGGTTTCCTAATATTGGAAGGAAGAGCGTTTCAGATGGCCGCAGAAGCGCATCTGAATGCGCGCGATGCGGTGACCGTTTTTTATCAATGGCTAGCCAAAAGCCGCTGGAGGATGACCGGAGTTTGCGTGATGGTTTATGCTAAGAGGTGTATGTATGTATGTTGTACTTCTTTTGCACTGTACATGAGGGTGGTTGTTAGACAACAGTCAGATACATTAATCCTATCAGGTCAGAACTTGAGCCTACATGGGTTGCTTTACAAAGCTGGCGACCTGGTCAAGACTACCACAAGTCAAAAGGAGAGATAACGCGGACAAACAAGCTATCGTAAACATAAGTGCAAGATGCAATACAGTAATTAAAGATGCTCGTTGCAACTAACGATTTCATACGAAGCAGAAAACAATCATACAGAAATATGACGATGAGTAAAACAGTTACTAGATTGTAATGGATGGGAATTTACAATGAGTGAAGTTAATGGATGGAGGTAACATAAAACGTATTGGGATCAGTATTACGGCAACTTTTATGTTCAAATATAGCCTCTGCTGCACTGGTTAACAGTGCATAAGAGAGTCCATCCAGTACAAGGCAACAGTGCTCGCTTTCATAGCAAAGACAATCGTAGATTTGAAGTTTCCGTGACTGCAAGAATTCATACTCTTTGGTTTTGTCGGTAAAGTCACGTAGGAAAAAATAAAATAAATAAAATAAAATAGAATGAAAATAACAACAAAATTTTAAACAAATCACGACGTTTCGGGTGCAACACCTGAAGAAGGACGCTTGTGTTGCGCCCGAAACGTCGTGATTTGATTTAATTTTATTTTAGTTGTTTTCATTCTGTTTCATTCTATTTATTCAAATTTTTCCCTATGTGACTTTACCGAAAAAACCAAAGAGTACAAAGACAATCGGTTAACCAACCTACCTGAGCAATGCCATCCGCCCACGTATACCATCACGACACCTACGCTCATCTGCTATGGACCTGCTGTGAGATCTGCTCGGTTTAGGAGAGCAGACCGGAGCTGTCCATCGGCAAGCCCTGTGGCTTGGAGCAGTCTCTGTCGACTGAAGTCCGCTCAGCCGTGACAATCGGTGCTTTTAAGATCGGCAGACTAAAAAAAAATATTTTCTCTTCGGCTTCATTTAAGTAAGTTTCGTTTTTCTCAGTGCCGTCGGCGCTTCTGTTTCAGAATTTTGCTGAATATAGAGCATTGTAAATGTCGGATTTATTTATTTAAAGAATAAATGCACAGTTACAGCCTTTTCTGTCAATCCAATGCAGTTGTCTGCCGGGGTGACAGGCCCGGGAAAGCGAGCTGTGTAGCTCCAGGGTCTTTAACTCGGGCAATAAACTTCTGACCTCTTCCGACTTCTGACCGCGTGTGTCGTGGGATTTGACCGTACTTCACCACGCTGGTCAGCGCAGATTGGTGAAGACGTATGAGCATAGACGTGCATTGCAACAACGGATTTTATTAACGTGTAGGTGTTCCCAGGCAGTTTTATTATTCACAATAGATGTTTAGGCTGGCCAAACGTGTCATAAGACCCGATATCACCCGACATAAACCAACAAATTAAATTGTCGCATGTACAAGCGAATTGTATGCCAACCATTACTGTTTAAGCTCACTGGAAAGCTGTAGAGCAATTCTCAAACCCAAACCGAGCAATTCCATAATACGTTTCGCTTGAAACTGTGCCAAACACCTTCAGGGAAAATCCAGGAAGTTGTTGGATCACCCACTATCCGTTGACAGCCTGGCATGCATCGTGGCCACCCAAAACAAGCAGACTGAACCCCACTGAGCTTCTACGATCTGACAGGATCAGGCACGGTTCCGGGTGATTTGCTCATTGGCTATATATTTGTAGTGACCGTGAATGTCACTGTGTGGTGCTGGGCTTGCGAAGCCACGGCGGATAAAACGTTCTCATTATGTGCAGCCCAGTTACTGGGCGTAGTACCAGCCCTAGCGGGGCTTGGGTGAGCGCTGGTCAGCGCGGAGGCACCACGTACAGTGTGCGGTGCGGGCTCCCGGTGAGGGAGTGAGGGAGTGTAAGCAAGCCAGGGTTACGTTGGGGCATGATACGCTGCTTGACCTGCCGACACGTGACCGGAAGATATTGGAGGGGGGCCACCGGTGGACGGGGGCCGCTTGGCAGTCATGTGGTATAGAGGAGCTCTCGGGAGCCTTCGGGAAAGAGCTCGAGAGATCTAGAAGGTGGGCGGGGCGAGGGGCAGAGCCAGCCCCAGCCCAGGCCGATATAAGGGGGGGGGGGGGGGGGGGGGCCGTGAGGAGCTCGGGGTTCTTCGGGTTGTTGGTGAAGAAGAGCCACGTCGGGTTGAAGAAGCCTCGAGCCACGCGGTCCAGGACCCAGCTCGTGGTCCGGACCGGGATAGCGAAACCGTGTCTAGTTCTGCCGTAGCGTGGTTAAGATGGGCGTTCAACACCCAAGTGGAGGTTACGTTATGTTGTGTTGAGTTGGTGTAATAAATAGTGTTGCTCCCAAGACAACTTCTGCAACTCAGTTAGACTCACTACATAGATACAGATTTACCACGTGTTTGATCAAAGCACTGCACGATTGCAATGTATGCTATTTATCGATGTGGAATGTGTGTGAAAATGACAGCTAAAAGGTTATTTAGTGATTGCCCTTATTTAGAGCTGGATACAACCACATTTGTCAATGTGATTTGCAACTTTGGTCCTTACCCGTGTATCTATAGTTCAATTTTAATGTGCAATTTTATTCATGGACTGTGTTGTCTAGGTGTGGGATCTCTGGGACTGATGCTGTTTTGCTGCTTTACCCAAGCTTGCACTTGGTGCTGCAAATCGGTAGGAATTAATCCACCTTTGCAACTTGTACTTGTATACATTATTTATTTTTGTGAATTGCTGACCTTTTCTCTATTTTGCACTCCTATTGTTTTTGTTTGTTGTTGTAACTTGCTGACCCGCCCCTCCTGGACATCTGTGAAAAAGAGCTTTATAGCTCATTGGATTCCTCCAGTCTAAATCAATATTTTGCTTCTGATTATATTTGTAATTTCACGTGGCACTATATACTCTACATGCACCACATGGGAACACAACCATGACATAGATTCCATAGATAAAAATTAGGCTCTGCTGATGGATATAATGCAATTATGTATGTTTCTTTCATCATGATCGTCATCATCCTCACCGTGTTCCACAAGGGTGCACACTTGAGCTCAGTGACCACTTAATCGTATGATGACCACATGTTGTCGACGGCAACTATTCTATTTTTCTTGTGTTGTCATCACTTCTTACGTTTGCGTTATTGACAGCAAGTCATGACACCAAGACTTGTCGCCATTCATCGGGAGCAATGCACAACCTCGTGCGATAGAGGTTGATTTGCCTTGGAAAATGTCACGCAAATTGGTGCTACTAGCAGTCACGAAGTGATGGGTGCCAGAAAGATGGGACACGACTTGGGCATATTGGTACAAGACAAAGGAAAATAGAAAATAATTGCGAAATGTGCAATCGACACCAATGGACTATTTGCCCATGGATCGTGAGGATGATGATGACCAGTCATTGTTCTCAAGGAATTTACACCTGGATATTTATGTCTATTTCCAGAACTAGTTCTACAAAACGGAGCTTTTCTTGTCATTCACAACGTGTTCCGATTAGCAGTTGGCTAAGTACGGTGTTAAAGAAATTCAACATACGTACATACGTTCAACAACCTTATCGTTCAATATCTTGATACTGAAAAAAGGGTCCCATAGCTATAATTTCTTAACCAAAACTATTAATGCCTTAGTGTTTGCATTGGCCTTGTACTGCTTGCCTTTTGTCTAGCACTGTTGGGATAATGCCATAAAAGAGGCCGTCTCTGGTGCAGTTTCAAGGACAATGCATACATTATCCAAGCATATTTGTACGTGTGGTTATTGCAGACGTGATGCACTGTAATTAGTATCTATTTGATGTTTGAACATCTCAACACCCATATTTACACCCAAAAGGGTATAAAGCTTGTTTTGTCATCATTTAATCATCTTGATACAGGCGAAAGGGTGCCCCCCCCCCTCCCATAGCTAACCTTACTGCCAGAACACAACATTGCCCTTTCCTCATTGTTTCCTCCAGCGGACTTGACTTTGGAAAGTTGTACGCCTTTTGGCATCCTCTGGTCTAACACCGTTTGACACGAGGTTCAAAAGAAAGCTGTCTCTGGTGTGGACCAACCAGTTTCAAGGACGATGCATATATTATCAGAGTATGTTTTTTGTTTGCATTCTGACCACAAACATTGTGGTTAGTGCAGAAATGACTCCTTGTAAAAGGTTTCAGTTTGGTGTTTTAACATCTCAACACCTGTTTTGTTGCCAGAAATAAGGGGAAAAACCTATTATCATATTGTGGTACTGGCAAAGGAGATCCCATGATTTGGAAAGTCCCTTTAACCTTGCTCAATTCAAGAAATGCACGTGAGCTCTTATCTGTACTATCGTGAGTGCCACTTTCCGTTGCAAGCCTTTTGACCACAATTACAATTAAAAAAACACTGCCGTATAGTGTTCGTCTTGTGGAAAACCAAAATGAGTAACCTTCAGAGGTGGAATAAACCAAATGAAGTAAAGCATACATTATGCACTCGAGTAATTTGTGAACTGGATAATACCATCTCTTTACACTTGGCAATTGAATTTACCACAATGACTTAAACCCAGATTTGAAGCGAGGAATTAGCAGTTAAGAACTAAGTTTGTTTTACATGAAATTGGCCCCTAAGCATGGCAATCAAACCAAAATGTTTAATTTACATGGATGGAATGAGTTACATTAAGTCAAAAAAACATGTACAGTCACCGGTTAAAGGGATGAGATCTTCAACTTATTAAACTTGGGGACGCGGTTTAATCACAATTGGCCAAAACCTGAAACTGAACTCAAAATCATCGGCAGTGCCGGCTCAGTGTCTCCGACATAATCTTAGTCCACCAAAGCCATTCCTACTCCTCTTCCATTTTAACATGAAGGTATAACCCTCAGTTTCAGATGACATAAAAACACGACCACGGCTTCTCCTTACAGAAAGATATTTATAAAAAAAACCTTGGACACCACGTGCATGGAAATCATGCTGCACGGTGCATCCTGTGACATATCCTGTTTACCGTTACAGCACTTGTCCTGTTCGGTATCCAAGGCTGTGCGTGTGTGTTGCTCAGCTCAGCCTTGCACTGGCCTCCAGTCCAACAGAGGATCAAATACAAGCTGTGCATGCCCGTCTACAAGTGTTTACACCAAAATGCACCGTCCTAATAGAGCTAATACGTGCGCGGTGCCAGTTGCTGCCAATGCCAGTTGTCGTTGTCAACTCTGGTGGGTGGCACACAGTGACCTGATCGCCCCATGCACCAAGACGACATTGAGATATGCGCCCCCCACCCGTTTCCCCCCATGTTTTGTGGTTCCCAGCAATCTATGCAGCACTCACTCACTTACCAACTCACCGACCCACCCACTCACTCACCCTCTTACTCTCTTACTCACCCATTCACCTACACACTTACTCATCCACTTATTCACTCACCGGCATACTTTGCGGCGTCCAACCAATCTACGTGCAAATCATTGGCAGTCACTGTACACGATTTGTCAGAAACTGTCAGCCAATTCTGCCATAAACTCAAGACAGAAAAGTTCTGCAAAGCATAAACGTGGGGTCTTCGTGATAGCCATTGTACTGCCAGAATTGCGCAAATCCCAAATGTGTTTCAGAACATCACAAAAGTTACAAATGAGAGGGGGCCATTCGGTCGATCTTGCGCGTTCGGGCACAAAACCACACAAAGCGGAACAATTACCCAAGCTCTAAGGTTTGGCAGTAGAGGGGACACTTCCTACGTATAGGCCCAAATGACTAATTTGTGGGTAATTTTTCAAATTAGGCAAATTTTAACCATGACTCCAGCACACAATGGTATACTGTTGCCGTCTTAAAACACCCATTGTAAAGCAGACGGTGCTAACTCATGGTTAATACACCCACAGTATTGATCAGGGCTGCCGCTGGATTTTTATCCATGAACCTCTACAAAAAGCAGCATTACCGCTAGGACATGCCACAGTGCCCTCACTTAGTTTATGTGCCACAAATGTTCGTTATTAGATTTAAGAATGTGCTACAAATCTGAAAAAAACAAACGCTTGCTTTCCTTGAGCCATCTTCTTTGGATAAAAAAAATCCTGTGCCATGTGTTCTAATATGCTCTTCACTTAACAGCCACCCACTATGGAAAGGGCTTTAAGCATAACTGCTCTCACTGCGGCTTACAGGACTCAAGGGGGATTCTTAATTCAGCCAAACCCATATTGACATAATCGGATAATCTGGATCTTTGCTCAATTAAGAGGCTTGGCCATTACGGTCGCCTAAACACTTGGCAGTGGTAACTTTTTTTACGAGGAAAATGCAAGTCCATAAAAGCATGAACTGAAATAGATGCGGATCTCATTATCTCAGCAAGCAAACTTACCAAGCATGTGCTTATAATTTCAAGTATGATTTTATCACTGTTAGGGGTGCAACAATTTACGCCACTAACATTTTCACGAGTTGTCATAAATGTGGCACATTATTCGATTTCCAGTGTTATTTTAATTAGCCTTGTGGTGCATTGTAGAATCAATAATGGTATAAATCTGTAGATTATACAATGGCGTGAATTCATATAATCAGTAATTTAAAGACATCTGTTGAATGAAGGCCTTTTTATGCTATATTGATCACCAGGTTTATTTTATCATAATTTACGAAAGGTCAGGAGTGAAGGTTGAAGGACCAAGAACCAGTTAAGATGTCACTCTTTAGTGGCATTAGCCACAGCCAGGTATTCAAATTTTGCTCACCAGGTTCATAAAACAATAGACTAACCACTGCCACCCGCTTTCACCCCATATAATATTTTGGGTATACATTTTATAGAACATATCATAGTGTAAACAAATCTAACAGAAACATATCATTCCTTCACACATGGCATTCTACAGATGTCATGAGCATAAAAATCTACTTTACACACCAATTAATTGCATACCTACTATGTATCTTCTCCTGCCCAAGTCAATTTTTTCTTAATAGCCAATGTCTTTAACTTGCTTTTCTAAAACCCAAGTGTTCCTCTTCCTATCAATCAGTGTACTTCCAACCACAGAAGGGATGATTGCTCATGGTTGGGACTAACGACAGTGGCAGCCAAAGGAGCAAATACACCTGAGAATACATCCATCGCAGGAGTTGGAGTGACGAAACTTACTCGTGTGTGAACGTGATATGGATTGCAGTATCCCAAGACCGTTAGAGACGGTGATAGCTTCGAGGGGCCTTTAGCTAGTAATGATTAGATCATGACTGCTTAAGATGATGTAGCTCGCTACTATTGCCCGAGTAATAGGAAATACAGCTTAACAGTTAGAGCCAATAATGAAACGCATCTCTGCATCGGTGAATAATACCAACTCTAACCCCAAACACAAATACTTATCTCATACCCAAAATACTTACTGCTGACATTATAACAAATTCAAAACAGCTCTTAAAACTAACCCAATGCTTATCACTTTTTTGACAACTTCAACACAAGCCACGTTCTTGAAAATAATTATATCTTTATCAATGCATGTTGTATGGCTCGTTGCCCAATTGCTTATCGCATGCGATGTTTTCCAGCATTTCTAAGAATGAGTACAAAGCAGGGATGTTATAAATATACGCTTTGCTCCAAACTACAAAAAATAATCATAACCACAATACAAATTGCTAACATTCATGAAACAAAAACCATAGTCCTGTCCATTCTGTATGCAGATACAAACATCTCTTTTGTGAGACCTGAAGGAAAAATATAACAACCAGTAGGATGCCATCCATAATGATTTTTTTTGCATCACAATCAACAAGAAGTGAAAAACTGATTATGTACAAAATATTGCATTTCGCAACAATATTTAAAGAAATGCTGAACTTTAGACTGACCTTTATGACTACAAGTTAAAAAAACCAATCAACCTCTGGGCTGCAATTGTTGGGAAAACAAATAAAAAAATATATCGACTTTCAGATGTATAGTTATAATCAAAGACCCAAAGATATTTGTACCATGTTTTGGCTGTCTATTAATTCTAACACATAATTAGAAGTTTCATATTGAGTCACAATTTACACACCGAGTAGCTCAGTGTGCATACTTATTATATAATATACACGATCTACATCGGCATTTCTCAAATGCTCGGGTCAGGACACTCGGGGGGGTCACATAGGTCAATGGGGGGCGGGTGAGGGGAGCTCTCCTCTCTCCCAGTGTCTGTCTTGGGTCGACCCACTTTTATCTCTTTGTCTCTCTTTCCACTGGCCTCTCTCGACCAATCTCTTCCCTTGTGTGTCTCTTCCTGTTGTCCCTCTCTCATCATTCTGCTTCAAATTATTATCGTCATTATATGCGTGTACATGTGTTTGTGTATACATGTATGTGCACACTTGTGAGTGTAAGTGCGTGTAAGTGTGTTTGCATGTCTGCATGTGTTTGTATAAGTACGTTTAGTCTTGATTTGAAGCTTTCGTGACTGCAGGAATCCATACTCTTTGGTTCATTCGGTAAAGTCACGTAGGTAGAAAAATAATAGAACTACAGCAAGCAAAACTGAAGGCTGTGGTTGTCCCACCTGACGATTGCTTGTGTTGCGGTCGAAACGTTGGTGTACGGTGATTTTTCTGCAATATTTTGCTGTCTTTTCTGTTTGCACATAGTCACTATAAGATGCATTCTTGTTCATGTTTTTGTTTGTGCGGTTGCCACCGACGTGACTTTACCGAAAGTACGTTTAGCTCTAATTTGTGTTATTAAATGTTATCCAGAGAGAATTGCTATTGTTTCACTGGGTTTATCAACTAGTCAACTAAAGACAATGTGTGGCTGTGATTATGGCTGTAGCGTTAATTATATCCACAAAGGGTTAACAAAAAAAAATGTGCTACATCCATTACGGGTGATTTTACACTGAACACAAAAATGTCCTTGCTGCATACAGAACTATTGCAATTTGAACGTGACCCGCCCCTACTGGACATCTGTGAAAAATCGCTTCAAAGCTTATCGGATTCTCTCCTGCAGTCAAAAACTAAAGATTCCGATCGCATTCCTGTCCACCGCACATCAACACGGATCGCGTTGCGCACACCATGACCCACATATCCACAACGCATACATCGAATGCACGATCACAATGTCTGAGGCACTGTGCATCACGTGCAATGTGCAACAATCCACTGCTGGATGAAGGCCTCACACCACGCGAATCGTGGTCAGCGGCTGTTGCTGAATGCATTATGCAATGAACACGCATTTATAATTGACATGCGCTCGCCGTCGAGTACGTTGTCATCGTATGCTTTTACGTGCTGTACTAACCGTGCATGCCCATTGTACGTGGACATCCCGAATTATACGGCCGCGTTAATTAAATCGGTGTACAATGCATCGCTGTGGATATTTACGCTCGTATTCATTGAATGAACAGTTCGTCGACTTATGAACGTAGTACGCTTTGTACTTTTCCTTTTTAGAGTTAATATAATGAGCGACGAACGGCGCTTATTAACCCCTGCGTATCCGAGCGGGTAGTGGAAATTCTACATTCCTATGGCAGGGGCAAGTCCACCACCATTGGAACGACGCGTACAATGAATTACACCGCACAACGCACTGTACCGAAACTCATTAACCCCCGCCTCGCACTAAACTCCAGACAAAATAATCGTAAACATTGAAACTACTTATTTTTTAATTTAAACTCTACAAACACTTCCGGCAACATAACGCACGCTTGTATTTTATTATTATATATTTTTAAAAATATACAACACAACAGCGCCACGGCCTCAGAGCAAACCACATACTCCGTCCAGTCATTCTTATGAGGCAAACGTTGTAGTTTAGATGCGTTAATCTTGTTTATAATTCGGTACAAAGTTTACGAAGTTCGCGCGTTATCCCACCTCAGTCAGACTCAGCCCGCGCGTCGCCATCTTTATCCCCCCTGCTCCTCCCGGCACGCACCGCGCGGCGATAGGTGCATTGTAAAACGTAGGCTAGATAAGCATGGCGATGAGAGACTGTCTGTATAACGTAGTCTAGGTAAGCAGCGCGAGGACGGATTGGCTGTATAACGTAGTCTAGATAAGCAGTGCAAGGACATGGTATATATAACGTAGTCATGATAAGCAGTGCAAGGACATGGTCTATATATCGTAGTCTAGATAAGCAGTACAAGGACATGGTCTATATAACGTAGTCTAGATAAGCAGTACAAGGACATGGTCTATATAACGTAGTCTAGATAAGCAGTCGAAGGACATGGTCTATATAACGTAGTCTAGATAAGCAGTAAAAGGACATGGTCTATTTAACGTAGTCTAGATAAGCAATACAAGGCCAAACTGGCTATATAATGTAGTTTAGATAAGCAGTGTGAGAATAGACCGATTGTATAACGTAGTCTGGATAGGTACAACTACGATGTCAATTGTATAACGTAACCTTCATAAGCAGGGCGATATATATTATATAATGCAATACAGATAAGCAATGTCGAGATACGTATTATATTGCGTAGTCTGGATAAGCAAGAACGGAGACATTGCATAACGTAGTGTGCATAAGCAACACAGTGACATCTGTTTTGTAGAACGCAGTCTACACAGGGTGTCCCACAAGCCTGGAATAAAAGGAAAAACTAACACAATTCTGTGTTATTGGTTCGCGGTCTGGATGCAGTCTGTTACATTCAATAGCGACCTCCCTTTGACTCTAATTTCCTGAGTAGAATTATCTGGACATGTTCTTACTTACTCAGATACATCTTGGGACTGCAGAAACAAAATATGAATTCGTTATTTTTCTCCTATGATTCTAGACGTAGGAGCCACCCTATATTTGGCGTCACGGTGGCGAGACGTTAACTACCTCGGAAGACTGCTTAGCTTCCGATATATTTGCTCGGGAAATCAACTTCTGATCTGACGAGGTTAATTCCAGGTGATGCGTTCCGTTGGTCTGTTAGTCATCATAAATTAAATTTCGATTTAAAGCTTTCGTAACTGCAGGGGTTCATCTTTTTGGTTCTTTCGGTAAAGTCACGTTGAAGGGAAATAATAAAAATAAAACAATGAAATTATCACGACGTTTCGGCCACAACACAAGCAGCCGTCCTCAGGTGATGACAGACCTGAGGACGGCTGCTTGTGTTGTGGCCGAAACGTGATAATTGTATTTTATTATTTCATTTCTACGTGACTTTACCGAAAGAACCAAGAAGATCACCATAAATTATTGTATTGTTGAAAACTGTTTTCCTTTGTCAAAACATTTAACTATAGCTTGTTAAATAACCTGTGCATAAGCAGCAAACAACAATTGCCAACGCTGCGGCTTCTGTCTCAATTGAGCTGAACGGATACCTTTCAAAAAGCAAAAAAATGCAAAATATCAGTAAAAGCAAATCTTTATTAGAGAATATACCACATCAAAAGAAACAAACCGAATGGACATCACATTTACACATTTATTCCAGACTTTAGGCAAACGACACACAACACACGAGCAGAGAAGGCAATGTTACCATGTTTCTTTGGTGATCATTCTGAAAGGGGTGAGGAGCTATGGGTTAAAGCTACGTCACAATTAATCAACTATCTAAACCCCCTCCCACCCCCACGCACTTGTGAGTATGCAATGATAAAGGCAGGGACCATAGACGTACGTGGAATCCTCTACTTAGGAACATCCGACTTACAGAGATACGAGCAAACCTGGTCCTCTTCGGATCGAGAGTCGTAAGTTAAACTTGCCGCGCAATAGATGGCGGTGGTGGCATCTACATCTGCAGAACATGAAGAACCCGTGGCATTTACATATATAGATTGTACAACTTTTAAAACCATTCCCCGTTGTTCACGTACCTGCCGTACAATGTTTGGAATCGACAGGTGTAAAGCTGGACTTATGAGCAAATCAACTTACGAACAAGACCTCTGGAACCCACCTTGTTCGTAAGTAAAGTCATAGAATTGCTGCACTGCCGTATACTACCCACCAAGTACCAGGTCCCCGCAGACGTCTGACAACATATTTGTGCACTGGTGGTCACCCAATTCAAGCACTATCCAGGCTCTCAACTCTGCTTAGCTTTTTCAGACGATTTGGTCATAGGCTGCACCCTAACAATGGCGTTTAAATAAAAATCCAACATTACTTATACACGCATTTGATTATGGATATAATTTTGCTGAAATGCTCACAGACGTGAATTCCAAAAGCAATGTCGAGAATTGCCAAGGTGGAATTCACTGTGCGTTGAGTAAACACTTGAAGCTGGAAGGGTGTTTGTTCACACAACCAAAGAACAAAAATAAATTATACATAACACACACGCCAAACTTTAATGGCAAAAAACAACACTGGCAAAACCATTCAAACGGCTTACACACCCATTTCCTGAGTATATAAAGGTTTGATGTGAAATTATTAAACAGCGTGTCACTGTTGGCCCTTGTGGAATGCAAGAGTTGGGCCTCATTAAGAGCTGAGCTGCAGTGGTATGGGCAACTTAAATATAATCTATGGAAGGCACAGATTAATATATATACATATGGCAAAAAGCATGAGCACCGTATGTACAAGAACTATTGATTTGTAATGCGAGACAACCTTGCTGTTATTTACTAATGTACAAAAATATAATTATACAGAATAAAAACAAACATAACTTTTTTAAGCTGGTTAAATACAAAACACACTGCTCTATGGAACTGATAAACTTCACCCATTCCACAAGAGGAGCATTAAATAACATTGACAAACTCATTAAAATATATATAAAAAACTTAAAATGTTTAAAAGGCAAACAAAATGTAATCAAATTAATAAGTGTCACCCCACCTAAACGAGTATTCGGGTGGTACTCCACTTCATTGGCAGCCCTGAGCCAGTAGTGAGAATTACACATTCCTATGACGGGGCCAAGTTTATCCACAGGAAAACCATTTTTGACTTAAAACTAAGCGATATTAATTCCATCAACCTTGGAAGAGATGATTGTCCGAGTTTACCCCCCGACCAAGCTATAACCAGAGCCACCCAGACGGACACAAACAAAATTCCAACATAAAAAAAACTGAGGTCGCCACCTTGTCTGCTTTTAACTCAGAAGAGCTTGGGAAGCTGTCGCAACCGTTCAATGTCCAGAATGTTTCCCATCGACTCCTCACGATCGTTCCCTCGGATTTTCTCTGGCGAGTCCCCCCGACCTGTACCACCAGCACCATCACCGACACCACCAACACCACCACCACCACCACCCAACACTTTTTTCCGCTCCGGCAAAACGCGGAGCGGATGCCTCGTAAACACGGCGTGTCCTGTGCTCAGCAGCTTCCTCTGCGGCTGCGTTAACCCCTTCAGCACCTGCACGGTGCTGTTGTCTCGAAGCCCGGCCGCGTCGGTGAAGGCCCGACCTTCGCCCGTCGAGCGACGGGATCCTGCTGCTGCCGCGGTCTCTGCCACGGCCACCAGGCTGGGCTCCGAGTTACGGCGGGCAGACAGGCGTTCGCAGAGCCTCGCGCCTCCTGACCCGTGCTCCATGCAGGCGGCAAAGTCCGAGCCAGGTGTTTGGGAAGAGCTGCCAGCGGTGGAGGGTAGCGATTTAGCGATAATGTCAGAAACGGTGTCTCCATTTTCCGCTGGAACGCGAGCACCGGCCAAATCCTTGCAGCGAGCAGCGCCAACTTGGTTGCGATCACAGTCATCATCATCGTCATCATCATCGTCGTCGTCGTCGTCATCGCTGATGCCTCCATCAATGAGCCCGTACTTCTGCATGTACCGCCGTGTGGCAAAGGACATGTTGCTTGGAGACAGGAGACCCGGTGCGGTGCTACGGTCGCTGTCCGAGAGGCTGGCCGCAAGCGATGCCCGGGCCACCTCGGCTGCTCGACCACTTCCGAAACCGTTGCCACTACTGCCGCCGCCTCTTGAGAGCTGCGCCAGCTGTGCGTCGCTCAGGTACTTGAGAGCGATGGCGTTAGCCTCCATGCTCAGATCGACCGACATGCCGGGTTCCCCAAAGAAGCCGCTGGTACCGATCGCGAAAGAGAGCGATGAGTAGCTGAAGTGAGGCAAGGCCAACGCTGCGGCCGTAGGGAGGATCCGCGCCAACGTGCTGCAGTGGGGGGGGGCGACATTGCAACCGCAACAATTTAAATGTTTGTAGCATCTCAATGCCATTGCAGCTCAAAATGCTTTACAAAAAAATACCAGGGGGATAGGGGTGGGGTCAGGGCAGGGAAAGCATCTCCGTGGGGCATCCCAGGACAAAGCAACCAGGGTCCAGCTCCAACAGCACGCCCAGAGCTCAACTATAAAGAACATTGCAAGCTAGTAAATGAGTTAAATGTAAATAACGTGGTTTTATTAAAAGAAGAGATAGATTAAGATGTTAACTACCTCGCCTGGTATACAGGAGCTCGTGGGTTCGCTCCCGACCCTGACGCCTGAAAATATGGAGTTTACTTGTTCTCCCTGTGGTCACGTAGATTTTTCTCCAGGTCCTCTGGTTTTTCCCTCGACATTTACAAAACATGCGTTTAGAATATTTGGCTGCTATACATTTCCATGTGATAAACCACTTCACTGTGCCATCATTTGTGGGTGGGTCGCTTCTAAAAAAAAAGAGCTACATAAGCTCAGTGGGGTTTACCTGGTAAAATTAAAAACAAATAGTTTAGTTTATCCGATAGTTTTGAGGACACGCTGCATCGCTGCAGCAGACGGGGAAGGGCGGTGGGGCTGTACCTGGCCCTCTCCGCCTGTTCGCTGTGTTTGGTGCTGCTGCCGCTGACCACACACTCCATGCCCTCCCCATCCAGACGCACGCCCATCTTCCTCAGCTGCTTCAGTGTCGCCGTTACCACGCTGTTATCCTCTGCTTTCTTGCGTCTCGACGTCTGAATCTGCAGGACACACGTGCAGGTAAAAAAGAAACAGGGCTTTGGTACGCGTGTTGAGACCAGTATTCAGAGGCGGCCACCACCACGTCCTGAATCTTGGTCTGTGTCCATTTAACAATCCTGACAGGCAAGATTCCCGCGCCCATCCCAAGGGGGTGCCTGACGATTGAGGGCGTGGCGGTGGCTACCAAAAATTCTGACCCTTATTAAGCTTGAACAGACTTTTCAGGAATTTGGTCACGGGCATCACGACTTAGTACAAAATTAACCCGTAAAAACAAAGTTTTTCACTATAAATCCTTTATATGCGTGTTCAATTGGCCACAACCCAGCCCACATTGGTCTTTGAAACGGGCGGCTAGAGTCCTCTCGTCCTCTGGCTTGAGATGACTGCCACCTATGGGTCAGATGATTGCCTGCCACCATTAAGCAATTGGTAATTAAATATAAAAAAAACATTTCTAAAAAGTATAAAATTTTTGAAAAAAAATTTCACGAAAATAAATTGTCACGCACAACGAGTCTGTGTGCAAAATGTCAAACTCGATTGGATCACGGGAAGCGGGTTAAAAAACGACCGAAAGATTTGCACGGTCGTAAGCGCGCAAGCAAGCAAGCAAGTGAACTTAATATAAAGGATTTAAAAATACGCCGGTATAGGAGAAAACGAAAGAGGTGCACAGTCCCTACCACCCCGTGGACAGCGTCTCCTCGCGTGGGCTCGGCTGCCGTCGCCATCCCAGGGCACGGCTGGACAGCGGGCGGCCTTTCCTCGCGATCGCTCGTGGCGCTCTCCTCACCGGGTGTCTCGGCAGTGTTGGTCAGCAGACGATTTACCTGGTGCTGCCGAAGCGCACAGATCCATGCGTGTGAGGATAATCCCCCGCCCCCCCCTGCTCTCCGCCTCGAAGACACCTACTAAGACTGGCAGAGCGCATAAGGGGTGGTGGTACTGGCCAGCACCACAACCCGCCCGACATTGTCCCTCAAGTGGCCAGGTGGACCAGATGTCGGAGCACTGAGATGTTGGGGGTAAATCCAGGCAGCTGCCTGTGAATCAAATGGGTTTCCTCCAGCGTGCAGAGTGAATGCTCTTAATTTAATCTGCAATTCATTCGGTTCAATTTCAACTCTTGAAAATGTTTAATATTTGGTTGGCTGTCATTCGACAAATATCACTCTCAGTGACAGAGCAGGTGGTAAAGTGCTGCGCACTGTCGTGTAATCCTGAAGTGGACAAAAATCAGCTGAGGTTACTGGAAGGAACCTCAAAGGTGATATGCACAACTGTGGGCCGTTCTCTAGCACTGCTCTGCGATATATCCAAATTGATTAGTCTAAAAACGATCAGGATTAAAGTGGAGATGGTTTTTTTAAGCATCAGCATCATTGTTAGAGCTGAGCATAAAAGCTAAAACAACTTTCTTTGTGTATTATTTATTTAACTTACTATTTACCTTTCTTGTGCTATTCGTTGCGCACGGTTGGACTTTTTTTGTGCACGGTTGCAATTTACTTTTCTCAGTCGGTGTTAGCCGTTGAGGTCGTGACTGGTTTCTCTTTTCACTCCTGTTGCTATATGCCCCGGTACCCTTCCCATTCTGCTGTAATGGGGTGTTCTGCTGGTGAGATGTTAACTACCTCACCGGGTATACAGTTCGTGGGTTCGATCCAAACTCTGATGCCTGTATATTTGGAGTTTGCATGTTATCCCCGTCGTCGCGTGGATTTTTCCCCGGGGCCTCCGGTTTTTCCCTCCACATTTAAAACATGCGTTTTTAGAGTGTTTGACTGCATAAAATATCCACGTGAGGTCGCGTTTGAAAGAAGAGCTACATAGCTCAGTGGACCTGACCTGGTCAAATAAAAAGTTTGATTGGTTGAATGAGAGCAACGCTTTCTAAGTTTACCCGCCACGTACCAAGAGGTTGTGGTAGAACTGCTTCTCGTCCCGCATCAGGAGGCTGTTGCTATCTCCGTCCACTTGCTCTGCTGCGCTCGCCACCTCCGGTGTGCCGGTTGCAGCGCCACCACCACCACCACCTCCTCCTTCCCGCTCGGCGCGGACATAGATGCTGGCGCTTTCCCCGAGTGCCGGACTGCCCTGGCCAGCGTGGTGGGTCGGACCCATCGGTGAGCTGTAGGAAGAGCGTACAGACAAGCCCCTTTGTCATTCTGCTGCTGGACAAAGGCCTGCTGGATGAAGGGGACGAGTTATTTGATCCACATCTCACCACGCTGGTCATTGTTGGTTGAAGGTGGGGGCATCGACGTGTAAGTATCGAAGCACGGAACACAACGGGATTTTTCTGCACTACCCTCAATATAACACAGCCCCTCAGATGCCTATAACAACCTGGTCAGATTGGATGAATGCAAATACCTATAGATATAGACAAATAGACATATACTGAGAGATGCATGTACACGTGCACAGAGTTGCATAAAATCCCTTTGTGAATCCACTCCTAACACAGAAATTGTTTCGTCATATTTCACCAAACTGGTCAGTGCAGGGTGGTGGATGGGGTGGGTGGGGGTGCCCGGGTCCGAATCAGATGACACTCGCCCACTGACATGAGTCATGGCTGGAAACTTAACTCAAATCTCTGGGTTCATAGCGCAGTGAACGAGACACCGCACCAAACACAAAAGATAAAGATATCCTGTATAGCCTGTAATAATAGACTATTGGGGCAAGTGCTGTTAGCGGGCACCTTTGAAGGCTGGCACAGTACACGAAGGGGGAGGGTGGCCAAAACTACGCCCAGCCGATTTTGCCACCCCAGTGGTGATAATGATGATGTTTACATTCTGCACCAGGTACTCATTTGAGGCCGAGTCAATCTAGGGGAAGCCCAGGGACCGGTTTGGCAGGTATCGAACAACTCGGGTCACCGGGTTTGTAGCACAGCGCGTTAACCGCTACACTACCGCTGTACCCCACCACACACCAGGTACAGGACATGCACACCATAGCTACCCCAACATACAAAGGGTAGGAAGGGTACACCATCACTAGGTTAGCTCCGTCACAAAGCAGTGCGCCCAGAGAAGATACAAGAATCAATAAGAGGTTTTTTGGGTCAGATCGCGTAAATATAAATGTGTCGTTAAATTCACCACCACCCGACACATCCAATTAATGGGCATGACAGCCGATGTGTTAAACTAAAAAGATCCAAGAATACAAGGCGTCTGCACTGCCATCTCCTGGCCAGGTGTCATCCCAGCTGCTTTTTGGGAGTTTCGCAAACCTCTACGTGATCCGCCAACCTTTGCCTTCAAAGTGCTGAATCCCAGGAATGTGCCACCACGCCAGACTAATGTTTTAGCAATTGTTGGTGAGTGGACTAAGACAATTAAACGTACTAATAATACATTAAAGAATCTTTACAGATGAAAATAACATGGATTTTAATCCAAAAACTTGCGTGTTACCACCTCCGAGACGGCCATTTACAAATCCCCCACCCACCCCCCGCCCCCCAGGGGGGGCTATGCGACCACCTCCGTGCCACGACGCAGACAAACAGCCGCCGACCTGTCCTGGGAGGAGCTTCGGCTGGAATCGTCGGCGCTGCCTCGGCTCTCGACGAAGCTGGGCAGGTCGACGGCGTGCAGCGACGAGGCCACGCTCGCGTCGCACACCGCCGCCGCCTCGATGACGGCCGCGACGGCCAGCGCCACGGCGCCCTCGTCTTCGCCGGACAGCGCCAGCTCGCCGTCGTCGCGAGTCACCCCGTGCCGGATTTCGCTGGCCCCACCGTCGTCGCCGTCGTGGCCGTCGGTGGCGCCGTCTCCGCTCGGTGGTGATCCGCTCGTCCCCGTGTCTCCTCTTTGCGTCTCCCCGGCCGCCTCCCCACCGCCCGGTCCCCAAATCAAGCTTCCTCCTGTGTTTCACATGCGGTGAGATGTAGATTAAAGGTAGGATTTGGAAAACAAAAACCAAAAAGAATTGATTCTTATACGTGCCCGATTCAATTTATATAACACGGGCGTAAGAATGTATTACATCTTTAATTTTTTAGCGTATTCCTCAATTTGACATCGATTGTGCTATTGGCATCATGACATAACCATTCAAATCTCTCACACAGCAGGCCTGATGACAGGCACCTGTAAGCACTGTGGTTCTTCATGTGTGGTAAGTGTTACATTTGATGTTTAATTACTTTGAAAAATAATTATTAGAATTTCTCACGTTAAAATAGTTGTTCAAGAGTGTAAAATGTTTGGGCTGAAGCGTTACTCAGCTTTCAACATGGGAGCCAATGGGAAAACGACAATCGTTTAACCAACTTTTCACTTCACGGGCAATTTTCGCAGAACGTATCTCACTCATGAAGCGAGACGCGCCCGTACCATGAACATAAAGCGGTATGTGTGATCGACCGCTGCCGGTCATATGAGCTGTGTGAAAAACACGGCGCTGGCTTTACCTGTCTCGCAGGCGATGCTGACCGCCTGCTTCTGCGTTCCCGCTGCCCTCTTACTCTCGGACGGAGCTGGGCCCGGTGAACTTGGAGAGCTCCATGCCGGAACGTGAACCTCGTCCCGCTTCGATCCACCGTTGCAGTTTTGTGCGGCCAGCAGCTTCTGGATCTGATCCGAGAAAACAACAAATAGGGAAAAAAATCACGAGTCGAATATCTTCTTGTATTTCACAATTATAAAACTAAGGCCTATTTTTATCAATCCACCGCCGGGCAAACCTCTCCTCACCATGTCGCTCACAAGCGAGTTGTTTGACCGCACTTCACTGCACTGGTAAGTGTGGGTTCGTGACATTTGGGGGACCGGGACCGTTTCGGCTATCACTCGCCACTAATGTTAGCTGTGGCTGGCAATTGAACTCAGGCTTGCTGGGTTCACAGTTCAGTGCAATAACCACTGCCCTTACGACTTCATCCCATTTAACAGTGGTGAAAGTTAAATATCGTGCAAAATCGAATCATCATCGCTGGCATATATGTCTGACCTGACTCCAGAATGGATCTGGTCGTGAACATTAGGATAGAAGCCAACCAGGGTAAGGAGGGCTGCGAAATAGACACAGACGTCTCAATCTCTAAGTGAAGAAATAAGAACCGAGGCGTCAGAGCCCAGAAGAGAGAAAGTATGTCGACAGTGACGCTGCTAACAACAACGACGCCACACACAGACCCCACCACCCTCGCCCATTCACCTGTGCCTGCAGCAGCTTTAATTGCCGGTCCTGCTCCATGAGCAAGCAGTAGGCGTCCCCCGAGAGTCCCGGGACGGAATGCAGGCAGCCCACCCCTCCGGGCGGGTCCTGCTGTAGGCCATACTGCCGCGCCAACAAGGAGGGGGGGTGGCGACCCGGGCCACCCGACGTGTCCAGGGTGACCGGCGCCCATCGCAGCCGCGCCAACATTACCGCACCGCAGGCACCGGCGATGCCACCGCTGCCGCCGTCTCGCTGTGAGCAGCAACAGTGCTCTTTCGCCCGCTGCATGTGGTGGCATGGCCACGATGGCACAAAGTTGGCACTGTGCGGTGTCTCCCCGTGAAAATGGGCGGGAGACCTCGACTGCCGGTAGCTATGATGATGGGACGATGCTTGCTGCTGCTGCGGTTGTTGCTGCTGCGGGTTTTGCCGTTGCGGTTTGTTTTGTTGCTGCTGACGGTGCTGATGCTGCTTCTCCTGCTGCTGCAGCTGTGCGTTTTGTTGCTGCTGTTGTTGCTGCTGTTGTTGCTGCTGGTGCTGATGGGGGTTTGGTTGCTGCTGCTGCTGCTGCTGGGGCATTTGTTGCTGCTGTTGTTGCTGCTGGTGCTGATGGGGGTTTGGTTGCTGCTGCTGCTGCTGCTGCTGCTGCTGCTGGGGCATTTGTTGCTGCTGCCGGTGCTGCTGCTGCTGTGGATTTTGTTGCTGCTGATGTTTCTGCTGATGTTGTTGCTGTTGCTGATTATGATGCTGCTGGTGTTTCTGCTGATGTTGCTGCTGTTGTTGCTGATGTTGTTGCTGCTGGAGCTGTTGGTGTTGCTGCTGCTGCAGCTGGTGCTGTTGTTGCTGCTGCTGGTGCTGTTGTTGCTGCTGCTGCTGTTGTTGCTGCTGCAGCTGGTGCTGTTGTTGTTGCTGCTGCAGCTGGTGCTGCTGTTGCTGTGACAACGGCGACGATGATAAATACGGAACCTGCTGCGGTGCCTCCTGTAGGGACCGCCGCGGCACGGGCGACGGCTGACGCCGGGACGGCACCATCCCTGCTGCTGTTGTGCCCACGCACCGCTGCAGGAAGTCTGGAGAATGGGCACGTGGCGGCAGAGACCCCGGGCTGCCACTGCCGCCTCTGGCCTGCGGGCATAACACAGGCCCCGGGGGTGTCTGGGAAAGTGGACGCCCAGCGGCAGTCGTCACCGGTGCCGAGTTCACCGAAGAGCGGCCACTACCGGGATCCGGCTGCTGCTGGTTCTTGGGCATCAGCGGTTGCCGGATGAGCGGCGGGCCCCTGTCCACAGTGGCGTCGATACGCGAGGTGGGAGGAGAGCCGTGATTGTAGGCAAGCGGGATCTTGGAGTGCCGGTCGCCCACCCGTTTTGCCGGGCGCACGCGATCTGCCGGTGCGCGGTTCTCGTCGTTGCCGGACGACGGCGGTGGTCGTGGTGGGGGCCCCTTGAGGGCTGGCAGAAAGGTCCCGTCGCACACGAGCGACAGCTCCGGCACGCACGGATGCACCTTCGGCGACTACGGAAATCGGCGATGAAAAAACAATGAATACGTCGGCGAAATTACAAGGGTGATCACATCAACACAATGAAATTAGTGATGACGTTAGTGAAGTCATGAGCAAAATAACATTAATGATGACATCAGCACAAACACAAATCACAAACAGATTAAATAGAACCTAAGCAGCGTATTCCTCAACAAGACATTCATTATTCTAACATTGTGCAGCCCTGTACAAATCACAATACATGTTCAGCTATTATTACATCTTGCCCTAATGGCCAAAATACATCAAACTGGTGGAATGCCACCATCTCTTATCAGTGTGGACATTTATCGCAGCCAAATATCTCGTCATGCACGTTTCTAAATGTGGAGGGAAGAACTGGAGGACCTGGAGAAAAATCCACACGGCCACGTGGAGAACATGCAAACTTCAAATATACGGCAGCAGGCGCCAAAGGTCGAGATCGAACCCACGACCTCCTGTATACCAGGTGAGGAAGTTAACATCTCACCACCGTAGCGCCCATATTGCACGTCCAGTGTCATAACCATCCAACACCACAGCAACATTCGAGGGGAGTTGATATAATAAAGTGTTCCAATGGAGCTTGCATGGATTATCTTTAAATATACGTATCATTTTTTTATTTCTACAGGACACCCTTCCCCCCATCAATCTGGCGACGTGGCACGGGGGCGAGCTCTCGCACCAGCTGGGTGTTGGGGTGAGGGCTGGGCGTGGGACGCGGAGAGAAGTCCTCCTCCTCCAGCCCGGAGTCGTTGTCGCTGGGCAGAGAGCGCTGCCCCGGTGATGCTGGCCCCTCGCCGACCCTTGCAAGTCATCGACAAACAACAAGGAGGTGCAAACTTTTTAAGACCGAGTTAACCTAGATCTGCAACAAAATATTTTGCGATCCTCCTGTATATTGCGATCCACATAGTGGCCACCGCCTAGTAAGGCCAGCACAGCGCGCTACCACCACGGCTGGGCTCCTTTAACTTCCCCGTGCTAAGGTTTTACACACCGCAGCATGTACTCATTAAATGTTGAGTCTACCTCACGGAGAACAGGTCATGGACAGGTTCGGATATCATTCACCACCAATGTTGGGCTTCGTTCACCAGCAGACAGCATTACTGCAAAAGCCACTTGCATAATCCATTGTTGTAATTTCATACGATACAATATCTATGCTCCCTGTCTTCATCAACCGGCACTGACAAGCATGGCGGAGTGTGGTCAAATAACCCCACGACTCTAACTAAACTTTTAAATGTTACCAGGTAAAGCCTACTGAGCTATGTAGCTCTTTTTCAGAACCGACCTGGCCACAAATGATAGCTCAACGAAGTGGCTTATCACGACGGCAATTTAAAGAAGCCAAATACTTTAAATGCATGTTGATTACAAATACGGTGGGAATAATCGGAGAATCCGGAGAAAAATCCACGCAGTGTGGAGAGAGGGACCTCATCCAGCAGCGAATTAGCCAAAGAGGTGAACACGTGTTACACGCAAGCGGCCGCTTTGCTTCTGCACACTCACCCCAGGCCAGGTGCGCTGCCCAAGGCTCCTTTAAAACACCCCCACTCCCCACATCTCCTGTCCGGGGCCAACTCCAGCTGCACGGGAGGTCTCTCGGCAGCCTCCACATCCTGCGAGGGGGACAACAACAAGAAGGTCAAAATAGGTCAATCCTCCCAAAATTACAGACGCGACTCCGAACAAAAACAAATATCACTTACTTTGGAAATTTAAACGAAGGTGTGACGGATGTGATTTACATAATAAAAACTAAAATGGAGTTGGGCAGGTCATCTAACGACCACAAACAAGCAAATATAACGGCAGAATAGAGGCAGATGGAGGGGAGGAAGAAAAGTAGACAGAAAATGGAATGGTGAGAAAAGACTGGAAGATTTGGAGTAGCACAATTGGATTATATTGCAGCCTAAACTAACTAAACTTTGTATTTTACCAGGTAAGACACATGGAACTATATAACTATTTTTCAGAAGCGACCTGGCCACAAATGATAGTCCATTTAAGTGGCTTATCATGTGGAAATTTATAGCAGTCAAATACTCCAAAAGCATGTTTCTAAATGTGGAGGGAAAAACCAAAGGACCCAGAGAAAAAATCCACATGACCACAGGGAAAACAAGCAAACTCCAAATATCCAGGCGTCAGGGTCGGGATTGACCCCACAATCTCCTGTATACAAGGCGAGGTAGTTAACATCTCGCCACCGTGGCACCCAAATGAGGGAACATGTCATAGGGCATGTCAACCTGGCAGACGGAGAGATGAGGTCGGCTCATGTGCAGGTGCTCGATGAATTGCTGTATTGCAGGGCAATGATCAGCGTTGATTACGATGGCTTATGTGATGGTAGTTAGTGTTGTGTAAGTAGCTGTGCATGCATGCCCAAAGACCCACATATCGACGTATTTGCGTTTTGATTATTACAATAATTTGCTCGAGCACAAAAAGTAACTTGTTTTGGTGCAGAATAAGCAGTTTTTCATTACAATTAACCCAATGAGATGAAATTACACAACTGTTTGCTATCACGCACTGTAGAGGAGCTAATGCATGAAACTTTAGCCTGCTATAAATGTGTCTGTGTCAGTGAGCAGTCAGTGATGACACTGGTGATGTTTTCAGTCCAAAATCCATAAATGTCCGTTATATTTTATCGTATCAATTACAGCCCTTCGCTAATCCACTTTTGGATGAAGGCATCTGTGTTTCGGCCATTTAGGCTGTTTGACCATACTTTACTACACGGGTCAGCGAAGACGAATGCCCAAAGATGTTTTCAGATATCACTTGCCACTGATGTTAGCCGCGACCGGAAATCAAACACAGGGCGCCCTGGGGAAAGATATACCTTTGTACTGTACTTAGATGCTCCCACGTCTATGCTTCCTGCCTTCACCAACCAGCATGGTGAAGCGAGGTAAAGTAACTGCCATGACCCACACGACGTGGGGAGGGCTGTAAATGTACATGCCATCTCAACTGGACAGAATTTGAAAAATAACAATGCAATTTATAATCGTGCACAATCTGTTATAATGTTTAAAGAGGTGGGGCCTCTAGGCGTTTCCTAAAAGTCTGTGTAGATTGAAAGCTGCGAATTGCAGCGGGATGGCATTTCAGACAGTCGGGGTCGCCACAGAGAAAAACCACGCCTGGCAGTGACGGTCCTTGTCGCTGGTATGGATAGGAAGTTGTGAGCCACTCTGCGGAGAGTTCTACCTTGAGCTAGAGTTTATGGTGACAGCAGTGAAGAGAGGTGTGGTGGATGACCATAAGTAGAAGCGTGGTAGCACAGGCAGATGATCTTGTAGCTTAAGCAAAATAGGTTTCCCAGCAAGAGCAACCACTGTATCCAATTCCAATAGCAATGCCCCCCTTTATGAGTTAACTTGACAGAGGAGGCTCAGAGCCAATTGGGTAACTGTCAGATGTATGCCAGACACCAAAAAATACCCGACTCAATTGTTAACAGCTGCCAGAGACATCGCAAATGCTGTTTGCTATTAATGCGGCTCAATGGACGACTGTGTGTGTGCCAGGGTTCGTATTATCACTGCGTGTCAATGTTAATGTGCTGTTGCTGCTAGTCTTACCCATTTTTACAGAGAATGGTAAAAATGTATGAAATCTGTCCAGCTCCAATTATGCAAAAAGGTCTTGTCGTTGTTTTTTACTGTGGAGAGTGTGGAAGTAAAGTTGCCTCTGACTTGGTATGGTGAGTACATTTGTGACTATGTATGTACTATCATCATTAGCCATGCTCTACCCACTGCTGGATGAAGGTCTTCCCAAGTGGTCACCATCCCACATGGTCTCTTAATGCAAAATTCTATCCAGCTCCAGCATCAGCTGACATCATCGCTCAATCTCCGCGGAGGTCTTGTGTGAATACTCACGAGGGGATAACGAAATAGGTACAATGTAATAGATATATGCACAAATGTGTGAATGTGGATATGTACAATAGTGCGTGGCAGTGATTAACAACACTGCTATACAGTACAATTCAAGTGACGCGAGTTGTATTAATATTGTATGTATGTTGAACTTATTTCCGACGATACCTAGCCAACCGTGCTAATCGGAGGTACAGTAGCATGTGAATTTGGCTTGGAATCTCTAAAATAAACACAGCCTGAAATGAGAAAATGTTGCAGCAGTGTGGTCAACACCGATACTGGGAAGATAGCAGAGGTCCCACATGGGGTAGACCCGGCTGCATCTGACCGTGGCGACCTTAACAGGTGCTCACCAACAGCACTTTTCTTCGACAACGCAAGAGTACGGCTGCGCGTGCACACACACCTTGAAGACGTGTAGTGTCTCTGAGCAGGAGTATAAGTTGAAGTCCAGGCCTTGGCCGGAGGTGAGGCTGCACTCGTAAAACTCGGGCTCGCTATGCGTGAGCGTGTACACGAGCAGCAAGCATCTGCTTCCCTCCGCAAGCAGCCTGCGGTGGGGGGGGGCAGAGTCCCGCAGTGTTTCAGACACGAGTCCCAACAAACCAAGGGGTTTGGTGTCTAGAGCTATGCATGTGTTAGCGCCACAGGGTGTGCGTAGTAACCCACAAGGGCGGCGGGGGACAGCGAGTGTCACAGCTACATTTGACACAATAACAGGTAAGAATAACAACCACACGTGTTACCACAGGGAGAATGTCATAACCGGCAAGTGTCACACACCACACGATGAGTGTAACAACCTCAAAGCGAGTGTTTCGTGTTAATCTTTTTCCACATTTTCATCTGGACTGTGATTTTGGCATCACGTCACAAGAATCCTTTGTCACAAAACAAAGGATCCATTTGGGTCTCTTACAGAGCAGTGCGACCCTTCATGAAGAGAATGACCCATGGATCCATTCTCGTAACTTCTCGTCCACATAATAGGGGAGAGAATGTTTCCAACCCACTCCATCAAACCAACATTTTAAATTCACAGAATTAAGCCAAATTAAGTGCAGAGCATAATGTTTTAATGGTTGTTTTGTCCTGTTATTGGTGATTGACCAATAAAGCACCACACTCTAGAGCCAAGTTTAATAACTGGTGACTGCCTGGATTAGAACACACGATGCTCCGAGAAGCCAGCTCAGTGCTCTGACCTCTGAGCCACCCGAAAATGGAATTAATAAACACAATGCTCGTGAAAGTACGTTGTTACAATATATTTTGTTCTCCAGCGAGCTGTAACAACGCACCTCTGGCGGATGAAAGTGCCGAAGAAGAATCGCAGGCAGCATGCCCACACGTGCGGATTTGCCACGTGCATCACCCCGCTCACCCAGCTGTGTAGCACACAAAACAGATCACACTCCAGATGTTCACAAGTCAGTGGTTCACAAGCCAGCGGTTCACACTCCACAGAGCAGGGGTCGGCAAACTTTTAAAAGAAAATTATGCCGTATTTCTTGTTTCTGTCTTTGACCGATCTAGTTTGAGAGCCTCACCACATGCAGAGCTACTTGTACACAAAGACAGCAGGTAAACAGCAGATGACAAACACAATCCGACTTCAATAAACAAAATAGGTGATTGACTAAACTGCATTTATTTAGTTTTTTTATTCTTTAACAATACAGCTTGACTGCACAATTTGTTGTCACCAAGACATTCCAGTGTCCTATTCCCTACCACGTTTAATTAATTACCTTAACATTAAATTGTGTTTAAGATTAAAGTTTTTTTTTTTACGGCTGCCCACAAACGCGCAGCCAAAGAGCCGCATGGGGAAAGCCAAAGAGTCGCATGCGGCTCCAGAGCCTCTGGTTTCCGACAACTGCTCCAGAGGTTCAAGCGCCAGCATTTGTTCGCTATGTACCGATATACGAAGCGCAGCTGAAAGTATTACACAACGACGATAACGTTCACGAGAGAGAGGTCGCCCCTCGCGTCACTCACATGCCGACCAGTGGGAGACTCTGAGCCTTGGGGTCCGACTCCAAGACGAGCAGCAGCTTCCGTGTCTGGTCCATTGTCAGGAACCTGCGTCACCGCACACGATGGTGAGAGTTCAAGAAGCCTCACCTTCTCCGCAGCTGTACATGTCAGATACAGCCACCCCCATTAAGTGCCACTTCGGGTGCCTTTTTGTTTTGTAAATTTTTCCAATGTTTTCAACAAACCAATGGGCAAATAAAATGCTCAAAAAGCCCAAGGCTCAGGAGGATTTGTATGTGTGGAGTGCCGTTTTCAATCCACTGCTGGATAAATGTTTCCCCACCCCATATCAGGCATATGTTGCCATCCTCATGAGTGCGGGTGGGTCGACCCACACAAACACTCAAACAAAAGCCATGCACCTAGACACAGCTGTACACCCACACTTACACATAATGGTATAGATCACACATACAGCTGTATAAGCTGTTGGGGCGAGTGCTGTTAGCAAGCACCTTACCATAACTCCAACAAAGATAAATTCCCCTCCATAGCTTTAACCGACTGTTGGGGCGAGTGCTGTTAGCGAGCATCTATAAAGGCTGGGACGGCATATGAGTGGGTGGGTGGCAAGCACCACAAGCCTCTGTCACTCCAGTACTGATGTTTATACACCATTTAAGTACTGAACTCCCATACTCACCTATACATCCCTCCAGATATAAACAAATAAAATCACACACCGAACCCACACATACAATACCCATAACCACATACCTGGCCACGCAGCTACTAATAACCACACACTAGCACGTGAACGAAATCACTCGCACACCTACCAATACACACGCAAACCCATAAACCCACTCACTTTCCAACCCACACATCCACCAACACCCACCCACACACATGAACTCATGAAATTGCACACCCAGACACAACACCTGCCATTAGCCACAAAGCACCGGTGATATCACCACAATAATTGTGCCAGGCTAGGTGCACTTTAAGGCCAAGTCAAGTATCGAAGGCCCGCAGGAACACATGCTCGTACATCGTCCCATACAAACATGAACCCATAAGTATATACGGGGAGAAGAAAGGTACGTATGTTGAACTTCTTTCGCACCGTAGGTAGCCAACAATGCGAATCGGAGATGAGGACTCACCCAGACTTGCACGCTGCCTGCACCCTCGCGATGCTCGCCGGGCCTGCGAGGTTGCGTGCCAGGGCCGTGGGAATGATGGGCAGCGGCCGCACGGGCGTGGCCGAGACGGTGCGGGCCACGACCACGGCGGCCAGGCTCAGAGACAAGGCGAGGGCCCCGGGGCCCGAGGGAGCGCCTTCCAGGACGGCACGCGCCAGCAGCAGCCGCCCGGGGTCGGAGGCCTCGCGAGACGATGCCAGCTGATGCAGAGACTGGTGGGGGTTGGTTTTGTGGGTGGTGGTGACGGGGGAGGCACATAGGAAAAGGAGGGAAGAGGTGAGTTGAGGAGAGGTGAGAAGAAGGGGTGGGCAGGATGGCAATAGTCGTGGTAACTACCATTATCGTTATGAGCAGCAGCATGAAAGTTGCAAATAGTATAAAGTACAGTCTTTCGCATATACCAAAAGGCATCCTCTGGTCTGACACTTTGAGACGAGGCTCAAAAGAAAGCTGTCTCTGGTGTGGACCAATCAGTTTCAAGGACAATGCATATATTATCAGAGTATGTTTTTTGTTTGCATTCTGATCACAAGCATTGTGGTTAATGCAGACATGATTCCTTGTAAAAAGGTTTCAGTTTGGTGTTTTAACATCTTAACACCTTTTGATTTAAAGCTTTCGTGACTACAGGGATTCATCTTCTTGGTTCTTTCGGTAAAGTCACTTCGCTTCTACGTGACTTTACCGAAAGAACCAAGAAGATCTTAACACCTGTTTTGTTGCCAGAAAAAAAGGGAAAACCCTATTATCATATTTTTGTACTGGCATGACCCTGCATACATGTATATACTTGTCGAGTGATTGACAGCAGAGGGCAGTCCAGCAAAGGTCATTGTTACACTGTACTTCTATGCTCCCACATTTAGAAACCCAAACTTTACCAAACCTCCCTCTCACCAGCATACTGCTGAAGTATGAAGTATGGTCAAATAAAGCTCACATAACACACAAATGGCATATGAAATGCATCATTACTAAAAAGGCACATAATATCACGAGAATGTTTGAAAAATTAGTTCACAATATTTATACGTGCGTCCAAACGGTCCCGCCAAAATGTACAACGAAATAATGCCTCCCTTAATGCTTCCTTTGTTAAGAGGGAGGTGATTAGGCATGTACAGTATTAGAGGGTTGTGTGTGTGTGTGTGGGCGTGTATAGTGGGGGAAGGTGGCGTGGGAGTGCTGTACAATCTAACCTTCCCACAGCAACCATATGCCGCTCGAATACACGGGGAAAAAAAACCACACGCACAGCAGATTGGCGTGCAGCTTTGTCAAAAACGTGTTAAAAAATGCATATTTATGCTGAGAACACAAGGGGTTATTGAGTTTCCGAAAGCTGTTTCACGAACCAAAAAGGATTAATCCTTACATTTTACCGACGTCAAACAATTTCCTCCCCACATTTGAAGACGCAACGCACACGCAAACCCCTGGCGTTCACCAAAAAGGTGCCTTAAATGTCACATTAGTGGGACAATTCCTCTGAACCCTTGTAAAATTTCTGACCCTGCCGATCACAAATTCAACTTAACCTCAAGCCTTTGAGAGAACGGCGACCTGCGCCGGATGCTTAATGGGGTGTAAAAACAAAACGGTCCGCGCACAAAGGGCCAGTCACAGGTGACACCGCTTAGCTGAAAAACGTTAACAATCGGCTTAACGACTTGGTGCAAGCCGATACGCTCTCAAACGCCACGGCACAGCTGGTGCCGATGTTACTGGGAACGGATTCGCGCAGGAGGAATGGCGAGGGTGTGGGGCGGGGAGCTCACGTGTACAACGTGTTTTCAAAACGAAGGCTGACGAGCAATTCATCACGCCGTCTGCTCGCGCGCGTCGTCAATCGAAAGCCACTCCATCCGATTCACGCTTAAGTGTGACCGTGGAAATGCAATGATGACCGTCACGCCTAAGTGTGTGTGCGTGCACACGCGCGGGAGTCGCTGTTGATCCCCGTCTGTGATGTGCTTTACCTGCTGTTCTTTTGTGTCTCATTGTTTCTCGATTTATATATTTTGTCCCAGTGAGTTTGTATTCTCCTCGGGTTGTGTTTTATAAGGTGCTTTGAGATGACGTGGGATTTAATCTCCAAACAAATGCAAATCTCTATTCAAATGTTTTGCCTCTCACGGTACTCGTAATGCATCAATCCATCTAGTTCCCGCACGCGACTTAATTTAATCTTTCTTTCTTTGTAGTGTACATCCTCTGAGACTTATTAACTCCTATGGCTGCAATTATATCATTTGTCTTGACCACCAGGCATCATTCATTCGAGCAGTGTCACCTGACCAGCCTACATACTCTTAACATCCAATGTGATTCATAATAGAGGTTTTTGGGTCAGATCGCGTTATTTATGAATGTGTCGTAACCCTCCACCACCTGACACGGCCAAACAGTAAAAGATGTGTCACGTTTTTCAAAGGACAAAATAATTCACTTCTTTAGCCCACCGGTGTGTTGAAGAGAGAATCAACAGCATTTTAAAATTTGAGTCGTAAGACGTTTCGCTGGTAATTACAATCAGCTTCATCGGGCAAGAATGGTGAAGCTCTCCTGTTGCTCCCGGTCTAAAATTGAGCAGCAGCAGGGTGACGTCATCATTTAAATAATGCGATCTATATTATGAATAATATTGGTCGCGAAAGCCTACGTGTTAATCCAATGTGATGTCTAGAACTTATATTCCTTAATCCACGTATGCCTTTTCCCATATCCCAGCATAATTCCAGGCATTCGGATCTCCATGTATTCCATGCATTGGTTTTAGATCGTTCCATTTCTTTGTCAATGTGCATATTTCTGATCCACAGACTATCACCTAGTTTTAAACATGTTATCGATGGTGATTATGATGATACTCGAGTGTAAGTTCATGTCAGAGTATATCACTGCTCACACAATTTCTCGATGTTGCTTACATCTACTTCGGTGGGTCTGAACTTCTGGTTAAAACTCCACATTCCCATGGAAGGGACTAGTGTCTACATAAGACTTAGTTTGATGACGGGGGGAGGGGGGGGGGCTGAAACACAGAATTTAACTCAAGTCTCTCATCAGCACCTAGATAGATAGATAGATCGTTTATTGTCATTGTCACCAGTACAACGAAATTTAAAATGCTCACCAGTCAGGGCATCATTCATAAATTTAAATTAAATAAAACAAGACTAAATCACCTGGAATGCACCCAATCTCATAAGAGTCAGAAGCCAAGCAGGCTTAAGCCTGGATCACACTTGGCAGGGCGACAACCATGCAGAGACAGGTTGTCGTAGTACTGCGGCACTATGTGATGGGCGGCAGGCAGCAGAGCATCAAAATCCTGTGTTGTGCTGTACTTCTGTGCTCCCACATCCATGCTCCCTGCCTTCACCTAACCCGCACTGACGAGAATAACAAAGTATGGTCCAATATCTCTAGCAGCCCACATGGCATGGGGAGATCCTTTTCCAGCAGTACATTGACAAAAGGACTACACGAGGATCATAATTATGTATGTTTGTAAAAATTTGCATTTGTCCGTGAGCTCCTGCCAGCTAGCATTCGACACTTCACGTGGCCTCAAAAGTGCACATAGCCTGGCACAAGCGCCGCGGTGACATCACCGTCACTTAGTGGCGAATGGCTGTTGTTGTTGCTATTGTGTCTAAATCTACATATACCTATCTCCCCATTGCTGTTCCCTCCCCATTTACGTGTACGTCCCAACATGACCAATGCAACGCCTCTTGACACGGCCAAATTAATTCAAAGCCCTCACCGAGCCACCAGGCACGCGTCACTTTTACTGTTTTCACTCACCTTGAACGCGGCCAGGAAGTCATCACGGCTGTGCATGGCGGTTTTATCGGAGCCTGCCCGGGTGGGTCCCACACACATCGAGATGAGGAAGTCTCCTGGCAGAAGAGCAGTGGGCATCACCGTACCTAGGTCCACCTGGAGTCTCTCGCCCTGGATCGAACCTATCCACCGTCACCGTGATGCCCTCTTCGTCTGCCCGAGGAGGAGAGAAATTATTTGAGTGTTTGTGCATGAAACGAGTGGTACGGATGGGAAGCTGTGGTGTGTGGACACAAGTTAACAAAAATAAATTGCAACTTTTGTCTTTAACGCTGCTAATTATGATTTATAAAATTAACAGACGGTACAGCACTGTCTTACGCTGACATCTTCAAATATAAACAATGTCTCATTACGATATCTGTTAACATTAACATTGTCTAATAATACTTTTAATTCTTAGGCTGTTTCAGTAAAGTCACGTAGGTAAAAATTTTAATTAATAAAAGTAAAATAAAAATCACGACGTTTCGGAGGCAACACAAGCTTCCGTCTTCAGGTGGAACCGTCACAGCACGATCGCTGCATCAAGCAAGAGCTGTCTCATTAATACTGTCTCATAATATTAAAACTATCTTATCTCTGGCTATGTTAAGGACAGTTGATGGCAGTGCAACAACAAATCCATTGCTGTATTTTTATTAATCTTTTTCAGAATTGGTGTCCCCACTCCTGTACAGAACCTTGAACCATAAATGTAATCCATGCAGTGGCAAAACGTTCTTATAATCACCAAACCCTGATTTCAAATGATAGAAAATCTACCTTTGCCATGCCTCAGTTTGCCAACTTAACCTTACTCACCACTCCCACATGGATGCAGTTACCATGCTTACCGTTATCGATGGTGAGGGAGCCAATGAGGAACGCAGACTGAGGCTTGCCTCCGAACTGGTTGGCGTGGCGATGAGCCAGCCGCAGCGTCTTCTCAAGAATCAGCAGCCGAGGATTCCTGTGGGATAGAGTGATAGGATGTTATCTGTGCTGGGTACTGACTCGGATGGATCAAAATACCAAATTGCTATTGGTAATGCTGGCTATCTGTTCATTTTTAAGACAGCCCAACATGTGATTGTGCAAACGCCACTCGGACGATCGACCGCATAGATGTTAACTACCTCGCCTGGTATATAGGTCGTGGGTTTGATCCCGACCCTGACACCTGTATATTTTGAGTTTGCATATTCTTCCCACTGGTCACCTGGATTTTTCTCCGAGCCCTCCAGTTTTTCATTCCGCATTTAGAAACATGCTTTTAGAGTATTTGGCGGCTGTAAATTTCAACATAAGCCACTTCGTTGAGTAATCATTGTAGGCAGGTCACTTCTGAAAAAGAGCTACATAGCTCAGTGGGCCTGACCTGGTAAATATATTTTTTATAGTTTTATATAAACCCATGTGAACTTTGAAGATTGAATGGCGGCATCAAACGGATCCACCCCACATCAACTGAGGTAATTTCCTTGCCAACTAATCTAGGAATGCATGAGCAAGAATTACACCGTAACTCTTGTCTCCCTGCTCGAATGAAAAATGGATATGACTTTGACTAATAACCAGGTAAAAGCCAAAGGATAATGTAACATTTGAAGGAAAATCAAAGGCATGCTGCTCATCTTCTTGGGCAATCCTGAGCCAAGCAGTGGAAATTCCATATTCCCATGATGGGTGCTTGTATCTCAATGGAATGACCCAGTGTACGTTGTGGGCAGCAGAGGGCAGTGCTGTACTTCTGATCTTCCACATCTATGCTCCCCACATTCACGAACAGCAACAACAACCGCTAAACACCCCCAAGTGGCGGAGACGTCACTACGGCGCTTGTGCCAGGCTATGTGTACTTTAAAGCCACGTGAAGTGTCGAACGCCCACTGGCAGTAGGTCACGTGACAGACCCAGGTGCCATGGGTTAACTGACATTCACCAAACCTGCACTGACCAGTGTAAAGTATGGTCTGCTATAAAATTCAACTTGTGAAGCATTTCATTGAGCTTTCATTTGTGGCCAGGTCGCTTCTGAAAAAGAGCTATGTAGCTCAGTTGGCCTTACCTGGTAAAATCAAAAGTATTTAAACAATCAGAAACATCACCCACATTTGTGACAGCTGGGTTCGTACCTGAACTGCGCCATGTGCAGACAAACTGGCTTCCCTTGCGGCGTGGGGTCCCAGAGCGCAACGTTGCTCTGGGGAAAACTCAACGGCATCAAAGCTCCGTTGCCGTTCCTAAAACAACAGAACGCAGAAGCCGGGACCGATGAGCGATAAGGCTGTTTGCATTGCCTCCTACCCTGCAGCACACCAGGCGTAGTATTTTAAAAAAGCTTAGTTAGTGTTGACAAGTCACCGTGATAAATTGGTTGCAACGCTTAAAAGTAAAAATCGTTAGCAGCCCCGAGCCAACGGTGAATATTCCACATTGAAGGTGGGAAGAGCCTCTCCATGGCAAACACTTTTTACTTTGTGTTAACTAGGACTTGATCATGTATACAAAGTGCTCTTGCCAATAAGGTCTGGAAACTCAACAGTGTTTTGACTAAAGCTATATGAACAGGAACTTGAGTGTTATTCATTTACAGTCCAGTTTTCTAAATCAACTACTAGATGAAGGCCTCTAGAAGCCATGTCAGTCATATGGGTTATATGACAATATTTCACCACACTGGTCAATGATTGTTGGGGAAGGGGTGGTGGGGGAGGTTGGCAGGACCAATTTGGATATCACTCGCCACTGATATTCGCCATGGCCAAGAATCAAACTCAGGATGCCAGATTCATATCGCTTTGCACAATCAAACAATTAGCTAAATAATTTAAAATACTGTAATATAACTATACTGATTGAAAACATATTAAAATATTGCATTACTTCCTGCTTTTTGACTTGTCCGTTGCAAAGTACGCCGACTCCATGATGGACTCTGGCACGTTTAGAAAGCTCACCGGAATGCTCATTGTGCTGCAGTAGCACGCACCTGTGAAAGACAAGCGACTTAAACTAACAAACTCAACGACTCGCCGAGCTCCATTTGCTCCAGTAACATTTTCCGGCTTGACAAATTCCATTTAAGTTTGCTTTTTTTTTAAGTTTGCTTATTCTTCTATGCTCAAACGAGCATTGACCGTTGCTCATCTCATAAACGCTGGCTAATTCCTCTGTTAGGGGAAAGATTGTTTTTTTTTACAGAGGAAAACTACTGACTCTCTGCAACGTGGTTCTTGTTTTATGGTCGTAAGATGAATTTATGGGCTGAGCCGACACACCGACCAGAATGTTTCCTTGTATCTTTCCATAGGGAGTCGAATGCTCTGCCAAAGTCGTACCAAACTAGTTCGTAACATAATATTGCATGGCATAATTCAACATGTTAGTGGAACCTCATAACCTACCACAACAATGCTATCAAGGAAAACTATATACAGATTTGTAAGGTAACTGTAACAAAGACAGAAAAAGTTAAACTGAAAAATAATTACAATAACTTAAATTAAACTGCTAAAAATATAATTTTAATCTCACCAATATGAAGTTATTCACAATGCTTGCCATATTGTAAGTTATTAATAACCTAGGTATGTGCCTATTGAGGTGAAAACTATTTTTCAAGTGAGACCTTGGTTTAAAAAAATCAGCAACGTACAAAACACAGTATAAACGTCAATCTTTTAAACAAAGAACATGACAGTAGTCTATACGTTTAGGCATTTCAAACATATTCATATTACATTCAGTGTCCGAATACAGAATTTAAAAGCTAACTGAAGATTGCCCGAGACATTATTTTCTAAACCGAATGCAGACACCATAATATATTGTAAAAGAGCAGCAGCACATTTTAAAACAGACCTAAGAAGACACAGGCCGTCTCTTTTATCCAACACGTGTTTATGTACGTAAGGATTAAAGTGGCTTTGTCAAGAACCAAATTTGGGCTCCTGTCAGAGCTACGTACACATTTAGCAGGTGTCAACAGTCACCCAAACGAATTGGGCCCCACATTTAGCCTAGACGCTAGAATAACTGTTTCTGCCGAGGTCAAATCAGTACCAAAAAAACCTGCAGGTTAACGATGTCAAAGCAGTGAATTATTTTCTTTACGTGTGCGCACACATAAATTCAATTACGCTTTTCAAGCGAGCATCTCTCTCTCTCTGTATGCTCAGTCTAGAAAATAAATAAATAAGAAAAGCACCGAGGCACATTCCCCAGAATTTTAACTGCGTGTGGGTTTTAAAACGCAAACGGCTGTAACAACAGCTGAATAAACAAATACGGCACGCAAACCTTGCCCCAACGACGCCGCCACAATCTAGGCCTGCGGAGTCCCCCACCGAATTTCACGGTGGTGGCGAGATGTTAACTACCCCGCCTCGTATACAGAAGGTCATGGGTTCGATCCCGACCCTGGCGCCTGTATATATGGAGTTTGCGTGTCTCTCTCTCTCCACATTGAGAAAAGTGCGTTTAGAGTAATTGGCTGCTACACATTTACAAATGCTAAGCCACTTCGTTAAGCAATCATTTGTGGCCAGGTCGCTTCTGAAAAAGAGCTATATAGCTCAGTGGGCATTATTTGGTAAAAAAAAAAAAAAGCTTTTTTTAGACTCTAGACCCCTGAGTAGCCCGGCATGATACCTTAAATATACAGCTAGCAATATTTTCGCAAAAAATAAGCTGCATTATGTAAAGACATTGTTGATATATATACAGATATGGGGCAGTTCCAATCATTTGGGAGCCTCACGGTTACATTTTCAATCTCGTCTTAAACAATACACATTGGAAGCATCTATATTTTCAGAAAAAATGCCATATTTACGAAGTCAACGGTTGGACACGCAATCACGAAATTGAATGCACCATCATGGTCATCCCAAAAAAGTGAACTAATTACTTTTGAATTACAGTCCTTAAATAGCTGACACTCATCCTAACTGGAAAACCGGTTCATAATTATAATATAATGTTACCATATCGTTAGTGTCCGAGATGTACATCCGAAATCATGGAACTGGAGATATGCAGCAGCGTAAACTCGCATGGGGTCCCTTGCCCCCCGCCCCAGCCCCCGGTGGCCAAATCTACGAGTTGGGGTCCCTCTGACAATCACCACGAGACATGGATTCAACACCAGTGCGAAAGAATAAAACACTTGTGTAATAACGTGATTAGGCAAGAGAAGCCGCGATATAAAGCAACCTAAGTGCGACCGTGCGAGACAAATCAAATATTTGGGGTCCCACCTTACCGATTGCCGCACCCCCTGAGCTGATAAATTTCGTTACGCCACTGGAGATACATAATAACCTTTAAATTGTGCTGCTTATAATAGTGGAGATATATCATAGCTTTTAAATTGTGCTGCTTATAATAGTGGAGATAAATCATAACCTTTAAATTGTGCTGCCTATAATAGTGGAGATATATCATAGCCTTTAAATTGTGCTGCCTATAATAGTGGAAATACATAATAAACTATAAATTGGGCTGCCTATAATAGTGGAGATACATAATAAACTATAAATTGTGCTGCCTATAATAGTGGAGATACATAATAAACTATAAATTGTGCTGCCTATAATAGTGGAGATACATAATAAACTATACATTGTGATGCTTATAATAGTGGAGATACATCATAGCCTTTAAATTGTGCTGCCTATAATAGTGGAGATATACCATAGCCTATAAATTGTGCTGCCTATAATAGTGGAGATACATAATAAACTATAAATTGTGCTGCTTATAATAGTGGAGATATATCATAACCTTTAAATTGTGCTGCCTAGAAGAGAATGGCTGGCACATCTGGCTGTTGACAGTGATTGACTTTTGACATTCATGGACTGTGGAAACTCAACAACATAAAAAGTAATTGTTTGCACGAAACATTAGTCTGACAGTTTAAGTAAAAGTCCTAGTTTTTTTTCTGCTCAAACGAGCGTCGGGGTGGTACACTGCACTGAGTGATGGAAATTACAGTCCCATGGAATTATAAACGTGAAGATCTGTCAACTTCCTTCAAAGTGAGAAACACTTTCAATATGTACAGAAAAAGTAATGTTATCAAATACACAGCCTACATCAGCTAAATTGTGACAGTATCAGAGCACATTACACACACAATTACACAATGTAAAGGGTTATACAGTATTAGTGATAACTCAACGTACATGAGCCAACGTGCATACATTATATACAGAATGTACAACATATATGAACGTCTAAGCAGAAATTTCAACATTCTAATGAACCCGAGTCCATTCCAAACACAATTACACTATGCCGCACAGCACTGTTAATGTACCTTTACATTGTAACGTTGGCATCTTAAGAGGTCAACGTGGTTTTGCAACTCTGGGACCAATTGTGGACATTCCACATTGCTCTTAGGAGAGCCGGTCATTCCTCGTGACATTACACGAAACCGCATACGCAGTAGCAATAAAAATATAATTGTTACTGTACCTGTCATTTACAATTATGGCTGTCTTCTGTGTAATATTACAGTGTGACGGGTGGAGCGGTGGGGCAGTGGTTATAGCATTGCATATAGACATGTATTGTACATCCACGAGCGATGTAGGCTAGTCTTCATGCTATTATGTATCCACTCAAATCAGACTACTTCTTGCATTATACGCAACTGAACACGCATTTCCTTTACTCTGAAGCCAACAAAACAGGCATTTGCCGCATAAGCACGAATTCAACACAAGCAAGCATTACTTACCCTGCTGCAAAGTGGTCACTTCACAAACATGACAATTACGGCCACAATTCAAACAACAACAAATAGCAGCGGCCTCGCCTCAGACGTAAAATCCGAAGCCTGCCTGTCGCCTGAGCCGAAGGAAGCCTCGTTAATTTCTAAATCTCTTTTGCGTTATGCCCCTTAAAAGGCGTACAATTGTTGCCCTGTAATTTATCGCGGAACTAGAAAGGGTCTCGACGAAGGCCGAGGAAGACTACTTTACGCTCAGGGCGTCAGCGGGAGGCGCGGCGGTTTAAGCGCAAACAACGGCGCCCGGAGGCGGCAAGAGGTGGCGGGGGAACCGGATCCCGTTCACTTCAATGGAGTCCATAGAAGAGACTGGGAACCGGATCCCGTTGACTTCTATGGGGACCGTAGAAGAGACTGGGAACCGGATCCCGTTGACTTCTATGGGGACCGTAGAAGAGACTGGGAACCGGATCCCGTTGACTTCAATGGGGACCGTAGAAGAGACTGGGAACCGGATCCCGTTGACTTCTATGGGGACCGTAGAAGAGACTGGGAACCGGATCCCGTTGACTTCAATGGGGTACCGTAGAAGAGACTGGGAACCGGATCCCGTTGACTTCAATGGGGACCGTAGAAGAGACTGGGAACCGATCCCGTTGACTTCTATGGGGACCGTAGAAGAGACTGGGAACCGGATCCCGTTGACTTCTATGGGGACCGTAGAAGAGACTGGGAACCGGATCCCGTTGACTTCAATGGGGACCGTAGAAGAGACTGGGAACCGGATCCCGTTGACTTCTATGGGGACCGTAGAAGAGACTGGGAACCGGATCCCGTTGACTTCTATGGGGACCGTAGAAGAGACTGGGAACCGGATCCCGTTGACTTCTATGGGGACCGTAGAAGAGACTGGGAACCGGATCCCATTGACTTCTATGGGTCCATAGAAGAGACTGGGAACCGGATCCCATTGACTTCTATGGGTCCATAGAAGAGACTGGGAACCGGATCCCATTGGCTTCAATGGGGAATCATAGAAGAGACTGGGAACCGGATCCTATTGGCTTCAATGGGGTCCATAGAAGAGACTGGGAACCGGATCCCATTGGCTTCAATGGGGAATCATAGAAGAGACTGGGAACTGGATCCTATTGGCTTCAATGGGGTCCATAGAAGAGACTGGGAACCGGATCCCATTGGCTTCAATGGGGAATCATAGAAGAGACTGGGAACCTGATCCCATTGGCTTCAATGGGGAATCATAGAAGAGACTGGGAACCGGATCCTATTGGCTTCAATGGGGTCCATAGAAGAGACTGGGAACCGGATCCCATTGGCTTCAATGGGGAATCATAGAAGAGACTGGGAACCGGATCCTATTGGCTTCAATGGGGTCCATAGAAGAGACTGGGAACCGGATCCCATTGGCTTCAATGGGGAATCATAGAAGAGACTGGGAACCGGATCCTATTGGCTTCAATGGGGTCCATAGAAGAGACTGGGAACCGGATCCCATTGGCTTCAATGGGGAATCATAGAAGAGACTGGGAACCGGATCCTATTGGCTTCAATGGGGTCCATAGAAGAGACTGGGAACCGGATCCCATTGGCTTCAATGGGGAATCATAGAAGAGACTGGGAACCGGATCCTATTGGCTTCAATGGGGTCCATAGAAGAGACTGGGAACCGGATCCCATTGGCTTCAATGGGGAATCATAGAAGAGACTGGGAACCGGATCCCCATTAGCTTATATGGGTTCATAGAAGAGACTGGGAACCGGATCCCCATTGGCTTCAATGGGGTCCATAGAAGAGACTGGGAACCGGATCCCCATTGGCTTCTATGGGCCCATAGAAGAGACTGGGAACCGGATCCCCATTGGCTTCAATGGGGCCCATAGAAGAGACTGGGAACCGGATCCCCATTGGCTTCTATGGGCCCATAGAAGAGACTGGGAACCGGATCCCCATTAGCTTCAATGGGGTCCATAGAAGAGACTGGGAACCGGATCCCCATTGGCTTCAATGGGGCCCATAGAAGAGACTGGGAACCGGATCCCCATTGGCTTCTATGGGTTCATAGAAGAGACTGGGAACCGGATCCCCATTGGCTTCAATGGGGTCCATAGAAGAGACTGGGAACCGGATCCCCATTGGCTTCTATGGGTCCATAGAAGAGACTGGGAACCGGATCCCATTGACTTCTATGGGTCCATAGAAGAGACTGGGAACCGGATCCCATTGACTTCAATGGGGTCCATAGAAGAGACTGGGGAACCGGATCCCCATTGGCTTCTATGGGTCCATAGAAGAAACTGGGAACCGGATCCCCGTTGACTTCTATGGGTCCATAGAAGAGACTGGGAACCGGATCCCGTTGACTTCTATGGGGTCCTTGGAAAGACTGGGGAACCGGATCCCATTGACTTCTATGGGTCCATAGAAGAGACTGGGGAACCGGATCCCGTTGACTTCAATGGGGACCATAGAAGAGACTGGGAACCGGATCCCGTTGACTTCAACGGGTCCGTAGAAGAGACTGGGAACCGGATCCCCATTGGCTTCAATGGGATCCATAGAAGAGACTAGGAACCGGATCCCCATTGGCTTCAATGGGTCCTTAGAAGAGACTGGGAACCGGATCCCCATTGGCTTCAATGGGATCCATAGAAGAGACTAGGAACCGGATCCCCATTGGCTTCAATGGGTCCATAGAAGAGACTGGGAACCGGATCCCCATTGGCTTCAATGGGATCCATAGAAGAGACTAGGAACCGGATCCCATTGGCTTCAATGGGGTCCATAGAAGAGACTGGGAACCGGATCCCCATTGGCTTCAATGGGATCCATAGAAGAGACTGGGAACCGGATCCCCATTGGCTTCAATGGGATCCATAGAAGAGACTGGGAACCGGATCCCCATTGGCTTCAATGGGGTCCATAGAAGAGACTGGGAACCGGATCCCCATTGGCTTCAATGGGGTCCATAGAAGAGACTGGGAACCGGATCCCATTGGCTTCTATGGGTCCATAGAAGAGACTGGGAACCGGATCCCATTGACTTCAATGGGGTCCATAGAAGAGACTGGGAACCGGATCCCATTGGCTTCTATGGGTCCATAGAAGAGACTGGGAACCGGATCCCATTGGCTTCAATGGGGTCCATAGAAGAGACTGGGAACCGGATCCCGTTGACTTCAATGGGTCCATAGAAGAGACTGGGATCCGGATCCTATTGACTTCAACGGGGCCCATAGAAGAGACTGGGAACCGGATCCCGTTGACTTCTATGGGTCCATAGAAGAGACTGGGAACCGGATCCCGTTGACTTCAATGGGGACCGTAGAAGAGACTGGGAACCGGATCCCGTTGACTTCAACGGGTCCATAGAAGAGACTGGGGAACCGGATCCCATTGGCTTCAATGGGGTCCATAGAAGAGCCGTCCATAAATGACGTCACGCACCTGGGGGGGGGGGGGGTCAGACATTTGTGACGATGTGTGACGAGGGGAGCGGGTTTGAGAAATGTGACGTCACGTAAAAATGCGAAACTATAAATAAATAAATATAGACAACACGTTCTACTTAATTAAATATACTTTTTAATAAATGTTTTCTCCTACAACGGAGTGCAGCGCCACATTAAATACGCACTACAATGACAATAGTTTAAAGCGATTTGAAGTATGTTTTATTTTGGGGGGGGGGGGGGCAGAGCTTTGTGACGTCATATTTGAGGGGGGGGGGGGTTCTGACTTTTTGTGACGCTGTATGACGAGGGGGGGGGGGGGGTCAAAAATCGTACAAAATCGCGTGACGTCATTTATGGACGTCCCCAAGGTACGATGATGTTTCAGCAGGCCTGTCAACCCCTTATCAGTGCCCGACCTTATTACAGACCAATTCAGACCTTATTGATCACCCCGTGCCATTATACATCTCACCGTTCATCATACAACGTCCCATCACAAGGGAGAAACACAAATTGACAAACAAACAAAAAAGTGCCCGTATTGAAACGGATGTACGCCGTATGGGCCTGAAAACTCAATTTCCCTGCACAAGAATACGGGGTAAACCGTCTGGCTTGACAGCGATGTGTTTGAGTTCCGAACGAGGTGTTTATTATTGGTACGGGGTGAGATGCCTGGGATGGTGGTAGCAGCAGCGGCAGCAGATCCTAGGGGCGGGTGGGGTAGGGATTCGTTTGATGGTGGGCAGATGGTTGTGGTTGGCGAGGGAGACGCGTCGACCCCACTTGGCAGCTTGCTCGATGTCTCTGCCCGGTGTGTTCGATGGCAGAATGTTCACCAGAACGGGGACGGCCCACACAGGGATTGGTGTCGGTTGCGGTGTTCCCGCAACCGACATGATGACGTCACCCTGCTGCTGCTCTATATAAGAACGGGAGACACAGCAGAGCCTCACCATTCTGGCGAATTGCCCGATGATGCTGGATGCAATTACCAGCGAAACGTCGTACTCAAATTGTAAATGTTGTGGCTTCAACACACCGGTGGGCTAAAGCAGTGAACTATTTGTCTTTTGTCAACGTGACACTTTTTTACTGATTGGCCGTGTCGGGTGGTGGAGGGTTACGACACATTTATAAATAACGCGATCTAAACCCAAAAACGTTGATTATGCGGTGTTCCTGTTACAATGCAATTGAACGTCTCGCAGCTGCGCGTATCCGCGAGCTCCGTCGATGTTCGCTGATGGAGAGGAGACGACGTGGGACTTCTGCTGATGCTGCTGGTGCAAGACACAGAGGCAGCAGCAGCTGCTCGAGAGATGATGAATGGCCGTGTACGCACAGCATCTGGATGGGAGCCTTCCTCGCAAGTCCATCTCTGGCTCTGGGTGTTTCGAGGGAGTGATGCGAGACGTTGTGTGGGGAGACACGGAGGACACGGGGGACCGGAAGATCTCTTGAGTGGCAGATGACTAAAAATCATTTCCACATACCTACATACCTAAAGCCCATCATCCCGTCGCGGTCGATAACATGAGTACATACCTGTCAACCCATACGGTTTACCCGTGAAATTGAGTTTTCAGATCCATACGGCATACAGCCGTTTCAATATGTACAGACAGATATTTTGTCCATTTGTTTGTGTTTCTTTCTTGTGATGGGACGTTGTAGAGTGAACCTTGAGATGTATAAGGGCACGTGGTGACCAGTAAGGACTGAATTGGTCTGTAACAAGGTGGGCACTCATATTCTTGGTTCTTTTGGTAAAGTCACGTAGAAGGGAAATAATAAAATAATAGAAATATATTTAAAAAAATTCTTACCACGTTTCGACTGCAGTCGGAACGTCGTGAGAAACGTCGTGAGATTTTTTATTATTTTATTATTTCCCTTCTACGTGACTTTACCGAAAGAACCAAGAATATAAATCCCTGCAGTAACGGAAGCTTTAAATCAAAATTTAAGGTGGGCACTGATAAGGGGTTGACAGGTACCACTTATTGGGGTGAGTCAGCAGTGGTTGTCCTATGGAGAGACTCGTTCCAAACATGGGGAAATGTGGAATCCCCACCACCGTCTCAAAGAGTTGTGACACGGGAAATGAGCAATACAGCCTCAATGCTCATCTGAGCAAGAACTCGCTTTGTCGTCTGACTCGATGGAGTCTGGGTTGGTGTCGTGTGCGGTGAGTGTGTACGTGCTCCCACACCAGGCTGGAGTTTGCGTTGTCTCTCTCTCCGTGGTCGCGTGGATTTTTTTTCTCCGAAACCCCCCGTTTACCCCTCCACATTTAGAATCAACATCACGCGTTTAGAGTATTTGGCTGCTATAAATGTCCACGTGATAAGCCACTTCGTTGAGCTATCATCTGTGGCAGCCAGGTCGCTTCTGAAAAATACGTTAATACGTCCGTGTGCTTTTTTTTCAATTAAAACAAAGTTTCGTTTTATTTGTTTTTAAGCAATTTGTTTACCTTTCCTATACTTTTCACTCCTATCGTATTTTGTATTGTTTGTTATGGTAACGTTCTGACCCACCCCGTCTGGACATCTGTGAAAATAACTTTATAGCTCATCGGATTCCTCCATTATAAATAAATATTCTGATTCAGATGACTCCGCCACTGAGTAGGATCAGCTGAGCGTCTCCCTCCCCCAGGCCGTTCCTGCAACGTGGGCCATAAGGAAGACTTCAAACACCGGTTCCCATTCACTTCAATAGAGGCAGTGGCGTGGTAGCTACATTATGAGCTCAGGAGGTGCGGCAATTTGTCCAGGTGGGGCCCCGACACTTGATTTGTCTCGCACGGTCGCCAAAAGTGAATGCTCTAAATGTAATTAAAATACAACGTTGAACGTAAACGAAAGCATTTTCATGGTTTTTATTTCATTTAAAACGCGTTTCAAATGAAGTTTTGGTTCTTTTACACTGTTGTTGAAAAATTTCTCATGCTGGTTGTCAATGGGGCCACCAGGTGGCAGGAGGGGGGCAAGCCACCACCCCTGCCCCCATGCGAGTTACGCGACTGAATGGAGGCCATATACATTCATAAGGAACCGGTTCATATTTAATTAAAAAAAGCCCAAAGGAGACTAATGGGGTCCATTGGGTAGACTGAGGAACCAGATTCCATTGCCTTCAATGGGCTCCACTGGAGAGACTGAGGAACCAGTTCCCTTTGACGTCAACAGTGTAATGTCTCCATAATACGTTTTTTTTAATCACGTAAATATATAAATATGTCGTTAAACCCGCCACCACGCGACACAGTCATTTAGGAATAGTTTGTCACGTTACAAAACATGCTAATTCGTAACTAGTGTAGTGTCGTAGGTCTCTTCTTCCTTCTCCCCGAGGCTTGTGTGTGTGTGTGTGGCGTGCGGCGCACACACACTCAATCAGAGACGAGGTATCACAGGGAACACGGTCCTCTCTTTATTATCTCTCACGTTCAAGCCACCATCTCCGGCCCCCTCTTTCTCTCTCCCACGACCACGCCGCTGTACGACCCGACCTAGACACGACCCTGTCCACGTTGCACCGACGGCGTCGACCGACACAGCCAACGGGCAAAGGCGGCGGCAATGAAGGCGGCAATAGCGACGACGGGAAAAGTCCACTCCCAGAACCGGTAGCCCGGAGCTCTCCCTCTCCGCTGCTTTTATTCCCCTCGGCGTGGCCTGGCTCTGCCCTGGCCGCGCCTCCTTTCTCGAACCCACTAAAGGGTTCCAGGGTCCTCCCGATGAGGTCTTCTGTGACCCTTGCCCCAGTTCCTCCACCCTGCCGGCACACACGCCGTGTATATGCTCGATGGCGTGTGCGCTAACTGTCCACCGCAGTTGCCGCCACTGGACAGCAGTCGGCGTTGTGTCACTACACTAGTACAGCACACTGGTGTGTTGGAGAGCCAAGCCACAACATTTACAATCTGAGTGCGACGTTTCGCCAGTAATTACAACTAGCTTCATCAGGCGACAGCCAGATTTGTGGAGAAGTCCACCTGTTTCGTTCCTTAAATAGAGGCGTAGATGTGATGACAACAATCTAACCCAAAAAAAACCTGTATTATGGATTGATATTGGTCGCGAAAGCCGACGTGTTAAACTTAAATTATCCCGCTGTTCACCGACAGAAAACACTTCGCACTGAACTACTGCACACGGGATGAGCATCTGGTCAAATCACCTAGAGTTTGGATGACCTCGTCAGTTCTCGGAAGCCAAGGAGGATGTGACTACGATGTGATCAGTCGAGGGCAGTACAGAGATTAGTGTCGTACTTACGGCCACCAAATTCTTGGGAGGCTCAACCCAGACACATGGCGGTGAGCTGGCAGGCCCTGCCCCCACCCACCCCGCCTACTTTTACATAGCTCCGCCCACCAAATGGATAGCTCCGCCCACTAAACTGATAGCTCCGCCCACTAAATGGATAGCTCCGCCCACTAAATGGATAGCTCCGCCCACTAAATGAATAGCCCCGCCCACTAAATGGATAGCTCCGCCCACTAAATGAATAGTCCCGCCCACTCAGACATTAGCCCCGCCCACAACTCGGGTAACCACGCCCACTTCTCAGGTAAGCCCCGCCCACTAAATGGATAGCCCCGCCCACAACCCGGGTAACCACGCCCACTTCTCAGGTAAGCCCCGCCCACTGTTACGGTAGCTCCGCCCTCCACCCTCATCACGAGTCGAGAACGAGGCAAGAACATTTTAAATCGGCGACAAAAATCCGGTGGTCGATGTGCGGCAGTGACAAACCCTGGAACAACCGGGAAGTTTGTTCACGTTAACTGTGCTATACTCGCTGCCTTCTGCGTGGTGAAGTATGGTCAACCAATACCTGGCACGACCCCGCAACGTCGTGGGGGAAGGCCCTCATCCAGCAGTGGACTGACATGTACACGTGACGACTCGTCGTGGTACAGGCGCAGCACTGCAAGTGCTTTCTCACGCCGTTACCGGCGGAACGACGGCCACTAGAGGGAGCTCCGATGCCCGGTTGTTGGTGATTGTGGAAGGAACGGAGACGCGATGGGAAGGTGGGGGGGGTTACACATCACTGCGCTATAAACCCGGCAGCCCACAGCCAACATCAGTGGGCGAGTGAGATATCACACCTGGATCTGCCTACAACCCCCGCCACCCCAAGCCTCCCCCACCCTTCACTCCACGCCCTCCACAAAACCCAAACTGATTCAGCGAATGTCAGAAGGCACCCCGTGACCGACACAGCACGGGATGGGTGGGGGGGGGTCTTGTAACAGCGGTGGACTTACGAAGAACTGTACATTATTTTGTATCATATGTTGATAATTATATTTCTGAACGTCATAAATGTCGCTCCCGTTGTTGTGAGTGCCGTGTCGATATATCATCGTAGTCCTCCTGTAGGGCATCCTTCATAGGTGGAGGTGTGGGCAGGGTTGGGGGGGGGGGGGGTGAGCCACGGTTCATGCTCTTCAATAAAAGTTGAAAGCGTTTATTCTCTAAACTCTGTCCGTGGTGGGGCACCATACGTCTCATCCAGAAGATCCCGAAGTTTTGTTGCTCTTCGAGACTTACCTTTGGAGATAATCGAGCACATTGATCAAAGACTTGCCAAAAAAATACCCCATAGCCAAATGCAGAATGAGTCATGAACAAATATGAACGCGCTATCAGTCGGATTCATAACCTCGACTTAAAATGCATCCCCGTACAAACAAACGCGCGGTGTCGTAACGCGGTACACAATCAATGCGTGTGCATGATTGTTTCTACACCTTGTAGTGTGTCCATGCGTGTGCATGGTTGTTCCTACACCTTGTCGTGTGTCCATGCGTGTGCATGGTTGTTCCTACACCTTGTCGTGTGTCCATGCGTGTGCGTAGTTGTTCCTACACCTTGTCGTGTGTCCATGCGTGTGCATGGTTGTTCCTACACCTTGTCGTGTGTCCATGCGTGTGCATGGTTGTTCCTACACATTGTCGTGTATCCATGCGTGTGCATGGTTGTTCCTACACCTTGTCGTGTGTCCATGCGTGTGCGTAGTTGTTCCTACACCTTGTAGTGTGTCCATGCGTGTGCATGGTTGTTCCTACACCTTGTCGTGTGTCCATGCGTGTGCATGGTTGTTCCTACACCTTGTCGTGTGTCCATGCGTGTGCATAGTTGTTCCTACACCTTGTCGTGTGTCCATGCGTGTGCATGGTTGTTCCAACACCTTGTCGTGTGTCCATGCGTGTGCATGGTTGTTCCTACACCTTGTGTGTATCCATGCGTGTGCGTAGTTGTTCCTACACCTTGTGTGTATCCATGCGTGTGCATGGTTGTTCCTACAGATTGTCGTGTATACATGCGTGTGCATGGTTGTTTCTACACCTTGTCGTGTGTCCATGCGTGTGCATGGTTGTTCCTACACCTTGTAGTGTGTCCATGCATGTGCATGGTTGTTCCTACACCTTGTCGTGTGTCCATGCGTGTGCATGGTTGTTCCTACACCTTGTAGTGTGTCCATGCGTGTGCATGATTGTTCCTACACATTGTAGTTTATCCATGCGTGTGCGTAGTTGTTCCTACACCTTGTCGTGTGTCCATGCGTGTGTATGGTTGTTCCTACAAATTGTCGTGTATCCATGCGTGTGCATGGTTGTTCCTACACCTTGCAGTGTGTCCATGCGTGTGCATGGTTGTTCCTACATCTTGTCGTATTCGCTGCGGTGCTTGACACGGTGATGAAGACACTGACATTGACGATTGGTTGACCCTGGCCTGGCTGTGAACTTCGCAAGTTTACAACCGCGAGCTATAGCCCAATGCTAACTCGATGCTGACAGATCTTTCGCAGCCGTTGTGGCGTTATGACGCTGTGTTATTTTTACTGGTGGACGCAGGCAACTTCAAAGCGTCGGCTGCAGTGCAATTGGCACAGCGTTTAATCATTTGCGCCTTGAGTTGAGAGCCAAGACCTTTTATTGCTGTACCCATGAGGCTGGCTAGAGGTTTTCATCTTAGGCGCGTCGGCCAACCCAGAGGTCTCCATCTTTGCAGACTCCTCTGTCGAGTCAAACGACAAAGCGAGCTCATGCTCAGATGAGTATTGAGGCTGCAATCGTAATTTTCCGTTTCGCAACTCTTTGAGACTGTGGTGGAGATTCCACTCTTCCCCATGGCTGGGACGAATCTCTCCATAGGACAGCCACTGTTGACTGACCCCCCAAAAATTGGTACTCGTGTTATCGACCGCGAAGGGAAGATGGGCTTTATGTATGTCTGTATGTTGAACTTATTTAGCACCGTACGTGCTAATCGGAGGTGCGGGGGAAGGACAATAAACTAAACACAAAGAATCATTTCTAAAGAAATGAGTTTTCAATCAATCTAGATGATTTAAAAGTGCTGAGCTCCAGTGGCTTCCTAATATCGGAAGGAAGAGCGTTCCAGACGACCGCAGAAGCGCAACTGACATCGCGCGATGCAGTGATCGTCTTTGTTCGATGGCCAGCAGCCAAAAGCCGCTGCTCTGAGCTTGACCGGACAGAGCCGACCTCTAGCCCCAACCGGGATTTGAACTCGCTACCTTCAGATTGCAAGCCACTCGCTCTATCGCTCTATTGCTGAGCCACCAGACGCCTCTTTCGCACCATTTATTTAGCGGTGGATCAATAAAGGACTCTACATTATTGTTTTTATCATCAACATCATGCAATGGACACAATTATGTTTAATTATAATCTGGGAACATTTACATATGTTCAGCATCTGCAGTCTCAATTATAATCAGCATCATAAAATCACTTGCATCTGCCAGGAAGAAACAAAACATGTCAATTGTTGCGTAATTGTGTGTGGTGCTGGCCACCCACCCCCTCGTGTGCCCTGCCGACCTTCGCAGGTGCTACTCGCTAAACAGCACTCGCCTCAAAAAGTCTGTTGAGGCTATACGGGGGACCTTTGCATTGTCTTGCAGCGAGACAAATAAAGAGTTTTATCTATTTTAAATAAATCGCATCAGCTTGCCCCGACACGCACTTGCGCCTGGCTTCTAAACCCCCCCCACCGCCCACCGGATTCAATCGTCCGGTAATTCCCGACGCTTGTCCCAGGGATTTGTGGACATCGATCTGGCACTCAGCCCCTCCAAGCCCAATTAGGGCCAAGCAAACAAACAGCAGCAGCAGCAGCCTCGACACCACCGCCACACAAATACTCGCCACCCCATCCACGACTTACACCAGCTCGAATGCTCCTCTTCGGATTTATGTGAAAGCCTTGCTTTACCTCCCCCACTCCTCCTCCTGCCTTTCAGCGATGAGAGAGAGAGGAATTGCGCGGATTGGTTTGATTACGGGTGTAAGCGTCACTTGTTGGAGGGGTCTTATTCTCGACAGCCCGCAGATATTACATGGGCCCCCTCCTCCTCCTCCACCCACCCCCACCATTTCGCCACCCAATTCCCTCCCCCCTCCCCTACCCCCCCCCCATCGCAGCCTGCAAACGAGAAGCGTTGCGGATTTACAGAGCCAGGTTGATTGATCGATGGGCGTCCTCCATTGACGCGCCGCGAGTCTGCTGAGAGCAACTATCTGGGTTCGCGACGGAGACGCTTCGTGTTAGAGTGGCCCGCGAGTTGGCTCGCGAAAGACTCCGCTGCTACTGGGGGCGGTCGGAGGCAGTCGCCCTCCAAGCAACGGCGGAGGGGCAGAGGTGCGACGCTCACAACAACGAGCGCCGGGCGGCTAAAACGCAGCACGTTGTCACCGCAGGGCGCACAGGTGGTGCATCTGCCAGTCATCTCAGTCGGTCAACCCACGGCACCTGGGTCAGTCCCGTGACCTCCTGCCAGCGGCAGTTCGACACTTCACGTGGCATTGAAGTGCACACAGCCTGGCACGATCACCGCCTCTTGGTGGCGAATGGCGGTGGTTGTTTTAATGTTTGCACACGTTGCGTCGTCGTCGACGTCACCATCGTCAGCAGTGTCGGCAGTTGTTCATCCACCGCTGGATGAAGCCCTTCCCGCGCCTTCGGCCATCGCGCAACCACCGCGATGGCCACGATCCATCTCCCCGGTGGCCCTCCTCTTTCTAGAGTTCGTGCCCTCGCCTTTTCGGGTTGCAATTCTGTTGCGAGTCGCATCGATCATATGCGGTGTGTGTCCCCCGCACCTCCCCCTCCCAGCCACCTCCCCCAGGGGCCACTTGCCGTTGCAGGCACTGTCATCACCGCGTCTCTGATTCGCACGTGTCCTCTGATCGACGTGTTCCCAGATATTTCACTTCCTCTGCGCTGATGCTTCTTCCTCTTGTCGTACCGTCGCTGGTGTGGATGGCAGAGCCAAGACTACAATTTCACATTCAGGTGGTCAAGTCCAGATAGCCACGTCAGGGGCAGCGGAGTGTATCATCATCGCTGTGACGTCTCCGTCGTATTTGTGGATCGGGGCATTGCGTCGTCATACTTTGCATGGTGTGTTCTGGATGAGTACAGTCGCATACCGGAACCTCTGTATCACTCTGTCTCTATGCCCTCCCCATGCTGCTTTGCGCCCGATCCACATCTCACCAGCTGGTAATGTGCACCGATTGAACGTTTCATTGTTTTCTAACGCACATTTGGCACGCTACTTTTCAAATTCAAACCGAAGAGCTTTTTTTTCCTTCCCTCCAAAAAGTACCCTGAACCTGCTCTCATCCCTCTGTAACAAACCAAGGTATACATCCAACCATTACGTGCTCTGTCGCGTTTTCCATATTGCGCATGAAAACTGACACGTAGTGTCCAACCCTTACGAATAATGATGATACCACGTGATCTCTGTCGCCCGCTTCAAAGCAGCTGACACACGCTCGTGACTTCACGTGTACACGCGTGAGGCTGTTGATGCGTACGGGACGTGGACATCGTCTGTTATAAAAGCCAGGCGTTCCGTTTGTCCGTTAACTAAATCATGAGAGAGCATTCCAGAAGGTCTGAATCAAAAAAGTTATAGAAAGTGGACCCCCCCCCCACCCTCACAGATGCGGGGGTAAAAAGTTGACCCAGCAGGTTTCCAAAAATTGTCGACCTCCCCAAAACAAATTCACTCCACCCCCATATATTGTTTGATTTCGTTGGCCATAAATGCCTACACACCCTACATACAATAGTCAGTAGTTTCGGCACACATGGGGGGAGGAGAGGACATCAGTGGGCGTGACGGGCGAGACGCGAAGCCCCTAGAAGCCCCCCGCATGAGTTGGGCTATGGGGGGACCAGAGGCCATCGAAATTCGAGTAAAAAAAAAATTAGCCCGTTAAAACAAAGTTTTTCACTATAAATCCTTTATATGTGTGGCATCGGTTTTATTTTATTATTCATTTCTGTTTTTCTTGAGTAAGAGTTTCATTTTTATCACATTGGTATTTTAACTTAAATATGACATTTTTTTTTCTTCCTAAAAAGTGGAAAATTTTGGAATTTTTTTTTACGAAAATAAATTGTCACGCACAACGAGTCTGTGTGCAAAATGTCAGCTCGATTGGATCACGGGAAGTGGGTTAAAAACGACCGAAAGATTTGCACGGTCGTAAGCGCGCAAGCAAGCAAGTGAACTTAATATAAATGATTTCAAAAGAGGCGACGATCCTCACCAGTCCGGCAATGTCCTCAATCCTCCTGCCAAGCGAGCCATGCGGCACTTCACGGCGCGGTCTCAAAAGTACACCTAGCCTGGCACAAGCGCCGCGTTTAAGTGGTATTTGTATGTAAAAAAAACGAAAACACAATTCATTGCACACCTGTAAATAATTGTTTTTATGTTCACAATTCCACATACTGTATACATTTGTACAATTACAGTTCTATTTTATTTGGTGGGGGGGGTGTATAAAAAAAACATCGCCACTTGGGAGCGACAAGAACAGCGGTTCCTGCGTGCGTCGTGTGTGTTTCTCACCGGGCCTCCCCTAGGTCGACTCAGCCTCAACTGAGTACCTGGTGTGTTGTGTAAACATCGCCACTTGGGAGACAAAGTCGGCCGGGCGTGGTGCTGGCCACTCACCCACCAATGTGCCGTGCCGGCCTTCACAGGTGCTCGAAAACAGCACTTGCCCCAACGGTCTGTTAGAAGCTATACGGGGGATATTTGTCTTTGTATGCGGTGGCGCAATGGATGGCGCACTGCGCTCCGAGCCCGGAGACGCGAGTTCGATTCCCGCTCACGACCAACAACAGTGGCGAATATGTTCTTGACTCGGTACCGGGTCTCCCCTAGGTCCACTCAGCCTTAATTGAGTGTCTGCTACGGTGTATAACACCTCAGCACTGCGTGGCGCTACCTTGGCAGACCAACCCCTCGCTGGGCCGTCCCTGGCCTTAGTCGGCGACTCGGCGCTCGCTCACAGCACTTGACCCCAAGGCTCCTGTGTAGCCTAGCGGTAGTGAAGCGGTTCGTGACCTGCTCTACGAAGCCGACAACTGCGAGTTCAATTTCGATTTAAAGCTTTTGTGACTGCAGGGATTCATCTTCTTGGTTCTTTCGGTAAACTGCGAGTTCGATTGCCGAACTCGGTGACGATTTTCTGAACCGGTCCCCTTGGCCTGCTCTAGGTCGACTCAGCCTCAAATGAGAACCCGGTGCAGTGTGTACTGAACATCGGCCGGGATTGATGCTGGCCACCCCACCTCTTCGCTTGGGCCGTGCCGCGTCTTCACAGGTGCTGCTCGCTAACAGCACTTGCCCCCCAAAATGTCCGTGGAGACTCCAACCGGGGCATCTTTGTCTTTGTGTAGCGCGAGACCACATTGCAGGTTTATATAACGAAGCAATCATACGAGGCAATTTCGATGACGCCACGGAAGTCAAACACCCACCCACGTGGCAGACCGCTTTGAAAAGGGCTCCCAATTAAAGCCGGGCCAATTACGACGGGGCTCCTCTGATATGTGTTTATTGTTTTATGCAAAGGAAAGAAAAAAGAAAAATGTGTTGCCACGGGGCTCAAACTGCTCCGAGTCACGACTGTCTTATGTAATAGGCGAGGACCTGGCAGCAATTAGGGTCATTTGCTCCTTTTGCCATAGAGACGCACGTTTTTTGTATGTCCACGTGCACGTTTCAGTCTTTAATAGGTGCTCGCTGACCAGCGTTTGTTTGCGGACACAGTCTGGATTACAGTCACCAGACACCACTCACCTGGAAGTGGTGTCTGGTGACACTTACCAGACACTCACCAACTAACCAGACACTCACCAGGCACTCACCAACTAACCAGATACTCACCAAGCAAACTCGTATCTCTCAACTCCCCATCAAACAGCACTCACCCGAAGCTCACCACTCAGCAGTAGGTGCTCACAACTCACATCCATCACTCACCAATCACCCGACACCATTCGTTACTCACCGGACACACACCATTCACACACGACACACACACACACACCTCTGCACCACATGCAACTTCACGGGACACTCACTCACCACTCACCACCATCTGGCGTCACCACGCGCAGTGTAGCGCTACGTCCAGTAGGGGGCGTACCGCTCATTGCATTTATAGACAGAAAAAAAATTAACCCGTAAAAACAAAGTTTTTCACTATAAATCCTTTATATGCGTGGCGGCTAGAGTCCTCTCGTCCTCTGGATTGAGATGGCTGCCACCTATGGGTCAGATGATTGCCTGCCACCATTAAGCAATTGGTAATTAAATAAAAAAATGTTTTTCCTTAAAAGTGTAAAGTTATGGAATTTTTTTCACGAAAATAAATTGTCACGCACAACGAGTCTGTGTGCAAAATGTCAGCTCGATTGGGTCACGGGAAGTGGGTTAAAAAACGACCAAAAGATTTGCACAGTCGTAAGCGTGCAAGCAAGCAAGCAAGTGAACTTAATATAAAGGATTTAAATACACTTTTTTATTTTGCCAGGTAAGGCCCACTTAGCTTTATAACTCAGAAGCGGCGATGGCCGCAAATGAAAGCTCATCGAGAAGTGGCTTATCGATTGAAAATGTACAGCAGCCAAATAATATAATCATTCTAAATATGTTTAAGACCATATATCAATCAATATTTCAATACATTTAAGAGCTTGTCTCTTGGATTTTTCCTCACTTGATACAGTAAATTTGGCTGTGACGGTCCCACCTGAAGACGGAGACTTGTGTTGCCTCCGAAACGTCGTGATTTAATTGATTTATTTTCATTCATTATTATTATTATTTCATTTCTATTTTTTTACCTACGTGACTTTACCGAAAAAACCTAAGAGTATGAATCCTTGCAGTCACGAAAGCTTTAAATCTAGAATTTACTGCAATACTACATAGGTCACATTTAATTCCAAAATGTCCTTGGATTTTTGTAGAGAATTTACCCCTTCACTGGGGACTAGGCCGGCTCACGTCAATCAACGTAATCAATGAAATACTGATGTCAGGTGTGGCTCAGGTGAGTGTTGCGTGTGGGGGAGCGGCCATGTAGCGGTTAGCCCGCACACGGCCAACACCGGTGCCAATTACTTAAACGGGTCCTGGGCTTCCCCTAGATCGACTCAGCCTAAAATTAGTAACTAATGCGGTGTGTAAGCATCACCACGCGGGAGACAAAGACGGCCGGCCGTCGTGCTGGTCACACCACCCCCTCGCATGGCGACGTTCATAGCAGCACTTGCCCGAGAGTATATTGAGGCTATACGGGTGATCTTTGTCTTTGGTGAGTGAGTCAGTTGAGTGGCAGGTGAGTGTCGGGCGGGTATCTGGTGAGTGGTGCGAGATGGTTGAGGAGCGAGCGTCGTCTGGAGAGTGTAACAGGTGAGCGACAGGTGAGCTTGAAGTGGGCTAAACACCTGGAGCGTTTGCTATTTGTTCACACAACCACATTGATGTATTGTACAAACACGGCCCTCTCTTCTAGATTAGAAGTTTTCGTGACTGCAAGGATTCATACTCTTTGAGGTTTTTTTTCGGTAAAGTCACGTAGGAAAAAAATAAAATAAATGAAAACAATAAATGAAAAAACAACTAAATTAAATCACATTTAGTTATTTTTTCATTAATTTTATGTTTTACCTACGTGACTTTACCGAAAAAAAACAAAGAGTACGGCCCTCTCTGTCAACCCACTGCTGGATGATGGCCTCGGCACACCGTGAGAGTCATGGGGGGGGGGAGAGGGGGGCCGTGGTTTAACCCTACTTCACCACGCCGGTCAATGGCAGGTTATTAGCGTACACGTGCATAATGCAGTCCAACGATGGGGTTTGCTGCACGGCTATTTTCCACTCATCTCGTGGCTCCGCAGCCCATAGCATCCGGCACGCACAGCGGTGGCCCATTCGAGCACCGATGCAGGCTTAAACCTGCTGAGCTTGCGAGCTCTGTCGATATGGCGCGTGTTGCGTTGCGTGTAGTTTGGTTGAAGGCAGCTGACATCGCTCACAGCGATGACGGATGCACCCGCGGTCATTGTTAGTCGTGACCCATAGCCACGTTAACCATCGCTGTTATACTCCTATAACCACATTCACGGAGCTTACGTTCGCGACGAACGCAAGCACATTGTATCGTGGTATGACCGCATTGTGATATAACGAAAGCAACTCTGCATTGTTACAGCACTTGTGAGTGTTGTCGCAGTACAGTAATAGAGTACTCACTGCTTACTGTGCAGACGGCGGCACGGGAGTCGTACGCTGTGAATGACACCAAGGGAGCGCGCACGAAAAAACATTATAATTTGTAGAAATGTTTTATTTTATTATTTTATCATCCATTACTTATTAATTATCCAATCATCACTAATCATTAGTTATTATGTATTTATTGTTATCTATCACGCATTATTTATTATTGTATATGTATTATTTATCAATATCTATCCACGATTAATTTATTCTTTATTTACGATTATTTATCAGACTATATTATCCATGAATATGTATTATCATAAATTATGTATTATTATTTATTAGCGTACATTGTTTATTATTTATCAATTGATTGTTATTTATTAATGTAATAATTATGATTATTACATTTGTATTATATGTTTTTCTTCTGCAGCTGCAAGAGAAGAGCTGTGAAGGAGGAGGAGCGAGCGGTGGCGCTGTGGTTGCCGCGTTCTAGCTCTGTACCAAGTTCCCTTTCTCGGCCACGGCAAAACAATCGGTCAGCGTTTGGCGCGTCGAGGTGATATATCCACCGACTTGTTGGGGAACCCATTCCCTGCTTCTCCAAACTCGCACTGGACCAACGTGGTTGATTCCAAAGAACACAGGATGAGATGTTACTATTGTAATAAAGGACTCGACCACGATGTCTGGCTTGGTGTCCTTTATTCGGTTCTTCTCTCTTAACCCGCACGGCTGTCCTTCTATAAGACTCTATACTGACACTGATACTGCTCTCCTGCAGTTTCTCCCCTCGTCGTTCTCTCAGCCTCTCTCTCCTCTCGTCGCTCTCGTAGCCTCTCCCTCACACACAGCCTCGCCGGCTGTGTTCCCCGCAGCTCCTCGTCCGCCTTCTCTCCAGCCGCCCCACCGCTGTCTTCTCTCGCAGCTCCGCTGGCTGCTCCCTTAGCTGGCCACCGCTGGCCGCCGCTGCCACCCCTTGGCTTTGCCCACGTGGCCTTACTCTGGTCCAGTCCCACTCGTTCTGCCTTCCTCTTCCGGTCTCCTCCCTTAAGAACCTTAACCTTTCCTCCCACGTCACCTAACTCCACCTCTCCGTGACGTCACATCCGGGAGGTCGCCCGCGCCCGCATTACACCACCCTCCCCCGTGGAGAAAAACCCAGCCGACCTCGGCTGAACAACACCAACAGTAATGCGGGCGAACCCGAGCGTAACACACCAAAGGACACCAAGCATGCAATATAACAGTAAGAACAATCAACACAACTCAACAATCAATAACGTAGCAGAAGCAGGCAATAAATACACAGTAAGAACAATACAACATAACAATCAACGAAACACAAGGGATTTAGAGCGTGTGCGGGTCGCCGGCCCGTCCCGGACGGTCGGCGGCCCATCCGCGGAACGGGAACGTGATTGAGTTTGAGGAGCGACAGGGTGAAATCCCCCTGTCGCTGTTGGAAGTCCACCAACGTCCCGTGTCCTTGAAGGATCAGTCTTGGGCTTGTCCCGCGGATGCGTCTGCAGCGGGGTCGGAAGGGCTGCAGGGCTCGAAGGACCCGCAGATCTGGCAGGCACCCTCCGAGCAGAGCGCCTCGTCCCCTCCGGTGTCAAGGCCGGCCTGCCTGGAACAGGTACGACAGGCGCTCTAGCAAGATCAATGGACGCAGGCGGGGGAGAGTCGGCAGCAACAGACCCCGGCAAGGCAACATTGGGAGATGATGCATCATGTAGGGGAGCAACATACGGTTTCAAGCGCGACGTGTGAACAAACCAGCGGCGAGAACCAATTTGAACACGCGCCGACTGAGGATTAGGAACCTCAATGAGGCGGACAGGCCCTCGCCAAGGTTTGTGAAATTTGGGAGAGGTACCCGGCCGCACCTGCGGGCAATGGAGCCAGGCCAGGTCCCCAACCTTCCAGGGGCACTCCCCTTTGGAACGCCGTGCGTACCTCTCATTTCGGGCCTGAGCTTTGGCCGTAGCCACACGGGCACTCTCCCGCGCCTCCGAGACCCGGCGAACAGTGTCCCGAATGTAGTCAGGAAGCGGTTTACAAGGTCCCCTCACACCGGTTCCCATCTGCACATCCATTGGCGGCACGTTTTCCCGACCATACATAAGGTAAAATGGCGAATAACCCGTAGCCGCATGAGGAGTCATCCTGTACGCCGAAAGCACCCCCGGGATGTGCAGGTCCCAATCCGATTGTTGCTCACTCACCGTGTGGCACAGCATGGCAGACAATGTCCGGTTTAGCCGCTCAACCATACCATCCGTTTGCGGATGGTATGGGGATGTCCGGACCTTCTTAGTCCCTAGGCCCGCGCATACTTCCGCCAATAATTTCGAAGAAAAATTTCGGCCCTGATCCGTAAGGAGTCTCTCCGGCGCACCCTTGTCCATAACATATCCGAACAAAAAGGCGTCGGTAATGGCCGCGGCCGATTGATCGGGCAACGGCCAGGCCATCGGCCAACGGGAGAGGTACTCAACCCCGACCAGCAAATATTTATTACCCCTCGCCGAAGGTGGGAAAGGTCCCAAAATGTCCAGTGCCACCAATTCATTGACCCGAGACACCCGAATTGACTGTAAGGGTGGCACATAAGGATGTTTAGGAGGCTTACGCCGGGCACAGTCAGGGCACGCGCGGACGTGCCCCACGACATCCGTCGACATGCCGTGCCAAAAATAATGACGTTGCAACGTCAACAAGGTCTTCTGCACACCCAGATGTAATAGCGTGTCACAATGGAGAGTTCTAATCAACTCGTATCGGAGGGACGCAGGCACCACTAGACGCCAGTGTTCCTGGAGACTTTCCCTCCACATAAGCAGACCATCTCGGACCGCGGTTTCCGGCGCACCCTCCGTAACCGGACCCCCAACCTCCACTTTGGATCGCTTCCGCAAGGACACTAACGACTCATCCATCATTTGCTCCCTTATCCAAACAGACCGTGGCAGATTCAAAACCCCATCAGTCGGCCCCGGTTCCACAGTAGCATCCGACTTCTCCACAGCCAATACCACCGGCTGAGGGGGGGGTAGGCTGGGCGCACATCTCTGCGTCCCCGACGCACATTTGCAAGGGGAGCGCTGCGGCAACCTAGAAAGTGCGTCTGCGTTCGCATGGCGCACCCCTTTACGATGGTGAATTTGAAATGAAAATTCTTGCAGCGTGTCCAACCAACGCGACAGCTGGCCGGAAGGTTGATCCATTTTAAGGGCATATTGCAAGGCCGCATGATCCGTACGTACGATAAAGGAACGGCCGTACAGGTACGGTCGAAACTGACGTAGGAAAAAAACAACGGCTAAGAGTTCCCTGCGAGTGACACAGTAGCGTGTTTCCGCGGGCGACAGGACCCGGCTACCATACGCAACGACGCGCTCTACGCCCCCTTTAGACTGAGACAACACCGCGCCAATACCTGTGTCGCTCGCATCCGTATCAAGAATGAACGGTTGATTGAAATCCGGATAATCCAATGTTGGGGCGGTAGCCAACAGATTACGCAGACTCTGAAAGGCCGCCTCTTCCGGCGGTCCCCACGCAAACTTACGTCCCTTACCCGTAAGGAGGTGCAAGGGCCTCGCGATGGTCGCAAAATTCGGTACAAATCTTCGATAATACGAGGCAAATCCCAGAAAGCGACGTACATCCCCCACGGTGACCGGAGTCGGCCAATCTCGGACGCACGCCGTTTTTTCCGGGTCCGTAGACACCCCCTCAGCACTCACGATGTGCCCCAAATAACGGACGGACCGTTGCAGTAGGTGACATTTCTTTGGTTTAAATTTCAAGTTCGCGGAGCGCATCCTCGCGAACACCGTCTCCAGCCGCCTTAAATGTTCATCAAATGTGCGGCTGAAGACGATGATATCGTCCAAATATATGAGACATGTCTCCCACTGCAACCCCGTCAAAACGAGTTCCATGAGCCTTTGAAATGTGGCAGGGGCCGCATTCAGCCCCATCGGAAGGCAGTTAAATTGAAACAACCCCTGCGGCGTACGGAATGCGGTCTTCTCCCGTGAGGGCTCGTCAAGGGGAAGCTGCCAAAATCCCGAAGAGAGGTCCAGTGTAGAGAAATACTTAGCCCCCGACAATGCGTCGAGGGAGTCGTCCATACGCGGCAGGGGATACGCATCTGCCACCGATATCTTATTCAATTTTCGAAAGTCAACACAGAATCGCAATTTGCCATCCTTTTTCTTAACCAAAACCACAGGCGCGCCCCATGGGCTGTTCGACGGCGATATAATATCCGCAGCCAACATATCCTCCACTGCCCCCCGAACGTGTTCTCGCTCGGCCGGACTCATTCGGTGCGAATTCAACCGAATAGGGGCAGCGTCGCCTGTAGCAATGTGATGGTGAAGCAATGAGGTGCGTCCCAAATCCAAATCATTGGAGCTAAACACATCGGAATACGTCAATAACAATTTATGAAGCGCACCCCGTTGATCCACAGACAGGGAAGAATTTCCGTCACATAAGCTAGCAATCCAGCGGTCATCCGAAGCCACAGGCTCGGAAACACCAGCAACCACTCCCTGGCTATGCGAACAATCGTGAGCCGTAAATGCCGTGGTGGCATGTGCCACAACCGTGCCGGCTGGGACACAGACATTTTCCGTACCCGCATTGAGCACCTGCAAAAACGGTAATTGATCTGGCCGGACGATGGTCTGCGCTCCGACCAGCGCCGATCCGGCCGTTATCGAGGCTGAAGGTGACAACAAGATCCCAACCGCTCCCAGCCGACCAGGCAGGGGCTTCCGATACCGCAGGGGAATAAGCATCTGTGAACCAGGTGGAATATCAACAGATGCCACGGATAGCGCCTGCACTTGTACGGCCGAAGCAGGTCGCCCCCAGGGCGACGGCAGAAACGAAATTTGACGGCCACCCGGCAGTTCAATACAATTCTCATTAATTTTGATCAAAATAGGCATCTTAGCCAGAAAATCAGTGCCCAATAAACAGGGAACTGCCAAGGATCTTGAAATCAACACAACGCCCGAGGCCGACACATCCCCAATAGATATTTTAGCGTCCACCTGGCCCACGATGCCCATACTACCCCCGTTCGCAGCGACGCACGACCCGTAAACCGGACGCACGGCCCCGGGTGGGATGCCTAACAGATGAAAAATGACATCCGAAATAATAGTCGCGGACGCCCCGGAATCGACCAAAATGCGCACGTCCACCCCTTGTATAGACCCCGGCACGGTGGACGAACCCGTAGCGGCCGCAACAACCCTCCGTGCCAATTTGCGCCACTGCGTCACAGAGCGACAAGGCCCCGTCGAAGGTCCCTCTTTAACAACAACACTATGACCGCACAACGAAGGTGATGGGTGAGGTGTAAAGCCTTGCCGGGTGTCTGGTGCGTGCCGACTTGCCTGTTTCGGTGGATCCTTGGGCGGCTTGGCCGGTAATGAGGCCTCCTGTTGTGGCGGACCCGGGATGCGGGCCCAGCAGTCCTTCGCGTAGTGGCCCTTCCGTCCGCAGCGGAAGCAATCGGCGTCGTTGCGCCGAAGCGCAGGCCTTGCATCGCGCCGCCCGCGTATCGGCGGTGCAGCACGAGAGGCCGGTCCACCGCGGCCTGACCATGGCACCGAGGCGGCCGTCAGCTCCTGAGGGCCCCGCTCATCCGGCACGTATACCGACTTCGTAGGGTCCCAACCCAGAGCGCCACCCTCCGCGACGGGCCCCCCTGTCCACGCCGTGACCTGTTTCCATCGTCGTAGGTTGAATTGTGCATCCAGACATTTCGCCGCCGCCCGGGAGGTGAGCTTCTCATGCCCGCACACCGGCATGGGAATCCCAAGATCCCGCGACAGCTCGAGCATCTTGCCCAAGATGAGAGGCTCGAGCAGGTCAGGTGTTGTATCTGGATACGCGGCCATAGCCAAATCAAGCACTGCACCCCTGTACGCCACAGGCGACTCCTCGGGCGCTCGTTGTCGTTGAGCGAATCGCCGATGCGCGTCGTCAGGTGGCTCGTAGGCGTCGGCCATTTCTTGAAAAACTCCATATAATGTCCTCTTCTTCTCGGCCTTAATGGAGCGAAAAAAACGAACAGATTCGTCGTCCAGAAGAGTCGGCAACACTTCCAAGGCCTCAGCATCGGTCCATCTCGCAGAACGGACCGCCGCTAAAAATCTGCAGGCGAAAGCGCTCCAGTCGCCCCCAATGGCGAATTCCTTGACCGTGGTGAGATGGCGACTCCGACTTCGCTTCACTCCGCCCTCCGCCGATGGTTCCTCCGGAGGCAAATTCAAAATGGCGTCGAATCGCGGCGTGGTCAAGATGGCGGATTCCCGCCGCGGCACGCGCAAGATGGCGGCCTCCTGCCGCGTGGCCCATGGCGCCGGGAGTGAAGAACCCGTGGCGGCCTGTGGAGCACTCTCCGCTCTCTCCGTCGCCGTGCTTGGGGTGACGAGATGACACAATTGGCCCAGGGCGTCCTTGAGAGTCTCCAGTTGCTCAGCCACCTGCAGCCATCGCCGATCAGCGTCTGATGGTGTCGGCGGCCCTGACACTGTGGCTACATCTTCCACTCCCGTCCCCGCACTCGTTTCAGCAGGGCTCTCCTCCACCACCCTGGCAGGATCCATGTTTGGAGGGAAGTCTTCGTCTTCGGACGAAGAAGCCGATGCCGGCGCTGGAACATTTTTCTTTCTCACTTGTTTCGACATGCCGTTGCACTTCCGACACCAATGTAATAAAGGACTCGACCACGATGTCTGGCTTGGTGTCCTTTATTCGGTTCTTCTCTCTTAACCCGCACGGCTGTCCTTCTATAAGACTCTATACTGACACTGATACTGCTCTCCTGCAGTTTCTCCCCTCGTCGTTCTCTCAGCCTCTCTCTCCTCTCGTCGCTCTCGTAGCCTCTCCCTCACACACAGCCTCGCCGGCTGTGTTCCCCGCAGCTCCTCGTCCGCCTTCTCTCCAGCCGCCCCACCGCTGTCTTCTCTCGCAGCTCCGCTGGCTGCTCCCTTAGCTGGCCACCGCTGGCCGCCGCTGCCACCCCTTGGCTTTGCCCACGTGGCCTTACTCTGGTCCAGTCCCACTCGTTCTGCCTTCCTCTTCCGGTCTCCTCCCTTAAGAACCTTAACCTTTCCTCCCACGTCACCTAACTCCACCTCTCCGTGACGTCACATCCGGGAGGTCGCCCGCGCCCGCATTACACTATCCTTTGTGCAAGCACTTCCAAGAGTTCATGAACAGTGAACCTGGTCAAGCAGAACCACCACCACCACGGCGACGCGGAATGGGGAGGCTATTGTCATCAAGCAGTGGATTTGCAAAGGGCTGAACATTATATTATCATCATCATAATCACAAAGGTATTTGTATGCACGTGTACACTCAGTTGTGTAAAGTTTCAGGAATAAAGTCAACATAGTACATTGATGACGACTTGTTATTATATCTCGTAAAGTTACTTTCCAAAATAACATTAATTAGCGATCATATAGTGTTCAGTCCTGATCAATCCACTACCGGATGAAGGCCACCCCCGCTGTTTCGGTCATGAGGATCGATCGACCATACTTCACCACGCTGGTCAGTACGGTTTAAGTGAGAGGGTGGGGATAGTGGGGGGGGGGGGGGGGTGCAGAACTGGTTCAGATACCACTCGCCACTGACGTTAGCTGTGTCCGTGAATCTAAAGTCAGAATCGTCCTGTCCGGAGTGCAGTGCGCTAACCGACGGCGCCACCGCTCCACCCCCACGTACGCGTGGGGGTGGAGCGGTGGCCAGCGCATCGTGGCCGTGAACCAAGAGGCACGAGTTCGATTCCCGGCAACGGCTAACGTCGACAGCAGGCGTCGCCAGGACTTGTTCTGGGCACTCACCTCGATCGACTGGACCTTCAATTGCTATGTGCTATGTGAATGTCTAGATTTGAAGCTTTCGTGACTGCAATGATCCATACTCTTAGTTTTTTCGGTAAAGTCACGTAGGTAAAAAATTAATTAAAATTTATAAAAATGAAATAATAATAAAATGTATTATTTTTATTAATTTTAATTTAATTTTTTACCTACTACATTTTTTTAATTTTATTTTTATTAATTTTAATTTCATTTTTTAGCTACGTGACTTTACCGAAAAAACTAAGAGTATGTGAATGTCAACACAGGGTGGGGAGACAAATGCGGTCGGGGGGGGAGAGTATTGACCACACCACCCACGCAGTCGTGCGCCATATCTACCGTAATAGGTGCTCGCTAACAATGAGTGCTTTGGCGTATATCACAATCTGTTGCAAGGTACAAACGAATGTGGGCAGATCTCCACGAATTCCGCACACATTCAGGTCATTAACGCGAATCATAATGTGTCGTGTATTCATCGATCCACCGCTGGATGAAGGCAACCCCATGCCCCGCCGTCCTTGGGGGTTGTTCCACGACCATACTTCACCACGCTGGTTCAGTAGAGTTGGACTCGCGCCTACGCGTTATATGACTTCCCATCATACACTCACCACAGTGCAAAGCTATAACTGCAATGCAGTTATAGCTTTGCGCTATACACGTGTCGGTATATGTACTTGTAGTATTTTATACAAGCTATACGTGTGTACAGGCTGATATGAGTTTTAGAGATTATTTACTCAGAAAAAAGGAACCGTGCAGTTGTTTATGAAATTACAATGTTGCGTAACAAGTCTTTTATTTCCGAACTAATTGTAGTTTTGCATCATGCAACATTCAATTTGAGCCGTGATCTATCCACCGCTGGATGAAGCTCGCTCTTCCAAATCCGTCACCATCCATCGACATCGCAGCTGCGATCCGTCCTGCACGTGAGATCGGACTCCGTGATTGATGTTGGTGATCAAAGAAATGAAATTCGCCCATAAAACGTTACACTGCACAACGTTCATGTTTTGTAAACTACAGGAACTTTGTACCCGTGGCTACAAAGACAAAGATCCCCCGTGTAGCCTGTAACAGACTGTAGGGGCAAGTGCTGTTAGCGAGCACCTATGAAGGCCGGCACGGCACACGAGCGGGTGGGTGGCCAGCACCACGCCCGGCCGCCTTCGTCTTCCCAGTGGCGATGTTTACACACCGCACCAGGTACTCATTTTAGGCTGAGTCGACCTAAGGGAGGCCCAGGACCGGTTCTGATAATCGCCACTGGCGTTGGCCGTGAGCGGGAATTGAACCCGGTGTCCAGGTTCATAGCGCAGCGCGCTAACCACGACAACACTACCGCTCCCTATGCGTGTTAACACCATGACCACCACCACCACCCATCACAATCATTACGAAAAGGAGAGTAGAGTATAAAGGTGTAATGAATGGGGAAAAAATAGCAACGAGTAGAATGAGAAATAAGAGGAAAATCATGGAAACGGAATGGAGAAACGGAATCAAAGAAGTCAAGGAAATTGAGTACCGATACTCTCCTACTTACGAACATCCGACTGAGCAATTTTCAGAGATACGAACAAACCTGTCCTTATGTCCACCGCACAATTGATGGCGGTGGTGCCATCTACATCTTCAGAACACAAAGGACCGGTGGCATCTACAAGATATTATGCAACTTTTACAGCCGCCCCCCGTGTTTAGTATACACACCGTACATGTTTGGAATCGACAGGAGTAAAGTTGGACTTACAGTGCAACATATATTTAAAATCAATTTATAACATTTTTGACATGCGTTTTTCTGGATTTTGTTGTTGTTATTCTGTCTCTCACTGTTCAAATAAACCTACCATTAAAATTATAGACTGATCATTTCTTTGTCAGCGGGCAAACGTACAAAATCAGCAGGGGATCAAATACTTTTTTCCCTCACTGTACAAGCAAATAGAATTACGAACAAACCTCTGGAACCTAACTCGTTCGTAAGTAGAGGAGTGCCTGTATCGGGCGATGGAGGCGACACGAGGATATCGACGCTGCTGGTGCTGCACAGAGCAACAGCAGCGTCTGTTTTCACGGGGGGCGGGGAGAAGGGTGAGATCCAGAGTGCGTAGTGGCTGTAGTAGAAGTCACGTGATGCACGGGAGGCTTGAGCTTATTTAGATACAGGAATATATTATGTCACGCTGTTCGTGTTTGGGTGGTGAGGCCCTCGTCCAGCAGCTGATTGGGCATGTGCATGTGTCTACTTAATCCAGGTCTCCCATTGCGCCCTCACCCCGGACTCACCTGTATGCGCGCGTGAAGTGCGCACGCGTGTACGAGCACGTGTGCGCTCGATGTGATTAGCGGGGAGCGTTGCGCAGCGGCGAGCGCACTGCACTGCGAACCCGGCGACCCAATAATGGTGGCGAATATTTGTACCCGGTCCCTGGGCATTCCCTAGGTCGACCCCAGCCTTCAACAAGCGCCTGGTGCGGTGTGCAAAAAGAAACATCGGCACTGGGGAGACAAAGGCGGCCGGCGTGGTGTAGCCCACCAAATCTGTTGTGCGCCGTGCCTGCCTTAACAAGCACTTGCCCAACAGTCTGCTATAGGCTATACGGGTGTGTGTGGGTTGCTTTGTCTTTGGCTTGCATGCGCTGAAGAATCACTGCATGCATCAACGCGCGTAGCTCGAGGCTCGTGACTTTGTCGAGGGGCGCCGCTTGCTTTCTATTGGCTTTCACATCGCACTCTTCAAAACACGAGTCGCGTCTTAGATTCCACACTCGTCAACTACCCCCCCCCTCCAAAATGCAAAACTTGTACCGCGCCAATTTTGAAGATTAAAAGTAAAAAATAATTAAGACCCGCCTCCGCAACCCCCACCCCCCCCATTCCCACCTCCCCCCCCCCAGAGTTTCCATTGTCCAAAATAATATTGGCTTCACAGTATAGTTGAACATTCCCAATGCTAAGTTGCACAACCACTGGTTAGAAAACAAAACGATAAAGTAAAAGTTGTCTCGTGTCCCAAACTTTTTTTTTACGGCGGAGTCGAAATCGAGAATGTTGGCGCTTAAATGTTGAAATGTGATGTTATATTTGGATTCATTATCAACACAAATCCCCACACACTTTTAAAGGCACACGTTCAAGAGAGTTAGACGTTTCTTACTATCCTCGTTTACATGGGATCGATGTACCAAATATCAGTTTATCTCGCCCTTCTAGAATACCATTAAGAACTGACATCAGCAGTTCACGTGAGATGTCTTCAAGACTTTGTGTGTGCGTTTACGCAAGAGTTGGACATCTGTGCATAAAAAGAGCTTCATTGCTCATCGGATTCCTCCGGTATAAATGAATATTCTGCTTCTGAGTTGTCTATTTTTCTGCGCAATGTGCTGTGAAGTAGGGCCATTGCCCGAAACGTCGCTTCATACACGCGCTTTAGCTTTGAGGCCACGCACGGTGTTATTGACGATTGTGTTGCGTTAACCCAGGGGTCGGGAACCTTTTTGACTGGGAGAGCCATAAAAGCCAAATATTTCTAAATATATTTCATTGAGAGCCATATAGTATTTTTAACGTATAATAAATTAAATATGTATTACTTTTAATGCGACTTCTGGTGTTGCATGGTTTTGCTGATGGCGTTGTCGTCTGGTTCATACGTGGTGAGGTTGAGCTTCATGCAGGCGTGACCCGTGAAATTTATCTTCAAAACTAATTTGTTTACTTTAAAATGACACAGTATTATTAAACAATATTACAAGTATTTTAAAATCAGTTCCAAACTGTTTTTTATTTTATTATTATTTTTTTTTCAACTCAAAATTGTCTGGGAGCCATATGCCGTCACTGGAAGAGCCATATATGGCTCGCGAGCCATAGGTTCCCGACCGCTGCGTTAACCTGTAAGAGTTTATGTGCGTTTAAACAGTCGCGTATGTTAAATCATTCACTCGGCGCTAACGTATATATTCTGTGTCACCCACGTACACATATAAGCATATACCGTGTACACATATGCCGTGGAAAAAAAAAACACAGCTTTCGTTCTGACACCCGATACGCAATGTCGAAAGTGCTGTTAGCGAGCACCTATTGCAATGTTATTTAGGTATATATTGAAAACTGCATAGGAGTTTGTACAAAAACAAATACCCCCCCCCCCCGCCCGTATAGCTATTAATAGACTCTAGGGGCAAGTGCTGTTAGCGAGCACCTACCCAGGCCGGGGTGGTTTGTCCAGCACCACGCCCGACCGCCTTTGTCTCCCCAGTGGGGATGTTTTACACACCACACCAGGTACTAATTTGAGGCTGAGTCGACATAGGGGAGGCCAAGGAGCGGTTCAGATAATCGCCATCTGATGTTGAGCCGTGAGTGTGAATCGACCTGGGGTCGCCGAGTTCGTCAGACTATAGCAAAGACAACTATCCCCCATGTAGCCCGAACAGATTGTTGGGGCAAGTGCTGCTATCCAGCACCTATTAAGGGCAGCGCGACACACGAAAGGGGTCTTCGGTGGTGAGCGCCACCGAAGACTACACTGCACCAGGCGCTCATTTTAAGGCTGAGTCAACCTAGAGGGGGATTCAGACTCGGTTCAGAGACCACTTTCCATTGCTGTGCGCATCGACAAACACGAACGCTCACCATGCGAGCTGTTGTGCCAAGTGTTGTTAGCGAGCACCTATTAAGGCCACAAAGACAAAGATCCCCCGTATATCCTTGACGGACTGTTGGGGCAAGTGCTGTTAGCGAGCGGAACGGCACACGGCGGAGTGGGTGGCCAACACCGCGCACTCACGGACGTGTGTAGCATTCCCATTACTAATTGATGACGATCATTTAACCAATTCAATGAACATCTTCTAGTTATGCAGATGTTAATTAAATAAAACATAAATTCAAAGAAGGATAAGCGCTTTGTTCCATGAGAAAGACGAAAAAAAGATTCTATGCTTCGGTCAGCTGCCTTTCATCGCAATTAAAACATACACACAGATTATTCCCTCGTTATTCGCGAGGTATACGTTCCATAAATGCTCGTGAACAGCAAATGTTGCGGATCACGAATTGCCTAAATACACAAATAAGCTACTAAATACATTAACATTTTCTTAATATCTCTCGTAACTTTATCTCATCACTTTATCTCGCCACTTTCTTTCTCACTCGATGAAGTTGTGTAGAGTTGCAGATGAGAATCGCGGATAGCCAACACCGCGGATAGCAAGTTGCGCGAATAACGAGGGAATGCTGTAGACAATGTTGTTTAGTTCGCTCATGAGGTTGCTTAATGCGTATGGGCGACCGTTGCGGAGATGGAGCGGCGAAATCATCTCGCGTGTCGGAGCCGGATGGAATTGTTGGCTCGCGACACTGTGAGCGACGGTGACAGCTTGAGGAGGCCTTCGTCCAACAGTGGATAGATCATGGTCAATGACGATGATGATGATCGTCATTTGTGTGGAGCCAAACTGTGATACGGTAAATGGAATTGGCCAAACATCCCCAATGTGGCAGGACCACCGTTAAACAAAGGGTCTTGAGGTTGAGTGATGTTTTAGTGGGTTAATAGAGAATTGTTACAATTATCGTTGTTATTATTATATTTATTTAGGGGAACCGTGACATATTTGGTTAATGTCATAATGATCATGATGATCATCATGATGATAATCATGCTGATCATCAGCATGATGATGATCATGATGATGATCAGCATGATCATGATGATCATCATCATTATGATCATGATGATGATCATCATCATCATTATGATGATGATGATCATCATCATGATGATGATGATGATCATCATCATGATGATGGGAAGTGAGAAACCCGTGAACTCGATACTCAATCGGGGTTGGGGAGAGGGGGGCGGGGGGGTAGTAACTCAACCCATCATCCCCCCAAGCGCCGATAAAATTGGTACAACTTTGCGGGCAGTCACACAGTGGCCGTGCAACCGATACATCGTTCCTCGCCGTGGGAATGTGGAATTTACACTCCGCACAGCGCTCGTTAGAACATCAACATAGGTGTTAAATGTTCCGTGAAAATATGAAATTATATATTTTTTTCTTCACCGAAAACTGAATGAGCAATCTTCAGATTAAGCAGTGTGTGCAATTTAAGATGTAAAAATGCAATAGATTTAAAAACACTTTGTCAACAACAACAACAAGGTGCGTGTCTTTATATTACAGACGACTTGTTACTGTGTATTTTGAAATGCATTGTAGACCTGGCAGACCAATGTGTTGACCATGAACCATACACTGAAAACGGTGACCTAATAAAAATAACAACAACCAAAACGGTAATTGTAACAATATTCTATGTATCCAATAAAATATCACTGCACCTCAACAACTCGCCGTTTAAGGAGGCTCCTGCCACATTGGGGATGTCAGGCGAATTCCATTCATGAGGTTTAGCTCCGCACGGATGGATCTAATAATCCGTTGCCGTGACCGCTTACTCTCGGCCACCTCGTATTCTAAGTGCGCAAATGTTCCGCACGGCATGTCCGTCCAGCCTCACCGCGTAAGCGTAACAGAAGCTGCGGCGAGGTGTGGATGGAGCGAAAGGTAAGACCCTTTTCTATGATTATCATTCACGGTTTACTTTTGGGTGCTTTCACGTCTCGTGACGAGCACCACAATGAGTGGAGCTACACAACTGTCGTTCTTCGTTCCAGGGAAGCGCCTCGACCGCCCGCGACGCTCCCCTTTAATATCCACCCTCCGTTCTTAATTCCCAACCACCCGTCGTCTTTCGCTCCACTACCCTCTCGTTAATGATCCCTTCACCGCCTGTTCTATTCCTAATTTCTCTCAGCACGCCGTGTGTTCTCTCTCTATTTTAATACATCATTAGCAGCTCCGCGCAACGTTTCTTCTCCGTTCAGTCCCATGCCACAAGTACTAACTGACCAGGTTCACACCGGCTTAGCTTCTGAGGTCGGAAGCATTCGGTGCGATTTGTTCGAAGGTTTCCAAAACGCCACCGCAGATCACGCGTAACGCATCCAGCCGGTCACGTGTAACATCCGTCAACTTCACACGAAGTTAAGTTACGTGCAAGAAATAGACATTACCCTGCCTGGCAATAAAACAGGAGGTGTTTATGATGTTGCAAGGCATCAAGACCGCACGAGCCACACCGACTCGTGGCAAAACGTGCATGCGAACGAACGTTGTCCGCTAATATATCCATTGTCTTTAAAATTGTTTGGCCTACAACAGTTTGAAAGACAATGCATATGTATTGTAATTATCAGAGGATTTTTGTTTGCATGTTTGATCATAAGTTCGCGTGGTGAAAGCAGACGGGGGTTGCCTTGCAAAAGGTTGTTTGTACATCTTTATACCTGTTTTTTTTCGAGAAAGGGTAAAAACCTATGCGTATATTTTTGTCATCATTTTGACACTGGCAAAAAAAGGTCCCGCAGATAAAGTTACTTATTCGAATATAATACTACTACTTAATAATATACTATTATTATTAAACGTGTACTATTGTATCAAATATACGAGCCGCTGGGTGGAGCGGTGGCAGTAGTTGTCAGCGCGATGCGCTATAGCAACACGGCAGCCGCGACCGGGAATCGAACTCAGGTGTCGGTGTTCTGTGCGCAGTGGTTAGCGCCCTGCGCCACCGCTCCCCAAGGGAGGGGTGCACGCTCGAGACGGGCCGTACCATCGTAGGAGATGGAGCGGTGAAATCGGCTCGCGATACCGTTGAGTGACGGCCACGAATTTGGAGGAGTGGCTCCGTCCAGCGGTGGATAGAGCATGGCTGATTTGGATCCCTCTTGCGGCGAGCACCTATTCACTGCGGCACTGCAAAATGTGGAAATGTTATAGCCACAACACCCGCTGGGCGTCTGTGAAGTTCCCAGACAAAGATCCCCCGTATAGCCTTAACGGACAGTTGGGGCAAGTGCTGTGAGCGAGCACCTATGAAGGCCGGCAAGGTGCACGAGGAGGTGGGTGGCCAACACCACTCCCGAGCGCCTTTGTCTCCCCAGTGGCGATGTTTTTACTCACTGCACCGGGTACTCATTTGAGGCTGAGCCGACAGAACTTGGGCGGCCGGGTTCGTAGCACAGCGCGCAAACCACTGCACTCCCACTCCCTCTTTGAAGTTCACACACACATACATATATGCACCGCGCCAAGGACGTAGTTTAAGGCCGAGTAGACCTACAGGAGATCCAAAACAGACTCAGGAACCACTCGCCACTGATTGTTAACCAAGCCCAGATCGCCGGCTTGCAACGCAGCGTGCTAATCACTGCGCCACCGCTCCCCCGTAGACATAACAGCGACACAGATTCCCAAACACTTCAGCCGTACGGACTGCGCGCTAGGCGCTGCCAGCGATCACAATGGGGTGGTCTGGCCACCACCATAGACACACTTCTACAAACATTACAAACTACGTACTCCACACGACGAGGGTACACGCATGTAAGCACACTCCAACTACACAGAGATACAATCCCCACGCATTGCCTCGACAGACTTGTGGGGCTATTGCTGTTAGCGAGCACCATGTCAAGGCCGGCACGGCACACGAGGGGGTGGGTGGCCAGCACCACGCCCGCCCTGCCTTTGTGTCCCCAGTGGCGATGTTTACACACCGTACCAGGTACTCGTTTGAGGCTGAGTCGACCTAGGCGAGGCCCTGTACCGGTTCAGATAATCGCCACTGGTGTTGGCCGTGAGCGAGAATTGAACTCGGGTCGCCGGGTTCGTAGCTCCGCGCGATAAGCGCCGTGCCACCGCTCCCCACCACGCACTCAGTCACTCACTCATACATCTATTATACAAAGACGCAAATACCCTCCGTGAAGCCCTACAGGACTGTTTAACAAGTTCTGTTAGCGAGCACCTATTAAGGCGTGGACAGCACCACGCACCCCCGGCCGCATTTGTATCTGCCCGCGAGCACACACGCACACATCGTACACGCGCCAGAACTTCCTATCGCTATCGAGTCGTTAGCAGCTTTGCTCGATCCACTGCTGGATGAAGGCCTCCCCCGTTCACGATCCTACGGTGCGATGACTCCACCCGCGCGTCACCTCACCGCCCCAATCTCTTTCCGTTCAACGTAACACGTGGTCGGTCAGCTGTCATATCGACACGCACTGACCGGTGTGGTGAAGTATGGTCAACCTCCCCGCCCCCCCCCCCCCTGATCGACGCACTTCCCTACGTGACATGCGAGTTTAAGCGCACAGCGTGACCCATTCACTCGCACAATGCACCTCGACTCACTCTCCCACTCGCCACTCACTCAAATATCCCCCATGTAGCCTTAACAGACTGTAGGGGCAAGTGCTGTTAGCGAGCACCTATGAAGGCCGGAATGGTGCTCGAGGGGGTGGGTGGCTAGCACCATGCCCGACCGCCACTCACTCACACACTCACTCACTCTCGCTCACACACTCACTCACACACACTCACTCGCTCACTCACACACACACTCACTGACACACTCACACACACACTCACACAATCACTCACACACACACCCTCCCACTCGCCACTCACACACTCGCTCACACTCACACACTCACTCACTCACACTCGCTCACACACTCACTCACTCACACACACTCACTCACACACACACTCACTCACACACTCACTTACTCACACACTCACTCACTCACACACTCTCCCACTCGCCACTCACTCACTCACACACTCACTCACACACTCACACACTCACTCACACACTCACTCACTCACACACTCACTCACACTCACTCACACACTCACTCACACACTCACACACACACTCACATACTCACTCACACACACACACACTCTCCCACTCGCCACTCACACACTCACTCACACACACACTCACGCACTCACTCACACACTCACCCGTCAACCCACTGACTCGCCCCTGATGTGACGGCAATCCACACGTGCTAGACAAACAAAGATAAAGATCCCCCGTATCGCCTGGACACACTGTTGGGGTAAGTGATACCAGCGAGCACCTATGAAGGCCGACACGGCAGACGAGGGGGTGGGTGGTCAGCACCACGCCCGGCCGCCTTTGTCTCTTCGGAGTGGCGATGTTTACAGGATCAAATAATCGTCACTCGTGTTGGCCGTGAGCGGGAATCGATCTGTGGTCGCCAGGTTCATCGCGCTAACCGCAACACCACCCCTGGTGCTATACAACACTGCACTCACTCACCCACCCACCCACTCACCCACCCACCCACTCACCCACCCACTCACCCACCCACCCACCCACTCACCCACCCACCCACCCACTCACCCACTCACTCACCCACCCACTTACTCACCCACCCACCCACCCACGCACCCACTCACCCACCCACCCACTCACCCACCCACCCACCCATTCATCCACCCACCCACTCACACACTCACCCACCCACCCATTCACCCACCCACTCACCCACCCACCCACTCACCCACCCACTCACCCACCCACTCACTCACTCACTCACCCACTCACTCACTCACTCACCCACTCACTCACTCACCCACTCACTCACCCACCCACCCACTCACCCACCCACTCACACACTCACCCACCTATTCACCCACCCACTCTCACCCCACACAACCAACCAATCACATATCCCATTCATTCACAGTATACGCGACCTGCACTCACTAACTCACTCAACCACAACCCTACCCATAAACTCACCCGTAACGGCGGTCCGAACAATAGACACCACTGCACTCACCCACCCACTCACCCACTCACTCACTCACCCACCCACTTACCCACCCACCTACCCACCCACCCACCAACTCACCCACCCACTCACCCGTCCATCCACAGACTCACCCGTCCCGCCGATCCGCCAGTCCCAATGCAGGGGAGGTCGATTCGATGGGTATACGGAGCGAGCGTAGACGGCAGGGAGGGAGCGAGTCGAGGGGTGGGAGGGTGGGTGGAGTGATGTGTGGATGTGTGCGTGGGTGGGTGCAGGAGAGTGTAACGTGGGTGGGTGGATGCGTGTGTGTAGCTGTGATTTGTGGATTGCTGTGGTGAGTGGGTGGGTGGCTGGGTGACTGTCTGCGGGGTTTGGATGACTGGCTGCAGTGGTGTAGAGCGTTCGTGGATTTCTCTGACGGGTGAGTTTGTGGGTGGGTGAGTCAGTGAGTGCAGCGGTAAGCGCGCTGCACTACGATGAGTATCCGTTGCGGTGTGTAAACATCGTCACTGGGGAGACAAAGGCGGCCGGGCGTGGTGTTGGTCACCCACCCCCTCGTGTGTTGTGCCGACCTTCATAGGTGGTCGCTAACAGCACTTGCCCCAACCGCATGCTAAGGCTATACGGGGGATTTTTGTCTTGCATTGATGTGAATGGGCAGTGGTGGTCGTGGTTGAGTGTTTGGGTGAGTGGGTGGGTGAGTGAGTGGGTGAGTGGGTAAGTGAGTGGGTGGGTGAGTGGGTAGATGAGTGAGTGAGTGGGTGGGTGAGTGAGTGAGTGGGTGAGTGAGTGGTTGGGTGGGTGAGTGAGTGAGTGGTTGAGTGGGTGAGTAGGTGGGTGAGTGGGTGGGTGAGTGAGTGGTTGAGTGAGTGGGTGGGTGAGTGGGTGGGTGAGAGAGTGGGTGAGTGAGTGTGTGTGTGAGTGGTTGGGTGAGTTAGTGGGTGAGTGAGTGAGTGGGTGAGTGGGTGGGTAGGTGTGCGACTAGTTGGGAGCATATTGTGCGTTTGCTGGGCGTGTTAACGTGATGTTATTGAGTTGGCACAGTGGTGTCCATGTGATGAGAATGAATGGGTGGCCTGTGGTCGATGGGTGGTGGTAAGGTGGACACAGCCACAGAGAATGACAACGTGGATAACTTGCTGTGACGGTGCGTTTCGTGGGCGAGTGGGGTAGGTGAGTGGACATCTTGTGAAAAAGAGCTTGAAAGCTCATCGGATTTCTCCAGTCTAAATAAAAATCCTAATTCTGAGTGGGGTTATGTTGTCCATGGGTAGTTGGGTGCGTGGTTGAGTGGTCCGTTGGTTGGTTGCAGTGGTAGATAGCACGTGGTATTTTGCTGGACGTACGTTGAACTTTTTTCGCGCCGTACGTAGCCAACCGTGTTAATCGGAGGTGCTGTAACCCTGCTAATGGGAGTTGCTGTATGTAACGCGTGGCCTGGTGGCGGGGTGCATTGTTATTATTATTTCGGGAGGGGGGCTGTGGGGCAGAGGGGTGGCTGGTTGATTTCTCGCTGACCATGACGCTTCTCTGGGTGCACGTGCGCCCCGCGACTCATCATCATCATCAGTGCCGTGGGTGGCACACCCCAACAAGACAACATCACAAACAGCAGCACCCTCTGCAAAGGCACTGCACAAAGATCTCCCAGCCCCTCGGCCCCGTGTAGCCTCAACAGACCGCTGGGGCAAAGTGCTGTGAGCGAGCAGCACCTATGAAGGCGGGCACGGCATACGGGCAGGAAGGGGGGGTTAGCCAGCATCGCGCCCGGCCGCCTTTGTCTCCCCTGTGCTGATGTTTAATCGCACGCAGACACACAGACACACGCGGACCGGGTGGAGCTGGAGGGGTGGTGGGGTAGAGGGGGAGGAGGCAGGGAGGTAGGCGGAGCAGCAGGAGGAGGAAGAGGAGGAGGGGCTTGATCGAGCGCGACCAATTTTCGTGCAGGGAATCGGCAAAAGCGGGCGTGGTTTCGTGAGTGGGTTGGGTGGGTTGAGTGGGTTGGGTGGGTTGAGTGGGTTGGGTGGGTGACACGGTTCCACGTGATTCGACGCGCAACGCCTTCTCGGTATAAATTCCCACGACGGATTCTCGTCCACTTCCCCCCCCCCAGGCTCGGCACAAGTTCTCGGCAGCGATCCGCGGACGCCTGCGAGCGCGTGCGTGCGCGTGTGTGTACACGTGGTGACAGCTGGCAGCGTGACATCAACTATTGGCGATACGTGTCCGTGCCACCTCTTACAACTATTGCCGTTGCTGCTGCTGCTGCTACTACACAAACTTCACACGAGACCAGTTCAATGAAGAGTCCTTAACAACAACAAAATCGGCAGAAAGTCCTGCGTTCAGAAGACGTCTGTTGTTGTTGTTTTTGCAAGCTTACGTTTGTCTCGTTGCGAAGGAACTTTGTTGTTATTACACGTTCTCATCCGAGTCGTTAGACGAACACACGGAGACGCTCTATGGATTATTTTGAAAGCGCAGTATTGTGCGCGGCTGCCTTTGGCTCCGTTGTCGCCGGCCGAGGAGGGATGCGCGCGAAATGAGAAGAGCAGAACTCGGCTGAGCGTCGGAGAGGAGGCGAGAGGCGGAACGCGGAATCAATTTCCGTGGCGCTCAACTTCTCACAACAACAACAACAAGGACAGCAGCGGCAACAGCAACAGCGGGGTCTGCAGCAGCAGCAGCAGCAGCAGCGACTCGACAATCAATCAACTCGCTCGCGCGAAACAACAGGGCGACGTCTCGTCACCAGCAACCAGAATCCCAGCGACTGACGTTGACAGACAGAGAGGAGAGAGAGGGTCCGTTCCTGACTCAAGAGACTACACGAGCTGGGGACAACCACCGTTCCAGTCAAACCACCGTTCAACTCCACCACCGTTCAACTCCACCACGGTTCCACTCAACATCGACCAGGCGATAAAGACATCACAGCAACCTGCGACCATCAACAAGTCCGTCCATCCCCCCCGCTACCCCCCCCCTCCAATACAACAGAGCGCCCCCCCCCGACTTCCCCGAACCCAGGGGGGAGGGGGTGGGGGTTGGGGGGGGGGCTGAGAGTCGGAGGCGATCGTGTTCACGAGAATGACTCTTGGCGCAGAGCTACTCGGACGAGGAGTCTGCATGCAGTCAGACGAGGACTTTGTTGACGTCGTTGGCGAAGATGTCGGTGGCGGTGTAAGTGGCGGTGGCGGCGGTGGTGGTGGCGGAATGGACAGACGAGGTGCAGGAGGAGGAGGAGGGACGGTCGTAGGAGGAGGAGCGGGAGGCAGGAGACACGAAGTCGGCCGAACGCGAAGACTTTTCGGCTCCGATCGCGATGACATCGAAGACGTCATCGACGACTTGGACGAAGACGTCGACTTGGACGACGACGACTTGGACGACGACTTGGACGAAGTCGTCGGCTGCTCGAACAACGACGCGGACAACGCGCGGCACCGCGGCCAGAACCGCGACCTCGACATCCTGGACGGCGTCAATTGCGACGACGATGATGACGACGACGACGAAGAGGATGAGGATGGCAGAGCCGGACGAGATGAAGAGGATCGCCTGCGCCGAGACTCGGGGGGCGCCGTAGCAGCGGACGACGACGACCCACACGGCGCTCACGGCAACGCGACCTCGTGCATCAAGGCCACCTCCTCCTCCTCCTCGTCGTCGTCCTCCTCCAAGGGCGCCCTCGTCAAGCCGCCCTACTCGTACATCGCGCTCATCACCATGGCCATCCTGCAGAGCCCCAAGAAGCGCCTGACGCTCAGCGAGATTTGCGACTTCATCAGCAACCGCTTCCCCTACTACCGCGAGAAGTTCCCCGCGTGGCAGAACTCGATCCGACACAATCTGTCGCTCAACGATTGCTTCGTGAAGATCCCGCGCGAGCCGGGCAACCCGGGCAAGGGCAACTACTGGACCCTCGACCCGGAGTCGGCCGACATGTTCGACAACGGCTCCTTCCTGCGCCGACGCAAGCGCTTCAAGCGTCAGCAGCTCATGCAGGCGTCGTCCGTGGAGTTCCTCAAGGAGCAGGCGGCCGCGGCGGCGGCGGCAGCGGCGGCAGCCGCGTTTCTACCCGGGTTCACCTACGGACCTTACTCGGGATTCAACTACGGATTGCAGCCCTTGCACGGATTTCCGTCCATGCATCACCATCACCAACAGCAGCAGCAGCATCACCATCATCACCAGCAGCAGCAGCATCATCATCACAACAATCATCATCACCATCATCACCAACTACCGCACGCGCATCATTTGCAACAGCAACAACAGCAGCAGCATCATCACCATCACCACCTACCGACGGCGTTGAGTCCGCACCCGTGTTCAGGACCTACCTACACGTTTTCTGCAGCAGCAGCAGCGGCGGCAGCGGCTGCCACGTTCCAATATCAGCAACAACAGCAGCAGCAGCCTGCGTCAGTACAGGGCGCTTCGCTACTCCAGCCGCCTCCGCCTCCGCTCATGCAGGGCGCCTCCTCCTGCGGTAGCGGCGGAGGTCTGCAGCCGAAGAAGAGCGGCGCGGTGTTCGTGCCGCAGCAGCTGAGTCCGCTGGGGCTGCCGCACGGACTCGCTGCGCTCAAGACTGAGTCGGGACCGGCAAAAACATCGTTCTCTATTGATAACATCATTGGCGCCAGTGGTGGTGGTGGTGGTGGAGGAGGAGGTAATGTTCAACCGATACAGCAGCAGCAGCAGCAGCAGCAATGTGTGTTCCCGTTTCTGTTGAGTGAATGAGCGTGGACAGGAAACTTGCTCTGGAACCACTAGCGTGTGTGGGGGGTACGCGCGCGCGTGTGTGTGTATGTGTGTGGTTGGCTCTATGGGGGGACTTTGTACGTGTGGCTGTGTGTGTGTGTACGCGTGTGGAATGTTCGCTGCGCTACAAAGCCGGCGGTGACTCAATGTTCGAGTCCCGCTCACGGCCAATACCACCGGTGACAATTATCCGAACCGGTCCTGGGCCTCCTCCCCTAGGTCGACTCAAACTAAAATGAGTACCTGGTGCGGTGTGTAAAGTCATCGCCACTGGGGAGACAAAGGCGTCCGGGGGTGGTGCTGGCCACCCACTCCCTCGTGTGCCGTGCCGGCCTTCATAGGTGCTCGCTAACAGCACTCACTCCAGGAGTCAGTTCAAGGCTATAAGGGAGATCTTTGTATTTGCGTGTGTGTATAGATGCGTGGGGAGCGGTCGTTGTAGTCGTTAGCGCACTCCGTTACGAGCGCCAGCTTCCCTGAGTCCAATCAAATCCCGCTCACTGCCAAAATTGGTGTGAACAAAAAAATATCTTAACCGGTCCTGGGCCGCCTCTAGGTCAACTCGGCCTTAAAACAATAGAGTAACTTGGACGGTGCGTAAACATTTAGGTCTGGGAAGATCAAAGTGGCTCTGCGTGGTGCTGGTCACCCACCCCCCTCGTGTATCGTGCCGGCCCTTCATAGGTGCTCGCAAACAGCACTTGGCACAACAATCTGCGATCAGCTACACAGGGGATCTCTGTTTTGTGTACGTGTGTATGCGTGTGGTCATGTGTGTGCGTTCACTCCAGCCTGCGTGTGGTCGTGGCGAGCGGGGGTGTAGCGGTTAGCGCCCTGCGCTACTAACTCGGCCACCCGAGTTCGTTTCACCGCTCACGGCCAACACCAGTGGCGATTATCTGAAACCGGTCCTGGGCCTCCCCTAGGTCGACTCAGCCTCAAACGAGTACCCGATGCGATATGTGTGAGGAGACAAAGGCGGTCGGGCGTGTGATCCGTGCCGCCCTTCATAGGCGCTTGCGAACAGCACTTGCCCCAACAGTTTGTCAAGGCTATACGGGGGATCTTTGTCTTTGTGTGTTCAAGCGTTCATGCAGGCAAGTGTTTTAACGCTCGTGTGTGTGGTCATGTGTGTTGTGGTTTTGTGTGGTCATGTATGTGGCATTGTGTGTGTTCAAGCCTTAATGTAAGCTAGCCTAACACTTCACGCATCGCTGTGTAGTGCATGAATGTGCGTATGCATGCGTGTGTATGTCCGCTGACACACACACTTCGTGTGCCTGTGTGGGAAGCGGTCGTGTAGCGGTTAGCGCGCTGCGCTACGAACCTGGCCACCGGGGTTCGATTCCCGCTCACGGCCAACACCAGTGACGATTATCTGGGCCTCCCCTAGGTCGACTCAGCCTCAAATGAGTACCTGGTGCGCTGCGTAAACATCGCCACTGGGGAGACAAAGGCGGTCGGGCGTGATGCTGGCCACCCACCCCCTCGTGTGCCGTGCCGGCCTTTATAGGTGCTCGCTAACAGAACTTGCCCCAACAGTCATGTAAGGCTATACGGGGGATCTTTGTCTTTTTAATGTGAATGTGTGTATGTGTGTGTGCCTGTCAAAGGCTTTAAGTATTTGTGTGTATGTACGGATTCAAACCTTTTTGTGTGTGTGTGGATGTCAATGCGTACGGATCACGTGCGCATTAAGCCTGTTTGCTCGCAACACTGGCCTACACAGAGCATCGTCAGCCACGTTCAATCCACTGTGTGGTGTGTGTGTGCATGCGTGATCATTTATGTGTGCCTTGTGTGTATTCAATGCTTGTCGTCTGTGCTATGCATACGCATAAGCAAGCCGGGCTATACGCATTCAGCACTCGCGTCCTGTGTGAATTCTAAGCGATGTTTTGTGCTCCGTGTGTACGGGTGAATGTATTAAATGGTTGTTTGCAGGCTATGAATGCGTTCCAAAGTAAGTTCAGCTGTACGTGTTGAAACTTTGTGTGTCCAATAGAATTCACTGCACGTGCGCGCGCGCGTGTGAATGTATGTTACGATCAACGTCAATTGCAGCGCGCACGTAGTGTGTTATTGTTTGGACATCACGTGCCCATCAAGTTATGACGGGTAAATGAATACTACTTTTTATTTAAATCAGAATGTAATTTGTAAAAATTTAAAATCTGTGTCAAGACGTAAGAATAGCCTCAACTGTATTAGTAACAAATGCTCAGCCCTCTAGCCCTTCGAGAACATAATCAGAACTTACGCTCGGCTATGCTGCGCTCTGCGTACGCGTGCGCAAACATTGTGTTCACACAATTCGCGTGCATCTGTGCGCTTACAAAGAAGTGGCCTGCTGTGCACGTGTCTAAACAAAGCGTCACCCGTGCGTGCACGTAAGTCGCATATCTGCGTCGCACGTATGTGGATTTACACATGCGTCCTGCTCGAATGTGCACGCTCGTATTCAATGTGTGTCCGTGTGCGTCTATTCAAAGCCAGTGGGGAGCGGTAGTGTAGCGGTTAGCGCGCTGCGCTATGAACCTGGCGACCCGGGTTCGATTCCCGCTCACGGCTAACACCAGTGACGATTATCTGAACCGGTCCTGGGCCTCCCCTAGGTCGACTCAGCCTTAAATGAGTACCTGGTGCGGTGTGTAAACATCGCCACTGGGGAGACAAAGACGGTCGGGCGTGGTGCTGGCCACCCAACCCCCTCGTGTACCGTGCCGGCCTTTATAGGTGCTCGCTAACAGCACTTGCCCCTACAGTCTGTTAAGGCGAGCGGTGGTGTCAGCGATTAGCGCGCCACGCTGCGAACCTGGCGTCCCGAGATCAATTTAAGCTCACGGCCAACACCCAGTGACGATTTTCTGAGTACCTGGTGCGGTGTGTAAACATCGTCACTTCGGTAGACAAGGGCGGCCGGACGTGGTGCCGTGTCGGCCTTCATCGGTTCTGCTCGCTAACAGCACTTGCCCCAACAGTCTGTTAGGGCTTTACGGGGGGATCGTTGTCTTTGTTTCGTATTCAAAACCGTGAGCAACGTTGTGTGTGTATGTACGTGTAGGAACGGAGTAAAACCTGCGCTATGTATTAATGTGTTCGTAACTTGACGGTCAGCCAGCATATACCTTGCATGCTGTTCTATTTCTGGTAAACGTAATTGCTCAATCATTCACGTGTGTGCATGTACGTACGGTATCTGTATATATGTATACATTTGGGGTGCATGTATATGAAAGTATGTATGTATATGAATGCATGTATATGTATGCATGCATGTATACACGTAGGGTGTGTAGATGTATCTGTATGTATCTGTGTGCATGTATATGAATGTATGCATGTATACACGTGGGGTGTGTAGATGTATCTGTATGTATCGGTGTGCATGTATACACGTGTGTAGATGTATCTGTATGTATCTGTATGTATCTGTGTGCATGTGTAAACGTGTGTAGATGTATCTGTATGTATATGTATGCATGTATACACGTGTGTAGATGTATCTGTATGTATCTGTGTGCATGTATAAACGTGTGTAGATGTATCTGTATGTATCTGTGTGCATGTGTAAACGTGGGTAGAGTGGTAGCGTAGTGGTTATCGCGTTGTTCTCCGGACACCTCAAACGCATTGGCCACTAACACTGCGTGCATGCATGTGGCCTTAAATATAAAACAAATTCTAATAGGCGACGTTTCGGGCAATTGTCCTGTTTCATAGAACATCAATACACGCCTTTATTTGCGCGGCACGTAGAACGGTCGTCGTCCGAGACGTCGCGTGTGCTGCTTGTTACTACCAGCAAAAACGTCGGACTTCCCGATTGCGAATCGCTCTTCCAACATCACAGCGGCGGCTGCTGCAGCGGTAATACCCTGGACGCGTTTTGTTCATCACGTGGCAACTTTGTGAGTGTTAGTACACAGACAAAGATCTCCCGTATAGCCCTTAACAGACTGTTGGGGCAAGTTCTGTGAGCGAGCACACACGAAGGCATTTGTCGCCCCAGTGGCGATGTTTACAACACCGCACCAGGTTCTCAGATAATCGTCACTGGTTTTGGCCGTGAGTGGGAATCGAACTCGGATCGCCGATTGAGAGCGCAGCCCCGCTAATCGCTACACCACCGCTTGTACATTCCTACACTCAGGGCGACTCAGCCATAAATGGGTACCTTGGTGGGCATACGCAAGTCTGCCGTCGAATTGCGTGTTCACGATATCATATATCTGAGTATTCGCTTGGTTGCAAGTGCACGCAGAGTGTATGCGCGTGTTGTGTTCATGTAGGTACGCGTGCACGTGTTGTGTACGTAGTAGTACAGCTGGAAACGTAGACAACAACAACAACAACAACCCATAATGACGCCAATTGCACGTCTCGTTAAGTATGTAAGCGTTCAAACCCTCACTTTTTTGCATCGTCGATACATATCAACGGCAGTTTCTCCCGATACGCGGTACGTGCGTGCACGTGCGCGCGTGTTCTGGCGCGCGCGTGCGTCTCGTATGCACGAATGTTTCCATGCACACGTCACGTGTGTGGGATGCGTCGGGCGACGTCGTGAACGTGGTCGACGTTTCGCGTTTGGCGTCCGCAGTCACGCGGTCACGCGGTGCGCGTGACGCGCACAGAGGGCGATCGTCACTGGGCGGCTGATGACGCGCCTCGTCGTCGACGATGATGATGACGATGATGATGATCTCGGAGGGCGAGAGAGCCGAGTGTGACGCTAAAGCCGATCGATAGAAACGATACGAGGGTGAACCCCCCGCTGCCAGTTTCTCATATCGGGGAGCAGTAGCCAGCATCTATCCACTGCTGGATGAAGGTCCCCCGTCGCAAAGCCATCGCGTCTTCATGGGCCATCGAGTAAACGCATTGGGATACATAGAGACCCACGGCGATATGCATATATATGGAGACCCACAACGACACGAAGAGATACATCGAGACCCATAGAGATATACGTAGCGACACAGAGACCCACAGCGATACCTGGACACACGTCGAAAGGCATCTCTAAAGACAAGCCACAGAAGTGCGGTTGTGGTCACGCAAACCATGACTATCGACCATATAGTAAACCCATCGAGATACAGAGAGACACGGACCCACAGCGATTCATAGAGACCCACAGCGGCACATAGTCACTTTAAGATGTTTTCTTGTTCATGCTTTTTTGTTTGTTGCGGTTGCACCCGATTCAAGAGTCGAATGGCTCACAGGGCTATACCTAATAAATGAACTTTGAACTTTGAGCATAGAGACACATAGAGACACATCAAAGGTGGCGGTGCTGGATTGGCGCTAGCGTGAAGGTTCGATGACAATATCCTATAAACAACAACAACAACAACAACCACAACAATAGTCAATAATAATTCTACTCGACACCCGCAACCTCCTTTACAATTGGCCGACGACGTCCCGAGAGAGGCAACGGGAGTGGGTTGAGAGTTTTCACCCCACGACAATGACGTCCAGCGACAACGTTGCCGGTGACATGGCAGCGTGTTGTGTACCACGTGTGTGTTGCATGTGTTGTGTGTGTGTGTGTTGTGTGTGTGTTGTGTGTGTGTTGTGTACCACGTGTGTGTTGCGTGTGTTGTGTGTTGTGTGTGTGTTGTGTGTGTTGTTTTGTGTGTGTTGTTTGTGTGTTGCATGTGTTGTGTGTGTTGTGTGTGTTTTGTGTGCTGCATGTGTGTGTTGTGTGTGTGTTGTGTTTGTGTTGCATGTGTGTGTGTTGCATGTGTTGTATGTGTGTTGCATGTGTGATGTGTGTGCTGCATGTGTGTGTGTGTTGTGTGTGTGTTGCGTGTGTGGTGTGTGTGTTGCATGTGTGTGTGTTGCGTGTGTGGTGTGTGTGTTGCATGTGTGTGTGTTGCGTGTGTGGTGTGTGTGTTGCATGTGTTGCATGTGTGGTGTGTGTGTGTTGTGTGTGGTGTGTGTGTTGTATGTGTGTTGTATGTGTTTGTTGCATTGCATGTGGTGTGTGTGTGTGTTGCACGTGTGTTGCATGTGTTGTATGTGTTTTGCATGTGTGTGTTGTGCATGTGTGTGTGTTGTATGTGTGTTGCATGTGGTGTGTGTGTTGTGTGTGTGTATTGCATGTGTGTGTGTGTTGCATGTGTGTGTTGTGTGTGTGTTGTGTGTGTGTTGCATGTGTGGTGTGGTGCTGGCCACTCACCCCTACCGCGTGCCGGCCTGCATGGGAGATCGCTAACAGCACTTGCCCTAACAGTCTGTTAAGGCCACACGGGGGATCTTTGTCGTTGTTGCGTGTGTGTGTGTATTTGTGTGTGCCTCAATGTGCACCTAGCCTGGCACAAGCGCCGTGGTGACGTTACGCCACTTCGTGTTGTTTGTTGTTGTGTTAGGTGCTCGATGACAGCACTTGCCCCAACAGTCTGTACGAATGTAAAGTATACACATCATGTGCTTTACATTTTGTATGTACAATGTAGCATGTATGTATTTAAGCATGTATGATATGAAGTGTAGCATGTACATATACGGATGTACTATACTATGCGGATACGTATGTGTCTATGTACGTATGTGTAAACGTATAGAATATATAGTGTATTTGCAAAGTATACCGTATGCGTGTAATATATGAGTATGCATGTACAATGTAGAGATGATAATCGGATCACGCTCACCAGAGTTGAAATTATTTTAAATTATTGAAGAATAATAACGACGTCGTATTCCTTGGACAATCCACTGCTGGATGAAGGGCTCCCTTCCCCAAGCTGCGTGGGTCATGGCAGTACTTTGACCATACTTCACCACGCTGGTCGCTGTGGGTTTGAGATTTGGGGGGTGGGGGGGGGCAGGACCGGTTTACATATAGCTCGACACTGATTTGAGCCGTGGTCGGGAGTCGGTTTGTTGGGTTAATTCCAAAATATTAAAAAAACAACTGCACGTGGACTTCTCACTGCTTGTACCCCAAAGACCGTTCTATCAGTTTCGCACATACTCAGTAGACAAGATAAAGATCCCCCGTATAGCCTTAACAGACTGTGGGGGCAAGTGCTGTTAGCGAGCACCTATAAAGGCCGGCACGGCACACGAGGGGGTGGGTGGGTTGCCAACACCACGCCCGGCCGCCTTTGTCTCCCCAGTGGCGATAATTACAAACCGCAGTAGGTACTCATTTAAGGCTGAGTCGACCTAGGGGAGGCCCAGGATTAGTCCAAATAATCGTCACCGGTGTTGGCCGTGAGAGTGAATCGAACTCGGGACGCCGGGTTCGTAGCTCAGCGCGCTCACCACAACACCACCGCTCCCCACCAATACAGACGTACACATAATGTACACACATACTACACTTTACACGCAAACACAATATGCGCATGCATATGACACGTTACACAGACACACACTCCACATTACGTACACAGATAGGAACTGCATCACTGATTATAACATCCGCTACGGAGCGACGTTTATTCCCATTTGCAGTGGTTAAATAGGAGCGGTGGCGCAGTGATTAGCGCGGCGCACTTCGATCTCTGCAATCTCCTGAATCAGATTCCCTGGTGATACCTAAACCGGTTCTGAGCTTGCATCTTCAACAACCCCCATTGACCAGCGTGGTGAAGTATGGTCAGACACCCTTTCAATAACCCCCATTGACCAGTGTGGTGAAGTATGTTCAGACACCCTTTCAACAACCCCCATTGACCAACGTGGAGAAGTATGGTCAGACACCCTTTCAACAACCCCATTGACCAGCGTGGTGAAGTATGGTCAGACACCCCCCCCCCCCAACAATGAACAACAATTCTTGGGGAGGACTTCATCCATCAGTGAACTATTGCCATAGCGAGTGTTCATTCGCTGTCATTCTTAATCACCGCTATTCATACGCAATCTGCTTGACAATAGTTCTATATATATAAGTAGAATCGTAAGCTGTGTAGTGTACAGGCGTGTACGTATACTGTGCGTGTGTATACACGTGAAAGTGCGTCAATGTGAATATGCCTTTGTACGCATGAGTATCAAGATACGCATGTGAAAGTATATATGTGCATAAGTGGACGAGTTATTACATTATTTGGATGTGAATGTGTTCCTGTGTAATATGCGTATCTGTAAAGATGTGTACGTATGTATATGAGGACACTACATAGATATGCGTGAGTGTTTCTGTGTGTGTGTATATGGGCCTTCATAGGTGCTCGCTAACAGCGCTTGCCCCAACAGCATGTTAAATGTTATACGTGGGTATCTTTGTCTTGTGTATGTAGTATGCATGTGTATGTATGTAAAGTGTATTATGTGTGTGTCTATATTAGTCAATGTGTCCGACAACAAGCTTCATAAATGTGATATCAGCATCAGCTTAAGCGGCACACTGACACATTTGGAGGATTACCCAGCTCAAGTGTGCATTACCTGGTGAAATGAAAATAACGCCCTATAACTCACTGGGAGAGCCCAGTTAAGATCACGTTGTTTTTCCTGCTTTTGGTATTTCTTTAATCGTTGCCAATTATAAGCAACGACAACACAAATACAATCCCAACTCCAGGTGCACGTTCGTGCCGATGTTTTAGTTGTCTGGCCCGTCGTCTTGAAGAACGTCTTGACTTAAAGCTTTCGTGACTGCAGTAATTCATAATCTTTAAATTACCGCAAGTCACGTAGATAGGTTCAAAGAAAATAACAAAAAATACAAATAACAAAAAAACAACACTAGTTATTTTTTGTTATTTTAAAAAAAATACGTTTGTTATAACATTTGTTATTTTCGGTTTAACACGTAGGCTTTCGCGACCAATGTTATTCATAATCAACGTTTTTGGGTTTAGATCGCGTTATTTATAAATGTGTCGTAACCCTCCACCACCCGACACGGCCAATCAGTAAAAAAGTGTCACGTTGACAAAAGACAAATAGTTCACTTTGAAGCCACAACATTTACAATTGTACAATTGTAAATGTTGTGGCTTCAACACACCGGTGGGCTAAAGCAGTGAACTATTTGTCTTTTGTGAACGTGACACTTTTTTACTGATTGGCCGTGTCGGGTGGTGGAGGGTTACGACACATTTATAAATAACGCGATCTAAACCCAAAAACGTTGATTATGAATTTGTTATTTTAGTAATTTTTTTTTAATTTTCTTTGAACCTTTCTACGTGACTTTACCTAAAAGACCCAAAGAATATGAATTTGAAGAACTTCGTTAGAATTCACAACGACCACGTGGGCACTGCGTGTCTAAATGAACCCGGTCGCACCTCGCTTCAATTCCCGGCCACGTCCAACATCGGTGGCAGGCGATTGCCCGAACCTGTTCTGGGCCTCCCCTAGGTCGACTCAGTTTTTAAATCAGTGAACTAAAACTATTTAAACAATTTTTTTTATTTTACCAGGTCGAGCGCAATGAGCCATACTATCTCTTTTTCAGAAGCGATCTGGCCATAAATGATAGCTAAACGAAGCGGCTTATCGCGTGGATATTTACAGCAGCCAAATACTAGAAACGCGCGTTTCTTCATCTGAAGGTAAAAACCGGAGAACTCAGAAAACAATCCACGCAACTACAGGGAGCGAGAGAGACACGCAAACTCCAAATATACAGCAGCAGCAGGCGTCAGGGTCGGGATTGAACCCACGACCTCCTGTAGACCAAGCGAGGCAGTTAACATCTTGGCACCGCAGTACGTACCTTGGTGCGCCGTATAAACATCAGCACGGGGGAGACAAAGACGGACGGGAGTGGTTCTGGACACACTACCACCTTGGCGGCCTTAATAGACGCTCACTAACATAGTTTGCCCCAACATTCTGCTGATATACGAAGGCTCATTGTGCGTGCATTATGCGTTTGTGTATGAGTATGCATGTTCTGTTAATAGTAGTGAGTATGCATGCATGTATATCCATGTAAAATGCGATTTTTGAATAGCACGTATGCGAACATTGCGGCATACGTATGTATGCACACATACATACGTATGCCGCAATGTTCGCGTGTAAAACGCATATGCGATGTACGTGTGTGGGTATGTATGCATGTGTTGATGCATTGACGGCACGTGCTTCGTTCATTACGTATCCGCTGTATGTGCATGTATTGGACGTGCATCGGAAGTCACCTTTGTGTATGCATGTTTGTATGTATAGTGTGTTATGTATGTATAGTGTGTTGATCACGTTTTGTGTCGTTTCATGCCAGAATGTATGTAATGTATCCGTATTGTGTATGTATACTGTGTAACTGTGTATACGTCGCCGATACATAGCGTGAGAGTATGCATTCAATGTATGTTTATGTTTTTCTAAATGCCATATATGTGCATGCATGTTACACGTGTGTATGGGAGTACGTGCCTATGCGTATGTGCTAAGTATGTTCATTTTGTACGCATGTTTTCATATATGCATGCATTTATATGTAGGTATGAAAATCAGTGCGCTCTGTATGTGTCATGCATGTGGAGTGTGTATGTATGTGATATCTGTATGCATGTGGAGTGTGTATGTATGTGATATCTGTATGCATGTGTATGTATGTAGATTACATCTGCATATATATTCTACAGAGTGTATGTATGTATTGTATGTGTGTGAATGTCTGTATGTGTATTCATGCACCTACGACCTCCTGTATACTAGGCGAGGCAGTATGTATGCATGCATGCGTACGTACGTGTACATTCTACATAACGGTATAAATGTGTGCGTGTATATTTAATATATCTAGTGCATATTTGTGAATGTATGTACATGTATCATCGGTTTAACACGTAGGCGTTCGCCACCAGTAGTAGCCATGATAGAAGTTTGTTTTGGATTAGATCGCGTAAATATATAAATGTGTCGTTAAACCCGCTACCACCCGACACAGCCAACGAGTAAGGTTTGTCACGTAAACAGAACGTAGCCAATTCGTTACTAGTACAGCACCATTGGTGTGTTGGGGAGTAAAGTAAACCAACGACATTTACAATTCGAGTCGCCAAATTTGTCTGTCGCCTGATGATGCTCGTTGTAATTACCGGCGAAACGTCGTTGTGGCTTTACTCTCCAACACACCGATGTGCTGTGCTAGTAACGCATTTGCACGTTTTGTTTAATTGGCTGTGTCGGGTGGTGACGATTTAACGTCGACACGTTTATATATTTACGCGAACTAACCCATAAAAACCTCTTATGGAGATGTATCAGCGTAATCTTAAACAGCCAATCCACTGCTGGATGAATGGATAATCTCCAATCCTTTTCAGATGTTCATGTTTGTATATGTGTGTGATGTTTTTATTATGTGGATATGAATGTGTGTTTGGATGCGTTATATACGGCGCGATTGTGTCTGCAATGTCTGTCTGTATCCAGTGTACACGTTCGGAATGTGTTCCCAATTTTTGGAATGATCTGAAATCCTGAAACGTATGTGTGTATGTATGTGTACAAAGACAAAGACCCTCCGTATAGCCTCTAAATATTGTTGGTGCAAGTGCTTTGCGCGATCACACACATGAAGGCTGGCATGGCACACAAAGCCGTTGTCTCTCCAGCGCTGATGTTTACACACCGCACCAGGTACTCATTTGATGCCAAGTCGCCCTAGGGGAGGCCCAGGACAGGTTAAGTTATTCATCAATGATGTTGGCAGTGAGCGAGAATCGAGAGAATCAAAATCGCCGGGTATCGTAGCGCAGCGCTCTAACCGCTACGACACCACCAAAGATCCCCCGTATAGCCTGAACAAAACATCGGGGCAAGTGCTGTTAGCGAGCACCTATGAAGGCCGGCACGGCACACGAGGGGGTGGGTGGCCAACACCACGCGCGGCCGCCTTTGTCTCCCTAGTGACAATGTTTTTTTCTACACGTAGCACTATGTACTCAATTGAGGCTGAGTCGACCTAGGGGAGCCCCAGGACCGGTTCAGATAATCGTCACTCGTGGTGGCCGTGAGCGGGAATCGAACTCGGGTCGCCGGGTTCGTAGCGCAGCGCGCTCACCGCTACACCACCGCTCCCCATTACACGACCGCACACTGACGCACACGGACACACACACGCGTGCGATGTCCCACATCAGTCATCAGTGTTCAGCACGCACAGTTAAATACACAAGCTACTTACACAATCTCAACATAAGCTGTACCCTTCACGGACAAGACAAAGAACCGCCCGTATAGCCTGGACAAAACGTCGGGGCAAGTGCTGTTAGCGAGCACCCATGAAGGCCGGCACGGCACACGAGGGGGTGGGTGGCCAACACCACGCCCGACCGCCTTTGTCTCCCTAGCAGCGATGCTCACACATCACACAAGGTACTCATTTGAGGCTGAGTCGACCTAGGGGAGGCCCAGGACCGGTTCAGATAATCGCCACCGTTGTTGGACGTGAGCTGGAATCGAACCCGGGTCGCCAGGTTCGTAGCGCAGCGCGCTTACCGCTTCACCACCGCTCCCCACGGACGGACACACAGACACAGCACAGACAGACACGACGAGTGTGCGTGTGTGTGTTGAGACAGCGTTTCCTCAATCGTGTATATATTTGGAACGCCGGGGCTATTAGCGAGCCTGCAAAATGTACACATCTTTCCCCACAAACAGGAAAGAGCCCAAACGATAAGGTGGTTAAAACTATTTATAAGTGTATTGCAGCGATGTGAGTGTGTGAGTGTGTGTGCGCGCGTACACACACGAGGGTACAAGCCCGTGTCTGGTGGTGAACATTGCGGGGAGCGGAGGCGCAGCGGTTAGCGCCGCCGCGCTGCGAAACCCTGCGAGCCCGGGTTCGAGTCCCGTTCACTTGGTCCCAACGCGACGATTAAATTATCTGAGCCTGTCCTGGGACTCCTCGTGGTCTGCTCAGCCCTAACCGAGCGGCGATGGATCGGCATTGTGGATACATGCCCCCAACAGTGCGTTAAGAGGCTACACGGGGGACCTTTGTCTGGGTAAATTGTACGCGTATGTGTCTACTGGGGCGTACACACGTGCAGTTACGGACTATACACCCACACGAATTCTTAACGTTGGTACAATGCGTACGCGTCTTCTTTACCGGTACCCCATCGACTTGTATAGAGAGATGAATAGTAGTCACAGCCACCTTTGTCAGTCCACTGCTGGATGAATGAGCCTCTCACAGATTGTTTGGCCATACTTCACCACTCTGGTTAGTCCCCGTTGGTGAAGGATGAGGTGGGCGCGGGGGGGCGAGGGGCTAGGACCGGTTCAGATATGGCTCGACACTGATGTTAGCCGTGGCACGGGAGTCGAAATCAGCTCTTGCCGGGTTGGTTCATAGCTCCCGCGCTAAGCGCTGCGCCACCGCTCTTATCCACGTGAATGAAATATATTTATTTCGCAAGTATATATATATTTTCCAGAAAATAAGTGAATGAAACAGACATTGGTTTACTTCATGTGTGCTTTGAAGAAGGCTCATTGCCAGAAACGTCGCTTTTAGACATTGTTTTTTGTATTATTTTTTGCATCACATTATAATAACATTTCATCACAAATGCAACAACACAACCCGTTTCTCTAAAAAACAAACCCTAACTCTGCACACATTGCGAAGAATAACATAACCCGACCGACGTGTACAATTATTTGCCCGGTAAAATATGAATTGTTAGCAAGTTTTGCAACCCGATTTGTCTCCATCTCTGCAACCGCCGTACGAGCCTTACTCGCAGTTGAAAGGGCACATCGGGCATTGTTACGGCTAATTATGATTCATTAACTGCATTCTAATTGTTCGTTATAATTCACGAATTACAAATTGCTTCGGTTTATGCCGGACAACTCGCACAACAAAGACAAAGATCCCCCGTATAGCCTTGAACAGACTGTTACGGAAAGTGCTTTTTTCTGCGAGTGGTACCGATAAAGCGCGGCACGCTAAACGAGAGCGGGTGGGTGGGCAGCAACCACGCCCGACCGCCTTTGTCTCCCCCAGTGGCGATGTTTACACAACAACCGAGTCGACTTAGGCGAAAGCCTGGGACAGGGTTCAGTTTTTTGACCGTCAGCGGGAGTCGAACTCGGGTTTGCCGGGTTGGTAGCGCAGGGCGACAATTAGCACTGCACTAGCGCCGAGTCAACACGCACATTTGCTGCTCTGTCGCGTTGAGCTGGGGTCCCATCGTTTGTACGCAGCGGCTCTTGCCAATAACATCTGCCGAATCCGGCAGGAGTTGTTCAACAATTCTAAGCTCTGCTGATGAGATTTCAGAATGTCGAAACCGGTGGAGAGATTTTCAAGTTTTTTATTTATTATATAATTACAAGCTCAATTTTTTGTTTAAATGTATATAAGAACATACCGCGTGTATGTGCATATATACAATTATTCCATAATGTATACGTGTGTCCGTGTACAGCACACGAACACGACATATTATTTTAAATCTCTAAATTGCCCCTTCGTTTATCAACTGCTAAACGCGAACACGCGAGTTCTCTCTCTTTGCCCTGTCCCTACGTTGTACAAATTACAAACATTTATAATTTCGTACGCTTGCAGTCTTGAACAATTATCCTATATTTATAAAGTCACTCAACATAACGGACCGCGTTCCGTGACCTGCGCCGTTTAATTGCGTAGCGTTTAATATCGCGCAGTTAAATGTTAAGCGAAATACGTTTCAGACTGTTCAAATATGTCTCTTGTTCGTTGGGTTACAGAACCGGCCGTACGTCTGACTTCGATTGCGAAGTAAATGACGCTTGTAGAAACATTTTGAAAGTTTAATAATATTTCCACGAACCTCAAACTATTTGTTTTACAATTCACAAACTTGGAAAGTTCACCACGTTTCCACTTCACAGCAGCGTGCCCACGTATTTAAAGCGATAATGCAGGCTTCATCCAGCAGTAGATTTATACAAGAGCTTAGCAGAGGACGTAATTACGTTCGTTATGCTGCTACTACTGCTGCTGCATTGGCAGGTGTGTTAGACATGCACAAACATCATCATCAACATCAACAACATTTTGCCAACAACACTGTGTGTGGTCTTAAAACTATCTGTAATAGGCGACGTTTCGGGCAATGACCCTTCTTCATAGTATGTACAATCAGCTACGTACGTGTAGCTTCAGTCGGCTCGTGTGCGCGGGCAGCTATGTGTACGTGTGTGTGTGTTGAACTTCGTTCGTACCGTACGTCGATAATCGGAGGTGTGTGGGGGGGGGGTACTCACAACAAACCGACAATGCTCACAAAAAGCAATTCCGCAGAAGTGCGTTTCATTTGGACGATTTGCAGCATCGCCATCTTCATCCAGCAGTGGATAGATCATAGCCATCGATGATTTATGATGATGACGACAACGACTTTAATTTATCGACGAGAGGCGGGGTCGTCCCTCCACACTTTTGAGCGGTCCAATCTCGGTCGCACGCGTACCCAAATGGCGTGTGCACACACACACACACACGTACCACGTATACACACACACATACACACACACATACACACACACGTACACACACGTACCACACACACGTACCACACACACACACGTACCACACACACGTGCCGTACCACACACACACGTACACACACACACGTACCACACACACGTACCACACACACACACGTACACACACACGTACACACACACACGTACCACACACACACACGTGCCATACACACACACACGTACCACACACACACACGTACCACACACACACACGTACCACACACACACACGTACCACACACACACACGTACCACACACACACATGTACCACACACACACGTACCACACACACACACACACGTACCACACACACACACGTACCACACACACACACACACGTACCACGCACACACACACGTACCACACACACACGTATCACACACACACACACGTACCACATACACACACGTGCCATACACACACACGTACCACATACACACGTGCCATACACACACACGTACCACACACACACGTACCACGCACACTGCTGCCCGAGTGAATATCCCGGGGTTGCCCGCGATCGCGACATGTCGAGAGGGCAACGCGACGACGACGACGCTTCGGACGCATCTCGATGTGACGACTCGCGGTGTTTGCGTGACGACTCGCGGTGGTCGCGAGACGACTCGTGGTGGTTGCGTGACGACTCGCGGTGGTCGCGTGACGACTCGCGGTGGTCGCGTGACGACTCGCGGTGGTCGCGTGACGACTCGCGGTGGTCGCGTGACGACTCGCGGTGGTCGCGTGACGACTCGCGGCGGTCGCGTGACGACTCGTGGTGGTCGCGTGACGACTCGCGGCGGTCGCGTGACGACTCGTGGTGGTTGCGCGTTCCCGCTGGTAGTGACGGGAGCTGCTCGGCGCATCGAGCGTAGCGCAGCAGCAGCGGGGGCCAAATGAGACCTCGTTCGTCCTGCCCGCTATCTCTCTGTCGCTCGTCGTGGTGGTGGTTGGTTGTCGTTGTTGTCGTTGTTGTTGTTGTTGTTTCACGCGAATCGATATAAAATCTGGTGTAAATATCATCGCTCATTTTTGTTTGTGAGTTTGAGGGTGGAACAAAACACTCACGCGTGCAGACGCAGAGAGACACGTGCACAGACACGTGTACACACAGACACGTGTACACACACGGACACGTATACACACACGCGCACACAGACACCAGTGCACACAAACTGACATGTGTACACACACACTGACACGTGTACACACACAGACATACGAACACACACACACACGCAGAAACCTGCACACACACACGCATGTACACACACACACACGAAGACACGTGCGCACACACACACAGACACCTGCACACACACAGACACATGCACACACACACAGACACGTGTACACACACAGACACGTGTACACACACACAGACACATGCACACACACACAGACACGTGTACACACACACAGACACGTGTACACACACACAGACACGTGTACACACACAGACACGTATACACACACACATGCACACACACACATACACACAGACACGTGCACACACACATTACCGTATTTCTCCGGATTATGAGACGCACCGGAAAGTAAGACGCACCCCGTCTCCCGCTGCCACCACTCCCCAAACTTCTCTGAAGTGAAACAAATCTGACCACACGCAACGCACGCTTTGGGCATTGGCCCTTCTTCATAGCGCATCGACAAACATCAACGGTGCCCCCTAAAACGTCGCCTGCTCGATGTTTGGGTGTGTAACGATTTAAAAGCTCCCCCACGCAATCATCACGCAGATGAGTTGTTAGGGATACACTGCGATCTTCATCATCACCACCACTACCACTACATGTAATAATAATGATGACGAGCGTCTTATAAATCAGGAGAAGGGGATCAAAAAGCTTACGATGTTTAACATTCGCGACGAATAACAAACACAAACAACCGCCCACGAACTCTGAAAAGTAACACGGCTGCTGTTGTTATTGATGCGGCAATCGCACGACTTTTTAAGGGACCTCATTTTTTTCCAAGAACAACAACAACAGCATCAACAAACAAAGACAGCCAACCGTTGCATGTTTTGTTTGTGTTATTTCGTGGAAGCGACGTGCGACTGTAAATACATAATTATGATAATGTTATTATGAAGATGTATCGATTAACGTCGAAGATTTACTTTAAACGATCTCTTGACTTGTGGGCCGGCTCGCGTTGCCATGATCCCCCGATGATGATGATGATTGTTGTTTTTGCCGTGTGCGGTTTTTGTATTTAGTATAAATATTATTATTATTGTTATTTGAACGTGGGGGTGAGGGGGAGATTAAAAAAACACAACACAACAGTCAATTAACTTTTCTTGATTGATTGATCGACAATAATGTTTCGTCATTCACTTTTGTTGTGAAGGATCTGAATTAAGTGTAATAATTAATAAAATCAGATTCAAACCACGCTGCTAACCCAAACTTTCGTCTTTATTTGATGGGGGTTTTTTATATCCAGGTTTTTTACAATTACCTCAAAATATGTTTTTTGTGCGACCCAATCGACCTCGGGGAGGCCCATGGCTAGTTCAGACAATTGGGGTGCTGGGTCAGTAGCGCAATAGAGACAAAGATCCCCCGTAGAGGCTTCACAGACTATTGGGGCAAGTGCTGTTGAGCGAGTGAGTAGCAACCTACGAAAGCCGGCAACGGCACATGAGGGAAGATGTGTCCAGCACCACGCCCGGCCGCCTTTGTCTCCCTCCTGGCGATGTATTTTCACACCGCACCAGGCTGAATCGACCTCGGCGAACCACAGCACCGGTTCAGATACTCGCTGCCGCTGATGCTGTTGGCCTTAGGGCGGAATCGAACTCCGGGTCCCTCTGGGTTCAGAGCACAGTGTGCTAACCGCTGCGCCACCGCTCCATCCCGGATACAGTTGCTCTGAATATGAACTAAAACTATGTTTTTTAAAAATCTTGACAGGTAAGGCTCACTGATTTGTGCAGCTCTTTTTCAGAAGCGACCTGGCCACACATGACAGCTCAACGGAGTGTCTCATCACGTGGACATTTATAGCAACCAAAACACTCTAAACGCGTGGTGATGTTGAGTCTCAGTGTGGAGGTGGAAAAAAACCGATGGACCCCAGAGAAAAATCCACGCGATCAGGGAGAGAGAGAGAGAGAAAAAAAGCAGATGAACCCCAGAAAAAAATCCACGTGATCATGGAGAGAGAGAGAGAGAAAGCAAACTCCAAATATATAGCAGCAGACGTCGGGGTCAGGATCGAGTCCACGACCCCCTGCACACCAGGCGAGGTAGTTAACATATCCTAGCGACCGCGGCGCGGATCTAAGTCAGGAATCAAGTCGAACGATCTGTTATGGCCAATTTCACTCGCCTGTTACTACGCAATTATTACTTGCGTTCTGCCGCTCGCGAGCACAGAGGCGATCCCACAGCTGCTGCGCGATGTATTCCACCGCGGGTGAATGATAATACAGGCATAATGATGTAAAAAATAAAACAACGGCAGATATTAAGAAGAAAAAGTTATGTCAGCGGACAGTTCTACAATAACATTCCGGACTGTGCAAATTATTCTGGGCGCAGTTTAAGTGATGTGTGTATGTCTCTGTGTGTTGTTTTAAAACATGAATATGAAACGTGTTTCTGCAGAGAGGTATTTTGTCAACAGCAGCTTTGTCAATCCGCTGTTGGATGAAAGCATCCACGTGTGTGTGTGTGCGTGGGGGGGGGGGGGGGGTGTTTGACCATACTTCACCACGCCGGTCAAGTCTGGGTTCGTGAAGTCGCGGCAGCGGTGAAGACCGACCTGGTTATCGCTCGCCACTGATGTTGGCCGTGAGTCCAACGTTGGGCCAACGTTATTGATGCAACGGTTCTAACCACGTGCTAACGTTGGCATGTTAAGGTGTAATGGGGGGGGGGGGGGGGGGGGGTTCATAGCTCAGCGCGCTAACCACGGCGCCACCGCTCTACCCCATAGAAGCCTTGTGACGCAAATAGTGCTCGAATTCACTTTTAATGGGAATACTATTTCGGCTAATTATGTCTTCCATCGTGGCATAATGATCGTGAAATATTATGGTGATTATATTCGGTAGATTATGGTTTACGGCTTTGGCCAAACGGGCACGATGACTTAAACACGCAATATACTCGGGACGCGTTCTGCCTTTTTGCCGCCTTAATCTGCAAAATAAAATCTTTCTAAAATCTAGCCTTAGATTTACGAAATTTACGACGATCTGGAAAATAAAAATGATTATTCTGATTTTTTTTAAAGTAAAACGTTTAAATGGCATCACTAAAATGGCGTCGGTTTATTAGTTTTCCCGCCAAAACAGTCACGTGGCATCGTCGACGTCACTTTTGTAAGCATAAGTATAATATATATGTATATTATTCAATAATTAAAATTGATTCCGAATGTACGAAACAAAATCCAATTTCCGAAAATGCTAAACGAATACAATTCGAGAACTCATTCCCTACAATATACACAATGTGGTTACATCATTATGGACGTATGTACGGGTACGTACCTGTTGATATGTGTATACACGTGTAAGATTGCATGTCTGTGTCTCGTTGTGTGTGTATCAATTGCAAGTATCGATCCATTCAGATTTGTATTGAATGTATGTATGTGTTGCATGTATATATGTGCACGTATATGTGTGTAGTGTAGCGGTTAGCGCGCTGCGCTACGAACCCGACGACCCGAGTTCGTTTCCCGCTCACGGCTAACACCGGTGACGTTTATCTGAACCGGTTTTGGACCTCCCCTAGGTCTACTCAGCCTCAAATGAGTATCTGCTGCGGTATGTAAAATCATCGCCACTGGGGAGACAAAGGCGGCCGGTCGTGGTGCTGGTTACCCACCCCCTCGTGTGCCGTGCCGGCCTTCATAGGTTCTGGCTAACAGCACTTACTCCAACGATCTGTTAAGGCTACACGGGGGATCTTTGTCTTTGTTTTGTAAATGCGTGTAGGCGTATACACTCCTGTATATGTAGAAAAAGTGACGTTTTAAGAACAAGTAAATGCTGCCCTTGTCAATCCACTGCTGGATGGAATAATGATGTGGGTGCATGTGTGTGTATGGGTGTTTTTGTGTTTTCCGTATGTGTTTTGAGGTTTTATGTTAGATACCACGCGAAAAGTTACGATAATGGAACGCACGTACACACATGTAAATACACATACACACATATACATGCGTGTATATATGTATGCGTGTGTCCTCATACGCACATCCACGTATGAATGTGTGCAAACACATGAATGGGTACACATACATGTAAACATGTGTCCACGCACACACACGCGTGTTTGCATGTATGATGTATGAATACATGCTTGTTTGCTAAGTAGCGCTTCGCTAATGATTATTATTTTAGCAATGTAATATAAATACATATCTAAGTATATATATAGTTTACGTGCTCGGGTGGAGTGGTGGCGCAGTGGTTTGGTGCACAACGTTATGAAGTGTTGAGGCCGGGCACCAGAGTTCAACACCTGAGTTCAACACCTGAGTTCAATACCTGAGTTCAACACCTGAGTTCAATACCTGAGTTCAACACCTGAGTTCAATACCTGAGTTCAATACCTGAGTTCAACACCTGAGTTCAATACCTGAGTTCAACACCTGAGTTCAATACCTGAGTTCAATACCTGAGTTCAACACCTGAGTTCAACACCTGAGTTCAATACCTGAGTTCAACACCTGAGTTCAATACCTGAGTTCAATACCTGAGTTCAACACCTGAGTTCAATACCTGAGTTCAATACCTGAGTTCAACACCTGAGTTCAACACCTGAATTCAATACCTGAGTTCAATACATGAGTTCAATACCTGAGTTCAATACCTGAGGTCAACACCTGAGTTCAATACCTGAGATCAATACCTGAATTCAATACCCGGTCATTGCTGACGCCCCACCCCCACTTCGCTGATCCGCGCTGACCAGCGTGGTGAAGTATGGTCACACTGCCCCCGTGACCGACAGTGCTTAGTATGACTTTAATCCAGCAGTGGATTGACGAAGGGCTCTTAGTTTAGAATACTCTTGTTTATTGTTACTACAGCTACTACGACTGCTACATAATCGAAAAAGAGGTTCTTAGCTCAATGGACTTTAATCGGAAAAAAATAAACTTCTGAATTCACTTATATGTATATATGGGTGCCACGGTGGCGAGATGTTAACTACCTCGCCTGGTATACAGGAGGTCATGGGTTTGATCCCCACCCTGACACCTGCCGTATATTTGGAGTTTGCTTGTCTCTCTCCCTGTGATCACGTGGATTTTTATCCGGAATTCTCCGTTTTTCCCCCCTCCACACGTTTAAATTCAACATCGCGCGTTTAGAGTAGATGGCTTGCTGTGAATGTCCACGCGATAAGCAACTTCGTTGCGCCATCGTTTGCGATAGCCGGCTCGCATCTGATAAAGAGCTACACAGCTCAGTGGGGCCTTGTCTGGTTAAAATAAAACAAAAAACATAGTTATTCTTAGGGGTTTTTTTTCGGTAAAGTCACGTAGGTAAAACATCAAAATAAATAAAAATAAAATAAAACAAAAATCACGACGTTTAGGAGGCAACACAAGTCTCCGTCATCAGGTGGGACCGTCACAGCCGGATTAGCTGCATCATAGTTGTATCGTTTAAATAGCACACGCATGCGTGTCAACAAACGTGGAACAAACAAACTTACTTGCGTCGCAAACGAGCACGGAGAGACGGAGACTTCGCAATTAAAATCGAGGGCCACGTGGACGGGAGGACAAGACACGTGGGTCTGAAGACGTCACCCCGACTGACGCATGGCCGATGGTCAAGGCCGATGACGGAACGGCGGCCGTGGAATGGAACGCGCTTTGCGAGAGCACGGTGTACCCGGGAGCGAGGAGAGAGACGGAGCGATGAAATCAGTTCGTGTGCAGGTGAGAGGGATGGCGGTGCGGATTCTGGGGAGGGGTTCATCCAGCAGCGGATAGATTACGGCTGCCGCAGCTGTTTCTGCTGCTGCTGTTGATGATGATGCCAACGACGTGGCCTAACTTTTCTAGAATCAGAACATTAATTGACGAGGCTTGCCCCCCCCCCCTACGCAGTTGTGGTCACGTGGGGCTTGTTTGACCATACTTCACCACGATGGTCAGTCCGGGTTGGCTCAGGAAGGAGTTGTCCAGGATCGGGTCAGATATCACTCGTCAGGTAAGCCGTGGATGGGAATCCAACTTAGGTGTCCGGGTTCACGATACTGATGTTCTGGTCATCTGAACGTTTTGAATGAGAGGACCTTCTGCAGGATAACGATGAAAGAGTTATGCCCACTAATTATAATCATTATACGTACATAAAATACGATTATATTATCATAAATATTATATATTGTTGAGATATCAAATCTGGAACGTAAAACTTTAGCGAGCAGAAAAAAACAAATCTCTCCAACGTACATTTCACTATTATTATAATTATTATTTTCAATATACGCATGAAAATTAGTTTGCTTGCAAAAAAGCGATACATATGCAAGATCAAATTAATAACATATTTAATTTATCAACGAGAGTCTCACTGAGTCTGCAATGAGCAGGGTCCTGCCGCACTGCGTTGCTTGGTCAATCCCTTAGTGTGCATCGCTACCAAACTGAGATGCAGATGTAATACTCAAGACACGTGCAGCCTCATAGAAGCTACTGGGGGAAAGTGCTGTCAGCGAGCACCTATTTAGGCACGCGGTAATGGCGTTGTTACGACCACCACGTGCGCTCACGGCCGTGTTTGTATCTCCACTGCCATAACACGACATGGCACGACACTGCAGGCTTACATATATATGTGTGTAACAAAAACAACATTTTGCAGAAATGAAATTAGCTGTTCATCCAGCAGTGGATGGATCACGGCTGATGAATATGATATATTGATAAAAAAAACACTTGTATCAGACAAATGCGCAGTTTACAACAAACTTCTTGCAGGAATAATTACAACTCACGCATCGGTGCGTAGCCAACTTAGCACAACGATATACTATTGTGTGTTTTGTGAGTTAGTTGTGTTACCCTCAGGACACAACTACGATTTATATTCACTTATATCTGTCTTCCAGTCTGTTTATTTGCATTTTCTAGTTGTCTGTCAATCTTTACACGTCTGATGTCAGTGGCGTTAGCAAAGTAACAAAGACAAAGATCCCCCGTATAGTCTTAACACAATTTTGGGGCAAGTGTTTGTTCGCCAGCACCTACGAAGGTCGGCACGGCACACGAGGGGGTGGGCTGGCCGGCACTACCCCCCCTCCCCGCCTTTGTATCCCCAGTGGCGATCTTTACACATCGCACCAGGCCCTCATTTTGAGGCTGAGTCGACCTAGGCGAGGCTCAGGGACCTCTTCAGATAATCGCCACGCGTGTTGGTGGCCGTGAGCGCGAACCGCTGCACTTGACCACTTTCAATTGAACACACACCGCAAGACACACGCATGGACGAGGCTGCTATATGTGTGTTCTCTCCGTCTACGCCTCTGTTCGTCTACTGTTGTAACTACGTACAACGCAACGTACACATAGTAATGTCTACAGTACACGTAGTAATGTATCCACGTGTATATCCGTCTTGCCAGTACGCTAACCCGTCTGTATTTGCGGTATCCACGTATCTATGGATCGATGCCCGTGTGTCTAGCTATCGCATCAATGCGTTATCACCTTAACAAAACCTCACAAAACATGGGACACTCTTTAAAAAGGGTCTTTAGTCTTTCGCTGTTAAAAAATAAAATATATCGTTTTCATGATATTATTATTAATTAATTTATTCTTATGGTCAAACAACCCTTCAACACCAATACATCCAGCAGTGGAGTCAGACGCTATTTAAAATAATTTAACGTTGCAACAAAAATATAACATTGTCATGAATATCACACAGATATCGACTGTGTTTTAGTTTTCTAATTGTATATCGAGCGTTAAGCGGTCCCGGCCATAGCAACGTGGAATTTCCACCACTGAGCTCCACCGCAAAGTCTCACTTTCAGACTTTGTTCAAGACGCCGCGTATCGCCACTGTTGTCACCCCCCCCCCCGCCGCACCTCCCATTCGCACGGTGTGGCTACGTACGGTGCGAAAGAAGTTAAAAGCACGTACATTTTAACGCAGCAACATTTTTTATTGATATCATAAATCCGCACTGACCAGCGCGGTGAAGTATGGTCAGGCGAATCAGCCATGACCGATACGGAGAAGGCCTTCATCCAGCAGTGGATTGACAAAGCGCCGTAAAGACCGTGATCGAGTTTACGTATTGCGGGTAAAGTTTAGTCACTGCGCAGAGCAAGACGAAGACAAAGATCCCCCGTGTAGCCTGAAAAGACTGTTGGGGCAAGTGCTGTTAGCGAACACCTTTCCAGGCCGGCACGGCACACGAGGGGGTGGGTGACCAGCACGACGCCCGGCCGCCTTTGTCTCCCAAATGGTGATGTTTACACACCACACCAGGTAGTCATTTGAAACCGAGACGACCTTGGACCCGCATCAGATAATCGTCACTGATCTTGGCCGTGAGCGGGAATGGAACTCGGGACGCCGGGTTCGAAACGCAGCGCGCGCACACGCACAAAGACAAAGATCCCCCGTATAGCCTTAACAGACTGTTGAGACAAGAGTTCTTAGCGAGCACCTATGAAAGCCAGCACGGCACACAATGGGGTGGGTAGCCAGCACTACGCCCGGCCGCCTTTGTATCCCTAGTCGTGATGCTTACACACCGCATCAGGTACTAATTTGAGGCTGAGTCGACCTAGGGGAGGTCCACGACCGGTTCAGATAATCGTCACTGGTGTTGGCCAGTGAGCGGGAATCGAACTCGGGTCGCCAGATTCGTAGCGCAGCGCGCTAACCGCCGCACCACCGCTCCCCCATCGAACTCGACACACGCACAGACACACACACACTGCGGCCGTATGGTCACGACTCCACCACGTTGGACGTATTCCTAACCGGCTCCTCGTGAAAGCGTGGTGCGTGCAGTTAGAGACTCGAGTTAATCAGTGAGTGAGTTAACGTCTTCACAGCTCTTGCCTCCAGCCAGTTCACCCTGGCGGGGGCAGGGCTTGTCGCTAACATCAGTCGTCTGATACCGCGTTCACAGCGCGGCACTTCATCATTGAATGAGTCCATCAGCCTGGCTGTGTGTACGTTTACAAAGCACGTCCTTGTGTATAACATCGTTGATTTAATATATATTACAAACAGCTGAGCACAAAAAAGTCACGTATTTCGTGGAGACGGAGCGATGAAAACAGCTGGTGCTGGGCGGATTTAGGGGGAATGGCGTGGGGAGGGATGATTTCATCCAACAGTGCAGCGATCGTGGATTTTGATGATGTGGATGACGATCATGCTATTGATCAAGGCAGCGCATTGTACGACGTTGCCATACTGCATTGCACGGACTAAGAGCGAGGCCTCTTACCTGTAACGTCAGGCAGACCACCAACATTTCCCTGCTGAAACAAATATTTGTTGGAAAAACGTGGGCTCCTGATGCCATGTAGGGCGACGGACCGCAATGTTATTTTAACATTTCAGTTTTTTTCCCCCTTCAACATTAATAAAACACTACGGTGACTTAAGAGGCATTTGTCAATTCGCTGCTGGACGCATCCCCTCTTCCTCCCCACGCCCCGTTCTCGATCACACGGGGCTCTAGGACCATACTTCACCACGCCGTGTCTGTGCTTTGTTGGTGAAGTGAGAGGCCTGCGTAGCGCCGGTTTCAGGAACATCATCAACTCGCCACCGATGTCAGCCGTGGCCGGGAATCGAACTCAGGTTGGGTCCGCTTCATGGCACGTTTCACAATAAAAAAAAATATTCAGCAATTTGCCGAAAGAATTGCCAATAGCCGCTGAACAATGCGATATGTGGGTCAAGGGACGGGTTCGGATAATCGCTCGCCACTGATCTTAGCCGTAGACGGGGTACGAACTCAGGTGGCCGGGTCTATAGAGGTGTAGCAAATCACTACACCACCGCTACACGGCTCATTCGTGTACCACCAAGACATCTCCATGTTCCACGTGTATGTTGGCACCACATCTATGCTCTCCCCCTCCTCCTCCGGCCTTCGGAGAAACCCACACTGACCAGCGTGGTGAGGTATGGTCAAAACATCTTTCACGACGATCCGCGCGGTGCTGGAGGTCGGCTGACGTGAACTCGGAGAGGTTCGAGACCGTCACAGACTTTCCCTCCACGCTTGCGTCGTGGGATGAACGCCGCCTTCCATCGTCGCGAGAGATCTGGGACGCCAACAATGGGCCGATGGACGAAGATTGAATTTGTCTTTTTGAAAACTCGGAGACGCAGCCAGCGCAAATTCCGCCCGTGTGTACCTGCGCCAGAACGGAAACTTCACGGGACAATATCACCCCTCTAGGCAACACCGTCGCGAGACAGATAATGCTGCGTTTTTATTTGGCGCAGATTGGAGCTGGGGCTATGCGCGCGCGCGTGTGTGGCGGCGTCGGTGGGGCGGTGTGGGGTGGTGTGTGTGTGTGTATGTGTGTGTGTTTTTGTCGATGCGTGTGGTACATCTGGCGAGGGAAACCCGAGACCCCGGCATACACCACACACACGCGCACGCACGCACACGCAGCCCGCCTTCACGCGCGGCTCAACAGTGAACACACGTGTGAGCAATTGCCTGTTTTCCCATCGCCCGTGAAGAACTCAGATTATGTGTAGAGCTGTCGAGCGACTACGGACGCACACGAACACACGGCATGAGAGCCGTCCTCCCCCCCCACCGACCTCGCCCCGCCTCTACAGCCTCAACCAGGCTGCTGGGGTGGGCTGGTAACTTGCTGCTTCTGTTACTGTTATTATTGTTGTTGTTATTGTTGTTGTTGTTATTGTTGTAGCGCCTACTAAGGACGGGGTGTTGTAGGCGATATAATGTCTCAGAGATGTTTTTTTATGTTTGAACAACACGGCGCCCAGATACTATTATATACATATTTTAAAGGCTGAGTCGACCTAGAGGAGGACCAGGACCGGTTCAAATATTGACTACTGTTATTGGCCTTGAGCGGGAATCGAACTGGGGTCGCCGGGTTCGCAGCGCAAGTGCGCTAACCACTGTACCACCGTCCCCCATACACAAATACAAAGATCCCCCGGATAGCCTTTAATATACGTTTGGGGCAAGTGCTGTAAGCAAGGACGACATATGACCGTGCATCAACCTCGCTTGTCAGTGCGAGAAGTGGTGGTATATGGGAGCATGTACGCTGGAGCATAGAAGTACAGGGCGCTTCAAAACAATGTGAACACTAATGGGAATGTTCAACAAAACCACAAGAAATGTTGTGCCTCCGGGCTCTGGAGACCACCTGGGGAAGATTCCAGTGGAGACTTTTTGAAGCCATTAACATTACATTTGTTATCATGTTACAGTGTATTGTCCGTTCTTTTTTCATTAAAAACGATAGTCCCATGTAAGTATACAAACATTTTTTTCGAAACGTAACACTTGTGGACTTTGCTGAACTAAGTCTGTGCTGCCAACCAACCGCTCAAATGACAAACCGGCGATAGCCCGGTGATGTCGCGACTGCAGAACTCCTGTCCTGCGAATCGGGACGACCGCCCTGGGCCCCGTGCTTTGGGGGGCGGGGGGGGGGCATCGACATCACGGTGTCAGATGTAAGATTTCCGGCCCACACAGCGTGAGTTTTCACCCCCCCCCACCACCAGTCTATGGACGGTCCTTGGTGGCCAGACACAGTAGAGTAGTGGATCACGTTGTGAGCCTCGGTTAAATTCACGGTTCTAATCGAGCGCCACCACCTGGTTAATACAGCGGTGTGTATCGACTGGAGAGACACGCGCCGGGTGCTTCACGGTGGACTGTTAAACATCGCGTGGCGTCGTTGAACTATTAAACACGATTTTATGATGAAAAAAAATAAACTATTACAATGTTTTGTTAACTATAGAAAAAACAGATTTTTCCCGGTAAGTCCCATATAGCTAATTTTTTAGAAACGACCTGGCCACAAATGATAGCTCAACGAAGTGGCTTATCATCATGTGGAAATTTTGAGCAGTTAAATACTCTCAATGCATCTTTGTAAATGTGGAGGGTAAAATCCGGATGACCCGGAGACATTTTCACACCACCACGGGGGGAGAACATCCAAACTCCAAATATGGAGCAGGCGTCAAGGGGTCGAATCCACGACCTCCTGTATACCAGGCGAGGTAGTTAACATCTCGCCACCGTGGCGATCTCAGGGCTCAGTGAGTGCGTGAGCTTTACCTGGTGAACAAAATGTGTTTAGTTTGACATCAGCGCCCGATGTGACCACTCACGTTCCCTTCTGTGCCTCTCTCTCTGCAGCAGCGATTCTTCGTCGCTAGACAATACACAAATAGCGAGCACATAATTATTATCCCCCCATCATCATCACCCCATCATCATCGTGTCGCTGTCACCCCCCCCCCGCCATGGCCCTCACACACTGATGATATCTTATTGGCGAAAGTCGCCTCCACCCCTCCTCACCTTCTCCCCCTGTGAATGAGTGAAGAAGACTTGGGGGTAGAGCGAGCAGGAGGGCCGTAGTCGCGCAGTGCAAGCTGTGAGGGGAGCGTGTGGTTTGGGGATGATGGCTATTTGCTTAGACTGCCGATACGATCCGTAAATTTCACCCCTCCGCTCCACCCTCCCCCAGCCACCCACCCAACTTTGTCACGGAGAGGAGGAGACGGAGTTCTTTACAAGGTTTCCGAGTCCACGGTGAGTGCTGGAGCCACTCATGTGTATTTAAAGGTTTCATGAATCATCACAAGAGGCGTTTAAAATAAATAACAACTTATTGTTCGGCGATGATGACGCTGCTGCGTTGGCAGTGGTGTACACGTACAGTCAACAACAACAACCAACAATACAAACTCAACACACGTGTCAACAACAACAACAACACAAACTCAACACACGCGTCAACAACAACAACCAACAACACAAACTCAGCACACGTGTCAACAACAACAACTAACAACACAAACTCAACACACGCGTCAACAACAACAACCAACAACACAAACTCAACACACGTGTCAACAACAACAACCAACAACACAAACTCAACACACGTGTCAACAACAACAACCAACAATACAAACTCAACACACATGTCAACAACAACAACCAACAACACAAACTCAACACACGTGTCCACAACAACAACCAACAACACAAACTCAACACACGTGTCAACAACAACAACCAACAATACAAACTCAACACACATGTCAACAACACTCGCATCGCGCGCTTTTGAATGCGCTTCTGCGGCCGTCTGGAACGCTCTTCCCTCCGATATTAGGATGGCCACTAGGAGCTGTGCAGCTTCGAGGTGATACAACCAGCCGATGTGAGTCCCTCCGCCTTCACAAAACAGATGGGTTCTGGTCGACGATACACAGAGCAGATAAGTAACGCCGCTGAACATCTGTGAAACTTACTGGGCATCTGCGACAAAGAGCTTTAGAGCTCGTCGGATTCCTCCAGCACAAGTAAATATTCTGATTCTGAACTTAATGCCAACTGGGCGCTACTGCACTCCCCCCCCCCCCCAGGCGTCTCGACTAGAATCCTGCGCGCGATGATTGCATGCACCGGTGTCGTTCCAAAGCGTTCGATGACAATGTCAACGTCTGCTGCTGACCACGACCAAGAAGCCTTCAGGAGAAAGACAGAAAGCGAGAGAGAGAGAGAAATCGTTAGTCTCGTGTTGCGGTCCGTGTATTTGAACTTGTATCGCACCGGACGTCGCAAACCATGGTGATCGGAGGTGCCGGTGGAAGTGCAAAAATGTTTACGCGAAAAAAATCTGTTAAGTGGAAATTAGTTTCCAATCGAGATTTAGTTGGAGAAGCAGAAGCCTCCCGCGGCTTGACCAGTGGAATTTTCACCTGGAAACGATACAACGAGATACTCAAAATAATCATTGGCGTCGTTATTGAGTTATACATATAAATAAATAACAACAGCAAAGTCTGGTAATTGGTTTTTTACCCTTCTATCTGGCAACAAAACTGACACCTTTTTTTACGAGGAGTCATGTTTGCATAGACCACAATACCTGCAGTCATAATGCAAACAAAAAACATAATTCTGATAATGTATGCACTGTCCATGAAGTTGATTGGCCCACACCCGAGACAGCTTTTCTTAGAGCCTAGTCTCACATGGTGTTGGACCAGATGACGCCAAAAGGCGCACAACTCAAAGACAATGCACCATCAGAGTATGAGAGCTCGGGGTAAGGTTCCAATGGAACAACAAAGTCAATAATAGTCAGAAAATGTCTCGATTTTCAAACGTTCGTCGTGTATCCCACCTGCAGTGGTGTGTGAACACGAGCATCGGGAACACAAAGGCGGCCGGGCGTGGTGCCGACCACCAACCCCCTCGTGTGGCGTGGCGGTTTTCATGTGTGCTGCTCGCAAACAGCACTTGCCCCAACAGTCTGTTAGAGGCTACACGGGGGATCTTTGTCTTGATGTGACACTTCGAGACGGGAAGGGGAACGCGCGCAAGTTATAGACGTTACGTGCACGCTTTCTGTTTGCACATAGTCACTTTAAGATGTTTTCTTGTTCATGTTTTAGTTTTTGTTTGTTGCGGTTGCACCCGATTCAAGAGCTGAATGGCTCACAGGGCTATACCAAATAAATGAACTTTGAACTTTGAAATGAAAATTTTAAGAAGAGCGGCTGTCCACTTGGACAGGGCACGTCGTCAGAATGGAGGATGATGATGATGACGATGGTGACGATGGTGATGATGGTGATGATGATGGTCGAGATTAACGACGGAGCGGCAGCCCAAGGGAGGGAACGCGCACGAAGATAACTGCGCCCCGAGGAGCGATGAAATCAGCTCGCGCGCGGGATGTGGACAACTGCATCGCAGGAGCGCAAGCGATGGCGACTGCTTGGGAGAGGCCTTCATGCAGCAGTGGGTCGATCATGGCTGATGATGATTGATGATGATGATGATGGTGACGACGACGATGAGCGACGTCGTCTTGACGAACACACTGCAGTCGTAGAGTAATGTTGTTGTTGTTGTTGCTGCTGCTTATATAAAGTTCGGGCAGCCAGTAAGCCGATGGAACTTAATGTTCTTAGTGCGGATGTAGAGAACAGAAGGCGATTATAGTAAATTACCCGGAGCGATTTGCTGCGCGAACGGTGAGCGTTATTGTTATGCACCCATGGTACAGAAACAGGGAGGACACTTGCCAATAACATCAGGTCCAAGCATCGGGTTTTACACGCTTTCATTTAACTCACTCTGTCTGTTGTTGTTGTCGTTGTTGTTGTCGTTGTATCCTCAAATCTTGTAACTTAATTTTAACCCACTTCCCAATGTGGTATCAACTGCAAACTTGGTTTACTTATGTCATACTGATGACAACACCATATTCTATTATAAAAAAATATATATTTTTAAACATTGTTTTTTACATGTTATGTTTCGGCTTGAGTCTAATTGTCCACGGTCAACTGACGTTGGATGTAATTACGGTCCCTTACGTTATGGCAAGCTTCGGGCCACTTCCTGGAGTTCTTCCATTACTAGGACAATTCATAAAAGCGTGTTTTTTAAAAAGTTTTCTTAAATATGACTTATTATTTTATTTATGGTGCACCCCGCCTTGCCGATGAGCGCCTTTAGAGGGGGGACGGGACACCGTCCCGGAGTGTTGCGGGCTCGTGGATTTACTCTCCGACACACCGGTGGGCTGGAGTAGCACACTAATTGGTCGCGTTCTGTTTACGTGACAAATCCATTACTGATTGGCTGTGTCGGGTGGTGGCGGGTTACGACACATTTATACTTGTGCGATCGAACCCGATTTTTTTTATCATGAATAATATTTGGTCGCGAAAGCCTACGTGTGAAACTTAACAAACTTAACAAAACAACATTCGGCTGCCTAAATATCACTGGGGAGGCCCTCTAATAGGACAGACTGAATACTGTTTTATGTTTACTTGGGGATAGACAACGGAAAGCGGCTTATAACACCCATAACCGCGTGAATTAAACATGTTATAGCATCAAACCCAATCGCGTAGCATATACAATGTGAACAAAAATAGGTTGGAGCAGGTCAGTTTGCAGTGGATCTGAGTTGGATTCCGGGCCACGGCTAACGTCAGTGATGAAGTGATAGCCGAAGCGGTCCCGGATCACCTTCCCCCCCCCTTGTCTTCACCAACCGGCACTTAACCAGCGTGGTGAAGTATGGTCGAGTGACCCCCAACAACAACGCGCACGGCGTGGGGAGTCCCTCATCCAGCAGTGGATTGACAGACGGGCTGTCAATATGCATCTTGAATAAAGGCCCAACGCTAAACAGCAGCTCAACTTATGCACAATCGTGTATGCGTCTGTGTGTGTTTCTTGTGTGGGGAGCGGTAGTATAGCGGTTAGCGCGCTGCGCTACGAACCCGGCGACCCGAGTTAAATTCCCGCTCACGGTCAACATCGGTGGCGATTATCTGAACCGGTCCTGGGCCTTCCCTAGGTTGACTCAGTCTCAAATGAGTACCTGATGCGGTGTGTAAACATCGCCGCTAGAGAGACAAAGACGGCCGGGCGTAGTGCTGGCCACCCACCCCCTCGTGTGCCGTTCCGGCCTTCATAAGTGCTCTCTAACAGCACTTACCCCAAAAGTCTGTTAAGGCTATTCGGGGATCTTTGTCTTTGTTTCTCGTGTACTGTGCATTCGCTGACAGCACTTGCGCCAACAGTGTGTTAAGGCTATAAAGGAAGAACGCTGTCTTGGTTTCCGTGCGCTTTGGGACGCGGTGACGCAGTGGTTGGGCGCTCTGCGTCTTCGAACTTGGCGACCCGAGTTCAGACATCCGCCGCCGATGCCGGTCGCGGGCTGGAATTCGAACTCGGGTCCTGCCGGGTTCGCAGTGCAGTCGCGCGAACAGCTAAACGACCGCTCCCGGTAAGAGCACGTGTCCACCCACCCATCACCACCAACAGCAGCGCTGGTGAATGGTTGCGGGAGAGAGACATTTCTCTTTGCGTGCGCGTGCGTGCGCGTGTGTGCAGTGTGCAGTGTAGCGGTGAGCGCGCCGCGCTACCAAACCCTGCGATCCCGAGTTCGAGTCCAGCTCGCGGTTTCACCAACATCAGTGACGGTTATCTGGGTCTCCCCTTTAGGTCGACTCAACCTCAAAATGAGCACCTCGTGCGTTGTGTAAAAACATCGCCACTCGGAGGTGAAAAGCGGCCGAGCGTGGTGGTGGCCACCCACCCCTTTGTGGTGCAGTGCCGGCCTTAATAGGTGCTCGCTAACATCACTTTCCCCAACAGTCCGTTAAGGCTATACGAGGGATCTTTGTCTTTGGTATATGTGTGAAATATCTCATGCATAGTAGGCGGCATTTAGGGAAATGGTCTGTCTTCATAGCACAAGGGCAATTGCCCGAAACGTCGCCTATTACATTACTATTTTCCTCTTTAAGGCAACAGTGTTATTGACGAATGTGTTTGTTGTTGTTGTTAAGTAAATGTGTTTGTTGTTGTTAAGTTAATGTGTTTGTTGTTGTTGTTAAGAGTGCTTGTGGACCACCAACGCAGCAGCAGCATCACCACCACCACCACCGGGTGATTCGTTTTAATTTGTACAAACCTGTTCATAGAATTTATATATTCGACAGGACTAATGCACAGTTGCCGTTGACGTCGTTGGCACACACGTTGTGCCCTCGTGTTAGTGCCTTACGCCGATACTTTCTACTCAAAGGCAGCCAATAGCAGCAGCGTTCGGCAGGGATGCGTCAGAGAGAGGGAGGCTGAACGCTGATTGGCCCCGTAGCTGTGGACACACTGGACACACTGAGCACCCGCCTGGCCACTCACTCGAATCGGTGGAACATCATCCCTCAACTCACTCTCCTCTCTCTCTGTGTGTGTGTCTGTGTGTGTCTCTCAGTTGTGGGGAGCGGTGGTGTAGCGGTTAGCGCGCTGCGCTACGAACCCGGCGACACGGGTTCGATTCCCGCTCACGGCCAACACCAGTGACGATTATCTGAACCGGTCCCGGGCCTCCCCTAGGTCGACTCAGCCTCAAATTAGTACCTGGTGCGGTGTGTAAACATCGCCACTGGGGAGACAAAGGCGGTCGGGCGTGGTGCTGGCCACCCACCCCCTCGTGTACCGTTCCGGCCTTCATAGGTGCTCGCTAACAGCACTTGCCCCTACAGTCTGTTAAGGCTATACGGGGGATCTTTGTTGTCTCTCAGTCTCTCAGTCTCTCACTCCCTCCTCTCTGTCTCTCTGTCTCACTGTCTCACTGTCTTCTCTTGGTGTATCTGTGTGTCTATGTGTGTGTCTCTGTCTCTGTCTTTCACTCTATCCTCCTCCCCGCTGTGTGAGTCTCTCACTCCCTCCTCTCTGTCTCACTGTCTTCTCTCTCTCTTGGTGTGTGTGTCTCTGTCTCTGTCTTTCACTCTATCCTCCTCCCCTCTGTCTGTGTGTGTGTCTCTCTCTTTCTCTTCCTCTCTGTGACGTTTCTTTGTGTTGTGCGCGGTGCATTTAGCGCCACAGCGCGTGTCGCGTTTGTATATTTGTTTGCTGGTGACTTTGTGTATTTCGTATCGGAATCGCCTCCGGTGCTGTTGCTGCTGGCGGCAATAAAAGTTGTTTCAAAGTAAAAAAAAGTCTTCCTCTCTGTATCTGTACGATTGTGTGTATCTCACTCTCTCCTCCTGCCCCCCTGTCTCTCTCCATGTGTGTCTTTCTCTTCGCGTGTCTCTCTCCGTCAATAGAGATCTCTCTCTCCACTCTCTCCCCGTGTCTCTCTCTCTGTGTGCGTGTTTGCGATCGCCTGTTTTGACACCTGCTTATGTCGGCTGCGATTTGTTTGGCTAAACAGAGCGACCCAAAGGGGGGTTTGCGCGGCAGGACGGCTCGTCTGATCCAACCGACTCTCTCTTTTTTTTTAAGAGAGAGAGCAAAAAAACGAGAGGGATTTTTTTTAAATATACATAAACATACTGAACGCACTGCCTGCGAATACGCTTTGCAGATCGGAGTCTGTGCTATTGTTTATTTGCTTAACGTCCCCACCCCCATTTTCTCAACTCCCCAACCCTTCCATCCACCACCGACCCATATATATACAAAGATAAAGATGCCCCGTATAGCCTCTAGCAGACTGGTGGAACAAGTGCTGTTAGCGAGCCATCGACGATGCAGGTCGGAACGACACACGCGGGGCTGAGTGGACAGCACCACCCCCGGCCGCCTTTGTCTCCCCAGTGGCGATGTTTACTACACTCCGTACATGGTTCTAATTTGAGGCTGAGTCGACCTAGTGGAGGCCCAGGACCCCTTCAGATAATCGTCACTGGTGTTGGGCGTGAGCGGGAATCGAACTCGAGTTGCCAGGTCGGTAGCACAGCATGCTAACCGTTGCACCACCGCTCCCCCCCCCACACACACACGTCACGTGGGTGGGCGGTGTGGCCAAACAACACGCCCGGTCGCCTATTTATCTACCCACCGGACCAGGTACTCTTTTTGAGGCTGAGTCGACCTAGGCGAGGCTCAGCGCCGGTTCAGAGGGAGCGAACTCGGCTCGCAGCGCAGCGCGCTAACCGCTGCACCACCGCTCCCCACATACGTACGTATACCCACCCATAAAGACATACGTACAATTCATCGAGTGACCGTTAAGTATACAGTTTATAGTACCCCTTACAGCAGACACGTTCATCCAAAAACGTGTGTATCCGTCTATCGCGTGCACTCATTCACCCACACAAGGACAAAGATCTCCCGTAAAGCCTTAACACACTTTGGGGGCAAGTGCTGTCAGCGAATGCACAGTATACGAGAAACAAAGACAAAGATCCCCCGTATAGCCTTAACAGACTGATAGGGCAAGTGCTCTTGGCGAACACATATGAAGGCCGGCACGGCACGGCACACGAGGGGGTGGATGGCCAGAACCACGCCCGGCCGCCTTTGTCTCCCTCGTGGCGATGTTTACACACCGACTCAGCCCCACTTGAGGCCAGAGGTCGCAAACGGGTTTTGATTCTTTACCCGTACCCGTACCCGGCCGCACCAGGGTCGCAAACGGGTACCCATACCCGTACCCGGCCGTACCCGTACCCTACCCCCGTACCCGGCCGGGTACGGGTATCGGGTACCTGATTGCGACCTCTGGGATGAAGCCATGTTGCAGGTGCGGGTGGGTTGATTCTAGGAACTTGAATTGTGAGAAGAGACAAGACGTTGGGAAATGAGTGACAGTTACTCACCAGTGAGTCACGGCCTACCTGTACCCGTACCTGGCCGCACCAGGGTCGCAAGCGGGTACCCGTACCCGGCCAGGTACGGGTAGCCGGGTATCGGGTAGGGTACGGTTATCGGGTACCTGGTTGCGACCTCTGCTTGAGGCTGAGTCGAACCAGGGTAATGCCCAGGACCGGTTCAGATAATCGTCCCTGGTGTTTGACCGTGACTTGGGAATCGAACCCAGGTCGCCGGGTTCGTAACGCAGCTCCCCCTACCCCCCCCCCCCACACACGGGGAGAAGTGTTTCTCTCATGTGGACTGTGGGGGTCCGATCACGGCTTGTGCGACTTCGTTTCACTGGACCCGCGCACAAACCACTACCACCCACCACCACGTTGCGCGCTTGTGCCAGGGAGACATTTCCGATCTGGCAAAAAGGTTCCCAGTGTATTTTGCCGAGTGGTATATTGGTTCGATATACATATACATGCTGCACGCACGCCCTGCGAATGCGATTTGCGGATCGGAGTCTCTGCCACTGCTTTGTTCTTTGCTGCTTAACCACACACGCATATATACATCCATATACCCATACATGTACACACCATCCACAAATCAGTATACCCATATGCTGTACATTTTATATCTTACCCGCAATCACACATACACCCACAAATACACCGACACGTGTATACAAACACCCATACATACAAAGTAAATATGTTTACAAGCAGTAGCTATACACAAGACAAAGATCCCCCGTATAACCTTTAACAGGCTGTTGGGACGGGTTCTGTTAGCGAGTAGCACCTATGAAGGCCGGCACTGTACACTAGGGGGTGGGTGGCCAGCACCACGCCCGACCGCCTTTGTCTCCCGAGTGGCGAAGTTTCCACACCGCACCAGGTACTCATTTGAAGGCTGAGTCGACCTTGGGGAGGACCTGGACCGGTCCAGATAATCGTCACCGGTGTTAGCCGGGTGCGGGAATCGAACTCGGGTGGCCGGGTCCACGGCCCAGTGCGCTAACCGCGCTACACACCGCCCCCACAGTAGAGATCAAAGACAAAGGTCCCCCCGTATAACCTTAACAGATTGTTGGTGGCAAGTGCTGTTAGCGAGCACCTATGAAGGCCAGAACGGCACACGAGGAGTTTAGGTGGCCAGCATCACGCCCGGCCGTCTTTGTCTCCCAAGTGGCGATGTTTACGCACCGCGCCAGGTATTCATTTTAGGCTGAGTCGACCTAGGGGGAGGCCCAGGACCGGTCCAGATAATCGTCACCGATGTTGGCCGTGAGCGGGAACCGAACTCATGTCTCTGGGTTTGTAGGGCAGCGCGCTGACCGCTACACCACCGCTCCCCGCAGTAAAGATCACGCACAGACACAATCCACACAGACAGGCGAGGAATCCACCTATCCACCTGAGCTGGTACCGCAATCTTCCCTGCCCGGCTGCTTCGAATGATTACGATTGCGCGCGTTGGTTCAAAGCACAAAAGGGCTGTCAACGGTGCGGGCATAGGTGAACAACCTACTTGCTGTACCTCTGGCCTTCATCTTCTTCTAAGAGATCCCAAAGCCAAACCCCCCCATCCCCATCACCCGCTCACCCACCTCCGCCGTAAACTCGCCAAACGTCGATTATATCTACTGCCAATGGGGCTTTGCTCTGTTTACTTTCTTGAGAATAACTCGACCCCGTCGCATAAACCCCACGCCCCGAGGTGCGGGATCGCTTTAAGGGAGGGGGAATCTGCAGCCCGATAAGAGTCGTGGCAGTAAAAAACACAAAAACCCCTCGGCGCTTATTGAAGAGTCGGAGGGGGTGACATTTTACGAGGATCGGTAATCTACCTTCAACCTTCAAAGCATAATGAGAAGCCCTTTCTCGCGTTTTATACGCCGCCGAGTATACACGCGGCTCTCGTACTCTCCCCGTTCGGCGTTGTGTGCTGTGTTGTGTGCTGTGTTGTGTGTGCTGTGTGTGCGTGCTGTGTGCTGTGTGTGTGTTGTGCGTGTTGTGTTCTGTGTGTGTTGTGGTGTGTGTTGTGTGTGTGTTGTGTGTGTTGTGTGTGTGTTGTGTGTGTGTTGTGTGTGCTGTGTGTGCTGTGTTGTGTGCTGTGTTGTGTATGTGGTGTGTGTGTGTTGTGTTGTGGTGTGTGTGCTGTGTGTGTGTGTGCTGTGTTGTGTATGTGGTGTGTGTGTGTTGTATTGTGGTGTGTGTGCTGTGTGTGTGTGCTGTGTTGTGTGTGTTGTGTGTGTGCGTGCTGTGTGTGCTGTGTGTGTTGTGTGTGTGTGCTGTGTTGTGTTGTGTGTGTGCTGTGTGGTGTGTGTGCTGTGTGTGTGGTGTGTGTATGTTGTGTGCTTTGCGTGTGCTGGGTGTGTGCTGTGTGTGTGTTGTGTGTGTGTGCTGTGTGTGTTGTGTCTGTGTGCTGTGTGTGTGTTGTGTGTGTGTTGTGTGTGTGTGCTGTGTGTGCTGTGTGTGTGTTGTGTGTGTGTTGTGTGTGTGTGTGCTGTGTGTGTGCTGTGTGTGTGTTGTGTGCTGTGTGTGTGCTGTGTGTGTGTTGTGTGTGCTGTGTGTGTGTTGTGTGCTGTGTGTGTTGTGTCTGTGTGCTGTGTATGTTGTGTGTGTTGTGTGTGTATGGTTGCGATTGGATGGGTGCGTGCGTTCGTAAGCGAGTGTGAGGAGCGGTGGCGCAGTGGTTAGCGCTGCGCTTGCTCTTCGACAGCGGCCAGCCGAGTTACATTTCCGCTCGCGGCCACTCAAACAGCGGCGAATGACTGAGTGGGTCACGGGCCTACCCTAGGTTGACTCAGCCTCAAATGAGTACCTGGTGCGGTGTGTAAACATTAGCACTGTGTGGGGAGACAAAGGCGGCCGGGCGTGATTCTGGCCACTTCATAGGTGCTCGCGAACAGCACTTGCCCCAGCAGTCTATGCAGGCTATACGGGGGATCTTTGTCTTTCTATGTGTGTCCTCGAGGAGTCGATGTGGTCGTGTGATTATGTGCGCGTGAGATGAGCGGTGGCGCAGTGGTTAGCGCACCGCGCACAGATCGTTTTATTTGAAGCGGGTTCTGGACAGCCTCGAATGAGTAGCGCGCCTGTGTGGTGTGCAAACACCACCAGCAGCATCAGTGGGAGACAAAGGCGGACGGGTGAACGTGGTTCTGACCACACCACCCCCTAGACCGTGAAGGCGACAGGGTGATCTTTGTATTTGTGTGCGGAATGTTTGTTGTTTCGTAACATACAAAAGACAAAGATCCCCCGTATAGCCTGTAACAGACTGCTGGGGCAAGTGCTGTTCACGAGCACCTATGAAGGCCGGCACGGCACAAGAGGGGGTGGGTTGCTAACACACACGCCCAACCGCCTTTGTCTCCCCAGTGGCGATGTCTACTACACACCGCACCAGCTACTCGCGCCCGTACTTGCGGGCACGTGAACCTGGGTTCAATCCCTGGTCACAAGCGGCATCAGTGGTGCGTCTGGACCTATCCTGGACCTCCATCCCCACCCACCGCCCCGCCCTCCGCCTAGGTCGACTCAGCCTTAAACGAGTACCCGGCGCTTTGTTGCGTGTTTCTCATCACACCGCCCACTCGTTTGAGGTGCCGACATTGATAGGTGCCCGCTAACAGCTCTTGTCCCTGTGAGGCTGAGCGGTGGATCTTTGTCTTTGCTTATCGCCTAAACAAACGTGGCTTTATTGGCGGCTTAGAAGTGCGATTGTACGTCACGAGCCATACATGACCCAAAGACAAAGATCATCCGTATAGCCTGTAACAGACTGTTGGGGCAAGTGCTGTTCGCGAGCGCCTATGAAGGGCCCGACCGCCTTTGTCTCCCCAGTGGCGATGCTTACACTACCGCACCAGGTACTCATTTGAGGCTAGTCGACCCAGGGGAGGCCCAGGACCGGTTCAGATAATCGTCACCGGTGGTGTTGGCCTCAAAAGAGACCAACATGGAGGATCAAACTTAGGTGACCTCCGAGTTTGCAGCGCAGCGCGCTAACCACTACGCCACCGATCCCCGTCACCCACACTCATCACCCACGCATTACTAACACAATGATGTTGCTGTTGCATGCGATGCAGAAGGGTCATTGCCTGAAACGTCGCGTGTTGCATATGCGTTTCCCTGTTAAGGCCACACACTGTTAACGTTAAGTTTGTGTTTTTGTTTTAAAGGAGAGGCGATGGATGCCAGGCAGTCCGGCGGGGTGGGGGGGGATTAACCTCTCAGGGCATTACCCTCATGCGAAGGAGCCTTGAGATTCAGTGACGCTCTCCTGGATTAAGATGATATTGTCTTGATGATGATGCTGATGATGGATGTGGCGATAGCACTGGTGATGACAAAAAAATGATGATGATGATAACGATGAAGATCGTGACGATGATGATGACGATAACTATGCAGATTGTGACGACGATGATGATGATGACGATGAAGATTGTGACGATGACGACGATGGTGACGATGACGATCGTGACGATGATGATGATTGTGATGATGATTGTGATGACGATGTATGTGATGGTATCAATGGTGCAGAACGAAAACGTGAGATAGTTCCACACGCAATGCATGTCAGTGTACAGTCCTCGTGTCGATCCACTGCTAGATGAGGGCGTACCGTATGCCGTGCGTGCAACGGAGGCTATTTGACCATACTTCACCACCCTGGTCAGTGCGGGTTTATAAAGGCGGTAAGCACTGATGTGGTGGCAATAGGAGAGTGCAATGAAACATGCAGGGTGACCCAAAAGCCAAGCTACGCGGGGTTAATGAATCAATTTCAACACTGACATTAACATATGTTATTCGTTTTAATTTATTATTGTATCTATTCTCGTTGTTCATATCTATTCTTATGTTTATCCCTTTCAGGATGACGTCTCAAAAAGTGAAGAAAACGGACAAACGACAGTCGAGTTCGATTCGTTTTTATTCATCCTCTCGAAGACAGCTGTGAACTTAAGGAAAGTCCTACATTTGTTTACAAAGATAATTCATGCATCGTGCATTGATGTTATTATAAGTCACTTTGAACATTTGTTACAAATAAATTAAATATCCATATGTGACGCGTTCAAATGAATAGATTGTAATAACCCCATGTGTCCTGACTTTTGGGCCACCCTGTACTGTACATTGATGCACTACACACTGCAGCCCACAACGCTCCACAGCCCCGAAGCAGCCTATAGCACCTGCCATGCACATGATGGTCGCCCATGCAAGCACTACCCTGGCTTACAACGTGCTTCGCGTTCCAGCGACCTGAGTTCAATTCCAGGACACATCAGTGGCGAGTGATACACGTCTCAACCAATAATTCATCTCTCACTTCACCAGCCAGCGTTGACCAGCGTGGTGAAGTATGGTCAAACCACCTCCCCCGCCCCCCCCACCACTGCCGAGAATGACCGATACGTCGTGGGTAGGCTTTCATCCAGCAGTGGATTGACAAATTACTGTAAATAACAACAACAATAACCAAAGTAGAGGAAAATATGTCCTTAACACCAGGAACCCCGAACCTCCGATTCAGCACGGTTGGCTACGTACGGCGCGAAGGAAGTTCAACATACGTGTTACACATTAAAACACAGGCTCTTTAAGTGGCGCGCAACACACGTGGCATGTACGCAGTGCATATCGACAATAGGATCTGTTCATTTAGTTGCATGCTTATTTTTAAACACACGCCGATTTGCGGAGTCACGATTCAATCATATTTTTCACTGTCGTTCTTGGCCCTTTTGTAAAAAATAAAAACGAGGTGATGGAGAGGAGGAAGTCAATGAAGAGGTAAACGATGTCGCCTTACCTATGACACATTCCTCAACTGCCTAACGACCATCACGACCCTCACGTGTAGCCTGAACAGACTGTTGGGGCTTTTAACGAGCACCTATGAAGGCCGGCACGGCACACGAGGGGGGTGGGTGGCCATCAACACGCCCGGCCGCCTTTGTTTCCCTAGCGGCGATGTTTTTACGCACAGCACCAAGTACTCATTTGGGGCTGAGTAGACCTAGGGAAGGCCCAGGACCGGTTCAGATAATCGTCACCGGAGTCGATCGTGAGAGGGAATACGAACTCGGGTCGCCAGGTTCGTAGCGCAGCGCGTTAACCACTACACCACCGCTCCCCACGTAGACACACAACAACAAAAACAATAACCGCCATTCGCCACTAAGTGGCGGTGACGTCACCACGACGCTTGTGCCAGGCTATGTGCACGTTGAGGCCACGTGAAGTGTCGAACGCCCGCTGGCAGGAGGTCACGGGGCAGACCTAGGTGCCACGGGTCGACTGAGTCGATTGGCTGATGCACCACCTGTGCCCCTTACTGTGCCAACCGGCTGTGCTTTAGCCACCCAGCCCTCCGCTCGTTGTTGTGAGCGTCGCTCCTCCCCCCTCCGTTGTTGTTGGAGGGCGAATGCCTCCAACTGCCCAGTAGCGTCCTTCACGAGCCTCCTCCACAGACGCCGATCTTCACACCGCTGGTACCAGTTATCGGCAAGTCCACTCAGCTCCACATCCTCCTGTACCACACCACTCCATCTCTTCTCTAGCCCGTGCCGCGCCCGTTCAGCCCCCTCGATCCGGCCGAACAAATGCTGTTTAGGCATGCGGTGGCTGGGCATGCGGGCTACATGACACTACCAACGCAGCCTTGCCTGCCGGAGGAGCTCATCGATGGGACTTTGTCCAGATATTTTAGGGATATGTGAGCTCCTCACACAATGCAGCCTGGTTAAGCTCAAGATGGATCGTAGGCAGGCCAGCCTAAATGTTTCTAACCAGCGAAGATGTTCCATTAGGGGGGTCCACATTTCGCAAGCATAGAGAAGGGAGGGAATGACTGTGGCCGAGAAGACCTGAAGCTTCGTGCGGAGCGACAGACCAGGTAGCTTCCACACAGCGTTACACAACCGATGAAAAGATAATGCCACTCGACTGATTCGGAGTGGGATCTCTCCTGTCAAACCGGAGCCGGTCATGAGCACACTGCCCAGGTATGGGAAACTCTCCACTCTCTCCACAACTGCCCTATTACTAATTGAGAGTTGTGGGGGTGTAGTGTCCGATGTAACAAAATACCCAGGCAGGTGCTTAGTTTTAGTGGGGCTGATGGTAAGTCCCCACCTCTTAGTGGCAAGCTCCAGGTTCAGCAGCAGCGCCTCCAACTCCTCCTCTGAGTGAGCAGCAATTACCAGATTATCGGCATACACCCAGGCATCGATCAGTCTCCCATTGTATCTGTACCAGATGGAAATTACTCCGGTACAGCTATTGAAGGCTTCACAATCTGTGTGGTCGCGACATAAATGTTAAATTATGTGGGAGCCAGAAGACATCCCTGTCGCACCCCAAAGTGAACAGGGAATGGCTCTGACTCCCGGCCGCGTAGTTTAACCCAGGCACGCTCACCATCATGAAGGTCCTTAATTATCGTGAGCAGTGGGTCAGGGACTCCGAAAGCACGAAGAACAACCCAGAGCCCAGCCTACTGATGGTATCATAGGCCTTGACCAGGTCAATAAAGCAGAGATGTAGGTCTTGTTGGAATTCCCTACATCTCTGCTGTAGCAGACGGACCGAAAATATGGCATCTGTGCAGGACAGCCCTTTCCTGAAACCACATTGGAGCTCCACAAGCCTCTCCTCAGCGTGCCTGGCAAGGCGATGTGAATAATCCTTGCCAGGACTATCCCGGCACACTGAGGAGTGAGATGCCCTAGCAGTTGTTACAGTCTGTGTGGTCCCCCTTCTTCAAGAGGGGGACCCCCAGGGCATTCTTCCAATCCTGCGGAACCCGTCAAGTGGTCCAGACTGTTGTTATGATGTCATGTAGGGCAGTCTGTGCACAAACGCCACCCTCCCTCAGCATTCGCTTGGGAGATCATCTCTGCCCGGTGCCTTTCCTGGTCTCAGGCTTTGGATTGCCTTGAGTACTTCCTCAACAGATGGTACCTCAGCCAGCCACTCACTTACAGGGGGGTGACTTCTTCTTCCAATATTTGAGGCACCGCAGCCTCGGCAGGGTCATCCCCACTTTGCCCCACGATTTTTTCCAGGCTGAGGGATTTCCCCTCCCCCAGGACCCCACAGAAATGTTCAGCAAATCTACAAACCTGTTCCTGGGGGTCGGAGATTGGATCATCGTTCTTTCCCCTATTGATGGCAATAGGTGTGGCGCTGCAGGTTACTTTTTTCATGGAATTAAAGAGCAATTTGTGATCGCGGGCCATTGAGGCAGACCTCACGGCTCCCCAAACCTCCGAGCGAGGTCTGCAGTAAGCCTCCTCATTCTCTGACGTGGGATGCTGTAGACGATGAGAGTTGGCCTGTCGCTTTTTCTCAGCCAGCCTGAAAACCTCCTCGGTCAGCCAGGGTCTCTGAGGATGTCTGGACCATGTACCCAAAGCAGCCATTGCAGCTGCATGAGCCACAGTCCTAAACCTCGCCCATTTTCCCTCAACATCAGGAGTAGGGGACAATGCCAACCCCAGCCGCAAGTGATGATGAAATTCTCGCTAGCAACTTTCATCAGCTGAGACCATGCCACTATGTGTTTGAATGGGGTCCTGAATGTACACCCACCACCGGAGTGGAAGAATGGCAGGCGCATCTTACAGATGACAAGTCGATGGTCAGTGGGCAGATCAGCTCCATGGTAGGTCCCGGTGTCAAGGACATGGGCCCGCATCTGCTGTTCCGTCACTATGTAGTCCAGCAGATGTTCTTGCTTGGACCTGGCATGCATCCATGATGTTGTGTGGATGTGCCGATGCCGGAACTGCGTGTTGGTTAATTACAAGCCAATTGGCTGCAAAAAAACCTAGCAGCCTCCTACCGTTGTTATTGAGTTGATCTGGCCCATGTCTTCCAATTCCTCTAGACCAGGTGCTAGCATTATGACCAACTTGGGCATTGAAGTCACCCAATAGGATGACTCTATCCCGAGGGGCCACTTTAGCCAGCACCTGCGACAGGTCATAGAAGGCATCTGTCTCATTGACCTTGCCTGCATCTCTCCACGGATGTTCATCTTCGGTGGGGGCATAGGTAACCACGACCACCGCTCCTCGCCTCTGGTTGATGGGAAGGCGAGCCCAAAGTAGCCTGGGGCTTCCAGCTTCTCACACCTCACACACACAGACACACACACAGACACAATTCGAAGGTCTATATTCATTGGAACGCTTCTTTTCAAGTCTCGCTCTCTCTCGTTCTATCGTTCTCTCTTTCTGCGGTGGCCGCAAATTGTATTCGCAGAAGAAGAGAGCGACAGAGATGGAGTGGGAAAGAGGGTGAGAAAGGGAGAGGAAGAGAGAGGGAGGGAGGAAGGGTGAGAGAGGGAGAAACATCCTCCTACGCTTCAGCCTTCACTTCTCCCTGACGGTCTTCATCTTTGGACACCCGAAGGGCGATGGATCCCAGCATCTTCAGGGGCTGGTCAACGTACTCGTCCGCTACGCCAAGCTCGCCATTTACAGGGCGAGGAAGGTGGTAGTGGAGGGGAAACGTCCGGCCAGCAGCCTGGGCATCTTCCGCGCTCTGGTCGGAGCCAGGGTGTGTGGGCTGGAGTTCCGCCATGCGCGGCTGACCCACGCCGTGCCGGCCTTCAGGGAGCAGTGGGCGCTGGTGGAGGCCGTGTGCTCGGTGGCAGAAGACGGGGAGCTCCGCGTGGAGTTCTGAGCTACCGTCGGAGGCCGTAGGACTGCGAGGAGTGCTGGGTGCAGATGCAGCACTTGTCCTAGTTTGCATTTTTTTTACATTGAAAACAGGGGAAACATAGAGAGAGAGAGTAGGGAGATGGGGGGTAGAGACTTTTGACTTTTAAACAACTTTTATTGCCGCCAGCAGCAATAGCACTGGAGGCGATTTTACTATGAAATACACAAAGTCACCAGCAAACAAAAGAAAACAAACGCTACAAATCGACGCGCTGTGGCGCTGAAAACACCGCGCAGAGAGGGGGTAGAGAGAGGGGGTAGAGAAAGAGAGAAGGGAGAGGGGGGTAGAGAGAGAGAGAGGGGGTAGAGGGGGTAGAGAGATAAGGAAGGGGTAGGGAGTAGGAGCAGAGCGTGCTTCTTCGTCTTGATGTTTGTGTCTACGAAGAAAGTAGCACAGATTGATTTTGTTTCACTAATGGGAAAATACGTAAAATATTTCATTTCAAAAGAGGGGGGGAGCACGTAAAGCAATGCAATAGAAAAAAAACAAATAAATGATGAACGAAGCAAAGTGCCGACTAAACCGTCATCTTCTCGTTTCCTCTGATCGTCAAAAAGAGAGGGTGAGAGAGAGAGATGGTGAGAGAGACGATGAGAGAGAGAGGGAGAGAGTGGCCCACTAAATCCGATTTGAACTCCTTTCAATGGCAGAGGTTCCGGGGTTGCCGTTCGTTGTTGGCAGCGATTTGCAGCGATGGTGGCGGCGATTGTCGTCGTCGTGGTGGTGGGAGGAGGAGGAGAGATTTCTAAACAGACGAGAGCGCGTGTGAGCGAGGAGTGAACGGGTGTCGTGAGTGGGTGAGAGAGAAAAGAGATGGTGAAATAAGTGAGCCTGGTGTGAGGATTCTGGGGAGAGAGAGAGACTGACGGAGTGGAGTCGTTTGAAAGGGTACATCGTTTGTGAAGCCTCGTTCTGTGATTGTCATCGTCGTGGTCGTCGTCAGCAGCCGTGGTTAAGCCACTGATGAATGATGAAGGTATCCCTAAATACCGCCGCTAACCCTCTCAAGAGATATATTCGAACAGATGAGTGAGTGAACGTGCAAGCGAGTGAGTGATAGTTCATTTAAAAAAAGCGGGGAGGGGGGGGGGGTACGTCAAGCAAAGCATAAAAAAACCGAAATGATGAACGAAGCAAAGTGTCGAATACACCGAGCATCTTCTTGCTTCCTCTGATCGAAAAAAAAGTGAGTGAACGAGTTGCGAGCGTGGTTGCGAGAGAAAGAAAAGACAATGAATGAGATTGGTCGGGGCGGGCGGGTTGGGGGTGCGGGAATGAGAGAGAGAGAGAAGGGGCTGGCCTGGGGTTATTGATGGGGGTGGAGAGGGGGTTGGTAGCAGGGAGAGAGGGGATCCTTTCTGAAGCGGCCGTCTGATTGTAACTAAGCCAGAGTGGAGTGCGGTGCGCGTACGCGTCCCATTACTCGCTTGAGCTCATTACTGGCGCTCAGAGGACACTAATCCCTGGCGCGGGGAGCGCGCGGCTCGGGTGAGACTCGCGTCGGATTATCACCTGGTAAATAGACGGATAAGCATACCGCGCCGGGGGGGGGGGTGGAGGAGTGGGGAGTGAAGCGATGGTTGTGCTTCTGTTTGGATGATGATGATGGTATGGTGATGATGGCGAGAGAGAGAGCGAGCGAGAGAGTGAGCTAGAGGGGGGGGGGGGGGGGGGGTTACATAAAGCCCAGTTAAAAAAAAATTACGAAATGATGAACGAAACAAAGTGCCGAATACACCGAGCATATTATTGTTTACACTGATCGTAAAAAAAAAAAGAGAGAGACAAGCGGCAATGATGTGTGGTCACTTCCTGAGTTCGGTGGTAACTCATCACGACCAACATCGGGGGCGATTGTCGGAGCCACTGACACTAAACTGTAAAGACTTTTTTTGTTTAAACCGGGAAAGGCTCACTGAGCGATGTGGCTCTTTTTGTTCAGAAGCTACCTGGCCACAAATGATAGCTCAACGAAGTGGCTTATCATCGCGTGGAAGTTTATAGCAGGCAAATGCCATGGACACGCGATGTTGATTCGAAACGTGGAGGGGAAAAAACCGCAGGACCTCGAGAAAAATCCACGCGACCACGTGGAGAAAGAGAGAGACAGGATGGAAACTCCAAATATACAGCAGCAGGCGTCAGGGTCGGGATCGAACCCGCGGCCTCCTGTACACCAGGCGAGGTGACGGTCGAACCGATTCTGTGACTGTGGGAGAGACATTTGGGATCCACAGGGCGGGAACCATTTCGAGTAAATGACGGCTTTCTCCAGATATATACGAATTTTTTTCCATTGTTTTCCTCCTCCGGATTGTTTCAGATGTATTTATTTTGTAATTGTTCAGTTTACCACACACACACGCGCGCACGCGCGCGCGCGCACACACTCTCTCGCGTCAAGCAAGATGATTTCAAACAGCTGTCAAAGTACACAGAGATAATTCAAATGTCTTGGAGACGTGGTGAACCTTATAAGCCGATGAACTTTGAACTCCAACGGTCACCCTTTGCTCGTCCGTCGCTCTGACTGCGGAGAGGAACGCACCATGATGGGGCATGCTGGACTTCTTTCGCGCCGTACGTAGCCAACCGTGCGAATCGTAGGTGGGGGGACCGAGACAACAAACGAAACACAAGAATGCACTTCTCACGAAATGACTTGTCGATCTAAGATTATTCGAAAGTGCATATCTCCCGGTAGGCTTCCGTATATCGGCAGGAAGAGCGTTCCAGACGGCCGGAGAAGCGCATCTGAAAGCGCCGCGCGATGCGGTGGCCGCCGTCTTTGCTCGATGTCCAGCAGACTAAAGCCGCTGTCGCTGCGATGATTACCGCCGGAGTCGGCGTGATGGTGCTTCATGATCCTTGACGAGACCAGCGAGGCGCTGTGGTGCTTCGTTTGTGGCAAGCACGGTTGTTCCTCGACAGCTTGACTAATTTTGATTTAAAGCTTTCGTGACTGCAGGGATTCATCTTCTTGGTTCTTTCGGTAAAGTCACGTTGAAGGGAAGTAATAAAATAATAAAAATAAAACATAATAAAACAATTCTCACGACGTTTCGGCCACAACGCAAGCAGCCGTCCTGAGGACGGCTGCTTGCGTTGTGACTTTACCGAAAGAACCAAGAAGCTTGACTAATAATGAACAGAACTAATGAATTATTGGCTGAAGACATCTTACAAGACGTGAACACAATGCAGCAGCAGCAGCGGGACCACCCATCTCCCCTGATAAGGAGTCCCGTAATCAAGTGTGGGTTTCCTGGACAAAGAGGTTTGCTATGATTATAATTATTCATTTGTAGAGCGATACATCAGTTTACGTCTACCTCTTTGACGTCGTTTCCCAGATACGTCGTCACTTTATTAACAGCACTAGCTGATGTTGCGTCGCCTCAACTCCACACTCACGCCGCTGACAGCGTTGTCCTCCCTTTCTCGTTTCCTGTCGCCTCTCAGCGTTCGTCTCCACCGCCACCCTAGCCCCGTCAATCGCGTTGGATTTGACATCGTTTCGATAATCGTCGTCGCGCCTTTCAGGAACGCGTTCTGAGAACAACAATTAGAGAACAATCTGAGAACAACAATCTGAGAACAACAATCTGAGAACAACAATCTGAGAACAACAATCTGAGAACAACAATCTGAGAACAACAATCTGAGAACAATCTGAGAACAACAATCTGAGAACAACAATCTGAGAACAACAATCTGAGAACAACAATCTGAGAACAATCTGAGAACAACAATCTGAGAACAACAATCTGAGAACAACAATCTGAGAACAACAATCTGAGAACAACAATCTGAGAACAACAATCTGAGAACAACAATCTGAGAACAACAATCTGAGAACAACAATCTGAGAACAACAATTTGAGAACAAAAATCTGAGAACAATCTCAGAACAGCAATCTGAGAAAAATTTTAGATCAATTTGAGAACAATCTGAGAACAATCTGAGAACAACAATCTGAGAACAACAATCTGAGAACAACAATCTGAGAACAACAATCTGAGAACAACAATCTGAGAACAATCTGCCAACGCGGTGCATTACCCCCTTTTGCACGGGGCTGCGAGCACGTGCCACACAAAGACAAAGATTCCTTCCCCCCGCCCCACACACCGTGTAGCCTTAACAGGCTGTTGGGACAAGTGCTGTTGGCGATTAACGGCGATGAAGGCCGGCAAGGCGCACGAGGGGGTGGGCGGCCAGCACCACGCCCGGCCGCCTTTGTCTCCCTCCTGGCGATGTTTACACAACGCACCATGTACTGATTTTAGAGCTGAGTCGACCTAGGTGAGGCGTAGGACTGGTTCAGATAATCGTCACATAATCGAACTCGGGTCGCCGGGTTCGTAGCGCAGAGCGCTATCCGCTACACTACCACTCCACCAACACAGAGTACACGTAAACTCACTGACACGCGCACACAAAGCCAAACCTTGGGAGCAAGTGCTGTTCGCGAGAACCTATTCAGGGTTAGTGCTTGTGACAGCACCACGCCCAGCCGTCTTTGTCTCTCCAGTGCCAGACAGACATCAGACGAACATCGGTCTGCGCGCGTCGCTGTGGCGGAGAGCGCTGAGTGAACATTCTGGCGTGAAAAGCTGCGGCTCGGCTCATCATCTCTGAGCGGCCGCTAAAGTGAGGCCAAACACTTTTCCATGACGTCAACGGCGACTGTTCCGCGAACATACCAACCTCCCCCCACCGGCTCCCCCCCCCTCCCCACCACCACCTCGCCATGGGAATGTGTAATTTCCAGCGCCAAAGGTGAATGCTCGGCGCGATGTCCAATTTTGACTTTGATCGTGAGCGCGCGCGGGCGCACGTGCGCGAGAGAGTGGGGGAGGGGAGGGATGGTGGAGGGGGGTAGGGGGGCAGAGGGGGCGGGTGGTGGGTGGGTAGGGGGGGGGATCACTGTTTCATTAGACACACGTGTTAGAACGTCTCGCAAGATAATTGCGCTAATTACTCCTCGCCCTTACCTCACCCCCCTCTCTCTCTCTCGCTCGCTCCATCCTTCCCCTGCCTCCCTCTCCTCCCACCCATCCTCTCCCATCCCCACCCCTCCCTCCCCTCCCCTCTGCCAGCTCCGACAACCCAAACCAAGTCACCGCAACAAAACATCATCATCAACAACATCATCATCATCATCTCTCTCTCCCGGCCTCTCCCCACCGAGCTCGCCCCACGATTCCCCAAATCAAACACACGCGGGCCGCGCGCGATTGTCACAAAGCTCTCAAAATACACGGAGACACGCGCGCCCGCATGTCTCCGTAATGACCACAGTCACGACTCTCACCTCGTCTCGCTCGCGCATTCCTGCTGCCCGGGGTGGGGGAGGTTCGGGCCACCACACATTGAGGCGTTTAGCGAAGGGAATGATGCTTGAGAACAGGCCACCAGGGTCTGTCTGGCAGCGGCGATACGACCAGGAGACCGGGACTGCCACCTCCACCCCCCGCCCCAGTTAGGGGCTCCGCGGTTGCGAGATGTTAACTACCTCGCCTGGTCTACAGGAGGCCGTGGGGTTCGATCCCGACCCTGACGACGCCTGCTGCTGCTGCTGTATATTTGGAGTTCGCCGTGTCTCTCTCTCTCTCTCCCCGTGGTCGCGTGGATTTTTCTCCGGGTCCTCCGGGTGTTCCCCTAAACATTTCAGAAAGCACGCGTTTAGAGTCGTTTGGCTGCTCTGCATTTGCACGCGATACGACGCTTCGTTGAGCCATCGTTTGTGGCGAGGTCGCTTCTGAAAAAGAGCTACGTGGCTCAGTGGGCCTTACCTAGCAAGATAAATAGAATAGGTGAACAGTTTAGTCCACCAACGACATCATGGCAATGCGCTTAAGTCCCAAGGTCCGCAGTCCAAAGATGTGAAATTACATCAGGGAGAGAACAAGTTTTGCTGGCTGGCTGGCCGCTGGAGGGAGGAACGCACGGAAGGACACCACCAAAGGACGTGTGAGCGGCTAGTTAGTAGTCTTATGTCGTGATCATGTTTTCATAAAGAGGCCAGGCGGGTGAATGGGTGGAGGCGGACAAAGGCACACGTGTCCCAGATATCGCAACCTCTTCCTCCACCACCACCACTCTCTACGCACCACGTTCTGTCCATCATAAAACAGCAATAGTAATACTCGTTGGTTCTTTCGGTTAAAGTCACGTCGGTAGAAAAAATAATAGATCAGTAATGATACGCGTCTTAGTAATAATCACTGTCAACTCGTGAGACAGACGAGCGGGAAGGGACGGTCTATCACGGCCGTAACGTATAATATTCGCGTGATATGGTTAGCGCTGCTAGACTATTTCCCGACACGCCTTTATCTCCCTAAATCGCTGTTCTGGCCGTTGACAAACCGCACAAACTGAGTTGCGGCACTCGCTTTAGGCCGAGTGGACGTAGAGAGAGGCCCAGCCACCGGTTCTGAAAAGACGTTGCCACCGATGTTAGCGCAGCCGTGTTTCGCGAATCGAACCCAGGCCGTCGAGTTCATCGGCACCGGGGGGGGGGGGGGGAGATGGTTTTTAAAGACCGAGTTTTCCAGGATGATGGTGGCCTCAACCCGAGAAAAGAGGCAAAATTTAATAAAAATAATCCAGCACGCAAAACGTTGTTATTTCAATTCGTGTAAATTTCAGCTCTGAGAATTAAACATTTTGGGTTTGATTTCCGTATAACAAACACTCTTTCACGGCGTGGTTCATAAAGTTCACGCCCCTAGCGTACATTCAAATACACATACAGGCGCAGCTCCTGCAATTCCTCGCCCGCACCACTGCCGGCGGACGGACCTCCGCTCGAGGGAGATCGAGAGAGAGAGAGAGCGAGCCGCCGTCGCGTGTGTATTTGGCCTACTCTTCCACGCTTCGGAAGAGGTGGGTTAGTATCCACCAATGTGAATGTAACGTGCATACACGCACGTGTATAGTGATCGTATTGCTATGCGCGTCTGCGTACACGTGTATATACAGTATTTATATATATTGTGCGTAATGTCGTGGATAGCGCACTGCCCTACGAACCTGACGACCCGGGTTCGATTCCCGCTCACGGTCAACACCGGGGACGATTATCTCTGCGTCGGTTCTGGGCCTCCCCTAGGTCGACTCAGCCTTCTCAAACGAGCACCTGGTGCGAAATGTGCAACAGTACCGCCACGAGAGAGACAAAGGCGGTCGGGGGGTGGTGCTGTGGACACAACCACCACCCCCGCGGCGTTCCGTGTTGGCTTTAATGCGTGCTACGCGCTCACAGCACTTTCCCCAACAGTCTGCGAGGAGCTATACGGGGCATCTTTGTCTCATCTCGTCGCGGTTCCGACGCAACGTACTCGCCTGCTCCTCCACGGCAAGATTGCCGTCCACAGCTCTTCACGCGTGGATCAAGCCGGACCCGAGGATTTAACACTGGTCAACAATTTTATTTTTTTCTGGCCTGGACTTTTGCAGCTGCTTTAGACTAAGTTCAGGGTGCTGATTCCAAATCTGATCTCCGATTTGCTCTATCACATCTCATTTTTATGCTCTCGGCATACCCCATTTTTTATTGATTTTACCCGAAATTAACTCTGTCACTTATGATTGCAAGTTGTTGCGAGTCAGTGACTGCTTTAGTGTTAAAATATGGTGCTGTATTTTTAGGATAGTGTGTTTATAATATTTATGTAGATATCCACATTTATTTAATATTTTTCTTCTGCAGTTTTTATTGAAAATGCTATATTTGATATCTCAAAAACCTGATGTGATAGACAAAAACTGATGCCAGATTTGGAATCAGCACCCCAAAATTACCTTAACACCGTTGGGAATACCTTATGCCAGAAAAAGTGTGTTGACCAGTGTTATCTGTACCCAACCCGATCCTCCCCCCCTCCCCACAGATACACACAGACACACACCAGCGGCGCTTTCAAATCCTTTCCAGACAATTTCACGAGCGTCTGTCCAAAGCGCGAGCTCTTCTCTCTCTCTCTCCATCTCAGTCTCCCGTAGCCAAACGCTGCGGTGACCTCCAGTGGAGGTTGGCACACTGCACGTTGCCATCGGCCGTGTGGCTCAGCCGAATCTCGCCAGGGGTAACAGACTTGTGCATTTCCTGCGGTGCCAGGGAGGATCTGCCCCACCAGTACTTACGCTGCCAGCGGCTCAAACCAATGTTCCGCCTTTTGGGGGACATCTTCAGTAAACTGGAGGTGCCCGTCTACAACAGCAGCTTCGTATATGGGGTGGTGCCTTACCTGGCTAACAAGCGCCATGACCTCGACAACTTCGCCTGCGCGCAGGCGAAGATGGCGGTGTACAGAACGAGGAAAACATGCTGCAAGGTGACAATGACGGCTGCTCTGTGCTTCCAGTGTTCAAGGGCCTGCTCAAGACGCGGCTCCGGCTGGAGCACGCGTACCACACACATATCGGTGATGTGCACGTCTTCTTCGAACGCTGGGGAGCCGGACAAGCCCCTCTCTGTACCAGCGTGGACGGCACCCTCGTGTTCACCTTCTGAAGCGCTCGCTCGTCACCGTGGCGTGCGCGATGACCACCACAACCACGTGACTTTTATGCGTGTTGCATTTAGCGCCACAGCGCGTGGATGTATCGCGTTTGTTTATTTGTTTGCTGGTGACTTTGTCTATTTCGTATCGGAATCGCCTCCAGTGCTGTTGCTCCTGGCGGCAATAAAAGTTGTTTAAAAGTCAAGTCTCTCTCTCCCTCTCTCTCTCCGTGGTCGCGTGGATTTTTCTCCAGGTTCTCCCCTCTACATTTAGAAACATTCGTTTAGAGTATTTGGCTGCTATACATTTCCACGCTGATAAGCCAACGTCGTTGAGCTTATCAATTGTGGCCAGGTCGCTTCTGAAAACAGCTATATAGATTCAGTGGGCCTTACCTGGTTTGGTTTATAGTTTAGTTTAACTTGGTAGTTTGGAGTAGAACGTGGCTCGGAGGAAGAGGTGTATATGTGAGGAGGAGGAGGAGGAGGGATGAGGAGGTTTGGACGGAAGAAGTGAGTTTGCATGAAGGAGGAATTGGGTAAGGCAACTTGGAAGTTCGGAAACTGAACAAAAGCTGCAGTGCTACGAGCACGTGGCGATTTGCAAGCCTGGGATGACTTCGAGCGACATCAAGAGGATCAGAGTGGATCAGAGAAATACGCGCAAGTCATCGACTTCACAATCACGTTGAAGACAAGTAGGGGTACACTTGGATAGGGCACGTTGTCAAAAGGGAGGATGGTAATGATGGTGATGATAGTGATGATGATGGTGATGCTGATGATGATGGTAATTACGTGATGATGGTCATGAAGATGATGGTGTTGATGATTGTAATGATGATGGTGATGATGATGATAGTAACGATAATGATGGTGATGATGACCATGATGATGGTGATGATGATGGTGGTGATTATGATGGTGATGATGATGGTGATGATGGTGATGATGGTGGTGATGATGGTGAGGATGGTGATGATGATGGTGGTGATGATGATGATGGTGGTGATGATGATGATGGTGATGATGGTGGTGATGATGATGGTGATGATGGTGGTGATGATGATGGTGATGATGGTGGTGATGATGGTGATGATGATGATGGTGGTGATGATGATGATGGTGATGATGATGATGGTGATGATGATGGTGGTGATGGTGGTGATGATGATGATGGTGATGATGGTCGTGATGATGATGGTGATGATGGTGGTGATGATGATGGTGATGATGGTGGTGATGATGGTGGTGATGATGATGGGGGTGATGATGATGGTGATGATGATGATGAGGGTGATGGTGGTGATGATGGTGATGATGATGGTGGTCGAGACGAATGAAGGAGTGACAGGTAAAGGAGGCAATGCGCTCGAGAGGGGACGTCCACTGCAAGAGATGGAGAGATTAAATCAGCTCCACTAACTTACTGTTGCATCGCAGGATCGTGAAAGGTGACCACGGTTGATTTATCGTAGACGATGATCATGTGATCCGTATATTAACGTGATATCATTAATTTAATATGAGTAATGTCACGTTATGAATGTATTATTTATGTAATATTGCCGTATAAATGTAACATATTATATTATATAGGTACTGATCAGACGTTGAAGGCCGGGTAATCTCCAATGACGCTACTCATCTGTCATCGTGTGTTTAGATTAACGATGCGTGGCCTTTACCGATGAAGTTTTTAGAATAATTTTCGTATTTTTAAAATCCCGACCCCCCCCCCCCAAAAAAAAATAAGACACAAATTGAGTCAAAAACTTTTATTATTTTGAAGAAATAATAATAATCATCATCATCCAATTCATAAGACCACTGCAGAATTCCTTCAACACATGTTTATAAAAAAAAAAAACACAGTAAAATGACACTGGAAATTCAGCACCTCTAACTTAACACACATGGAATTGTCGCAGGCGATACATTACGATTCACAATAACAAAATGTTGGTGGTGGTGGGGGGAGAGAGGGAGGTGAGGTCATGCCACTTAGTCAATCATCCCGTGGCACATTTGTGTCCTGAGTTCCTTCACCACCCGCCGTGGTCAAACGAATCACACAGTCGTGTGTGGCGTGCCAACTATGCAATATGTATTCTCATAATCAATATGTTATCAGCAGTTAGATTCGCGACGTCGCCTTTGCAACCGCGCGAAGCATCTTCAGGACGGAGATCCGGAGGTGGCAATTTAATCTGTTTGGTTACGTCGGGTGGCGGAGGGTCTTACGACAACAAATGTGGCCAGTTCATCACGTGGCCTAACCCCCCCCCCCCCCCCATTACCAACTAAAACATATTATGAATTAATTCACTATCAGATTTAACTTAACGGTACTCAAAACATCGAAGTATAAAATAACGAGATGTTAATGCCATTTAACTCGCCGATTATTAATTAGGATGTCCACCACTTATCAGCAGCGTCTAATCACGAGGACGCGGTTCTTTTTCGTACGCCACGTGGCGCGGCCATTTTGTTGTTGTTGTTGTTGCCGATCCACTGCTCGTTGAGGGCTTGTCGGCCGCACTTCGCCACGCCGGTCGCGTTCGTTTTTTGTGTTTGTAGTTGTTGTTTTCCTTTGCGCACGAGTGGTGCCCCACTCCAACGCGCTATTCAGGTTCGAGAAAGTCCTGCTTAGCCTCCGAGATCGAGCGCATTCCGGCTGATTTGGTCATTGTTCTAACGGAGCTATAAATCTCGCACACAGGCCCGGGCCGTGAGAGTGTGCGCGCGCGCGCGTGAGTTCTGCTGTGAAAATAGCGGCGGCGTAAAACATTCCAGTCGCTACAAAAATGTATGCATCTGGGATGCTAAGACTACAGAGATGCTACGCACACGTGCGCGTACACACACCCACACACACAACGACCAAAAAAACCCCGTATAGCCTGAACAGACCTTTGGGGCAAGTGCTGTTAAGCGAGCACCTTTGATGGCCGGCACGGCACACCAGGGGGTGGGTGGACAGCGCCACGCCCGAGCGCCTTTGTCTCCCAGTGGCGATGTTTACACACCGCGCCAGGTACTCATTTAAGGCTGAGTCGACCTTGGGGAGACTCAAGACCGGTTCTGATAATCGTCACTGGTGTTGGCCGTGAGCGGGAATCAAACTCGGGTCGCCGGGTTCGTAGCGCAGCGCGCTAACCGCTACACTACCGCTCTCGACAAAGATCGCCCGGCATAGCCTCAGCAGACTGTTGGAGCAAGTGCTGTTAGCCAGCACCTAGGACAACCGGCACGGCACACGAGGGGGTGGGTGGTCATTCGCCACTCTGTGACGCGGAAGTCACTACGGCCCACGTGCCAGGCTAAGTGCGCTTCGAGGTCACGGCACGTGTCAAAGGTTCCCCGAGAAGAGGGTAATAAGATCCAGGCGTTGTGCAAAAATTAAACAGCGCAGTGGTCAAGCGGACCTCCCAGTCACACTCGACGCTGACTCTGCGACAAACCTGGGCCTTCCTACCGACATGACGGTCCTTCGCGATCGTGAGCAGGGCACTAACTAGCGACTCCAAAACGCCTGACCTCTTGATGGCATCGTAGGCCCTGGCGAGGTCAACAAAGCAGAGATATGCCTCCTGTTGAAATTCCATTTACGACGCTGCTCTATAGCAGATGGACAGAGAACACGGGGGGGGGGAGGCGGGGAGGCGGGGGGGGGGGGGGTCCTGGACCGCCCAGGTCTGAAACCACACTGGGGCTCCCGCAAGCCTCTCCTACACGTGTCTGCCAAGACGCATGTTGAATAATCCTTGCCAGGAACTTTGCTGGCACACTGAGGAGGCGCGAAGGGGAGGGGGGATACCCCAGGTAGTTTGTGCTAAAGGGGGACCACCAGGGAATCCTAACAGTCAAGTCGTTCGCAAAGTTTCCATGTAAGGCAGCCCTACACGCAATTGCCACGCTGCGTCGGCAATTAACTTGGGCAGGTCGTCGCTGCCCGACGCTTTAACCAAAGCTCAGATATCAGATTTGTGCCACCTCAACAGATGCAATATCAGCCAACCAGCCAGACACCCGGAGGCGCTGACGACTTCTGCCGATCATCGAGGTCCTCTAAACACCTGCAGGGTGAGGTTCCCCCTCTGCCGCAAGATTTGATTTGAGTTGAGGTGTTTCCCAAACTCCGGGAGGCCTGAAACAAATGAGGCATTTTGTCGACCTGCCCTTACCGAAGAGCAATTGAACGGAAATGTTCAATATATATTTGTTTGTATTTTACCAGGTAAGGCCTACTGAGCGCTGTCAGCTCGTTTTCCCACCAGCGACACCTGGCAATCACAAGTGAGAGCTCGACGAAGCGGCTTATCGTCATGTGAATAATTTACAGCGGCCAAATAATTTAAATGCACGTGAAATATAAACGTGGCGGGAAAAACCTCGGAGGATCCGGAGGAAAAAAAATGTACGCGACCACGGTGCGAGAGAGATAAATAGAGAACATGCCAACTCCAAACACACAACAGGCGTCAGGGTCGGGTTCGAACCCACGCACCGCGCCAGGTACCTGTTTAAGGCTGAGTCGACCTAGGGAAGGAACCCAACACACATATATATTCGCTACTGTTATCGCAGGGGTCGTGAGCGGGAATCGAACTCGGGTCGTGCCGGTTTTCGTCGGGAAAGTGCGGCAAAACCACGGCGCCACCGCTCTCCGTAGTCGGAACGAAACGTGCGCGCACACCAGGCGAGGGAGTTCACATCTCCTACCCACCGTGGCGCTGCAATGAATGAAGGGGACGGGCGCGGCGTGGCGGGCGACTGCTCCACGTGATTCACGCGCCCTTTGTGACGCAATTTCCGTGTCTTCCTCAAGAGCTCACGATCCCAACTCGGCACTTTAACGCGTAGGAGGTTGTCGCGACAAATATTATTCCAAAATAGAGGTATTTTTTGGGGTTAGATCTCGTAAATATAAATGTGTCGTTAAACCCGCCACCACCCAACGCAGCCAATTAGTAAGCTTTGTCGCGTAAACAGAACGTGCCAATTCGTTACAAGTACAGCACACCGGTGTGTCGGAGAGCAAACCCCACGACATTTACAATTCGAGTGCGACGTTTCGCAAGCAATTACAACTCGCATCATCAGGCGACAGGCAGATTTGTGAAGACAAAAAAAACTGTCTAAAGAAACGAGTTTGTCAATCGAGATGATGATCATTTAAAAGTGCATGGCTCCCTGTGGCTTCCTAATATCTCAGAGAAGAGCGTTCCAGACGGGCCGCAGAAGCGCATTTGAAAGCGCTCGATGCAGTGACCACCGTAAATGTTCCATGGCTAGAAGCCTCCGCTGCTGCTGCTACTGCGAGGATGAGAGGAGTTCGCGTGATGATGGTTCATGGCACCCTTGACGAGATCACCATCCGTACCAACGCAGGACGCTCGTGAACCAGAGCCTCACCGCTTACTGAGCCTTTTATGCCGAATACATTTTATATATGTGTCAGCACAACAATCTGGCCACCTCAATACATTTTGTCGACGACACAGCACCACAGCGAGTAGTTTATAGTCGGTGTGACGTTTCGGGCAATCACCCATCGCCTCTGTCCGCCTGTGAGCGCGACAAGCGGGTCGCCTGCACAGGTTTGGGCACAGATCGGCGAGTTCGCGTGTGGTGGGGTTGAAGTCGCGGGCACTCTCACTCATCCCCATTTCAGAGAGTCGAGGGCCCTGCCTGCCAGCAGTGTGGCGTGGGAACAGAATTGCAGGGGCTGCGCCACGGTGGCGAGATGGAATTCAAATGAATCGAGGGTCACGTGGACGCTTTTGATGCGTAGTTAGGGTCGAAATTACGAACAAGTTGACCTTTGTACCAATGACTATATCGCCTGGTATAGAGGAGGTCGTGGGGGAGATCCCGACCCTGACTCCTGCTGTAGATTTGGAGTTTGTCTGTCTCTATCATCATCACGGTGGCTAGGAGATGTTAACTACCTCATCTGGTATACAGGAGGTCGTGGGTTAGATCCCGACCCTGACGCCTGCTGTAGATTTGGAGTTTGCGTGTCTCTCTTCCCGTGGTCGCGTGGATTTTTTTCTCCGGGTCCTCCAGCTTTTCCCTCCACATTTAGAATCGACATCACGCGTTTAACAGTATTTGGCTGCTATAAATTCCCACGTGATGAAACGCCACTTCCGTGAGCTATCATTTGTCTGATAAAAGACCCATTTAGCTCAGTGGGGCCTTACCTGGTAAAACAAAAACATAGTTTAGTGTGGGAGGGAAGGGGGAGAATTTTACCTTTTAGTGAGCGAGCGAATAATGTTGAAGGGAAGAGGCGGTAGTTTTTTTTTGCAACAACAACAAAAAAAAAACAAAAAAGGCTGAGATTACAACGGCACAGGCGCATACAGGGAATGGAAAACGTTTTGTCTGCCAAGGGAGGTTTATCAAATTGAAATACAAGGGCACGAGACGATGGCGCCGTCCAAGAAAAAGATGTCGTGAAATGCGAAGGACGTGGAAGGTGATGATGATGATGGGAGGCTGGGACTGCAAACGGGAGAGTGGTGGACTTAGTTGGAAGAGAGAGAGAGGAAGAGAGAGGGGGGGGAGGGATTCAAGAACGACCAGAAGATTTGCACGTGAACCATCCAGGCGACACACACACGGATGATGCTGGATAATGATGGCGGTTGTGTTGGTGGTACTTTGGTTAGTCAATTTCAGTCAGTCAACCGATGGCACCGACTGGGTCTGCCCCGTGACCTCCTGCCAGCGAGCCTTCGACACCTCACTGGGCCTCAAAGTGCACCTGGCCTGGCACAGGTGCCGTGGTGACATCACAGTCACTTAGTGGCGAGTGGTCGGGGTATTGGTATTGGTCCTTTGCGACGATGGTTTTGACAGTGGCGAGGTTGCTAGCCCCTCGCACCCCGCCAGATATGCCCCCCTCCCCCTCCCGCCACAATGGTTGATGTGACAATTCCGGTAAGGGTATAACTTCATAAATTCTCATCATCATGTCGCCCCCCTCCCAATGTGGAGTTGCTAACAACGCACCACAGCGTTTGTTATGGCCTGGTAGCGCACAAGAGAGAGAATATTCATGTAGAAGGCGTCAGCCTCATAGCAGACTGCTGCGGCACGAAGTGCTGTTCCTGAGTAGCACCCTATGAAGGGCAAACAGCTACCAGGCCCGGCCACCTTTGTCTCTACACCGCACCAGGTACTCATTTGAGGCTGAGCCGACCTAGGGTAGGCCCAGGACCGGTTCAGATAATCGTCACCGGTGTTGGTGGCCATGAGTGGGAATCGAACTCGGGTGATGCCTTGTTCGTATCGTAAACGCGCTAACCGCTACACTACCGCTCCCCACATGTCACACACGCACGCACACACACACACGCACACACACACACGCACACACACACACGCAGATAACACACGTGCGCACACACACACACGCACACACGCACGCGCACACACACACACGCAGATAACACACGTGCGCACACGCACATACACAGACCACAGAGGGAGACGGAGCTGATTTATTGAGCGGGGCGAGTAAAATTTTTGTTTTTAACAAAATCGATTAATCAATAAGCCAGAGTACAGTTTGATCTCTTGGCTATGGGGTTGTTTTCACACCTGCGGAGGAATTGTTCAGGCACCGGGGTGACGAGGAGAGGCGCGCGCGTGTGCGTGGTGGGGGGAGGGGGGGGGAGGGGAGGGGGGAAGAGAGGGGAGGGGTGGGGAGGGGATGGGTGGGGAGGGGGGAGGAGAGGGGAGGGGTGGGGAGGAGGGGTGGGGAGGGGAGGGGAGGGGTGGGGAGGGAAGGGGGGGCATGGGAGCGAGTTACCCACGAGCGCGTCCCAATGCGCGCACGTTTCGTTCCGACTACGGGGAGCGGTGGCGCCTGTGGTTGTGTCGTACTTTCCCGACGAAAACCGGCACGACCCGAGTTCGATTCCCGCTCACGACCCCTGCGGTAACAGTGGCGAATATATATGTGTTGGGTCCCTAGGTCGACTCAGCCTTAAACAGGTACCTGGTGCAGTGTGTGGGGAGACAAGTCATTCCGGGCGTGGTGCTGGTCACGCCACCCCCTCATTCGCAGTTCCGCCCGTCATAGGTGGGCGAGATGTTAATTACCTCGCCTGGTGTGCAGGAGGTCGTGGGGTTCCATCCCGACCCCGACGCCTGCCGCTGCTGTATATTTGGAGTTTGCGGTGTCTCTCTCGCCGCGGCCGCGTGGATTTTTCTCCGAGTCGTCCGGTTTTTTTTCCTTCTCCCAAATTATTTAAACAACAACAAAAACAACAACAAAAACAACAACAACAAAAACAAAGTTGCGCGTTAACAACACTTGTCCCAACAGCCAGTTGAGCAGACATTGGGGGCTCTTTGTGTGCGTGACGCACATGTGCGTATCTCGAGTCACGAGCACGCGCGAGTGCGCATGAACTCAGCTTCGACGTTCATATCACGATCTGGCGGGGGAGCCTTTGCACGCTGAATATCGGCTTTAGCGTCACACTCCAGCGGAGGCGAATTACTCGGTTCACCGACGATCCTGTGTGTGTGTGTGGGGGGGGGGGGGGGGGGGGCTGGAGGCGACGTTGCTAGTGTTGATCGGGAGATTCAGAAGAGTGCCGTGTGAGCAAAAAACAATCGCTTCTCATGCTCGAACGGTTTTGGGGGTGGCCCACATTTTTTAAAGCAAACAAAAAAAAACCCAAATTGTGACCTTTTGGATGTGCGCATCAACTCGACCCTGTCCGCGTGACACTCTCGCCGTTCCGGGAATTCGGGAATGCTGTGGGCAGCTGCATTTGTCACGATCGATCCGCGAGTCTTCAACGTTGAGGACGCACGCTCCGTACGCGTCGTCCACAGAGCGTCGTCCGGGCGTGGTGCTGGTCACTCCACCCCCCCCTCGTGTGCCGCGCCGGCCTTCATAGGTGCTAGCGAACAGCACTTGCCCCGACAGACTGTTAAGGCTGTACGGGAGGGATCGTTGTCTTTGTTTGAGCGGGCTATGTGTATGCCAGCTGGCTATGTGTATGCACGAGTGGGCTATGCTTGTACTCGCTGGCTATGTATCTGTGTAAGTAAGATCGGGCTACGCATATTCCTTGAGAGATGATCTCAACAATAAGGCAAAGACCCCCCAACCTCACCCCAAACTCCAATCGCCCCCACCCCCCCCCCCCCTCATGCTGCCCCCCTATTGTCTCAGCCTTTATCCTTTCACCCCCCACCAACCCCTCCCCTCTCCCACCGTCCCCCCACTCTCCCACCCACCCTCCCTCCTCCCTCCCTCTTCCCCGAGTCACCCCGTGAGGTATTTAATTCCATTTGCCAAAACCCACACCTCTGCTGTCGGAGCATAAATTTACGCGGACACGCAGAGACACCCCCTGCCATACCTCCCCGCTCCGGTCTCCCTCCTCACCCCCCTCCATCCCTGCCTCCCGGGTGCCCTACGTATAAATCATCGGGCGTTTATGTGCGCGCTCGCTCAGTTATGCGAAAGGGAAATAGCGATTCACACTCACGTGCGCACAACTCACGAGCAGACACACTCACGCACACTCACACTCACGCGCGCACAACTCACGAGCAGACACACGCACGCGCGCACACTCACGCACACTCACTCACACTCACTCACACTCACTCGCGCACACTCACGCACACTCACGCACACTCACACTCACGCGCGCACAACTCACGAGCAGACACACGCACACTCACGCGCGCACACACGCACACTCACGCACACTCACGCGCGCACACTCACGCGCACTCACGCACACTCACACTCACGCACACTCACGCGCGCACACTCACGCACACTCACTCACACTCACGCGCGCACACTCACGCACACTCACGCGCGCACACTCACGCACACTCACGCACACTGACGCGGGCACACTCACACTCACGCACACTCACGCGCGCACACTCACTCGCTCACACTCACGCACACTCACGCGCGCACACTTACGCACACTCACGCACGTGCGCACACTCACGCACACTCACGCGCGCACACTCACACGCACACTCACGCACACTCACGCACACTCACGCGCGCACACTCACGCACACTCACGCACGTGCGCACACTCACGCACACTCACACTCACGCACACTCACACTCACGCACACTCACGCGAGCACACTCACACTCACGCACACTCACTCACACTCATGCACACTCACGCACACTCGCTCACACTCACGCACACTCATGTACACTCACGCGCGCACACTCACGCACACTCACTCACTCACTCACATTCACGCACACTCACGCGCGCTCACTCGCTCACACTCACACAAACTCACACTCACTCACACTCACTCACGCACACTCACACTCACGCACACTCACTCACGCTCACGCACACTCACTCACGCACACTCACTCACGCACACTCACACTCACGCACAATCACTCATACTCTCTCGCTCACACTTACGCACACTCACACTCACTCACACGCACACTCACTCACTCACACTCACTCACTCTCACGCACACTTACGCACACTCACACACTCACGCACACTCACACACTCACGCACACTCACGCACACTCACGCACACTTACGCACACTCACACACTCACGCACACTCACGCACACTCACACACTCACGCACACTCACGCACACTCACGCACACTCACGCACACTCACACACTCACGCACACTCACGCACACTCACACACTCACGCACACTCACACACTCACGCACACTCACGCACACTCACTCACTGACACTCATTCACTCGCTCACACTCGCTCACACTCACACTCGCTCACACTCACACAACAACTCACACGCGAGCTGCGCTACGACCCCGAGTTCGATTCCCGCTCACGGCCAACAGCAGCGACCATTATGCCTGGGACTTCCCTAGGTCGACTCAGCCTCAAATGAGTACCAGGTACGGTGTGTGAACATCGCCACTGGTAAGACAAAGGCGGTCGGGCGTGGAGCTGTCCAACCAGCCGTGCCCGTCTTGGGAGGCGCTCGCTAACAGCACTTTCCCCAACAGTCTGCTGAGGCTGTACGGGGCATCTTTGTCAATTGCCGAGCGAGTCACGAAGCTATGAGACGGTGGGAGTAATTGGAAAACGCGGACCAGAGGTCATCTCTGACGGAAATGGTAGCGGGCTGCTAAGTTTCTGTGCAAGCCGTGGGCTCGTAATCACCAGTGTACGTCGTTTTGTCGCTCGTGTATCCACGCGACATCTTGGGTGCATTCCAGGTGAAAGCATGCACACGTTACAGCCCCCTCCGTCAATCTAACAACAACAGCCGGTGACGTCACCACAAGGCGTGTGCCAGGGTAGGTGCACTTTTAGATCACGTGGTTTGAGTGTGGAAGGCCCCGTGCTGGCAGGAGATCGCGGGACAGATTCAGGTGCCTTGCGTTGACTGACCGAGATGACTGATTCTACCTGTGCCAATTTTTGTATGCGTTTTATCCGCCCCGCGCTTCGCTCGTTGTTGTGAGCGTCGCTCCTCTGCCCAGCGTTGTTGCTGGAGGGAGACTGCCTCCAACTTCCCAGTCGGCTCCTTCACGAGCTTCTTGCACAGAGGCCGATCTTGACACCGCTGGTACCAGTCAACGGCAAGTCCTCTCAGCTCTACATCCTGCTATACCACATCAGCCTCATCTCTTCTCCAGCCCGTGCTTCCACGCCCGGGTTAACCCCCTCTACCCGGCCAAACAGAAGCTGCTTGGGCATGCGGTGACTGGGCATGCGGGCTACATGACCCAGCCAACGCAGCCTTGAACACACACACACGCATATATATGTAGTGAATCATTTCAGATACGCTATTAGGAGGCAACAACATTTATTCTACACTTTACACTACACCGTTACACACGGGGTTAATAGGCCTGTCCCTCACTCTTGTTACCCACGGGACAATAATACACAGATCTCTTTCCTATGCGGGATAACTACAATCTGGTCAGAGCAGCCACGTGCTGTCTGACCCTCGATGTCGAAGATGGAGACGAAGATAGAGACGTAGCACCTCGGTTCTACTTCACCTATAGACAGCCCCGATATGAGATCGGGGCTCCCCTTCTATCCCTCTCGGCGCGAGCTGGCTCCACCCTCGGCCGCACCCCCCTTCTCGAACGTTCCTGAAGGTTCCTGACAACTTCGCACATGCTCCCTGCCCGGCTCCGCCCTTAACCACGCCCCCCTCAGGAACTCTCCAGAAGCTTCTCGGCTACACTACCCGTGTCCCTTCGGTCACCTGTTCCCCTACACCTCACCCCTGCCGATCACGCGCTTCACCTGGAGCCAGGGTGACTAGTCCTCACATCCTCCCTCCGCCAGCAGCCCTCACCACTTTCCCTCGTGACCAATTATGTGGCAATTACTCGCTGTTTCTTTCTGCTAGCACCCGGTACCACGCCCCCAGTGACCCACTGTGGTACTGCACGGTGTGCTAACCTCTGTCCCCATATTTCCTTGTTATACTCCACTCAGAGCTACGTGCCGTAGTGATCCATTTTACATCACTACATCACCCCCCTTATAAAACACAGCCATCCCAGCTGAGCCCTATACCTCACGCAGCGGGACGACCCACCATCAACCAATCAACAATCCCAAGGACAACAACAGCAACAACCGTTAGCCCCCTCGCTAGTCAACCCCAACAACAATAGCAGAACAAGCAACAAAAACAAAGCAAAAAAACATTGTGCGACGCACCGCAATAACCCACTCCCGGACTATGTACAGCACCCAACACCCGCTGGCCTGTCACAGCCCACGAACCCAGGAAGGACCCAGTTCAACCAGTAAACACAGCCCGGCTCATAGCTGTGGCCTCTTGCCAGGCGGTGTTGGAATAAATAAGATGACCGGGGTGATCATTGAAATTTTATAGTTCTGAAACGGGTTCTTGTCACCGGGCCCCCAGGCAGGACACGGGCAGATTTACCAGGGGCCCCCGGGACAGCCTGAAGTTGGCTTAATGGGCGCGACCCCTCCCGGACAGAAGATGGGGGAGGAGGAGACGCGGATGTCGGCCGCTCCTTCCCCCTTGGCTGGCCTTCCGACGGCGTAACGGGTAGCTCTTGGGTGTCAAGTGCAGGATCCCTGTGGGTGGAGGGACAGAAATCCGCTGAGGCACAACCTCAGTGGTCGCACGCCCAGGCTCCTCGGGCACATCAACCACCCGGCCTTGGGGTAGTGGGGATTCAACGTCATGACAAGGCAGAAATACACCTTGTCAAATAAATCAAGCATGAATCCCACTGGAGTCCCGATAACACCAATTCATTTGTCTCTGAAACGTAGCAGGGGCCAAGTGGAGTCCCATCGGAAGAGAGTTAAACTGCAAAAGCCCGTGTGGGGTGCAAAACGCTGTTTTTGGTTTGGAACTTTCATCCAAGGGCAATTGCCAAAATCCCGACAGAAAATCCAAGGTGGAAAAGAATCGCGCACACGACAAGGCATCCAATTAATCATCCATCTGTGGGAGCAGATAGGCATCAGCCACGGAGACCTTGTTCAACTTTCTAAAATCCACACACAATCTCATGCTCCTTTCCTTTTTCTTAACCAGAACGATGGGTGCTCGCGACGGACTGGTGGATGGAGAAATAATGTCGGCGGCCAACATCTCGTCGACCACCTTACGCATATGGTCCTTTTCCTTGGGACTAAATCGAAACTAATTTTGCCAGATGAGAGCAGCATCGCCTGTATCAATATGATGATGCATCAAGGACTTGTGGCCAATATCAAATTTATTCTTGCTTAAGATGTCAGAGAACTCCCGGAGCATTGCTCGCAACTCGCCCCTCTGCTTACTTGTTAAATCCGGGTTTTCCGAGCACAACACGACTTGTCGGTCCCCGTTCCACCGAAACTCCAATGTGAGCGGCCACTTCTCTGGTATTCACACAACACGCGGTCATCGCCAAAACCGTACCCACCTGCACAACCGCGGTGCGCATCCCCATATTCACAACTTGGAGGAAGGGTTCCTGATCCCCTCTCACAATCGTTTGGGCCCCTACCAGCGTGAGACCCATAACAGCCCTGTTCGAGGGGGTCAGGAGGACCCCCCCCCCCCGCAAAAACCTCTTCGTCGAGTTGCTTTCGCAGTCGCAATGGCACGAGCATTTCTGTACCCGGGAGAACTTGAACACTCTCCATCACCAGGTCCTGAACCGTGGCATTCACCATTCACAACCGAGTCGGGGCCGACAAAATAGCCAACCGATGCCCCGATGGCAGGTCAACGCAACTCTGGTCAATTAGTATTTTAAGGGACATTTTCTTTAAAAAATCAGTCCTCAACATACAAGGCACGGCCAGTGACTTTGAAACCAGCACTGGTCCCGTCAACTCAATATCATCAATCCGGACCGTTGCATATATTTGCCTCACAATACCCAAACTCCTGCCATTCACGGTGACACAAAAACTATCAACAGGTCCCAAACAAGCCAACTTCGGTGGCAACTACCTATAAACCAACTCAGAGATCAGGTTGGTGGATGTGCCAGTATCTATCAATACCCAGACTTCTACACCCTGTATCATCCCTAGAACAGCGGACGATCCCGTTGTTGCTGCTGCTACAACCTGATGGGCCAGCGCTGTCCACTGCCCCCGACGCCGCGGCCAACCGGCACCCTCAAAACTCCGCATCTCAATCGCCGGAACATGATTATCCCCAGCAATGTGCGAACCCGGGATGGTCTGCAATGGAGATGCCTGAGGTGACTGTGTAGGCGGGTGTGTGATGTGCCGCGACTCGCCTTAGGGCTTGGAGGAGCAGAGGCCGGCGGGTTAGAGGAAGGGGGAGGTGCGACAAGCTGTCCCGGCTCGGTGTGGCATCCCTTGGAAACGGGGTCAGCCAGGCCACACTTGAAGCAGGTGATGGGCATCTTCCACGGGGAGGAGGCGACCGTACCCGGCTGTCTCTGCTCCTGCCGCCATCCCACGTCGGTCCTTGCCGCTGACTCCCCACCAGCAATGCACAGACTGGAGGGAGCGCCTTCTCCTTCATCTTCTCGACCACTTCCCACGGTGCAGCGCATGCGGCCATCCCAACTCGCCGCCACAAATTACGATGCGCCTGGATGCAGCGCGCTACCCTGATGGACGTCAAGTTTTCATCTTCCGTGGCAGACAAAAAAAAACTCCATGCCAATGCCAACAACCTATCCAATACCAGGGAGCCCAACCCCGCATGGTTCAATTTAGGGTACTCCGCTTGGCCCAGCGACATCAGTGTGCTGCGGAAGGCAAGGGGCATCTCAGCCTCGACCCCGTCTCTGTGTGGCGAACTTCTGTCGCACGTTTGATGGCGGATCAAAAATAGCTGCCATCTGGGTGCATGCCATCGCCAACGTAGTCCTATTTGTCGGGGAAATCGCGCAGAAAGCCACTAAGGCGTCGTCATCCAGGCTCATAGGCAGCGCTTGCAGTGCCTTGGCATCGGTCCAACCCACTAACTCGCTAGGTGTGTTCAGGTGAGTGATTGAGTGTATGTATGCATTGAGTGTGTTTGGGCGAGTAAGTGTGTGTGTGTTAGCTGAGTGTGTTTGGGTGAGTGCGAGTCTGTCTGAGTGTGTGTGTGTGTGTTGGCTAGGTGTATTCAGGTGACCGTGTGTATTTTGGCTGAGTGTGTTAGCATGAGTCTGTGTGTGTATTAGCTGACTTTTGGTGAGTGTGAGTCTGTCTGAGTGCGTCTGTGCGGAGTGGTAGCTTGCACTACGAACCTGAGCAACCTGAGTTGGATTCCTGCTCACGGCCACACAATCACCCTCAGTGGCCACGAACTCCCTCATGAAGGGCAGCCGCTTCCCCAGGGTGGGCACCGTGGAGCAAGAAGATGACTTGCTGTCAAATTTGGCCGGAGCGTTTTCCCGCCCCGCCGACAAAATGGCGGCCGCCCACGCGGGCTGCGGCTCCATCACTTACTGTGCTCGTGAAATGGCGGCAGCAGCGGGGCTGTCTTCACGTCTTTCCTGCCCCGGCGCTTCTTCATCCGGCTCCTCAATTTAAATTTCGGCCATAAGCGCCGCCACGGCAGACAGCAGGTCCGCGAGGCGCGTGCTCCTGATCCGGCGTCTCCATCTCAACGGTCGAAACGTCGAGGTACAGTCTTCTTCACACTGCTCCACAGGGAGCACCTCCTCGGGAGTTGTCTCCGGGCTCCCGGTTCCCGGGGTTGTTTGGGGAATCACCTCCCTGCCATCTTCATCGTCTTGATAACACCACCATGAGTGTCTTCCTCCGTGTTGACATTGACATATTTACTAACTAACTTTCCTGTCTGAGGATTAAAATGTTATCGTTAACACTTCTGACACCAAATTTAGTGAATAATTTCAGAGTCATTATTAGGAGGCAACAAAGTTTATTCTACACTACAGACGACACTGTTACACACAGGGCTAATACGCCTGTCTCTCACTATTGTTACCCATGGGACTGTAATACACCTATCTCTTTCCTGTGCGGGATAACTACCATCGAGTCAGAGCAGCCACGTGCTGTCTGACCCACGATGTCGAAGACGGAAACGACGACGAAGACGTAGCACCTCGGTTCCACTTCACCCACGGACAGCCCCGATACGTGATCGGGGCTCTCCTTTTATCCCTCTCGGTGCGACCTGGCTCCATCCTCGGCCGTGCCCCCCTTCTCGAACGTTCCCGAAGGTTCCCGACAACTTCGCACATGCTCCCTGCCCGGCTCTGCCCTTAACCACGCCCCCCTCAGGAACTCTCCAGAAGCTTCCCGGTTACACTACCCGTGTCCCCTCGGTCACCTGTTCCCCCTACCCCTCACTCCGGCCCATCATGCACTTTACCCGGAGCTGGAGTGACTCGTCCTCACATCCCGCCTCCGGCACAAGCCCTCACCACGTTCCCTCGTGACCAAGTATGCAGAAATTACTCACTGCGCTGGCGGAGTTGCAGCTATTCCCTATTCTGTCGGTCGGGCTCCTTTGCCTCTTTATGCGATTATCCCGTAGCACGCCCCTAGTGACCCACTATGGTACTGCGTGGTGTGAACCTCTGTCCTCATATTTCCTTATTATACTGCACTCAGCGCTATGTGCCGTAGTGATCCATTTTACACCACTACATATATATGAAGACAAAGATCCCCCGCATAGCGCATAGCCTTTAAAGGACTGTTGGGGCCAGTGCTATTCGGGAGCACCTATGAAGGCCGGTACGGCACACGAGGGGGCGGGTAACCCAGCAACCAAGCCCGGCCACCTTTGTCTCCCATGTGCACGCACACTGTGTTGTGTATTTTTTTTTGACAGCGCTAACTTCGCCATGAGGGAGAAGGATTCTGTCAGCGCGTCAGCTCGTTGCCAAAAGAGGTCGGAAAGATTTTAAACGCGCGAAAGAAAACACAACATGCACGATAAAATATCAATAACGACGCCCATCCTTTGTTCAATTTGCATTGACTGCCAAGTAGACAGAGCCGTCCCGATTCGGGGCGACTGCCCCGGGCCCCACGCTTTGGAGGGAGAGGGGGCAGAGGGCGCACCCCCCTAATTATAGATGTGACATCACGATCAGCCAGGTGACGGTGGCCACGCTGCTGCACGTGGCTTGCCTGTAAACCGGCACTGTGGAGGCAGCATCGAGGATTGGCGGATCACCGCATACACCGATGATGTTGCGAAACTCCCTTCGACTACTCGCGGGCGTCGATGAAGTGCTATACACTTGGCTCGCCAGCAGAAGGCTGTACAGCAAAGTGTTGACTAATCGCCATCTATCTCCATCTGTACGGGGATGGAGCCTCGTTGCCGCCAACGCTCGCGCGGCGCGTGGGGTTTTCACCAGGTGCTCCGGTTTCCTCCCCACGTGGCTAACAATGAGACAACTCATCATTTATTGGCTGAAACACATCTCAGAAAATAAAAAATAAACTCAATGCAGCAGCAGCAGAGGGAGGACCCCCTGACCATGAGTCCGGCGATTCACGGCGGCTCTCCTTGATGAAAAAAAAAGATAATAATAGTAATCTAATTCCCAACTTTGCACTCATACTGTCTCAAAAATAATAATTATTTTTAGAAAGAGTCGACCTAGGTGAGTCCCAGGACCGGTTCAAATAATCGTCACTGGTGTTGGCCGTGAGCAGGAATCCAACTCAGTTTGCTCGGGTTCGTAGTGCAAGCTACCACTCCGCACAGACGCACTCAGACAGACTCACACTCACCAAAAGTCAGCTAATACACACACAGACTCATGCTAACACACTCAGCCAAAATACACACGGTCACCTGAACACACCTAGCCAACACACACACACTCAGACAGACTCACACTCACCTAATACACACACACTTACTCACCCAAACACACTCAGCTAACACACTCAATTCATACATACACTCACTCACTCACCTAAACACACCTAGCCAACAAAGACAAACATCCCCCTTACAGCCTTGACAGACTGTTGGGGCAAGTGCTGTTAGCGAGCACCTATGAAGGTAGGCACGGCACACGAGGGGGTAGGTGGCCAGCATCACGCCCGGCCGCATTTGGCTCCCTATGTTTTAACACACCGTACCAGGTACCCGATTGAAGCTGAGTCGACCTACGGGAGGACCAGGACCGGTTCAGATAATCGTCACTGGTGTTGATCGTGAGCGGGAATCGAACTCACTCACCCGAACCCACCTAGCCAACACAAACACACACACACTGACCCACACACCCGCCCACACGCACTCACCCAAGCACGCTCAGCCAAAACATGCACTCGGCCTCCACACAAACACGCACATAAACTCACACATAAACACTCTCACACAAAAGACAAAGATCCCCCGTATAGCTTTCATATGTTTTTTTGGGCGGGGGGGGGGGGCAAGTGCGAGCACATATGAAGGCGGGAGCGGCACACGAGGGGATTAGTGGCCAGTACCACGCCCGGCCGCCTTTGTCTCCCTAGCGGCTCTGTTCTAGTTCAGTTTCAGTTCGTTTTGGTTCGTTTTGCACACCAGACCAGGCACTCATTTGAGTCACCCCAGGTGAGGCACAGGACCGGTTGAGATCATTCTCACGAGTGTTGGTGGAATCGAACTCACCGGGTTCGTAGCGCAGCGCGCTAACCACCGCGCCACCGCTCCCCACAAACTCTCTCTTGCGCACACACACTCGCGCACACATACACCCATCCAACACAACAAGATGCCATGGCGGTGACGTCACCACAGCGCCTGTGCCAGACGAGGTGAACTTTGTGGCCACGTGACGCTTCGAATGCTTTGCTGACAGCAGGTCACGGGATGAACGCAGGTGCCATGGGCTGACTGGCTGAGATCATTGGCAGAACCACCGACCGTGCTTCTCACTGTGCCAACTTGCCGTGTTGCTGTTGAAAATAAACAGTAAACATTATCAACACGACGCTCAGCTCAATCTTAATTTTAGAACTTTCGTGACTGCAGGAATTATTATTTGGTTCTTTCGGTTAAGTCACGTCTCAAGATAAAATAATAAATTACGCTATTATGCTATTATTTAATTTAATTTATTATTTTATCTTTAGACGTGACTTAACCGAAAGACGCTCAGCTCATTGTCACGAGCATTGTATAAGCAGGTGATGTTAACTACCTCGCCTGGTATGCAGGAGACCGTGGGTTACGATCCCGACCCTGACGCCTGCTGCTGTATATTTGGAGTTTGTGTGTCTCTCTCCTCGTCGTCACGTGCATTTTTCTCCGTGTCCTGGGTTAGATTGCGAAAATATAAACGGGTGGTAAATATTCTTTTGTTTTTTCGGTAAAGTCACGTAGTGATTTGTATTTTATGTTTATTTTATTCATTTTTATTTAATTTTTTTACCTACGTGACTTTACCGAAAAAACCCAAGAATATGAATCCTTGCAGTCACGAAAGCTTCAAATCTAGAACGAGTGGTAAAACCCGCTACTACCCGACACAGCCAATTTGTGAGGTTTGTCACTTAAACAAAACGTGAAAATTAGTGACTACTTCAGCACTCCGGTGTGTTGGAGAGTAAACCCCCACAACATTCTGTGACTGTAAGGATTCATACTCTTAGGTTTTTTCGGTAAAGTCACGTAGGTAAAAAATAAAATGAATAATAAATAATATAAATAATAAAAATAGAAATAAAATAATAAATCACGACGTTTCGGAGGCAACACAAGTCTCCGTCATCAGGTGGAACCGTCACAGCTAGATTTACTGTATCAAGTGAGGAAAACATCCAAGAGACAAGCTCTTAAATACAAGTTAAGGGGGAGTTATCTGAATGTGGCAGCCAGGGGATGGAACAATGGGGGGGGGGGCGGGGCTAAATGAGAACAATGGTGCACATCGACTCGGGGTTGTGGCCCGTGTTAGCTGATAATAAACATAAAAGAAAGCAACACTGGTAAACGCTGGGGATGTCAACACTCGGTAAAGTAGAATAGTATCTGTCAAATAAGATGGTACAAATATGTGTAGTTAAATCTTTTTTACATGGTTAATAACATCTATCCAATGATTACTCAGTTTGAGTTTGATATTTCTCTGGCGCTTACAACCAGCTTCATCGCGGTGGTAGTGGGTTGACGACCAACTAAAACTATATTATTATGACGAGAGAGCTGGAGAGGATATGCATAACTGTGAGTATGTCGCTGAGAAGATCCAGAACTTCGTTTCCAGGAGCGGCAGATCAAGGCAGCTTCCATGCCAGCCTTACTTATGCAACCGATGGAAATACATCGCCGCTTGACTGATTCTAAACTAAACTAATACTATGTAAACTGTTTTTTTTATTTTAACAGGTAAGGCCCACCGAGATACATAGCTATTTTTTCAGAAGCGACCTCGACCAAAATGATAGCTCAACGAAGTGGCTTATCATCTTGTGGACATTTATAGCAGCGAGACACTGTCAACGGATGTTATTTCTATAACGTGGTGGGCAAAACCGTAGGACCCATAGAAAATTCTACAAGACCACGGAGAGAAAGAGAGGGAGAGACATGCAGACTCTAAATATACAGTAGGCACTGACAAATATTCCTCGTATAGCTCTTCACAGACTGTCGGAGCAAGTGCTGTTAGCCGGGCACCTATAAAGGCTGGAACGGCACACGATGGGGTGGGTGGCCAACACCGCGCCATACAAATTTGAGGCTGAGTAGACCTATGTGAAGCCCAGAACCGGTTCACATACCGCTGCAGACACACACGCACACACAACCACGAACCAACCCACACATCGCCACACACAGACACGCGTACTTACACCCGCCCCGCGGCGCACGCTAACCCACGCACGCATTCGCGCGCGTGTAATCCTCTGCTTTTTCAGCTTAAATGTCCCGCATCAAACCCTCCACAAATCTTTAGCGCTGGGAAATCCACCGGGGCGCGCAGCGAGGGGGGCCAGGGGTCGGGACGGGACCTGCACATCAACCCCCGCAGACGAACTCCAGTTTTTAGCGGCTTCAGTTTCCTGCCGCATCCCAAGAGCGCACGTTGCACGCACGCACACGCGCACAGGCAACCGAGACAAAGATCCCCCGGGTAGCCTTTTGGGGCAAGTGCCGTTTGGCGAGCAGCACCTATGAAGGGCGGCACGGCATTGCGAGGGGGGCCTTGGGAGGTCAACACTACGCCCGGACGTCTTTGTCTTCCCAGCGCTGATGTTTTAGACATCACAGCAGGTAGTCATTTGAGGATGAGTCTGCCTAAGAGGAGGGGGTCCCAGGACCAGTTCATCCCAAGAGCGCACGTTACACGCACGCACACGCGCACAGGCAACCGAGACAAAGATCCCCCGTGTAGCCTTTTGGGGCAAGTGCCGTTTGGCGAGCAGCACCTATGAAGGGCGGCACGGCATTGCGAGGGGGGCCTTGGGAGGTCAACACTACGCCCGGACGCCTTTGTCTTCCCAGCGCTGATGCTTAAGACATCCCAGCAGGTCGTCATTTGAGGATGAGTCTACCTAAGAGGAGGGGGTCCCAGGACCAGTTCAAACATTCGCCACTTCGCCGTGGCTGGGAATTGAACTCAGCTGGCCCGGGTTTTTTTTCCGACTTTCGTAACGCATTGCGAAAAAATACACTGATCCACGCCGGTGGTTTCTAACTCGGTTGGGGTGGAAAGATAAAGGCGACCGGGCACCATACCGGCCACGCGAAACAAACCGTCTAACAATTGCAATTATTTTCCAGGTAAAGCCCACTGAGCTCCTTTACAGCGGTGACCTGGCCAGGCGTCACGATAGCTGATCTTCGAGGTGGCTGACATCGGCATCGCACGTGGGGAATCCATAGTAGCGGCCAAATAATCTTAAGCGCTTGTTGTTTGTCAAGGTCGAGGAGGAGGGGTGGGGCGCAACGTTGGAGAAAGATCCACGCGACCACCACGTGGAGAGAGAGAGGGAGGGAGATCACGCGGAGCTCCAAATATACAACAGCAAACATCCATCACCAGGGCTCGGGATCGAACTCACGTTCCTCCGCGCGCGGGAGGATAACGTCTCCTCGCCATCGTGATGTATGATTTATCAGCACCCTGATAAAATCGTACGGATTCCGTGGGGCCGGTTGGTAATTATGTCCGCGGCGTGGCTGTACGTGTTGTTGTTGTTATGACCAGCTTTTGTGCCGACGTTAAATTGGTTTCGCTTTCACTTTCATTCAGCGTAACAATTCCGAGACCACATTTTTTCCATGTTTTGTTTTTTTAAAACCCAGAACTGAAATAGCCGAGGTGAACAACAACGGGGCGTTTGGCATCATCGGGCATGGGTAGTGCTGGTGGTGGTGAAACAGTCGAGGGAAGGAATTTAATTGACACAAAGGGGGCACCCCCCCCCCAATATAGAAACCTCAGGCCCCCCTTTAAAGCTTAATCGGGTCCTGACTATCTCTTGCTGTGGTGTATGTGTCCAGCTACGTTAATCACCACTACCGGATGGCTCGTAGCCCGAGTTGAGCTTCCGAGATTTGACGAAATCGATTGATTTGGTCATAGGCCCACGTGGAGGCTGGAGGAGGGGGGCAGCACCACGCCCGGCCGCCTTTGTCTCCCCAGTGGCGATGTTTAACACACCGCACCAGGTAATCAATTGAGGCCGACTCGACCCAGAGGAGGCTCAGGACCGCGTCAGATAATAATGATCGTCCGTGGTGTCGACCGCGAGCGGGAATCGAACCCGGGTGGCCGTGTTCGTAGCGCAAGCGCCACCACTCGATCTCACCCACACACGCGCACGTCCACACGCACGTACAAAGACAAAGATCCCCCGTATAGCCTTAACATAATTTTGGGACAAGTGCTGTTAGCGAGCACCTATGAAGGCCGGAACGGCACGCGAGGGGGTGGGTGGCCAGCACCACGCCCGGCCGCCTTTGTCTCCCCAGAGTCGATGTTTTTTTTTAACACACCGCACCAGCTACTCATTTGAGGTTGACTTGACCTAAGGGAGGCCCAGGACCGGTTTAGACAATCGTCACCGGTGCTAGCCGTGAGCGGGAATCGAACTCGGCTCGCCAGATTCGTAGGACAGCGTGCGAACCGCTACACTATGCGCGCGTACACACACACACACGCGCGTACACACACACACACGCGCGTACACACACACGCGCGTACACGCGTACACAAGCGTACACACACACGCGTACACACACACACACGCGTACACACACACACACGCGTACACACACGCACGCGCGCACGTAAATATATGAAATCCGGAGGACTGCCCCGGCCTGATGAACGGTTGACAAGTCTGGCTTCGATGCCCCCTTTCGTCCTCCCACGGCCCACAGCTAACCCACGGCCCCGCTCACGTCTACATCTGGAACTAATAGGAGTCGAGGAGGAAAAACACAATTTATTAGTGCCCAGTGAGAGATTTATTGGCTCTGCGGAGCGGGGAGGAGAGATACAGACAAGATGTTGTTTTGTTTTGAATCAAGTGATGTCATTTCCCCCCCCCCCACTGTCAGGACGCAGCGACGTGTTTATCCGTAATTAGGGCCCCCTTATTTATTTGTTTTCGCACGCGGTAAAAGTGGGGGGGGGGGGGGGGGCTGACGGACAGAGACGGAGAGGGAACCACGGACAGACAGATACACACGGACGGACAGACGGGACTGACTGACTGAGTGTGAGAGAGAGTCGTGCGAGATGCGAGAGAGGAGGAAGCGTGGAGTGTGTAGAGATGCGCGCGTGTGTGTGTGTGTGTGTGCAGTTCGTTATAGCGTGCTACTGCTATACCGAAGGTTATAGGTATGTAGGTACATGCGTGTGTGTGTGCTGTCAAACATAACTTTGCCCAACAGTCTGTTAAGGCTATACGGGGGATCTTTGTCTTTGCGTGTACGTGAGTGTGTTGGGGAAGCGGTAGTGTAGCGCTGCGCTACGAACCTGGCGATCGGAGTTCGATTCCCGCTCACGGCCAACACCAGTGATGATGATCTGAACCGGTCCTGGGCTTCCCCTAGGTCGACGCAGCCTCAAATGAGTACCTGGTGCGGTGTGTAAACATCGCCACCGGGGAGACAAAGGCGGTCGGCCGTGGTGTTGGCCACCCACCCCCTCGTGTGTCGTGGCGGCCTTCAGCAAACAGGACTTGCCCCAACAGTCTGTTCAGTGTAGTGGTCAGCGTGCTGCGCTGCAAACCCGGCAAACCCCGGGTTCGATTCCCGCTCATGCCCAATAACAGTGGCTGAATATTTGAACTGGTCCTGCGCCTCCCCTAGGTCCACATACCAACACACGCACTCACCCGCACACACGGACACACTCACGCACATACCTATTAACACACACGCGTGCATCACGCAGAAGTGCATCGTGCGCGCGTGTACATCTCATGGAAAAATCCGTGAAATGCGGCTGTGTAAGTGGCTAATGTACTGGCAATAACCAATCACTGTTGCTAATAAGTCCAACTAGTTTGAGGGGTATGTTGGAACGCGTAACAGTCCCCCCTCTGTGAGTCCACTGCCGAGTGAAGACCTCCCCGTGCCGTGTCGGCCACGGGGGGTTTGTTTGACCATACTTCACCACGCTGGTTAGTGCGGGTTGGCGAATGCGCTCGTACAGACTCAGTGTGGGTCGCTTTCGTTAGTCGTGACCCGGAATCAATCTCAGGGCTGCCTCGTTCCTACTGGCGTGCGCTAACCACTGCGCCACCGCTCCGCGCTTCTCAAGCCAACGTCGGCGTAAGAGATATGGGATGTCTCCCACGCCTCTCGGCTCGCATCGTCGCCGAGGAGATCGTTCCTGGACATCCACAGCTCATCGGATTTCTCCAGGATAGATGAAGATTCTGATTTCTGAGTGTGATATTTCTCGCCGAGCGATTGAAGCGAGCCCACCAGGGTCGCCCAGAGTCAGGGTTTTCAACGTTTCGGATCTCGGAATCGGAAGCATTCTCATCGGCTGGAGGAGGAGAGAATCCGATGAGCCATGAAGCTCTTTTTGACAGATGTCCAGTTGAGGAGGAGCGGGTCAGCAAGTTACAACGACAAACGATACAACAACAACCACACAAATACACTCTAGCAGTGCTAAGTAGAGAAAAGGTAAGCAAGTCACTAAAAATTAAGTGGATTAATAATACATACACAAATAAGTGCTAATTGCATAAGTGCATCAACTCCTGCCGATTTCTCAACAGGAAATGCAAGCGTGGAGGCAAGGCAACGAAACAACAACAACAGTCCCAGACCACAGCAAGACAACAACAACAACAGTCCCAGACCACACCAAGACAACAACAACAGTCCCGGACCACACAAAGACAACAACAACAGTCCCGGACCACACCAAGACAACAACACCAACAGTCCAGGACCACATCAAGATAACAACAACAACACTCCCGGACCACGGCTAGACAACACAGAGTCTGGAAGACGTTGCTGTTTTTTTCCTGGATTTTTCTGTTGCGTGTAGTCACTTGAATATGTTTCTTGTTCATGTTTTTGTTTTGTTGCGGTTGCACCCGAGTCAAGAGCCACATGGCTCACAGGGTTATACCTAATACATGAAACTGAAAAACTCAACAAAATGGCACATTCACATTGAACTTTCGGTGCTACGCGACTGGATAAGTATGAAAGGTACGAATCGCATTTTCAAATGTGCTTGTATCGAGCACCAGAATCTGAAACTTCATGTAAACTGCAGGAGGAATCCGATGAGCTATGAAGCTCTTTATCACAGATGTCCAGTAGGGGTGGGTCAGAAAGTTACAACAACAAAAAGATCAAGTCAAAGATACCCCGTGTAGCCTTAACAGAATATTGGGGCAAGTGCTGTTAGCGAGCACCTATGAAGGCCGGAACGGCACGCGAGGCGGTGTGTGGCCAGAACCACGCCCGACCGCCTTTGTCTCCCCAGTGCCGCACCAGATACTCATTTGAGGCTGAGTCGACCTAGGGGAGGTCCAGTACCGGTTCAGATAATTGTCACCGGTGTTGGCCGTGAGCGGCGAATCGAACTCGGGTCGCCGGGTTCGTAGCGCAGCGTAGCGCTAACCGCTAACACCACCGCTCCCCGCTCAATAAAAAACAATTAACAAACAACACACTATAGGAGCGTAAAGCACAGCAAAGGCGAAGCAACACACTAAAAAACATTTAATAAAAACTAAACTCGTCTCTATTTACCACTTCTCTGCTAACCACGGCAACAGCAGCAGCAGCAGCTGGAGGCCGGGAAGGATGAGGAAGAAGGTTCAACTCAGCTCGGTTCGTTTAACCCCTCACCGAAAGAACGCGACAATCATCGCGATCACGAAGCGAGTTGCGTTTCAACGCCACGGGCTCCTGACGTGCGCTGCTGTTGTTTGCGTGCCTGTTGCCAGCGCAGATACATTTACAATGTAGGCACCATTGTTACTATTCATATTTTAGAATTGTTATTTCGTTGGGGGGGGGGGGGGGGGGGGGTGAGAGGTTTTGGGGGGGGGGGGTCAGATCACGACGTTGAAGTAAACTGTGTGTCGTAAGCACCCTCCTCCACCATGCTCATTCTTAACGTGGAGGGGAAAAACCGGTGGACCCCGAAAAAAATTCAGGGGGAGAGAGACACCGCAAACTCCAAATATTACAGGCGTTACGGGGGTCGGGATCCCAACCCAGGATCTCCTGTATGCCGGGCGAGGGAGTTAACATCTCGCCACGTAATAAAGTTGCCACGTGATGAACACACGTGCCAAATCCGTGACCGCTTCAGCAGTTACCGCCGGTCTTCTTGCTGGAGAGCGATCCACGCGCGTTTAGCAATCGGGGCACGGCGGTGATGAAGTAATAGAATATATATAGAGAGAAGTAAATGGAACCATATTGCGGTGTTGTACTTGCGGGAGGAGGATGAATCGCAGACGAGGGGCGGCAAGGCGGCAGCAGGAGCCGGCGCTAACGATAATTGCCCAAGCTCTGCTGTCCCCTCTCTATCCATCTCTCTCTCTCGAGATATATCAACTTGCTATCGGCCAATGTGGGAGGAAACCGGAGCACCCGGAATAAATAAATAAAATCCCACGCGCGCGAGAGGGCCCAACGCGCTACGCCGTACAGACGGAACCGATGGAACTTTTCCGAATTTCCTCCGCAGTTTCTTACCCCGACAGCCGGCATGGCGTGCAGCTCAGGTAGCCGTCTTCCCTGTGAACCTGTACCCGCACCGCCACGAGTTTTTCTCGTCCATTCGTTGGCGAAGGTCCGGCTCTCTTGCCCCATTCATGAACGCTGACAATCACTCTTTGTCTCAGGCACACACTCGTGCGCACGGCTCGTCGTTTGACCCTAAGCTTGACCTTTGTGATCTTCCAAAGTGCGTGTGTTTTTCTTGTGCGTGCGTGCGTGCGTGTAGTCCGCTCCAATAACACCGTCGAAAAATGTATGATGTATATACGCTATAGAGTATTTTGGCTGCTGTACATTTCCACTTCGTTGAGCTATCGTGTTGTTGTGGCCAGGTCGCTTCTGCAAAAAAAAACATCTACATAGCTCAGTGCGGGGGGGGCCTAACCTGGTAAAATAAAAACAGGAAAATAAAAACGTGTTCATAGAACCACACAATAGTGACGTGACTGGTGCACCGTGTAACGCTCTGCGTGTTCATTGATTCACAGGAGTTCTGTAAGAGCGTTAGTTCAGAACAGTCAGTTCTCACGGGAACAGTTTCGGTCGGAGCGATTTGTCCTCATACTGTTATCCAGTTGTATTTATATATGTCCATGACACGTAGTAGTCAATTGTATTATAATATTCATATTGTTTTGGTTTGAGTTGGTCTTTGACCTGTAAGCCTTGATATTTCCGCGATCTCTATATTATTCGCATACGTATCCGTCACACACAGAGCTAACAGCCACCATCATCACCATCTTCACAGACAAAGATCCCTCGTATAGCCTGAACACACTTTTTGGGTCAAGTGCTGTTTGCAAGCACTTATGAAGGTCGCACGGCACACGAGCGGGTTGGTGGCTACAACCACACCCGACCGCCTTTGTCTCTTTAATGGCGATGTTTACACCCCACGGCAGGTGATAAATTCAGGCCGAGTCTACCTAGTGGAGGCCCGATTCCGGTTTAAATAATCGTGCGCGAGAATCGAACTCGGGTCGCCGGGTTCATGGCACAGTGGGCTAATCTACTACACTACCCCTCCCCACACAACATATTAAAACTACCACCACCACCACCATCATAGCGCACATTGTGGTGGGCAGTAGAGCACGGAATAATGTGACTTTGAAAACCCCCCGCCCACCTCCCACGCATTTCACAATTAGCACTATTCGCATTCCTGCATTTCCCATAAATATGCTAAATTCCTCTTCAAATGCAAATTCTTTTGTCAAGGCTCTCTTCCTCCTCCCTCACAGCTTAAATAGACACTCCAAGCCTAAGACGTGTCATTTAGACTCTGTCTTATCGACAGACATGTTCTTCACCTGAGGACGGCTGCTTGCGTTGTGGCCGAAACGTCGTGAAAATAATTTTATTATGTTTTATTTTTATTATTTTATTATTTCCCTTCTATGTGACTTTACCGAAAGAACCAAGAAGATGAATCCCTGCAGTCACGAAAGCTTTAAATCGAAATTTAACGGAATAATGTGTTGATTTTTTCTTCTACGTTTCCGAGTCTATGTCCACGCCTTCACCAACCCGCTCTGACCAGCGTGGTGAAGTATGGTCAAACATCCCCTAGGAGCCGCACGGCGCGAGGAGCTTCTCATTCAGCAGTGGGTTACATCAAGGGCTGTACGCATCGAGGCTGGGAGGGTGTCAGCCAACAGTACCCCACGAACCCTCACCCTTACCACCCCCCCACCGCCCCCATATCTGCCACCTCCCAGACACTCAAACCATCACTCCTCTCTCCCTCCTTTCCTCTCCTCCTCCTCATCCTCCTCAACTCCCCAGCCTCCCCTCTTCTCCCCAGAGAACCCCACACCTGCGAAGTTAAAGGTCGGAGTCCGTGTGATGCGTTGATCTTGCATGTGGTCATTCACGACCCCTTGGGCGCTGCAAACGTCCTGGGGGAACACTGGGCTGCGAGCGGGAACCGACCGGCTGTTGCCCGATGCGTGCAGCACGCTGCAAAGTGCAGCAGTCAAAACACGTTGTGCCTCTTCTGCGCTCATCTTCCATTGACGGGCACGGCGTAGCTGTGGAGTGTGCAGGCGGTACAACTGCAACTGGTATCACGAGCCGGTGTGGGTAGGGGGTGGGGGAGGAATCCCACATTCGTATACCGTTTGGTTAAACTATCCATGAAATCCCTAAATTATTTAATCCACGTATTCTCCATTCTGTCTATACTATTAACTCTCGTTTTTATGTTACCAGGTAAAGCCCACTGAACTATACACCTCTTTTTTCAGAAGCGACCTTGTCACAAATGATAGCTAAACGAATTGGCTTACCGTGTGGAAATGTACAGCAGTAAAAACATACTCTAAACACACGTTGATTCTAAATGTGGAGGGGGAAAACCGCATGACCCCGAGAGAGAGAGAGAGAGAGATGTTTTGTGACTTTTAAACAACTTTTATTGCCGCCAGCAGCAACAGCACTGGAGGCGATTCCGATACGAAATACAAAGTCACCATCAAACAAATAAACAAACGCTATAAATCCACGCGCCGTGGCGCTAAATGCACCGTGCACAACACGAAAGAAAAGTCACAGAGAGAGACACGCAAACTCCAAATGTACAGCCGGCTTCAGGGTTGGGATCCGAACCCAAGGACCTCCTGTATGACCAGGCGAGGCAGTTGACGTCTCGTCCGTGTCACTCGGAGCATGCATCTCCTGCTTGCTTCTTCGCGCACTCTTCATCTCGACACAATCTCACCCACACGCCGCTAACTAAAATGGAAGGACCGAAACCACTCCCCTCCTCCCCCACAATTGCTTCGCTGGGCCAAGCCAATTATTTACAGACAGCCAGGACGTAATGGGACAATATCCAAAGCAGCCTAAACAAAACTTATCCAATTACCGCTGCCGAGTTTGTGCGCGCGCGCCAAATTGACCACGAACTAATTTTAGAAACGAGATTAACGACAGAGCGATTTGTTGGGACGAGTGCTGTGAGCGAGCACATATTAAGGTCTATTAAGGCACCGCGTGAAGGGGCGGCGAGGAGGAGGAGGAGGGAGTGGGCAGGAGTCGGGTCGTGATCAGAGAGCGCAGCGCGCCCGGCCGCCTTTGTCTCACTCCTCGCGATGCGCGCGTTTTGAGGCTGAGTTAACCTAGAAGAGAGCAATCGCCAGTCCTGTCGTGCGTCATAGCTTGAAGCGCACGCACATACATTGCGCGTACATACGCATCAAACGGTACACACGTGTGTCTGTACAGTACATAGATATAAAACCCCACAGTTGGACTGCACTGCTACGCTCCCGTGTCTCCGCGTCACGCCTTCACCAAGCCGCACTGGCCACCAGCAAGGCCTTCGCCCAGCAGTGGATCGACTCGAGGATTGTACAGCCCTGTCGACTAACAGCGCTTGCCGTGCGTTCATGTAGCCGGTGGCAAGTGGGTCATCACTTTCGAGGGTTGCCCGCGTCAACACGTGGCCACGAGCGGATAGAAGGCGCCGAGTTAACCGAGCAAGCGCACGGAGAGGACAGGGAAGGGCAGATCCCACACACCCCGCCCCCCTTGTAGGTTTCTCTATCTTTCTGTGTCGGTATATAGCACATGCGGTTGGCAACCAAAAACGAACAAGAAGAGGCATTTACTTCTTATTCGGTACAACAACAACAGCAACAAACAAAGAAACAAAAACCCCCTCGCCATTCATATTCCCAGAGTCGCACAAACAAACGCACTGTGGTGGTGAGACGGCGGTGGCCCCTTTAATAAATCGCTCTCGCGGAGCAGTCCCTTCAAGAGGAGCACTCGGCTCCTGTTTCACAGGTTTTCCGACCCCTGGAGTGATGGAAGGTGCCCAACAGACACGGTGACGATGACACGCCAACGAGCGAATCGATCTCCGTTCATGAAAGAGTCCATGGACACGCGGAGAACGTGGCCTCTAGGCTACCTCTTCTCTACCGCCCGTGCGCTTCCACCCCTGTGTCTATGTATGTGTGTTGAACTTCCTTCGCACCGTACGTAGCCAACCGTGTTAATCGGAGGTGCGGGTGGAAGGACACGCGAAAAAAGCGGCTCTAAAGAAATGCCTTTTCAATATGTATCCTCCCCTCGCCCCTCCACTCATTCCCGTCCCTCCCCTAAGCCTTCCGTGATCCCTAAGTACCCCTCGAGAGCGGTCACTCAATCCCCAACACCTTTAACGCCCCCTGCAATCGAAATCGTTCTATTCTGTGACCGTGTTTTAAACGATGCCGAGCGCGTTGAGTGAAGGGGCTTTACGTAAATATAACATCAGATGAGATCACATTCAGAGGTACCAAGTGTCGAAGTGATTCACGGCTCACATAAACATCGATGCTGTGCTCATCTCCTGTCTGCGGTCTCAGCCCGTGATGGAGATTCCACATTCCTATGACGAGGGGTGGGTAAATCCACAGGGCAGCGGCTGTTGACTTCCAACCGAAGTGGCACTCGTTTTATCTACCCCATAGGGATGATGGGCTCTGAGTCAGCCCCTCCGACCTGGATTCGAACTCGCAACATTGTGATTGCGAGTGGCTCACTCGATCGCTGAGCCATCTGGCCAGGATACTGGGAAACGTTCGTGATTGTTGTTGTGGCAATTCACAACGTAGGTCGATCACAGAACCTCGATTTACGAGACTGAACGTGTCGCCTCATCCACAGCGAGTGCGTTTAACTACCCCACTGCATGTGACAACAACTCACTCACTCACCCACTCATTCACTAACCCACTCACTCACTCACCCACTCACGCATCCACTTGCTCACCCACTCTCTCACCACACTGCAGGTGACAACAACTCACTCACACACTCACTCATTCACTAACCCACTCACTCACTCACCCACTCACGCATCCACTTGCTCACCAACTCACTCACCACACTGCAAGTTACAATAACTCACTCACCCACTCATTCACCCACCCACTCACTCACCCACTCACACATCCACTCACCATACTGCAGGTCCAATAACACACTCACTCACCCACTCACCCAACCACTCACCACACTGCAGCTCACAATAACACACTCACTCACTTACTCACCCACTCACCCATCCACTCACTCACTTACTCACCCACTCACCCAACCACTCACCACACTGCAGCTCATAATAACACACTCACTCACTTACTCACCCACTCACCCATCCACTCACTCACCTACTCACCCACTCACCCAACCACTTACTCACTCACCCACTCACCACACCGCAGTTCAAAACAACACACACACTCACCCACTCGTTCGTGCACTCACCCACCCACCCACTCACCACACTGCGGTGACGTCAACACGGCGCTTGTGCCAGACTATGTGCACTTTAAGGCCACCCGAAGGAACGTTTCGGGGTAATAGTCCTTCTTCAGAGCTAAGGGAGAGAGATAGAGACAGGAGGACATGTTTGTACGTTGTATTTCTGGCTGCACGCACGCGCGTTTACCACGATCAGCTGATTCATAAACCACGCGGGCATTTAAACATCCGAGCCATAGAGCACACACACGCAAACGCACACACGCTGCGAGCACGAATTGCGATAAATAACCGTAACACGCCGACTTATCTCTCATCTCAAATCGCTGTCCCGCAATCAGGCGTCTAAAACGACGCTCAAGTTGGCAAATCTCTCCACGCGCGTCCTTTGCGACGTCTGCGCCGTTTCGACGATGCTTAAAAATGCGCGTTTTCGTATCGATTGGTTTGTATCTGACAGCCCCCGTTGTTAATCCACTGCTGGATGAAAACCCTCGCACCCTGCCGCCCCCCCGCCCCCATCACCTCGCCGCGTCAGCCACGCAGGAGGCTGTTGAACGACACTGCACAGCCTCGCATTGACCGGCGTGGTGAAGTATGGCCAAACGAACCACACGACCGAGACGTTGCTTGACAATGGGGACGTGCATTATAATGATGACTAAAGCAATAATGCGCCAGTGTGTGCGTCTGTGTGTATCGTGGGGAGCGGTGGTGCAGCGGTCAGGGCGGCTAAAAACTATTGACGATTATTTGAACCGGTCCTGGGCCTCCCCCTAGGTCGATTCAGCCTCAAATGAGTGTACCTGGTGCGGTGTGTAAAGGTCGCCACTGGGGAGACAAATGCACCTCTGAAGGCCACCGGCACTTGCCACAAAAGTCTGCCAGGGCTACACTGGGGATCTTTGTGTGCGGTATTGTGTGGGGAGCGGTCGTGTAGCGGTTAGCGCGTTTCGCTACGAACCCGGCCCATGGAGATCAATTCTCGCTCACGGCCAAAGCACCGGTGATGGACGATTACCAAAACCAGCAGTGGGCGCCTCCCCTAGGTCGCCTCGGCCTCAAATGAGTACCTGGTAGCCGTGTGGGTGTGTGGGTACAGAATCGCCTCTAGGGCGTGGTGTTGGCCACCCAAACCCGCTCGTGTTCGTCCGCAGGCCATCGCAGTTGCAGCTCGCGAACACAGCACTTGCTCCATCACTTGCTTCATCACTTGCTCCATCAGTTCGTCCAAGGCAATACGGGTGATCTTTGTCTTTGTGTGTATGTGTGTGTTGGCGGGGGGGGGCACCCACACACACGTGTGTGTGTGTGTGTGCGCGTGCCTGCGTGTGCAATGTTTGCACAGATGTGCCGCGCGGGGGGGAAACATCCCCGTCCCTTCTATCATTCGGCGAGGGGGAAGAGAGTTGTGACCCCTGTGTGGACTCGAGTGATGGGAGGAGGAGGAGGAGGGGAGGCAGGCAGGGAGCGAGCAGGCAGGGAGGCAGGCAGGGAGCGAGACGACGAGAGAGCGGTGGAAGGCGGTGAAGCAGAAGAGGAGGGAACAAAAAAGGCTGCGCGGCGTTACTCGCTGAGCACGATGATGATGATGATGGTGGTGGTGGGAGGATGGAGGAGGATTGAGGGTGGAGGGCCGTGGGGTCCAGCGGGGGGTTGTGTTGGTTAAGGGGTGTGGGGGTCAGCCTCAGCTCGGGCGAGGGTATAATGTGGCTTTGCCGGTATAGGCGCGCACACACACACACTGGAAACATTTGACAGAGACCACACACGTTTTATAATGCGGTCAGTCCTGCAGCGAAACGTCACCCCTTCCCTCTCTCCTCTCTCTCTCACTCCCCTCTCCGCTCTTTCCTGCCCTCCACCCACCCACCCAGCCACCCACCGCCACCGCTCCCCATTCACCCCCCCCACGCTCCACTAGCCGCTACTCCGTCCATCCCTGGCCCCGCGTCTCGTTCCTCAAAGCCCGTCCCTCCTCCCCCCACGAACCCACACCTCCCTCCTCCCCTCCCCGCCAGAACAACTACCACCACTTATACCCCACACGCACTCAGCCCGTTCTTTACTCGACACCACAACAGGATCGCCACCACCGATGCACCCGGCCACTCATCCACCCTTTAAGCTACACCACCACCACCACTGCTATCACCAATCTATGCGGTACCTCCACAACCTTTAACCCCACCACCACCAGCATCACCAATCCACCCATACACCATTCAAACCCACCACCACCAGCATCACCAATCCACCTATACACCATTCAAACCCACCACCACCAGCATCACCAATCCACCCACACACCATTCAAATCCACCACCACCAATCTATGCGGTACTTCCACGACCTTCAAATCCCATCACCGGTGATCACCACCACCACCAAACCACCCACCCTTCAACCTCACCACCATCACCACCACCACTACCTAACCACCCATCTACTCACCATTCAACCCTACCACCACCATCACTAACAGCAAACCACCCATCCACTCACCCACCCACCCTTCCACCCCACCCCACCACCACTTATACGCCACACACGCTCAAACCGTTTTCCCCACTACTCCCAACGAGACCACCAATCTACCCCGACACAACGCCCGCAAAATCCACCCTCCCACTCGCCCTACCCTTCAACCACCACCACCAGCACCACCACCAACCTCTCCAGCCCCCCCCACCCACCCACCGCTCCGCTCTCCAAGCTAAAGCTCACCAGCACACAGCTGTGGACGCGTTGTAAAAATCACTTGTCGCTCCGTGAAAATCGTTCGAACCGTGTCTAACGCCCAGTACAAACACGTGCTTCGCGCATTAGAATCGCCGCGCTACAAATGGTCAAAGCAGACGACCGCCCTCTTCTCCGTAATGCGAAAAGCGGCTGCCTAACGAGACGCGAACATCATCGAGGATGGGGGGGGGGGGCGTTGTACGCGTGTCTTGTAGCTTGTTCCCTGTAGGCCCCGATATGATTCCCCGCCGCCAAAAATCCCAGCCTCCACCCCGCTCCCCGCCCGTCATAGGATTGTGGAATTTCCAACTCGAGTAACGAGCCTCGCTGCTCGATCGACAACGGGGTAAATTACTAATACACTTTTTTTTTTACTATCAACTATTTTTTGTTTTATTTTACCAGGTAAGGCCCGCTGAACTACGTAGCGCTTTCGTCAGAAGCCACCTGGCCACAAATGATAGCCCAACGAAGTGGCTTATCGCGTGGAAATGTACAGCAGCCGAATACTCTAAACGCGTGATGTTCATTTTAAATGTGCAGGGGGGGGGGGAAACCGAAAGACCCGGAGAAAAATCCACGCGACCACGGGAAGAGAGAGAGAGAGACACGCAAACTCAGGGTCGAGATTGGACTCCTAAACCTCTTGTATGCCGGGCAAGGTAGTTAACATCCCCTAGCCACCGCGACACATTGACGCAACCGTCAGTCGGTTTATTTTTGTTGCAATAATCGCGAGTCTTAATTTATCTATTTATTCATCGTGATCTAAAATCACATTCCGCATTGCAAATGGAACGCGCCCGAGAGGACGGCGTGGTTCTAGGAGACGGAGCGAAACAATGAGGTCTCGGGAAGCCAACCAGCCGCTGGGTGGATTGCTGCGCGGGGCAGGAGCATGGCTGATGATGCATTTCTTAAAGGTTTAAAACAACAATAAAACAACAACAAATATCTCATCTTAGGTAGAATCGTCACCGCGATCGCACGTCTGTTACAAAGAGCTTCACAGCTCTTCGGATTCCTCCAGTCTAAATGAAGACTCTGCTCCTGATCGTGAATTGTTATCGAGAGACAACGTCAATGCACAATTCATAAAGAATGTGGTCACGTGGTAGGCAGCAGAGAGGACGACAGGAATAATCTCGCTGTTGCACTGCACTTCTATGCGCCAGGTCTATGCTCGCCTCTCCATCCAATTACCCACATCGACCAGCGTGGTGAAGTATGGCTAACAAACTAATCCAGCAGTGGATTGACAAAACGGGCTGTGTAGGACGTCCGTATGTACAAATGCAGTGCATACAAACCTTCGTTTGTACGCTTCGGGGAGTGGTGGCGCAGTGGTTAGCGCAACGCGTTTACAAGCCCGGCCACCCGAGTTCGATTCCCGCTCGCAATACCAGTGGCGAGTATCTGAACCGTTCCTGGAACTCCCCTAGATCGACTCAGCCTCAATCGAGTACCCGGTGCGGTGTGTAAACATCGCCGCTGGGGGAGACAAAGACGGAGAGACGTGGTTTGTGGTGGCCATCCACCCCCTTGCGTGCCGTACCGGCTGCTCACAGGTGCCGCTAACATCACGTGCCCCTAAGCAGGCGCTGGGCATCCCCTGGTTCGACTCAGCCTCAAATGTCTACCTGGCACGGTGTGTGTAAACAGCAGCACTGGGAAGACAAAGGCGGTCGAGCGCGGCGTTGGCCACATAGGTGCCGCTTGCTTAGCAAGCACTTGCCCCAACGGTATGTGAAGGCTACACGGGGGACCTCTGTCTTTTGTGTAAACGCTTGAGTCTTACACACGTGACCAATCGTTGACACGTGTCGCCTGATCTTTTTTTTAAACCCGGAATAACAGAAGATTTACACGTTCCTTGGCTAGGCCCAAGTGTATGTTATGTTACATTGAACTTCTTTCGCACCGTACGTAGCCAACCGTGCTGATCGGATGGCGCGTGAACAAAGAACAGCGAGCGTTATCAGTCTTGGTAAATATAAACGCATTGTTTCATGACAATAATGCGTGACTCTAGGTCTCTCCTATGTGCTGTGAAGCGTCATTGGCCCGAAACGTCGCCTCCTCCAATTATACACTCGGTTCTTTTTGCAGGTCACAGTCTTCTGCACCAAATGCGTTGAGCGTGCGTGGTTTTCTTTTCTTCTTCTTTGGGTAGAAATCGGAATGTTTGTAACATCCATTCTCTGAAATCTAGCCACACCCGGCGCATGTACTACCGTATTATCCCGATTATAAGACGCACTGACCCCCCCCCCCCCGCCGCCCCGATTTTTAAAACGAAACTTAACTTAGAGGTGCGTCCATATTAGAGGTTTTTTTGGTTAGATCGCGTAAATATAAATGTGTTGTTAAACCTGCCACCACCCAACACAGCCAGCTAGTAAGGGTTGTCACGTGAACAGAACGTTGCCAGTTCGTCACTAGTACAGCACACCGGTGTGTTGGAGAGCCAAGACATGAAATTTACAATCTGAGTACGACGTTTCGCCAGTAATCACAACTAGCTTCATCAGGCGACATTCTATATTTTGGATGATATTGCTCGTGAAATCCTACGTGTTAAACCTTAGAGGCGCGTCTTATAATCCGGTAGATGTGCGCGTGTGTGTGTCTGAGACCAGATTTGTAAAACTGTATTGACACCTGCCACAAGTTCTGGGTGCGTCTTACTCTCCGATGCGTCTTATACTCTGGGCAAGAGTGTCATTCACAGGCGCGCCCTCTAGCGTGTGTAGCAATGATCACCCGCAGAATAAAAGCGGTTCATCTGTTAAGTTAAGCACGTGTATTTGGTGATGCCACTGCTGCTGCTGCTGCGTTGGAAATGTCGAACAAGCACAAGTAAGAGCAACACACTCAAAGTATTCATCAACACGACTGTTGCCTTAAAATGAAAATATATAAATAGGCGACGTTTCAGGTAATGACCCTTCTTCATGACATATCCAATCATCCATATGCACGACTGTCCAGAGAACTTATCCGAGAACACTGCAGCCAATTTCAATGAATCGAGGTTCACGTGGAAGCCTGTGATGCGTTGTTAGGGTCGAAATTACGAAAACGTTGACCTTTGTACCAATAACTACCTCGTCTGGTATGCAGGAGGTCGTGGGTTCGATCCTGACCCTGACGTCTGCTGAATAATTGGAGTTTGCGTGTCTCTCTCTCTCTCTCCCCGTGGTCGCGTGGATTTGTCTGCTACACATTTCCACGCGGTGCGTCACTTCGTTGAGCTATCATTTGTGGCCAGGTCGCTTCTGACAAGAGAGCTGCATAGCTCAGTGGCCCTTACCTGGTTAAATACAAAATTTTGTTTAGTTTTGACTCCCGGCTTAACCGCCCCGGCGCTACTTATCCGCTCTATAACTTACATTAGCCCTGCGGCGTGACGATGGGCTCTGTTTCAAAATCATACGATCGATAGGTATGTGCCGGGGTAGAGGATGCCATTGAATGTCAAAGGGATTCCCATTGTCGTGAGTGGTGAGCGATAGGTGAGTTGAATGGTGAGTGGTGAGCGACGGGTGATTTGACTGGTGAGTGGTGAGTGTCATCTCGGCCATAGGATGGGCTGCCCGCTATTTGGTTATAATTGACATCGAATTATTGCCAAAGCATACTCATTGCGAGAAGACCTCATTGAAAGAAGTTGTTTTTTTTTGTCCACAGGTGAACGGGGAATAACACTCGTTTCCTTTCGCGGTCCTTGAGCCCGTGATGGAAATTCCACATTCCTATGACCGGCCAACCGGGTAAGATTGTCTCCTGGACATCTGTGAATACGACCTTCATAGCTCATCGGATCCGCCGAGGCTAAATAAACATTCTATCTCAGTGTGCTCGCGCCCGAGTAATTGATTGCGCTATTTGCTAGCAAACATCACCGCGACGCTGGTGCCAGCCTAGGTGCACACCACTGAACTTCTACTTCTTCTTCTCGTCGTCGTCGTCCGACTGCTGATGTAGATGGCGGAGCAACAACGACAATTTCACAGCCAGGGGGTCAAGCCAAGATAACTGGCTGAGTAGTATCGTCGCTGTGTGATGTCTCCCTCGTGTTTGTGCCGCACTACAGAGGCCACGTGAAGCGTCGAAGGCTCGCTGGCAGGCGGGTTACAGACACAGGCCCAGCTGCTGTGGATTCAGTGACCGAGAAGATTGGAAGTCGGTGGGCTTTACCTGGTAAGACAAAAATAATAGTTTTATTTCTATATTTTTTAAGCGTACTTTGCACGTCCTGCCGTGTTTTTTTTGTATTGTTTGTTGTTGTGACGTTGTTTCCCGCTCCTACTGGATGTCTGTGAGCAAGAACGTTTCAGCTCATCGGATTCCTCCATCTTCTTGGTTCTTTCGGTAAAGTCACGTAGAAGGGAAGTAATAAAATAATAAAAATAAAACATAATAAAACAATTCTCACGACGTTTCGGCCACAACGCAAGCAGCCGTCCTCAGGTGAAAACCAGGTCCGTCGAGGCGACAGAGTCTGAATGAAACATATATATGCTCCAAGCTCGTGTGCTGTTTCATTCAGACTCTGTCGCCTCGACGGACCTGGTTTTCACCTGAGGACGGCTGCTTGCGTTGTGGCCGAAACGTCGTGAGAATTGTTTTATTATGTTTTATTTTTATTATTTTATTACTTCCCTTCTACGTGACTTTACCGAAAGAACCAAGAAGATGAATCCCTGCAGTCACGAAAGCTTTAAATCGAAAGGATTCCTCCAGTCTAAATAAATATTCTTCTTCTAAACACCGCACCGTAACAACTTGACGCTGTGTTTAATCCGCCCTGCGCTCTGGTCATCGATATTCATCATCATCTACTCCAATACCTCCCGTTGTTGCTGGAGGGCGGCTGCCTCCAACTCAGAATCAGAATATAACTGGAGGAATCCGATGAGCTATGAAGATCTTTTTCACAATGTCCAGTTGTTTTCACAGATGTCCAACTGCCCAGCAGTGGCATCTTTCACGAGCCTCCTCCGCAGAGGCCGATTTGGACACCGATCCGATGATCATAAGCACATCCACTCATCATCTCCACGTCTTCACTTACCAACATCTGCCCAGGACCATCTGCAGAGTTGTGAGTTGGAAATTGGACCGGTGCAGACATGGAACTGGTGCAGAAAAAAAACGAATAGTCGGTTTACATGATTAAACAGGTGTTAACTATGATAATTGGTTCTTTACCCTTCTATCTGGCAACAAAACTGACACCTTTTTGTTGCCAGATAGAAGGGTAAAGAACCAATTATCATATTTTTACTGGCAAATGAGGACCCATAGACGTGTTAACTAGTTTAGGCACCATAGGACACATTTGTGGCATCTCAAGATGAATATGAAATGGCTCTGACTCCTGGCCACGTAACTTTACCAACTATCAACAACAAACCTGTCAACCCCTTATCAGTGCCGACCGTATTACATACCAATTCAGACCTTATTGCTCAACCCCGTGCCCTTATAAATCTCAACGTTCATCCTACAAAGTCCCATCACAAGGGAGAAACACAAACAAATAGACACATTTTTCGTCTCGTATTAAACGGCTGTATGCCGTATGGACCTGAAAACTCAATTTCCCTGTACAAGAGTACGGGGTAAACCGTGTGGGTTGACAGTTATGAATTGTTTATATTTATTACGTATGTGTTGACACGGTATGCATCAAGGTTCTTAATGTTCGTGGCCAGAGGATCAAAGACACCGAGAGCACGAAGTACAAACGTGGCCTCTTGATGATATCGTAGGCTCTATGAGATCTCTTTTACCAGTGGCAAAATTAGTAGTAGGTTTTTACCCTTTTAAACTGGTACAAAATAAAGGTGTCAGTTTTGTACCAGTTTAAAAGGGTAAAAACCTACTACTACGATATCGTAGGCCTTGACCGGCTCAATACATCGGATGTGTATATGTCCTCTTGAGATTGGCTACATCTCTGCTCTATCAGGCGAAGGAATATGGTATCTGTGCAGGACCGCCTCGACCTGAACCCACATTGGAGGCTCTGCAAGTCTTCCCGGCGTGCCTGGGAAGATGATATTGAGTTTACTGATTGATTGACTTCGCCATGACCTTTCCTGGCGTACAGAGGAGGGAAATGTCCCGTCAGTTGTTACAGTAGGGGTCCCATTTCTTATAAATGAGGCTACCTTTAAAAATCCTGTTTAGCCCGTTTTCTTGTCCCAGCAGTTGTGATGATGCATTTCAAGCATCCCACCCTACGCGTTATCCAGTCTCAGACTGCAGATACCTCTTGGCACACGCTGAACTAAATTAAACTATTATATTCTTGGTTCTTTCGGTAAAGTCACTTAGAAGGGGAAAATAAAATTAAAAAAGATATAAAACAATAAATATCTCACGACGTTTCGACTGCAACACAAGCAATCATCATCAGCGGCCTTCTGGAATGCTCTTCCTTCCGATATTATGAAGCCACTGGAGCAATGCACTTTTAAATCATCTAAATCGATCGAAAACCCATTCCTTTATAACTGCTTTTTGTGTTGAGTATGCTGTCCTCCCCCCGCACCTCCATTTAGAGCAGTTGGCTACGTACGCTGAGACACAAGTTTGACATCCACACGTCCACCTTCACAACCCTCTTTCTCTCCGCTGCCCACCTCTGCACACTAACAACTCTCTCCCCCATCATCGCAGACGTCTCCTCCTCGATCGTCACAAGGTCACAAGCCCGCGGCTTCGCCACGAATTTCCACCACGCTCGTTGTGTCGCCCAATAGACGGCAGAAAACGAGGTCGTGAAATTCTGCAACGTCAGATGTCCCCCCCGCGCTCAAACCACCACTGGGTGGGTGGGTGGCTGCTGCCTCGTGCCTCCGTGTGCCGGGGGCAACCGATGCAACGGTGGATTGTCCACATCCACCGTGGGCAAGGCCAAGTTGGTAAGAGCCTCGTTGTGGCTGTACGGCCCACGCAAAGGGTGTTTGGGATGGTGCTGTTTGCGAGAACCTGTTAAGGTCGACGTGGCACTCGAGGGGGTTGTGTGGCTACCACCATACCCGGCCGCCTTTGTCTTCCCGGCGTTAGTACTCATTTGAGGCCGGGTTGAACTTCTTTCGCACCGTACGTAGACAACCGTGCTAATCGGAGCTAAGGGAGGGTCCCGAGTCTGGTTTTGATATCGCTCCCCACTGATGTTAGCCGTGAGCGGGCATCGAACGTAAGTGTAGCTGGTTCATAGCGCAGTGTGATAACGACTATCCTACCGCCCCCCCGGCCCCTCCCGCCAACTCACATACACACGACAAAAGACAAAGATCCCCCGTGTAGCCTTAACGGACCGTTGGGGGCACGTGCTGTAAGCGAGTAGCACCTATGAAGGCCGGCACGGCACACGAGGGGGTGGGTGGCCAGCACCACGCCCGGTCGCCTTTGTCTCCCCGGTGGAAATTTTCACTACACATCGCACCAGGTACTCATTTGAGGCCGAGTCGACCTAGGGGGAGGCCCAGGACCGGTTCAGCTAATCGTCACCGGTGTTGGCCGTGAGTGGGAATAGAATAGAATACGGGTCGCCGGGTTCGTAGCGCAGCGTAGCGAAATCGCTCCACCACCGCTCCCCGCACACACACAGAGACGCAGAAACGCACACACGAAAACATGTGTAAATACACACAGAGACACGTAGATATAAACACACGAAATCACATGCGTACTCGGTATGCTCACGCACACACACACACGTCCACCACACGTGCGCAGCTAAATACATACACAAACACATTGATACACGCGAGCATAGAGACGGGTACCTCCAGCCCACCCTGCCCGAACATTGCGGCTTCACCCATCGTGACCCGCATCCCTCCCTCCCTCCCTCCCCGCGTCTCCCATCCCCGACCTCAACCTCCCATCTCCTCTCTCCCTCTCTCTTTCCCTCCCTCCCTCACTGACAACCCCCTACACCCCGCCCCCCTGTTCCCGCCATACCCTCCCAACATCTCCCACCCAGAACCCCTCTGACATTCGAGCCACAGTTTGTTTAACTTGAGGGGCAGTCTCCTCGCCACCAACGGATTTAGCAGATGTGAGTGCCGGGTTCCAAGGGAAGCGATGCGACCCCAAGGCAAACACTGAACATGCAAAGATTCACGGCCCCCCTTTCCCTCCCCTCCTCCCTCCTCTCCCTCCTCCCCCACTCTCCCCCCCCCCCCTTCCTCCTCCTCCTCGCCCTCACACGGCGTTTCGATGCATCGATTTATTACCGCGACTCAATCACAATCTTTATTCAGACTGCAGGAATCCGATGAGCGATGTCACAGATGTCCGGTGTGATCTCCGATTTGATCAATGCGTTTCTAAGCTGGGCGAAAAAGATGATTTATGTTGGCACTTTTGCATGTTGCGAATTTAAATGCTGGATTGGGGGATATGACTCAGACCATCATTCATCACCGGGTCATTAAAACGAGTACAGCTTTGTGGGGAGAAGTCAACATTGGTTGTTCCTATGGCTAATCTGGGCCTCGCCATGTGAACGTGGAATTTCCACCAAGAGCTCAGGACTGTAAACGGGTGATTATCACCGATTCCTCAATGCTCTTTTGAGCGTGAAAATCACTTTCACTTAGTTTTTGTAGGATTATGTTGGTGAATATTACGATTGTGATTCGGTTCAATAATATATCTACGTTTCTGTTTGTTATGCGTGTGGCAACGTATTGTCTTCTTTATCGTTTGGCAGCGTTCAATTTCTCGCTCAATATTTTCACGAATAGGTGGTCAGACTGGAGTAAGCAGGCGCCAGAGTTGGGATCGAACTCACGACCTCCTGCGTACCAGGCGAGGTAGTTAACATCTCCTAGCCACCGTGATGATGATGAGAGAGAGAGACACGCAAACTCCAAATATACAGCAGGCGTCAGGGTCGGGATCGAACCCATAATCTCCTGTATACCAGGGGAGGAAGTTAACATCTCCTAGCCACCGTGATGATGATGAGAGAGAGAGAGACACGTAACTCCAAATATACAGCAGCAGGCGTCAGGGTCGGGATCGAACCCATAATCTCCTGTATACCAGGGGAGGTAGTTAACATCTCCTAGCCACCGTGATGATGATGAGAGAGAGAGAGAGACACGTAACTCCAAATATACAGCAGCAGGCGTCAGGGTCGGGATCGAACCCATAATCTCCTGTATACCAGGCGAGGTAGTTAACATCTCCTAGCCACCGTGATGATGATGAGAGAGAGAGACACGTAACTCCAAATATACAGCAGCAGGCGTCAGGGTCGGGATCGAACCCATAATCTCCTGTATACCAGGCGAGGGAGTTAACATCTCCGAGCCACCGTGATGATGATGATGAGCGAGAGAGACATGCAAACTCCAAATAAACAGCAGCAGGCGTCAGGCTCGGGATCGAACCCATAATCTCCTGTATACCAGGCGAGGGAGTTAACACCTCAACACCGTGGCGAGATGTTACATACAAGTCCAGACAAATTATAATTAAACAACCTCTGTTTTAAAATACGAACATTTATAGATTACTTCGCGTTTACAAAATACATCCTGTCGTGGTTTGGATAACCACTCCGTTGCTAACCCTCGATCATGAATCATTGTTTATCTGTATTTACTATACAATGATGTTTATCTGTATTTACTACTATCATGAATCATTGTTTATCTTTATTTACTATACAACGATGGAGATATGCCGAAGCTGATAATCATCATCAACTTGTTGAGTGATCTTCATCAATGATTACACTGTGTAACACATTTTTTTCTCCTGGGTAGTGTTATTTCCTAATTGCTTATGTACAGAAAATGACAATTATTTCCCACAAACTTTGCTTTTGTGACCAGCACAGTGATATTTTTAAATTTACGTATTTTAAATGAGAAACGAGCGAATTTGTGACTTTTCTTTCACACAAAGTCAGAAAAAACAACATATGAATAAAAAATAACATGTATTTATACTAAAGAAATACAAAAGTGACTACAAAAGATGTAGACACCAAGGCGCACTACCACTGGCCACAGCGGACCGAGTTCTCTGTGGGGAGGAACAACGTCAGTTGGGAGCCAATGGTGGACCCCCAGAAGGTGCTGATGCCACCACTGCACATCAAATTGGGCCTTATGAAACAATTTGTCAGAGCTGTAGATAAGGAGTCGGCAGCCTTCAAGTACCTTCAAGACTTCTTCCTTAAGCTGTCAGAGGCAAAGGTCAAAGCCGGTGTCTTCATCGGACCACAGATAAAGAAGATCATGGAGTGCAACGACTTCCCCAAGAAGCTCACTAGTAAGGAGAATGTGGCTTGGAACAGCTTTGTCGCAGTGGTTCGTGGCTTCCTGGGCAATCACAAGGTCGAAAATTATGTGGAGTTGGTTGAGACTCTGGTGAAGAACTATGGCACAATGGGCTGTAGGATGTCCCTCGAAGTCCATATCCTTGATGCTCATCTTGATAAATTCAAGGAGAACATGGGAGCGTACTCGGAGGAGCAAGGCGAATGCTTCCACCAGGATATACTGGACTTTTAATGCCGCTATCAAGGACAGTATAACGAGAACATGATGGGAAACTACATTTGGGGGCTGATTCGTGAAAGTGATTTGTAGTATAACTGTAAATCTCGAAAAACTACTCACTTCTAAATCTTTTGTATATATATTTTTTATAACTTTAGTATAAATACATGTTAATTTTGATTCATATGTTTTTTTTCTGACTTTACGTGAACGAAAAGACACAAATTCGCCCGTTTTCTCATTGAAAATATGTACATTTCAAAATATCGCTGTCCTGGTCATAAAAGCAAAGTTTGTGAGGAATAATATTCATTTTCTATACTATTTAGGCAAAAGCAATTACGAAATAACACTTACTACCCAGGAACTAAAATTGTGTTATATAGTGTAATTTATCATCACCGTCATCACCAACCAGCAGCTGGCATGATCCATCCACTGCTGGATGAAGGCTTCACCTGCAGAAGTCGCCATCACTAACGGTCTTGGCAATGCAACAATTAACCCATCTGGCTGTTACCCCTAGCACCGTCCATAGGGAGGGAAGCGTTACATCTGACACCGTGACGTTAAAGCGAGCCCTCCTCCTCCGCTCCCCCCCCCCCAAATCGCGGGGCCCGGGGCAGTCTCCCGATTCGCCGTGTGTACCCTGGGCACGACTTTGACTGATTTCATCGCTCCATCTGCACGCAAGAAGGTGCTTCTTCTTGACACGCGTTTTCCATTCTTTTAGCTGCCGCCACTCCACCATCAGCCTTAGACCTCCCTCCACGTGCACGCTGCTCTGCCAACTGTCCTGTCCGCGGGGCTCACCTCGATCAATGTCCGCTTGGCGTTTTTTTTTATCACGCAGCGGATTGGGTTCGACTCTCACGGCCACGGTGGAGTCAGTGGCGAGTGATATCGGGACAATGGATGGGATCGCACCGTTGGTGGTCATGATGGTGGCATACGGGTTTCCCTCGCTGTATGCGGTAGTAGCAGATTTAGTAGTAGTAGTAGATGTAGTAGTAGTAGTAGATGTAGTAGTAGATGTAGTAGTAGTAGATGTAGTAGTAGATGTAGTAGTAGTAGATGCAGTAGTAGTATACTACTACTACTACATCTACTACTACTACATCTACTACTACTAGTAGTAGATGTAGTAGTAGTAGATGTAGTAGTAGATGTATTAGTAGTAGATGTAGTAGTAGTAGTAGATGCGTTCCAAGAAAAGGGGCGCACAAAGCGAAACTGAACGAGGAGACAGCTGCCTGCCGAGTAGCGCACACAGTACACACCGTACACACGCACAGTACACACAGTACACACACAGTACACACAGTACACACACAGTACACACACACAGTACACACAGTACACACACACACAGTACACACAGTACACACACAGTACACATAGTACACACACAGTACACACAGTACACACACACAGTACACACAGTACACACACAGTACACACAGTACACACACACAGTACACACAGTGCACACACAGTACACACACAGTACATACACAATACACACACAGTACACACACAGTACACACAGTACACACACAGTGCACACACAGTGCGTATACCCACAGTTCACACGTACACAGTACACACACAATGCACACATTATACACACAGTACACACACAGTACACACACAATACACACACAGTACACACACACAGTAAACACACACAGTACACACACACAGTACACACACAGTACACATACACACAGTACACACACAGTACACACACAGCAGACACACAGTACACACACACACAGTAGACACACACACAGTAGAAACACACAGTACACACACAGTACACACACAGTACACATACACACAGTACACACACAGTAGACACACAGTAAACACACAGTAGACACAGTACACACACAGTACACACACACAGTAGGCACACACAGTAGGCACACACAGTACACACACAGTAGGCACACAGTACACACACAGTACATACACAGTAGGCACACAGTACACACACAGTCCAAACACAATACACACACAGTACACACACAGTACACACACACAGTAGACACACACAGTGTACACACACAGTACACACACACACAGTACACACACAGTACACATACACACAGTACACACACAGCAGACACACACAGTACACACACAGTACACACACACAGTAGACACACACAGTGTACAAACACAGTACACACACACATTACACACACACAGTACACGTACACACACACACACAGTACTCACACACAGTCCACACTTACACACAGTACACAGTACACACACAATGCTGTTCCACGTCCAACCGCACGACCGCATCTAAGTGATTTCAGCCTACCGAGAGCGAGTGTTGGGTCTAAATAAGTGAGCCGCATGTGCAGCGCGAAATGGCACAAACCGAGCCAGGGAATGTGTCAGTTGACTTGTGTCGTCAAATCATCCCGGGGTTAAAGTCAGGAGGGCATGACAGCAAATGGCGTTCAAATACCACCACCACCACCAACCTCGCAGTTCCTTCCTTTCTTCTGCTTGATCACGAAACTGCTGCAGCGTCTCAACTAAACTAGAAACTATTTTTCCGCTTTTACCAGGTAAGGCCCACTGAGCTATAAAGTTCTTTTTCAGAAGCGACCTGGCCACAAATGATAGCTCAACCAAGTGTGTCTATTACGTGCACGTTTAATGCAGCCAAATATTCTAAACGCGTATTTATAAATGTGGAGGGGAAAAAAACCGGAGGACCCCGAGAAAAATCCACACGACCTCGGGGAGAGAGACACGCAGACTCCAAATATACAGCAGCAGGCGTCGGGGTCGAGATCGAACCCACGACCTCCTGCATACCAGGCGAGGTAGTTAACTTCTCGGCAGTCAGTCAATGTGCGACCGCCAATAACAACAGTAATAATTGTATCCAGGAAACCTTCAATGAGTCTCGAGACCCCCTTTTCAGCAGGATACTGCCTCGTGATGTTTGGCCAATTCCATGAATGGGGCATTTGTCTGCACGAGGGGGAAAAGCGGAGCACGTGGAGATCCCACTCACAGCTTCGCACAGATGGATTTAATCCATCTGCTGTATTTACATCTCGCATCGTGTTTGGTGATGGTGAGGGGGGGGGGGGGGCTTCAGAGATCTTTGCTTGATCCACCAACCACAGACGTGCGTCAACGCCATCTGCCTTGAGCTTTCTTCACTTTGCCACTCAGTTTACACCTCGCGCAGTCGCATCACACGAGGAACAAAGATCCCCCTGAATAGCCTCCACCAGACCGGCGAGGCAAGGGCATTTAGCGACTAGCTACGAAGGCCCGCATGGCGCACAAGTTGGGGTGGGTGGCCAGCACAGCAACCCCGGCCGCCTTTGTCTCCCGAGTGGCGATAATTAAATGAGTCCGCGGCAGGAGGAACTCATAACCAATCGACCTCGGGGAGGAGTTCCATGACTGATTCAAGCGCAGGGCGATTAACCGCTGCACCCACCCCCCCACCCACCCACCCACCACCTCCATCCCTCTACAAACGCGAGCGGCATCTGTCTCGAGGTTGTCCCTCTCTGGCCTGAGACCACGGGACGTCGCCACCGCATTGCCCCGTCTCGCTAACGCGCCATGCGCCCTCTCCTCCACCACCCCGCTAAGCAGCAGGCCCCCCCCCAAACCGCCGCTGCTGCCCCCCCTCTCTCCATGCGCTCCGCCCCCCCCCCCCCCTCACACCGCACTCCTCAAGCTGCTCGCCCTCTCTCCCTGTCGTTTTCTCGCCATTCAAACGTCCCTCGCCCTCCTGTTCGAACCCCCCCCCCCCGCTCCTCCTCCTTCTCCCCCAAAAAAAAAAAAACTTCACTCGCCGTTGTTTAAGCCACGGGGGCTCGCGTCAATGCGCTTTTAAAACCTCGATTGAAAACGCATTTCTTTACAACGTCCTTTTTTTGTGTTTAATGTGTTGTCTGCCCCCCCACCCCCTCGCCCCCCCTTTCCAACTCCGATTAGCGCGGTTGGTTACGTGCGGTGCGAAAGAAGTTCTCAAGATACGTACACAAAAAAGGGCCATTGCCTGAAACGTCACCGATTGTATTCATGTTTAAGGCCACACAGCCACACACACTGACACGGTGTTATTGACGAGCGCGTTGAGTCTATTTTTGCGTGTCAACTCTCCTTGTGCACGACTCTTAACGCAGCAGCAGCAGCAACATCATCATCACCACCAAACAATGTATTTATTACACATCCAATAGCCACCATCGGCCACGACGTGACTGCGAGGTCACCGCGGCGCCTGTGCCAGGCTAGGTGCACTCTGAGGCCACGTGAAGTCGAGTCGAAGCCCCCTCGCTGCCGGGAGGAGGTCTCAGGACCGAGCGACAGCGGGCAGCATGAGGCTCAGTGAGCGAGAAGTCCAATGTATGCATAGCCCCCCACCAGCGGGACATTTCCATTCATTGCGAATGCATGGGGCGGATGATTGGGGGGGGGGGTGGTGCTGGCTTAAGCGGGGGGAGATGGGGGGTGTCTGGCTTTTGAGGCCGTACGCGTTGACGATGCTCAACAACAATGTTTATTAAGCGCCGCCGATCCGCGTAATTCCTCGACATTTGTCCACCGCCCACCCCCTAGACAGCTCACAATCGACTCACAATCGGCTTAACCACCGCACAACACCGCCACCCCGGTCGCCTTAATCGTGGATTGTATCCAGGGCGCGAGGTTTGCGGGAGAGGTTGCGGGGGGGGGGGGTCCCCCTTCGTTGGAAGCTCCTCACTCCCTCGTCTCTCCTCCTCTGATCTAGCGTGACAGATGCTCCTCAACCGGGGGCTTTGCGAGAGATGGGTAGAGAGTGGAGAGAGAATACACAGAGAGAAAGAGGACATGAAGAGATACACACGGAGAAAGAGAGGAGTGAAGGAGGCACACGGAGTGAGACACGGAGAGAGAGAATTACACGGAGATCGGAGAGAGAGAGATGCACTGAGAGACTTTTGACTTTTAAACAACTTTTATTGCCGCCAGCAGCAAAAGCACTGGAGGCGATTTCGATATAAAATACACAAAGTCACCAGCAAAGAAATGAAAACAAACGCTACAAATCCACGCGCTGTGGCGCTAAAAGCACCGCGCACAACACGAAAGAAAAGTCACGTGGTGGTGGTGGTGGTCATCGCGCACGCCACGGTGACGAGCGAGCGCTTCAGAAGGTGAACACGAGGGTGCCGTCCACGCTGGTACAGAGGGCTTTTCCGGCTCCCCAGCGTTCGAAGAGAAAGATGGACGGATACAGGGAGAGATATACACGGAGAGAGATAGAGAGGGAGAGAGAGAGAGAGCGATAGTTACCCTACCCCCACCACCACCACCACGTGCTAGCTATCTTGTAGCGGGCGAAGAGGCGCGCGGTTCGCGTGCGGAATGTCCCGGCCGCGAGATGCGAGGCGTCCCAAGCGCGCTCTCGCTGAGTGGCGGTGTTTGTCCCCGAGATTGAGAGGCGGGTCACGGCGCAGCTGCCGTCTGCGAGAAGTTTGGGGGACGTCTTTGGGGGAGGCGTTCATCCAGCAGCGGATTGATCGTGGCAGATGACGATTTATTGTATGGCACTGTTTCTTTCGTACGGTCCGTTGTAGGTTGCAGAACAACAACCGCAATTTCCCGTTCAGGGAACAGCGGAGTGAATCATCATAGCTGTGATGTCTCCTTCGTATTCGTGGATCGGTCTGTTGTGGATGGCCACAGTCACACGCTACTGTTTTAAATGGTTTCTTTTCGTGATTCGGGTAACCGCATCTACTGCCATGGTTTGTGCCGATGCGATTTAGGGTGGACCATGAGCTTCGTGGAAGTTAAAACCCACGTGGGGTCTTCTGCGTTGGGTCTTTCACGAGGTGTTGGTTATTAAGGTGTTTGTGAGTTATCTTGTATAACACTGTAGAATCGTGGGATTGACGGCTTGGGGGGGGGGGTGTACATCCAGCAGTAAATTAATCATGGACAATAGATGTATTGGCGCATCACCTTCATGTACAATTAGGCTAGGGAATTGGAGTCCCCTAAAGCTGCATCAGCGCTATTCTCATTCAATCCGGCCACCTGAGTTAGAAACCCCGGACGCGGCTAACATCAGTGGCGAGTGACATTCGAACCGGTTCTGCCCCACCACTTCACCAACCCCCACTGACTGGCGTGGTGAAGTACGGCCAATCAAGCAACATGACATGTAATGGATTGAGAAAGGGCTGTAATTAATGAATTACAATTTCAAAGCTTATCTAGTCGCGTATCCGTCTCCCCTTATCAATGGAGGGCGAATGCCTCCAACTGCCCAGCAGCGTTCTTCATAAGCCTCCTCCACAGAGCCTGATCTTGACACCGCTGGTACCAGTCATCGGCAAGTCCACTCGTCTGCACATCCTCGTGTACCGCATCAGTCCATCTCTTCTCTAGCCCATGTCGCGCCAGTCTAGCCACCTCGATCCGGTCAAACAGAAGCTGCTTTAGCATGCGGTGGCTGGGCATGCGGCCCACACGGACCTGACAACCTTTAGTCTCTCCTGCAAGAGGAGTTTACCGTGTTCAGATCATTCAAGGATCTGTGAACCTCACGGAATCCAGCCTCCACGTTAAACCAAGGACGACTCGTAGCCAGGGCCAGCCTGAATGTTTCAATCTGTGTGGGTGCCACGGTGGTGAGATGTTAACAACCTCACCCGGTATACAGGAGGGCATGGGTTCAATCTCAATCCTGATGCTTATATATGGCGTGGATTTTGCTTAGGGCCCTCCGGTTTTTCCCTCCGCATTTAGAAACATGCGTTTTAAAGCATCCGGCTGCTGTACATTTCCACGTGAAAAGCCACTTCGTTGAGCTATCATTTGTGATAGCCAGGTCGCTTCTGAAACAGAGCTACATAGCTCAATGGGCCTGACCTGGTACGTGCTCATGCAAGAGGATACGCGTTTCACAACCAAATAACGAGGTCGTAATCGTGACAACGTTTCGAGTGGAGCGACAGGCCATGCAGCAGGAATGCGACCTATGCGCAGTATGCGACCAACTGAAACGCCAAACCCGAGCGGCACGAGCACCCTGTTTATGTCTGTGTTGAACTCTTTTCGCACCGTACTTAGCCGACCGTGCTAATCGGAGGTGCGGGGGCAGGAACAACAGGTACCTCCTCAATCATCTCCACAAACCAGCGCCTAACTCGTGGAGAGTTGGGGGGGGTGGAAGGTTTGATGACACAGAGCGGGTGGTTTGTTTTGGTGGTGCTGTTAGGCCCCCACACTTATACACACTTTACACATTTTTTGTATATTACCAAGTAAGGCCCACTAAGCTATGCAATTCTAGATTTGAAGCTTTCGTGACTGCAAGGATTCATACTCTTAGGCTTTTTCCGTAAAGTCACGTAGGTAAAAAATAAAAATAAAATTAATAGAAGTAATAATAGAAATAAAATAATAAATCATTACGTTTCGGAGGCAACACAAGTCTCCGTCATCAGGTGGGACCGTCACAGCTAAAACTCACTTGATGCAGTATCGATTCGCCTTCCATTGTACGTGCACCAGATGGACATTACACATATAACCAACTAACAGAGACGGTCACTGTGTAGATAACCATCGCATCGCGTGCTTTTGGGTGCGTTTCTGCGGTCGTCTGGAACGCTGTTCTTTCCGACATTGTTAAAAGCTATACATACGCTTTGGTTCTTTCGGTAAAGTCAAGTAGGTATATAAGTATAACCTGTAAAAACAAAGTTTTTCACTCTAAATCCTTTATATGCGTGGCGGCTAGAGTCCTCTCGTCCTCTGGCTTGAGATGGCTACCACCTATGGGTCAGATGATTGTCTGCCAGTATTAAGCAATTCGTAATTAAATATTTAATTTGTTTTCCCTAAACAGTGTAAAATTTTGGAAAAAAATTTTCACGAACATTAATTGTCTCGCACAACGAGTCTGTGTGCAAAATGTCAGCTCGATTGGATCACGGGAAGTGGGTTAAAAAAACGACCGAAAGATTTGCACGGTCGTAAGCAAGCAAGCAAGCACGCAAGCACGCAAGCAAGCAAGCGAACTTAATATAAAGGATTTAAAAATAAAATCAATCACGACGTTTCGGGCGCAACACAAGCGTCCGTCATCAGGTGGGAAAGCATGGTCTGCTGCTGATGCAGACTGTTTTAAAAAGGTTTGAAATGGGTGTAGCCCAAGGGTCATGAAGAAGTGGCCGTGGCTAGTGATGTTAATGTGAGAAATTAGCATGTAACTGTAAGAGAGGAAAGCGGCTTCAAATCAAGATTAAAAGCCATACACTGAAATCTAGATTGAAAATGAGTTTATTTAGAATGAATTTATGTCTTTAGTTTAATGTCCATTCCCGCGCATCTCAGATCAGCGCTGTTGGTTACACAAGGTGCGAAAGAAGTTCAACATACATGCATTTCTCTGGCGCAGCCATGCAGAGCTTCTCGAACTACGTGGCCAAAAAAAGACGTTGCATTGTGTTGAAGGCCAGATGGAATATCAGACGTGCCAAAAGGTGAACTGGGAATGGCTCAGACTCCTGGCCATGCAGCTTTACCCGGGCCTGCACACTATCGTATAGAACCGATTCAAGTATTCGCCACCGTTATTGATTCTGAACAGGAATTGAACTTGGGTTGCCGGATTATTATACGCTAACCACTTCGCCAACAAATCCCCAGACATTTGAGGCAAGTGCTGTTAGCGAGCAGCTATGAAGGCCTGCACGGCAAACGAGGGGGGGGGGGGTTGGGTGGCCAGCACCACGCCCGGCCGCCTTTGTCTCCCCAGTGGCGATGTCTACACACCGCACCAAGTACTCATTGAGTCTGAGTCGACCTACAAGAGGCGAAGGACCGGTTCAGATAATCGTCACCCGTAATGGTTGTGAGCAGGAATCGAACTCGGTTCGCCGATTTCTTAGCGCAGCGCGCTAACCGCTACACCACACACACACGCACGCGCGCATACCCTTACACAGCAGCCTCGTGAGGACAGCTTTGTTCATCTTTGGCATTAGACGGGCGGTATTGATCTTGACGGTAAGTGTCGTTGGCGAGCACCCCAATAAGAGCGGGCCACCCGCGCGCGAGAGAAATAACTCCCCTTCAACGCGACATGAAACACTTCGCGGCCCGTGCGTCTCGAGCAGTAGGGCCGACTTGATGCGGAAGAGCAGAGATGAGGCAGGTGGAGAGCCAATTGAGTAATGAGCACCCGTCGCACCTGCGTGTTCGTTCCACGTGTTGCGGCTGATCTCCTGTGCAGCTCTGACCGCGACAACATCGCGATGCAGAAATCAGAATCTTCATTTATTGCTGGAGGAATCCGACGAGCTACGATGCTCGCGTGCGCATTCACAGATGTCCTGGGTCGCCAGGTTTACACAACAACAAACAAACAAACCAAGCAACAAAAAAAACAAACCCGGATGAATTGCGCCTTGTGAATGTACAATTTTATTTTTTTATTAAAAGGTAAGAAAGTGGCGAAAAATAAATAAGTTAGTGCAATAAATAAAGTACTTTATATAAGTACACATTGCGTAAGTACAAACATTCCTGGCGGTTTTTCAACACTAAATGCAAGCTCGGGGCAAGGCAGCGAAACAAGAACAACAACAAAAGCAACAGTCCCAGACCACACCAAGATAACACACAGACCATGCATGAACTTGCACGTGAACCCCGAACTATCGATACTACACGGGTAAACTAACGATACCATCGGTGGCGTTGCTGCAATCGCGATGAAAACGGACTTGCAACCAAATCACTTATTCTATTCCCCTTTCTCTTGTCTATTTTTACCTGACCAGGTAAGACCCACTAAGCTACAATAGCTCTTGATAATTGTTTTTTTACTCTTCTATCTGGCAACAAAACTGACAACTTTTTTACAAGGAGTCATGTTTGCATAGACCACAATACCTGCAGTCATAATGCAAACAAAAAACACAACTCTGATAATGTATGCACTGTCCTTGAAGTTGATTGGTCCACACCCGAGACAGCTTTCCTTAGAGCCTAGTCTCACATGGGTTGGACCAGATGATGCCAAAAAAGGTGTCAGTTTTGTTGCCAGATAGAAGGGTAAAAAAACAATTATCATATTTTTTTTTTACTGGCAAATGAGGTTCCAATGGTGTACAATAGCTGCTGGCCACAGTTGATAGCTCAACGAAATTGGCTCATCACGTGGAAATGCATTGCAGCCAAATACTCTAAACGCGTGATGTTGATTCTAAATGTGGAGGGGGGAAAACAAATCGGTGGACCAGGAGAAAGATCCATGCAAGAGAGAGAGACACCGCAAACTCCAACTGCACAGGCGTCAGGGTCTGGATGGAACCCACGACCTCCTGTGTACCACGCGAGGTAGTTAACATCTCCTAGCCACCGTGGCATCACGTATTGGTCCGTTGGTGACTGCAGTGACTATTGCGCTCAGCTCACAGTCTTAAGGTCATGGGGTCAACCCTTGCGTGTATGTAATAGCTGCGAGCGTGTGTGTGCGTGGGTCTGATTCGTGCCTGGGTTCGTAGGCCTGCATGTGCATATTTTGTGCGTGTTGTGTGTATGTTGTGTGCGTGTTGTGTGTATGTTGTGTGTGTGTGCGTGTGTATGTTGTGTGTATGAATTGTGCATGGTGTGTGGCCTTGATGAGCACTGGCTCTTTGTCTCTGTTATGTTGTAAGTGTAATGTGTTCATGAATGCGTTCGTATGACATACACAAAGACACAGATCCCCCATGTAGCCTTTTACAGACTGTTGGGGCAAGTGCTGTGAGTGAGCACCTCTGAAGGCCGGAACACGAGGGGTTGGGTGGCCAGAAACACGCTCGAACGCCTTTGTCTCCCCAGTGGCGATGTTTACACACCGCACCAGGTACTCATTTGAGGTTGAATCGACCTAGTGGAGTGGAGGCCCAGGAGCAGTCCAGATATTCCTTTCCGATGTTGGCCGTGAGCGGGAATCAACAAACTCTGGTGGCGAGGTTCGTAGCGCAGTGCGCTAACCGCTACACCACCGCTCCCCACGCTCCCAACAACACCCACACCAAAGATCCCCCATATAGCCTCAACACACTTTTGGGGCAAGTGCTGTGAGTGAGCACCTCTGAAGGCAGACACGGTACACGAGCAGTTTGAGTGGCCAGCACCACGCCCGACCGCCTTTCTCTCTCCGATGTTTTAACACACCGCACCAGGTACTCATTTGAGGCTGAGTTGACCTAGGGCAAGCCTACCTAGGCGAAGACCGGTTCAGATAATTCGTCACCGGTGTTGGCCGCGAGCGGGAATCGAACTCGGGTCGCCAGGTTCGTAGAGCAGCGCGCTAACCGCTAACGCTACCGCTCCACACACACACACTGACTACACAAAGATAAAGATCCCCCGTATAGCTTGGGCAGACTGTTGGGGCAAGTGCCGTTAGCGAGCACCTCTACACATACACACACGTACACAAAGACAAAGACAAAGATCCCCCGTATAGCCTTAACAGACTGTAGGGGCAAGTGCTGTTAGCGAGCACCTATGAAGGCCGGAACGGTACACGAACGAGGGGGTGGGTGGCCAGCACCACGCCCAACCGCCTTTGTCCCCCCAGTGGCGATGTTTACCCACCGCACCAGGTACTCATTTAAGGCTGAGTCGACCTAGGGGAGGCCCGGTTCAGATAATCGTTACATGGTGTTAGCCGTGAGCGGGAATCTAACCCGGGTCGCCAGGTTCATAGCGCAGCGCGCTAACCGCTACACTACCGCTCCCCACACACACGTACTAAACATTCACACACGTACTACACATACAAAGACAAAGATCCCCCGTATAGCCTTAACAGACTGTAGGGGCAAGTGCTGTTAGCGAGCACCTATGAAGGCCGGAACGGTACACGAGGGGGTGGGTGGCCAGCACCACGCCCGACCGCCTTTGTCTCCCCAGTGGCGATGTTTACACACCGCACCAGATACTCATTTAAGGCTGAGTCGACCTAGGGGAGGCCCAGGGACCGGTTCAGATAATCGTCACTGGTGTTAGCCGTGAGTGGGAATCGAACCCGGGTCGCCAGGTTCATAGCGCAGCGCGCTAACCGCTACACTACCGCTCCCCACACGTACACACACACACGCGCTCGCAGAAACGGACGCGTTTTCTGAATTGCCCCGACGCGCGTGACCGTTCGAGAAGACGTTTATTCCTGCCGCTCGCTACTCGCGGTTGTCTTTTTTTTGCAGGGCTCAGCTTCAGCTTCTTCTTCTTCTTAATAATAATAATGAAATAAAAACGTGAAGGGAAAAAACGAGCTCCGAAAATTGAAGCAGCAGAGGTCGGTGCAAATTCCTGAGCGCAGGAAGCGAACGTGGCAAAAGGTTGAAGTATTGCTTGTCACGAGCCACGTCCACGGCTGATTTATTTGCTAAATAAACACAAAGCGTTCCTTGGGCAAGATAGCGTTTCGTTTATGTAAGTGTGTCGCTCTTAGCTTAACGCACACTTGAACCGCGTGCGCGCGCGCGCGCGTGTGCTGTGTGTGCATCGGGAGCGGTGGTGCAGCGGTTAGCGCGCTGAGCTACGAACCCGGCGACCCGAGTTCGATTCCCGCTCACGGGCGACACCGGTGACGATTATTTGAACCGGACCCGGGCCTCCCCTAGGTCGACGCAGCCTCAAATGAGTACCTGGTGCGATGTGTCAAAATCGCCACCGGGGAGATAAAGGCGGCCGGGCGTGGTGCTGGCGACCCAACCCCCACGTCTGCCGTGCCGGCTTTCATATATGCTCGCTAACAGCACTTGCCCCAACAGACTATTAAGGCTACACGGGGGATCTTTGTCTTGTGCGTATGTATGGTGTTCACTCCCAACTAGCTCGTTGTAAACCAAAGCTGCAATTCAGTCAGAGTCGGTGTCAGTTTATTTCGGGCTACGAGGCCCATTGAGCTATAGTGAAAGGTTGTTTATAGTGGCGACCTGGCCGCGAGCACAGAGAGAGGGAGGGGAGTTTACAAGGGGGCTGCATAAGCACGAAATCAGAGGACATTTTTTCATATAAACATATCTAGTTTAATAAAAAAAAATATTTGAAATAAAATAATTTACATTCAGATTTTTCTACAACCAACAACAACCGCATTATGCATGACACTCGTGAGATTATCTTACACGCGGCGCTTTAAAATGTGGGACCCCTTTTTCTATATATATATTATTATATACATACAATATAAAACAAAAATAAATATTATAGAGAAACCCCACCACGTTATTAATCAATGGGCGGAAAAAATGATGGAAGTATGGATAGGGCCTGAAGACATTTTTTTTGGTGTGTGTGTTGTAAGCAACTTAACAAGCATTTGCTATCCAAATATTTATCTACCCATTGTGGCAGTCTCCCCCCCTCCTCCTCGAATATTTAGATTTATTTTAAGCAAACACCGCCGCTGATTGATTGAGTGGGACTTACTTTAAGGGGTGGTGGTGGTGAGGAGGAGGAGAGTAGGAGGACAAGGAAATAAGTAGGTGGGGGGTGACGGGGTAGTGGTGGTGGGTGGGGGGGGAGGCATTGGGGGAGGAGGTTTGGGGGTTATGGAAGCAGGCAATGGGAGAAAAGTGTGTTTCAATAAAGATGTTGTTTTATGAATGACCACAGGAAAGCCATGATTGATGCAGCCGTCAGGCAAAAACAGGCTTGGACCGAGGCCTGTTGAGAAACAATTCCGCCATTGAAGGAGTCTGTTTTTCCTTGCGTCCACAACGTTCGCCCTCCCCACCGCCACCACCACCACCAACCACCACCACCAACCACCACCACCACCAACCACCACCACCACCAACCACCACCACCACCAACCACCACCAGCCCCCTTCCTCCACTCTACACCCTCCACTCTCTCAAATCTATCCCACGGATGCTGTTTTAGCTGCGCCTGCCTCTCGCTCACTCGGTGTGTCTCTCTCCTCTCTCCTATAGCTCCCTCACTCGTCGGCCCCACAGTCAAACCGTGTCGACCCACACGGTTTACCCCGTTTTCTTGTACAGCCGTTTCAATACGGGCAAAAAAATGTTTTGGTCTATTTGTTTGTGTTTCTCCCTTGTGATGGGACTGTGTAGGATGAACGTTGAGATTTATAAGGGCACGGGGTGACCAATGAGGTCTGAATTGGTTTGCAATAAGGCAGGGCATTGAAGGGGTTGACAGGTTTGTGGTGATGATTGTTTGTGTTTCTTCCTTGTGATGGGACTTGGTAGGATGAACGTTGAGATGTAAAATGGCACGGGGTGACCAATACGGTCTGAATTGGTCTGCAATAAGGTAGGGCACTGATAAGGGGTTGACAGGTATGCACAGTTCCCAGTTTGGTTTCCCCTCCAGCCGAGTGAGATCCACTCGGGTTGGAAAGCGACACGCTGAGCTGTCTGTCGCCCGACCTGCAGACCCATCGACTGACTCCCGCCGTGGTAATGTGGAATTTGCATCACTTGGCGCGCCGACGAACATCAGCTACGGGTGACAATGGCGCGCACGGGCGCGATTAGCGGAGAAGAAAACACGCCGCACGCGAAACTTCAACGTATATATCAGGTGACGATTCGGGCAGAGACATTTCTCCAGAGCACACAGTGGATGGACCTACGCCATGAAGAAGGACCGTTGCCTGAAACGTCGCCTGTTATACACGTTAATTTTCAGGCCACGCACACGGTGTTCCTGACGCAATTTGTTGCGTTTGTGTCGTCGTCGTTGTTGTTGAGTCGTTATCCGCTTGACTTTATTCCGACTCGGACCGCCAAAGTAAGCCCCTGTATGTAACTATTTAACTATCTCACTCGGATAATCCCTGGAGATGGAACATCTCGTTTTCGGCGGTCTCCAGGGAACCGACGAGTTATGTACGTGTGTAGAACTTCATTCGCGAGGTGCGGGGGGAAGGACAGCGAACTGAACTAGCACGCACACACGGCAAAACTCAATTCGGGCGCATTCATATCGCGTTAGCAACCTTCAGCGAGCACGAGTGGAAATCGCACATCGCTGTGCAGGAAGGGTCGAATATTTCGCGTATAAGCTGAGGCCGCCTTGCGTTAACGTCATTACACATTCAAACACAATGTGCCAGCGGTGTGCATTCCCCGTTCCCATGGCGGTGACCAGGCTGTCCATATCAGATGTAATGTTGACGTACCGAGGAATGGCACTCTTGCACGCAAGCACAAAGACAGAGGTTCCCCGTGTAGCCTTGACGGATTGGTGTGGTGAGTGCTGTTAGCGAGGACTTATGAAGGACGGCACACGAGGGGGTGGGTGGCCAACACCACGCCCGGCCGCCTTTTTTTGCCATAGTGGCGATGTTTACACACCGCACCAGGTACTCATTTGAGGCTGAGTCGACCTAGCGGGAATTTAACTTGGGACCCCGGCTTCGTAGCGCAGCGCGCTAACCGCTTACACTACCGCTCCCCACAGCACCACGCCCGACACCCTCACACAGACAAACACACAAACACAAAGATACAGATAGCACCTATGAAGGCCGGCACGGCACACGAGTCGGTTGGGTGGCCAACACCACGCCCGACCGCCTTTGTCTCCCTAGCGACGACGTTTACACACCGCACCAGGTACTCATTTGAGGCTGAGTCGACCTAGGGGAGGCCCGGGACCGTTTCAGATAATCGTCACTGGTGTTGGCCGTGAGCGGGAATCGAACCCGTGTCGCCAGGTTCATAGCGCAGCGCGCTAACCGCTACACCACCGCTCCCCACTGGACACACAACAACAACAACAACCGCCATTCGCCACTAAGTGGCGGTGACGTCACCACGATGCTTGTGCCAGGCCATGTGCACCTTGAGGCCACGTGAAAGTGTTGGTCCAGAAACAACTGGACACACACACACGCACGCGGACACACACACGCGGACACGCGCGGCGTGCCGAGTCAGCAAGAGGTGTTCCCGTTCGCGTCTGGCTCCACGCGGTCGGGGCTAAATTAGTCGCCGCGTCGCCGCATTCGCAATGAGTTGGAGACTTCAGTTGCGAAGTCTTGCGAGGTCAATCAGTCATCACTGCGTCCCTCAAAGCAACCCACCCACCCACCCCCCACGCACACACATACACACACACATATACACACGTATGTATATCGGCTGTCTCTCTGCTGTAACGGAAGGCAGCACCCGGCTTCAGGATAGTGTTACACATCACGAAGGTGGAACGCGCGCGTACTTACATACTTAGGGGAAATAACGCACGTACTTACGGATAAAGATAAAGATACCCCCCCACCCCACCCCCATTGGGTATAGCCTTAACAGGCTGTTGGGGCAAGTGCTGTCAGCGAGCACCTATGAAGGGACAGGAACGGCACACGAGGGGGTGGGTGGCCACAGGGAAAAGCACGCACGGCCACCTTTGTCTCCCCAGTTGCGATGTTTTTTTTACACCGCGCCAGGTACTCATTTGAGGCTGAGTCGACCTAGGGGAGGCCCAGAATCACTTCAGACAACCGTCACTGGGGTTGGTGGCCGTGAGTGGGAATCGAACTCGGGTCGCCCGTAGACACATACACGCATGCACACATATAGACACAAATATAAAGATCCCCCGTATAGCCTTAACGTACTGTAGGGGCAAATGCTGTTAGCGAGCACCTATGAAGGCATATAGACACACACACGCATGCACACACATAAACACACACACGCATGTACACACATAGACACACACAGGCACACACAGACACACACACGCATGTACACACATAGACACACACATGTACACACATAAACACACACACGCATGCACACACATAAACACACACACACATGTACACACATAGACACACACACGCATGCACACACATAGACACACACACGCATGCACACACATAGACACACACATGCATGCACACACATAGACACACACACGCATGCACACACATAGACACACACACGCATACACACACATAGACACACACACGCATGCACACACATAGACACACACACGTGACTTTAAGGTGACCACGTGCTGCTGTTTGTCACAAGACATTCCGGCTTGGCGCTTTAGGGGGCGGGGTGAGGGGGGTTGAAGTGTGGGAGGGCTGGTCAGTGTGTGGGGAGCGGTGGCGCAGCGGTTAGCGCTACGCTGCGCTACGAACCCGGCCACCCGAGTTCGATTCCCGCTCAAGGCTACCAACACCAGTGACGATTATCTGAACCGGACCTGGACCTTCCCTAGGTCGACTCAGCCTCAACTGAGTACCTGGTGTGATGTGTAAACATCGCCACTGGGGAGACAAAGGCGGTCGGGCGTGGTGCTGGCCACCCACCCCCCTCGTATGCCGCGCCCGGCCTTCATGTGTGCTCGCTCAGAGCACTTGCCCCTCCAGCCGGTCAAGGCGGCACGGGGGATCTTTGCCTCTGCAGTTGCGTGCAGTGAACATCGCGGGCACGCGCGTCACATACCCCCCCTCACCAGCCACCACTAACCCCACCCTCACCACCCCCCCCCCTCATCACCCACCACTAACCCCCCCCCTCACCACCCACCACTAACCCCCCCCCTCACCACCCACCACTAACCCCCACCCTCACCACCCACCACTAACCCCACCCTCACCACCCACCACTAACCCCCACCCTCACCACCCACCACTAACCCCACCCTCACCACCCACCACTAACCCCCCCCCCCCTCACCACCCACCATTACCCCCCCTCACCACCCACCACTAACCCCCACCCCTCACCACCCACCACCCCCCCTCAACACCCACCACTAACCCCCACCCCTCACCACCCACCACTAACCCCCCCTCACCACCCACCACCCCCCCTCAACACCCACCACTAACCCCCACCCCTCGACCACCCACCACCCCCCCTCACCACCCACCACTAACCCCCACCCCTCACCACCCACCACTACCCCCCCCTCACCACCCACCACTAACCCCCCCCCTCACCACCCACCACTAACCCCCCCCCTCACCACCCACCACTAACCCCACCCTCACCACCCACCACTAACCCCCCCCCCTCACCACCCACCACTACCCCCCCCCCCTCACCCCCCACCACTAACCCCCCCCCTCACCACCCACCACTAACCCCCCCCCTCACCACCCACCACTAACCCCCACCCTCACCACCCACCACTAACCCCACCCTCACCACCCACCACTAACCCCCCCCCTCACCACCCACCACTACCCCCCCCTCACCACCCACCACTAACCCCCACCCCTCACCACCCACCACCCCCCCTCACCACCCACCACTAACCCCCACCCTCACCACCCACCACTAACCCCCCCCCTCACCACCCACCACTAACCCCCACCCCTCACCACCCACCACTAACCCCCACCCCTCACCACCCACCACTAACCCCCACCCCTCAGCACCCACCACTAACCCCCCCCCCTCACCACCCACCACTAACCCCCACCCCTCACCACCCACCACTAACCCCCCCCCTCACCACCCACCACTAACCCCACCCCTCACCACCCACCACTACCCCCCCCTCACCACCCACCACTAACCCCCACCCTCACCACCCACCACTAACCCCCACCCCTCACCACCCACCACTAACCCCCACCCTCACCACCCACCACTACCCCCCCACACCACCCACCACTAACCCCCACCCTCACCACCCACCACTAACCCCCACCCCTCACCACCCACCACTAACCCCCACCCTCACCACCCACCACTACCCCCCCCTCACCACCCACCACTAACCCCCACCCCTCACCACCCACCACTAACCCCCCCCCCTCACCACCCACCACTAACCCCCCCCTCACCACCCACCACTAACCCCACCCCTCACCACCCACCACTAACCCCCACCCTCACCACCCACCACTAACCCCCACCCTCACCACCCACCACTACCCCCACCCTCACCACCCACCACTACCCCCACCCTCACCACCCACCACTAACCCCCACCCTCACCACCCACCACTAACCCCCACCCTCACCACCCACCACTAACCCCCCCCTCACCACCCACCACTAACCCCCACCCTCACCACCCACCACTAACCCCCACCCCTCACCACCCACCACTAACCCCCCCCCTCACCACCCACCACTAACCCCCACCCCTCACCACCCACCACTAACCCCCACCCCTCACCACCCACCACTAACCCCCCCCTCACCACCCACCACTAACCCCCACCCTCACCACCCACCACTAACCCCCACCCCTCACCACCCACCACTAACCCCCACCCCTCACCACCCACCACTACCCCCACCCCTCACCACCCACCACTAACCCCCACCCTCACCACCCACCACTAACCCCCCCCTCACCACCCACCACTAACCCCCACCCTCACCACCCCCACTAACCCCCCCCTCACCACCCACCACTAACCCCCCCCCTCACCACCCACCACTAACCCCCCCCTCACCACCCACCACTAACCCCCACCCCTCACCACCCACCACTAACCCCCCCCCTCACCACCCACCACTAACCCCCCCTCACCACCCACCACTAACCCCCCCCCTCACCACCCACCACTAACCCCCACCCCTCACCACCCACCACTAACCCCCCCCCTCACCACCCACCACTAACCCCCACCCCTCACCACCCACCACTAACCCCCACCCCTCACCACCCACCACTAACCCCCCCCTCACCACCCACCACTAACCCCCACCCCTCACCACCCACCACTAACCCCACCCTCACCACCCACCACTAACCCCCACCCTCACCACCCACCACTAACCCCCACCCCTCACCACCCACCACTAACCCCCACCCCTCACCACCCACCACTAACCCCCCCCTCACCACCCACCACTAACCCCCCCCCTCACCACCCACCACTAACCCCCCCCCTCACCACCCACCACTAACCCCCCCCCTCACCACCCACCACTAACCCCCCCCCTCACCACCCACCACTAACCCCCCCCCTCACCACCCACCACTAACCCCCCCCCTCACCACCCACCACTAACCCCCCCCCTCACCACCCCACCACTAACCCCCCCCCTCACCACCCACCACTAACCCCCCCCCCCTCACCACCCACCACTAACCCCCACCCCTCACCACCCACCACTAACCCCCCCCCCTCACCACCCACCACTAACCCCCCCCCTCACCACCCACCACTAACCCCCCCCCTCACCACCCACCACTAACCCCCCCCCTCACCACCCACCACTACCCCCCACCTCACCACCCACCACTAACCCCCCCCCTCACCACCCACCACTAACCCCCACCCTCACCACCCACCACTAACCCCACCCTCACCACCCACCACTAACCCCCACCCTCACCACCCACCACTACCCCCCCCTACACCCACCACTAACCCCACCCTCACCACCCACCACTACCCCCTCCCTCACCACCCACCACTAACCCCCACCCTCACCACCCACCACTAACCTTCACCCCACCACTAACCCCCACCCACACCACCCACCACTAACCCCCCCCCCTCACCACCCACCACTAGCCCCCACCCTCACCACCCACTCCCTCCACACCCCGAAACGTAAACCTGTCACCAAATGAATCGTGTAACAACAAACTGTTTATCCTCACTACAACGGGAATAACAACAACAGCAGCAGCGGCAGCGGCAATGTTTGTTCAAGGAGGCGCTCAAGCGCTGCTGACGAGACTCGGGCGTTTCGAATCCGGATCGGGAGTTTCGCCCGCTCACAGAGACGGGGACGCTGGTTTGTGCCGGGTCAGCCTCGCTCTCACAACAATGAGCGGATCGCCGCGGGCGGATAAAACGCAGCAAGTTGGCACGGTTAGGGGCCGTCCATAAATGACGTCACGCGATTTTGAACGATTTTCGACCCCCCCCCTTCGTCACACGGCGTCACAAAAAGTCAGACCCCCCCCCTCAAATATGACGTCACAAAGCTCTACCCCCCCCCCCCCAAAATAAAACATGCTTCAAATCGCTTTAAACTATTGTCATTGGAGTGCGTTTTTAATGTGGCGCTGCACTCTGATGTTGTAGGAGAAAACATTTATACTAGTAGGAACCACCTGGTTCCACCAGCCCACAGGGGATTATTGTGTCCGTCCGTCCGTCGTGCATCCAAAAATGGGAGGGGTGGGGCTGGGTGGAGAGGGGAGAGTGGGGAGGGTGGGGCTGTGTGGCGGGTTTGAGTGGTGGGGCTGGGTGGGGAGGGGCTGGTCACCCCGTGGTGCCCTTATAAAACTCAACGTTTAACCTACTCACGCCGGCTTGTGCCCGCCCTCACAGTCGGGCATATTTGCGGAATACACCACGCCGCCGTTGACCCTGGCCGTTGAACGAGCAACCCAACGTTCCTACCAGCTCCCTCCGCAGGAATGTGTTCTAATATTTGTTTTTGTTACACACACAACGAGCGCGAAAGGCATTGTTACACACTACAGACAATCAATATAGCCAACATTATTCAATATTGAAACGAGACATTATTTATTTCACTCGGGTTATCACACCTTTGTGATGATCAAAGCTCGAGTCAATGGCATCGATGATGAAATTGATGCGTTAAGTAACAAAGGCGATGGACACACGCACACAATATCGGACGAGCACGCAACAAAGTACAGGGTCCCCTCGCCTCGTGTGGGTTCCGTGTGTGCGACGTCGCGTACAAGACGCGGCGACCCTGTCTCTACGTAAACATTGACTATACGCGGTTTGAATTCACTCAAATGCGGTTATGCGGTTGAACGGGGGACGACATTGTGTGTGTGATGTGTGCGTACTGTGTGTGTACTATGTGTGTGTACTGTGTGTGTACTGTGTGTACTGTGTGTGCTGTGTGTGTACTGTGTGTGATGTGTGTGTACTGTCTGTACTGTGTGTGTACTGTGTGTACTGTGTGTGTACTGTGTGCGTGTACTGTGTGTGTGTACTGTGGGTACTGTGTGGGTACTGTGTGTACTGTGTGTGTACTGTGTGTGTACTGTGTGTGTACTGTGTGTACTGTGAGTGCACTGAACTATGTGTACTGTGTATGTACTGTGTTTGTATTGTGTGTGTACTGTGTATACTGTGTGTTTAATGTGGGTGCACTGTACTGTGTGTACTGTGTGTGTTGTCTGTGTACTGTAGTTATACTGTGTGTGTACTGTGAAAGTACTGTAATGTGTGTACTGTGTGTACACTGTGTGTGTACTGTTTGCTTACTGTATGTACTGTGTGTGCCCATTTTTTGGAACGCATCTACTACTATTGTACTACTGCATACATATACTAATGCATCTACTACTACTACATCTACTACTACATCTACTACAACATCTACTATTACTACATCTACTACTACTACATCTACTACTACTACATCTACTACAACATCTACTATTACTAGATCTACTACTACTACATCTACTACTACTACATCTACTACTACATCTACTACTACAACATCTACTATTACTACATCTACTACTAGTGCTGCTGCTAAGTTGAGAGTGGTACACAAACACAATCATCAACAACAAACTCAACACATTCGCCAAAAACAACATCGTGTCTGGTCTCTAATAATAACTACATTTAGACATCTCTGTTCACGGCCCTTATTCATCGGCACACTTGAAAGTTCGCCTCTGAACGTATTTTCGGGCCTCGGTGTCATTGAGTGGAATTTCTTTCGAGCGACTGAGGAACGCCCAGGTGCCATCGTGTTTGAGGCCGTATCCGCATTATAATTACTATGGCAGATTTTTTTATTAGTTTTTTTTTAGTGATACAGCGTGGTATTTAATGATAACTTTAATTATCTATAAAAATATATATTGCGATAATGATTTGCTAGCTATTTTTTATTTGTCTTATCGGTTATTGTTTGTTAATTGATTTATTTTACCGTGACTTGTTGCATGTTTTTTTTTAAATCGGAGAAGCGGCGATGTTGTTGTTGATGATGATGAACCACGATTTAAGAACTTGTTGACTCACAGGGTACTTCACAATGAAGGGCAACTGAACTCGGCTCTTCATCGCCTGGAAGGCATGGACCTGGTACATTGGTCGCACGAGTAGCAGCCGAGACCACGCTAAATTCCGAGAAACTTCCAAACGCACACCAATTCATTTGATCCGATATTTATTTACTTTATTTGCTCATTTTTAGTTATTTTATATTTATATATATATTCATTTACCTTTCGCACCCACTTTTTTTGCATTTATTGATTGTATTCAATTTATTTATTTACTATTTGTTATATTTTCGTAGTTTTATTTTTCTATTTGTTTTGTTTGATTTGTTTTATAACAACTTAATGCTTATTTACATTTATCTACATTTATCTACCATGTAAATGTAACTTTATTTATTTCAATAAATTAATTTTTTCAATTATTTTATCCGACATTAGCTGCCCGCAAAATCATGGATTGATTTGACTCCTAAGGACACGGTCAGACTAAAGTTCTAAATCATCGGTGAACCGAGTAATTCGCCCCCTGCGTCGACTGCGATGGTTGAGCCGGTGTAGAAGCGAGCAATAGAAGGTGCCTGACAAATAAATGTAAATTATTATTACGTTTACGCCAGCGGTGGAAATTCCACATTCCTATGTCCACAGGCCATGGTTATCGCACTACGACAAAATTCACGTGGCCGTCTGAGATCGATTCCGGGCCGCAGCTATAACGTCTCAGCTCTTTGCTGAGTATGCCACGTTACAAATCTTGGCCCGATTGATACCCGAAGCGGTTCTGGGCCTCGCTTAGGTCGACTCAGACTTAAAGTGAATGACTGGTGCAGTGTGTGAACACCTGGATGCACATGCGGCCGTGAGTGGTGATGGCCCCACCATGTACTCGTTGTGTTTGTGTCTACTCATGTGTACACGTATGTGGGGAGCGGTGGCGCAGTGGTTTGCGCACTGCGCTGCACAGCCAGCGATCCGAGTTCGTACCCGCTCACATCCACCAACATCAGCGACGATCGTTTAAACCGGTCCAGGGTCTCCTCTAAGCCGACTCAGCCTTAAACGAGTACCGGGTACGGTGTGTACACATCAGCAATGGGAAAACAGAGGCGACCGGGCGTGGTGTTGACCACACACCCCCTCGTGTGCCGTGCCAGCCTTCATAGGTGCTCGCTAACAGCACTTGCCCCAACAGTCTGTGAAGGCTATACGGGGGATCTTTTTCTTTGTTCGCACATGCCATGCACACAAAGACAACGATCCCCCGTGTAGCCTTAACAGATTGTTTGGGGCAAGTGCTGTTAGCGAGAACCCCTCCACCCCCCCACTATTACATGCCGTGCACTTACACGCACACACGCACGCGCGCGCACACGCGCATACACGTGTCACCAAAGAGTGACAAACACACATGTCCTACAACACGTGTCTCGCGGGGTCACACAGGCAGTAGCAGTAACAGCAGCAGCTGCTGCTACTGTTGATGATGCTACTGCTATTGCTGCTGTTGCTGTCTGTGATGTTTAGGGGGACTGGTCCACAAACGCTCAGCTGCTATGTCAGTCCACTGCTGGATGAGTGGGCCACTCCACGCCGTGCGGGTCTTTAGTAGGGGGACGGGGTTGTTTGACCATACTTCCCCCAGTTTAACACGTAGCAGGCTTTCGCGACCAATGTTATTCATAATCAACGTTTTTGGGTTTAGATCGCGTTATTTATAAATGTGTCGTAACCCTCCACCACCCGACACGGCCAATCAGTAAAAACGTGTCACGTTGACAAAAGACAAATAGTTCACTGCTTTAGCCCACCGGTGTGTTGAAGCGTGAAACCACAACATTTACAATTTGAGTACGACGTTTCGCTGGTAATTGCATCCAGCATCATCGGGCAATTCGCCAGAATGGTGAGGCTCTGCTGTGTCTCCCGTTCTGGTTGCTGGATGGTCGTGCTTAGGACCGGTTCAGATATCCGTCGGCACCGATGTTATCCGTGGCAGGAAATCAACATCGGACCTTTGGGTTCTTGCGCAGAGCTCGATAAATAATCGACGCAGCAGCTTCGTGCGAGCACAGAAACGCGACCTAAACATAAACCATCCATTTCGATTTAAAGCTTTCGTGACTGCAGGGATTCATCTTCTTGGTTCTTTCGGTAAAGTCACGTAGAAGGGAAATAATAAAATAATAAAAATTAAACATAATTAAAATAATTCTCACGCAAGCCGCCGTCCTCAGGTAAAGAACATGTCTGTCGGAAAGACAGCGTCTGAATGAAACACCAGTTATATGCAAATTCTTTTGTCAAGGCGCTCTTCCCCCTCCAACCCAACTTAAATATACGCTCCAAGCCTGGTGGTGTTTCATTCAGACGTTGTCTCTCCGACAGACCTGTTCTTCACCTGAGGACGGCTGCTTGCGTTGTGGCCGAAACGTCGTGAGAATTATTTTATTATGTTTTATTTTTATTATTTTATTATTTTCCTTCTACGTGACTTTACCGAAAGAACCAAGAAGATAAACCATCCATCCACAACACAATAGACGTGGGGCGTTTGTGCAGTGGTTAGCGCACGCCAGTAGGATATTGGGCAAAGCTGAGTTCGATTCGCGGTCACGACGGACATCAACGACGCGTTATATCCGCACTGATTCTGGGCTCCCGCATCCACCAATATCGCACTGGCCAGCGTGGTGAAGTATGGTCGAAGAAACCCCCGTGGCCGACACGGCATGGGGAGGTCTTCGCTCGGCAGTGGACTCACAGAGAGGGGCCTCTCCGCGTTCCCATATAATCCTGAAGCTAGTGGTACTTATTATCAACAGTGATTGTTATTGTTCGCTGGGTCTTTCGGTAAAGTCACGTAGACAGGTTCAAAGAAAATAACAAAAATCTACGACGTTTCTTTCGAAACGTCGTATCTACGTGACTTACCGAAAAACCCAAATAATATGAATTCCTGCAGTCACGAAAGCTTTAAGTCAGTGATTGTTATTGCCATTAAATTAGCCACTTACACAGCCGCATTTCACGAATTATCCTCCGCCCTCCGTTGTTGTTGAAGGGCGACTGCCTCCAACTGTCCAGCAGCGTCCTTCACGAGCCTCCTCCAAAGAGGCCGATCTTGACACCGCTGGTACCAGTCATCGGCAAGTCCACTCAGCTCCACATCCTCCTGTACCGCATCAGCTCCATCTCTTCTCCAGCCTTTGCCTTGCCCGTTTAGCTCCCCCCCCCCACTCCTGTACGCAGCCAAACAGAAGCTGCATGCGGTGGCTGAGCACGCGGGCTACATGACCCAGCCAGCGTAGCCTCGCTTGCCTGAGAAGCTTACACATGGGACTGTGCCCAGATCTGGTTAGACCCAGGATGTGTTCGTAAGCAGGCCAGTGTGAATGTTTAGAACCGGCGCAGAGGGCTCTCCGTGTCGCAAGCATGGAGAGGGGAGGGAAAATCTGGCCGAGGAGACCCGGGGCTTTCATATGGCGTGAAAAGGCCAGGAGGAAGATTCCACACCGCGTTCCACTAAACTAAACTATATATTGTTTATTTGACCAGGTAGGGCTCACTGAGCCGTATAGCTCTTTGTCAGAAGCGACCTGGTCACAAATGATAGCTCAACAAAGTTGATTATCACGTGTGAATGTATAGCAGCCAAATACTAAGTACGCACGTCGATGCTAAATGTGGAGGGAGAAACCGAAGGACATGGAGAAAAGTCGACGCGACCACCGGGAGACGAGACACGCAAACTTCAACTATACAGCAGGCGTCAGGGTCGGGATCGAACCCACGAACTCCTGCCGCTATCTGAGATAGCGGCGCCTTCAGCCCTGACTGACTGACTCTCCGAGGTGATTTTTGCGACATCATTATTCGACATTTCGCTCTCCGCCCTGGGTAGTTTCTTCAGGGACTGGACCGAGAGAGAGAGAGCGAGCGAGCGAGTGCGTGAAACGACCCAAGGTACAGACTCGCACCAGCCGCATTTCCATGACAAGCCCATAACACGTGCGCGTACGTACGGGCCGTGCTTCGAGTCGCGTGTGAATATAAGCACTTCTCGCGGCACGTGCAGCGAAACGCCGGGACAACACCCGACCCCCCACCGCCCCGAACCCAACGACACAACCTCGAAAACGGATCGGAGGAGAGCTGTAGGGCACATCCGCGAAACTTCCCTTCACGCGGTATTGAGGGCATCTCTTGTTCATTCTCCACCCAACCATCCCCCCTCCGTCCCGTCTCCCACCCACCCACCGTCCCCCCTACCTCCCACCCGCACGTCACACGTGTTGCACGAGTCTGACTCCAGGATATCGTCGGGAGACGAGGTCACACAACGGCACACAGACGGGGTCAAACGCAGCGCCTGTCCGGCCATTTCCCAGGATTCCAGACCCAAAATTCGCCCTGCGGAAACCCTCCCCTCGCTCTCTCACCCCCCCCCCCCCCCACCTCCACCCACCATCAACTCAACGCAGCCCCCCAACCCCCCCCCCCCAAAAAAAAATCTATACCCCTATCCCACCCACCCCCACCCCTTCCGTACCCCCCACCCACCCACCAACCCCCCACCAACGCTCTCCGTGCGGCGTCACTGCCGTTAGTCCGCCGGTGGTCGGCATTGAGCGCGTGTTGTTGTAGGTCTCGTGCGAGGCTGACCTCGCCGCATTTAATTTCGGAAAAGCAAGGGGGGGGGGGGGTGGGAGGGAGGGGGGCTTGTGGGGGCGTGGGGGCAGGGGGGCAGGGCCGAATTGGGGCCATTTCCTGCAAAGGAAGCTTGTGGTTTGTTTCTGCCGGGTCACCACCAGCACCACCACCACCAGCAGCAGTGGCCCTGTCTTCTCGCTCGCTCTGTCTCTCATGGTGTTGGTGGTCCGCGCGCGATATTGCCAACGACTTTTAAAGACGTTTTTTTCCCTCCGTTAAAAGATAGCGGCAACACAAACGCTGCCACTGTGTGACGGGCGTGGCACGGATTGTGCTTGCCAATGAAGAGGTCACACACGCCGGTTCGATCCGATCTCCCCATCGCGGGAGTTGAACTGATGGGCAAATTTCTTCCAATTCCACCCCCCAAATCCACCACGCATCCAAAATTCACCACCCATACAAATCCACCACCCCGCCCCTTCACCACCAACACCCTCCACGCGTCCGCCTATCTCCATCCAGCAGTGTATAGCTACACGGTTACAAAGACAAAGACCCCCCATATAGCCTTAACAGACTATTGGGGCAAGTTCTGTTAGCGAGCACCTATGAAGGCCGGCACAGCACACGAATGGGTGGGTGGCCAGCACCACACCCGGTTGCCTTTGTCTCCCCAGTGGCGATGTTTACACACCGAATTAGGTACTCAATAGAGGCTGAGTCGACCTGGGGGAGGCCCAGGACAGGGTTCAAATAATAATCGAGGGGGTGGGTGGCCACGGCGTGCATGACTCACGGCCACAAGGGTGCGTGGTGAAGTATGGACGAAACCCCCCTCCCAATCACCATCCCCCCATCGCCACCCCCCCCCATCACCACCTATCCCCCCATCACCATCCTCCCATCACCATCCCCGCCCTTTATCACATCCCCATCATCCTAAACGTCACCTTGAGCCCCTTCCCTGCAGGGCGCGTGTCGACTTACCTGGTGAGTCGGTCACGTGGGGGAGCGGGCGATGTGGGCCACGTGGTTGCCGTGACTCCGTTCTATATATGCAGTATATATAGACTGTGTATATAGACTGTATATATAGACTGTATATATGTAGACTGTGTATATATATATACAGGCTGCGCACACCGCACTGACTCGGCCGCCTTACCGGCAATGTTGCTTTGAAACTGACCCTGAGACTCGGTGTTGTTTGGGCGCTGCATCCCCGTAGGAGTGTGTATGTATGTTGTATGTATGTTGTATGTATGTTGTATGTATGTTGTATGTATGTTGTATGTATGTTGTATGTATGTTGAATGTATGTTGAATGTATGTTGTATGTATGTTTTATGTATGTTGTATGTCGGTTGTATGTATGTTGTATGTGTGTTGTATGTACGTTGTATGTACGTTGTATGTAAGTCGTATGTATGTTGTATGTATGTTGTATGTATGTTAAACTTCTTTCGCACAGCACGTAGCCACCCGTGCTAATCTGAGTAGCGAACCATACGAATCCCAAACGTGCCTTAGTTTGTCTGAGATAACAAAGATGTATTGGCACCGAACAGGTCGCTTTGTCTGGCTCTCTGAGCCTCGGGCATGAACGATACATCGTAAACTTCGGAATTATCTTCCGCGTATATTTCTCCCAAGTGGTAGTCGGAGAAAGTTGACTCGCTCTTCATCCGGCGTGCGATGACACCCGATGGTCTGCTGGGCTTGCACGCATCGCTCCGATCGTACTCGATGTGCACCACCAATACATTCACGATAATAACAACAACAACGATTATTTTCTCATGATGATGATGATATTGTTTACTTATTTACCCGGGACATCCATCCACACTGAGTCATCATAATAATAGTAAAATACATTTGTAATAATAATAATGACAATGGTTAGTATCTTCTTGGTTCTTTCGGTAAAGTCACGTAGAAGAGAAGCAACAGGTCTGTCGGGAAGACAGCGTCCCGACAGACCTGTTGCTTCACCTGATGACAGGCTGCTTGCGTTGTGGCCGAAACGTCGTGAGGATTATTTTATTATGTTTTATTTGTATTATTTTATTATTTCCCTTCTACGTGACTTTACCGAAAGAACCAAGAAGATGAATCCCTGCAGTCACGAAAGCTTTAAATCGAAATGGTTAGCATAATTAGTTAATTATTTAGCCGGGACATCTCCACTGGGTCTCGGGACTGGATTTCACCAGGCTCCTGTCGCTACCAGCTGGTGTTTCAGATGTTTCAGCCGATCAACGATGACTTGCGTTCATTATTCATCACGCGGGCAGGAAAAAGCCGGCAACCCCGGATTGAAACGCACGACGTTACGCGAAAGGGAGCAATGGACGCACAATCCCCGTACAGATGGACACAGATGGAGATTAGTCCACACTTTGCTGTACTGCCTGGCGACCCATGTTATGGGCCCCTCCGCGATGCCTAGGGGTCGTAGAAGGGAGCGCTCGCACCCGTCTGCGAGTGATCCGCCAACCTTCGCTGCTGCTGCCTCCACAGCGCTGGGTGACAGGCAACCACGTGCGGCACCGTAGCCACCGCCGCCCGGCTGTGATGTTTCAGGCTGCGTTGCTAGGTAACAAGGACACTGCCGCATGCATCAGTTGCTATAGTAACCAGGTACTGCCGCATGCATCGGTTGCTATAGTAACCAGGTACACGTTCACGTGGTTACTACGCGCGCGTGGCCGCTCAAGCAAACGGAATTCTACATCGCAATGATGAGGGTTGTACCACACAGCCCGTTGTCAATCCACTGCTGGATGAAACACTATTCTATACTTACTATACTTCACCACCTGGGTCAGTGTGAGCTGGTGAAGGAGAGAGGGCGGGCGGGGGTGGGGGCGGACAGGATTGGTTCGGATATTACTCGCCACTGATGTTAGCCGGAGCCAGGAATCGAACTCAGACGGCCGGGTTCAAGACGCAGTGCGCTAACCACTGCGCCACCACTCGCTCCTCATGTCCATGCCTCGTGTATCGCAGAGGATACGCGCCCGTATTGAACGCGCATGGGCTCTATGTATTTTGTGTTTACTGTAGGTAGGTCAAGATACAAGTAAGTACTTAAGTGGGTAGGTATGCATGTAGGTACGTATGTTGTAAGGTATTCTGTATGTACACATATGTAGGTTTGTATGCATGCAGGTATGTACATGTTAGATGGTATGTATTTATACGTTTGTATGTTGGAAGGCATATACGTATGTAGATGTGTGTGTATGTAAGTGTGTATGTCAGAGAATATGTGTAGGGCGTCACGGTGGCTAGGAAATGTTAACTACCTCACCTGCTATGAAGAAGGTCGTGGGTTCGATCCCGACCCTGACACCTGCTGCATATTTAGAGTTTGCGTGTCTCTCTTTCTCCCCGTGGCCGTGTGGCTTTTCTCCTGGTTCTTCGGTTTTCCCCTCCACATTTACCATCAACATCGCGCGTTTAGAGTATTTGGCTGCTGTTTAAATTTCCAAGCGATAAGCCACTTTGTTGAGCTATCATTTGAGGCCAGGTGGCTTCTGAATAAGAGCTATACAGCTCAGTGGGCCATACCCGGTAAGAAAGGAAAAATAGTTTTAGTTTTATAGGTATGGATGTTGGAAGGCATGCATGTAGGTATGCCTGCATTTTGGAACGTATGTGTGTGTTGTAGGTACGTATGTTGGAAGGTATGTACGTATGTTTGTATGTATGTTGGAAGGCACGCCTGTAGGTACGCGCGTGGGCCGATAATTTACTCCGTTATTCTATGGGAAATCTCCAACAATAGAGAAATTAATTTCACGACTTTACAGACGCACTAATGCACTCCAGATGGATCGTAAATCCGCGTTGAGCAGGCGCCCGGGGAGAACTTAACTCGGCCGTTTCGTGCAACGAGCGGTCGTTCACTCCTTCCACCCAGCCGTAAGTCATCCCGTGGACGGGAAGCCAAGTACATCCATGGGAATGTGGAATTTCCATCAGGATCGCCAATAGAGGGGGGAGAGAGCGGGGGTGGGGTGGGGGGGTAATTGCCCCCAACACAATCGTTTGCGCAGAGTCTCCGAGTTGAAAATTTTAGGAGTCCCCTGTTAGTCAGTGGTTTGTACATATCGTGTAAGGATACAGGCTGCCTTGTGTAATCATATATACTAATCATCAGCCCCTGTGTATGCATTTCCGTCCGAATTGAAATGTTGTGTAAGCTCTTATTAATTAGGGGTTAATACATAGCGTATGTATATGAGCTTTATTGTGTAATCATATTTATTAATGATCAGCCGCTGTGTACGTATTTCCATCTGTGCTTTTATATCTGGAATGTATGTCCAGCACTGTTTGCATGCCGCCTCTTGATAAAGACAATAGAAAATGATAATAACAACATACATACGAACCTACGTAGCTAACGTGTTACAAACAGATCCACATCGCGAACTCTACGCAAGTCGATACTGTACGAACCTGAAGAGGATCACATCTGTGTTAGTGTTGCTACATAAACACCAACCGACCAACACACAGAGAGCACGTGCAGACTTGAGCACATATGGTTGGGCTGTGGATGGACTTGTCCTCGCCACAGTAACGTGCCACTTCCACCAATGAATTAGGATCACGAACTTAGAATCCTTACCCGCTGAGTTGGACATCAAAAAAAAAATACAAACAATAAAGAAAAAGATCCCCCGCATAGCCTCCAAAAGCCGTTTGGGGCAAGTGCTGTTAGCGAACACCAATGAAGCCCGACGCAGTGAACAAGAGGTGTCTCGACCGCCTTTGTCTTCCCAGTGTTTACACACCGCACCGTGCAGCTGCCTAATTTGTGGCGGAGTCAACCTAAGAGAGAAGCCTAGAACTTATTCAGATCGCCATCGCCGATGTTAATCCGTCGCCGGGAATCGAACTCGGTTTTGCCAGTTTCCTAGCGCAGTGCGCTAACCACTACAAAGACAAAGATCCCCCGTATAGCCTGTAACAGACTGTTGGGGCAAGTGCTGTTCGCGAGTAGCACCTATGAAGGCCGGCACTGTGGCACACGAGGGAGTGGGTGGCCAGAACCACGCCTGGTGCCGTAGTGGGTAGCGCGCTGCGCTAACCAAACAGGCGTTAGCTTGTCGAATCCCGCCCACGGCTGACATCAGTGGCACGGCGTTGTGATAACCCAACCGGTCCCGGACCTCCTCTAGATCGACTCAACCTCAAATGAATGCCTGGTGCTGGGGAGACAAAGGCGGCCGGGCGTTGCGCTGTCTAACCACATCCATCCCCCTCTTGTACCGCGGCGGCCTCAATAGGCGCTCGCTAACAGCACTGACCCCTACAGTGTTTAGAACACGAAATGGGACAGCCGTGTGTGTTGGCAATTGTATGGGGAGCTGTTGTGCAGTGGTCAGCGAACCACGCTACGAATCTTGTGTACCCCGAGTTCGAATCCCGCTCACGACCAATAACAGTGGAGAAAATATTAGAACTAGTCCTGGCCCTCCCCTAGGTCAACTCAGCCTTAGATCGGTACCTTGTGTGGTGTGTGCGTTGTGTAAATATCAGCACCGGGGATACAAAACGGTGGTCGGACGTGGAGGTGGCCACACACCCCTTCCGCGGTTTGTGCCGTGCCCCGCCCTTTCATAGGTGCTCGCCGACAAGCCCTTGCCCCGGCATGTCTGTTGAAGGCTATACGGGGCACCTTTGCCTTTGTTGGCACTCACAATGGGCAGCTTTAATGAACGCTCACGAGCTCCAACGCGGTGGTCAACGTCTTCTGCACGCGCGTAACTTAATCCAGCAAGCAGCCACGATCAGGGTCTCCCTGGCGGACCGACGCACCACCCAGGCACTCTTAGAGGGGGTTCGGATTGGGGGAGGGGGGGGGGTGTTGGAAATAGGAGGGGGTCTCAATTCCCCCCGTCCCCTCCCACCTACCAATGTTTTTTCGAATAGTCCAGACTCAAATTTCTCGATGCCGCTTAGCCAAGAACGCATCCTTCTGATGATAAATAGTGTACGATGATCGACCCGGCCCCGTCATGGAAATGTGGAATGTTCACACTTTCACCCGAGCCAACGAAGGTGAGAGTTGTTAGATTCGTACATCAAGTTTTGTTGTTGTTGCTGCAAAAGTAGGCACGTATACACTCACACAAAGACAACGATCACCCGTATAGCCTTAACAGACTGTTGGGGCAAGCGCTGTTTGCGAGCACCTATGAAAACCGGCACAATACACCACACCCGACCGCCTTTGTCTCCCTAGTGGCGATGTTTACACACCCGACCAGGTACTCATTGGAAGCTAAGTTGAACTATGAGAGGCCCTGAACCGGTTCGCCGTGAGCAAGAATCGAACTCTGGTTGGCGGGTTCGTAGCGCATCGCGCTAACCAATGCGCCACAGCTCCCCACACACGATCGCACATGCACACAGCCACACATATACAGACACAACCAAAGACAAAATCCCCCGTATAGCCTCAACAGACTGTCGGGGCAAAGTGCCGCTAGCGAGCAGCACCTATGAAGACCGACACAGCACCCCCCGATGCACACAGCGACGGACATTGAAATATAAGAAATGCACAAACAGGGTTTTATATCTTCTTGGTTCTTTCGGTAAAGTCACGTAAAAAGGGAAGTAATAAAATAATAAAAATAAAACATAATAAAATAATTCTCACGACGTTTCGGCCACAACGCAAGCAGCCGTCCTCTGGTGAAGACCAGGTCTGTCGGGGAGACAGCGTCTGAATAAGGTTTGAGATATACACACACACATTGAAACATAAAATTAGATCCTTTAAAGAGAAGCTCATAGCGCCGCGAATTGAGATACGTTCGGCTCCCCCGGTGACCAGGCTGGAGGCAGCGCGGGGGGGGGGGGGGTCGGCGGGGGGCGCGCGCGCGCCGTTTGATGTCTCGCGCCGCGCTCCGCGTTCACACGGCGCGCGCGCTCTCCCTAATTACCCCTCCCAGCCATAGTAATAGTAATAGCAGCCTCCACCACCACCACCACCACCGACCTACGAGTGTGTGTGTGCGTGGTTAATAAAGACATTACGGGCATTGCGCACACACACGCGCGCGCGCGCACACGAAATGCGTGCGTACGTGCACGTGTGTCGGTCGCTTGTGAACAGCACTTGACCCAACAGAGCCTGTGTGGGCTATACGGGGGGGCTTTGTCTTGATGCGTCAGAGTGTTGTGAGTGTGTGTGATTGCGTGGGGCGCCACGGTGGCGAGATGTTAACTACCTCGCTTGGTATGCAAGAGGTCGTGGGTTAGATCCCGACCGTGGCGCCTGCTGTATATTTGGAGTTTGCGTGACTCTCTCTCTCTCCCTGCGGTCGCGTGGATTTTTTCTCCGGGTCCTCCGGGTTTTCCCCTCCACATTTAGAATCAACATCTCGCGTTTAGAGTGTTTGGCTGCTATACATTTCCACTTGATGTACCACTTCGTTGAGCTGTCATTTGTGGTCGCTTCTGCAAAAGTGCTGTATAGCTCAGTGGGCCTCACCTGGTAAAATAAAACAAAGTAGTTTCGTTTTTTAAAGCGCGCAATACCTGCGTTGAAGGAGTGTTAGTGCAGGTGGTTAGCGCGCTGACGCTACGAACCCAGCGACTCGAGTTCGATTCCTGCTCACGGCCAACATCGGTGACAAATATATTTACCCGTTCTTTTCCATCGCTAGTAAACATCAGCACCGATGGTCACCGCATCGCGCGCTTTCAGATGCGCTTCTGCGGCCGTCTGGAACGCTCTTCCTTCCCATAGTAGGAAGCCACTGGGAACTCTGCACTTTTAAATCCGAATTGAAACCTCATTTCTTTAGAACTGATTTGCTTGTTTCGATTGAAAGCTTTCGTGACTGCAGGGATTAATATTCTTGGTTCTTTCGGTAAAGTCACGTAGAAGGGAAAAAATAAAATAATAAAAATACAAATAATAAAATAAAATTCTCGCGACGTTAGTTTGTTGTCCTTCCCGCACACCTCCAACTAGCACGGTTGGCTACGTACGGTGCGAAAGAAATTCAACACACACCGGGAAGACAAAGACGGCCGCGCGCGGTGTTAGCCACACACACCCCCTTCGCGTGCCATCCCGGCTTTCATCGGTGCCACTCGCCAACAGCACTTGCTCCCGACAGTCTGTTGAGGCTATAGGGGGCATCTTTGTATTTTGTGTACGCCTCCTTGCATGTGTGTGTGCGTACTATGCGTGTGCGTGTGTTTTCATTCCAAGCGTGAAAGGTCAAACTCACAACACTATACTAAAACTTGTAACTCCTCCATGTTATGTGTGATTACACACAGACTACGCTTTGAACTTAAGCCACCGTGAAGGGATTTTCCTGGCCTCGTCAAGTAACCACGAGGTCAGAGGTCAATCTCACCATGCTTACTAACACGGTGAGAAAAGTGACACACACACACACAACCAAAGACACAGACAAAGATCCCCGTATAGCCTCTAACATACTGTTGGGGCAAGTGCTGTTAGCGAGCAGCACCCATGGAGATCGGAACGGGATGGGTGGGGCTAGCACCGCGCACAGCCGCCTTTGTCTCCCCTGTGCTGATGTTTACACACCGCATGAGGCACCGTTTTAAGGCTGAGTCGACCTAAAGGAGGCCCAGACCGGTTCAGATATTCATCACCGTTATTGGTCGTGAGCGGGAATCGAACTCCGGTCGCCGGGACGGCAGCGCATTGTGCGAATCACCTTCTTGGTTCTTTCGGTAAAGTCACGTAGAAGGAACATAATACAAAATTATGTTTTTTTAAAATTATTTTATTATTTTCCTTCTACGTGACTTTACCGAAAGAACCAAGAAGATGAATCCCTGCAGTCACGAAAGCTTTAAATCGAAATTGTGCGAATCACCACAAAATGTCTCCCCACGACACACACACAACCACAAACAGAGACTAATATCCCTTCTATAAATCATCTATGCTGTTGACGTTTGCCAAACCGCATTGACCAGCGTGGTGAGGTATGGACAGCTAACTCCACCGCGACCAGCATGGCGTGGGGAGGCCCTCATCCAGCAGTGGATTGGCAAAAGTGCTGCACATTACTGCACGTCTGAAGGCGCAGTCACCGTGATTGGCACCCTGCGTTGTTATTCATGAACCAGGAGGCCTAAGTTTGACACGCGGCCCCTGCTGACATCAACGATACCTGAACCAGCCCTGGGCGGTCTCCCACATTCAGAGCTTCGCCACGGGCCATCGTGGTGATGTGTGGATGTTGCTGCTGCGCGTGTATCGTTTCGACGGGAGTCCGTGCACATCGTCTGCCCTACATTGTCCGCCGAAGCGCCGCTGACGAACGTAATCACCGTGATGGAGGGGTGGACGTTCTGATTAGCGCCGCGAGGTTTCGCTTTAGCGAATGAACGGGGACTTGGACAGGCATCGGGAGTGATGGGGAATGTCCAGCGCGAGGCTCGGAGCCGCAGGCAGGAATGAGCGCCGCTCCTGTGCTCGCGAGAGAGAGAGAGGGAGAAAGACAGAGGTCACACAGACTTGGGTCGCGCTGTAGATGTCACCGTGATGGTCCTGGTCGACTCATGGTTTATGTTCCCCGCCTAGCGCCGGCTCCCAACTTTAGGAGACTGCTCGCTTCTGACAGCTATGCGTGCGCAAGTACGTTGAACTTCTTTCGCACCGTGCGTAGCCAGCCGACATCGACTGGTCTGGAGGATTTCCATACGCGCTGTCAAGAGCGCATCGTCATTATCATCATCACGATATTCATCATCACGATCATCATCATCATCACGATCATCATCATAATCACGATCATCATCATCACGATCATCATCACGATCATCGTCATCACGATCATCATCATCACGATCATCATTATTATCATCACGATCATCATCATCATCATCATCACGATCATCATCATCATCATCATCACGATCATCATCATCTTCATCATTGGGATCGGAGTGGTCGGACATCGTCGCAAACTTCGCCATGACATCCCGCACCGGTCTCCCCAGCATAGAGGACATCCAGAATCAGAATCAGAATTTTCATTAGCAGTGGAGTTTCACACGATCTCCAGTAGCAACAGCAGGGATCGCTGTCGGTGTGCGCCTTCAAACAACCACCAGACGTCCCCGACTCGCTCTTGCCCCTGTGGGGCGGTTGAGCGTCGACAAGAGATGGGGACACAAAGCCCGCGCACCGCACGTGGCTTCGCCCAGGGGAGATGCCCACGCTCAGCTTGGTGCCGCTCACGGGTCGTGGTCGTCGTGGTCGTCGCGCTCAATGATGCGGAGAGACACGCCTGTCAATCCACGGGGTGGGGGGGGGGGGGTCTGGGGCGATGGAGCGCAGCGGCGGCGACAGCTGGAGCAACATTACACACGATGGCGCCTTCACGGCCTAGCAATCCACTCCTACTGACTTAGCAACCACTTCTACTGACTTAGCAACCACTCCTACTGGCCTAGCAACCACTCCTACTGACTTAGCAACCACTTCCTACTGACTTAGCAACCACTTCTACTGGCTTAGCAACCACTCTTGCTGGCCTAGCAACCACTCCTACTGGCCGAGCAACCACTCCTACTGACTTAACAACCACTCTTGCTGGCCTAGCAACCACTCCTACTGGCCTAGCAACCACTCCTACTCCCTTAGCAACCACTCCTACTGGCTCAGCAACCACTCCTACTGGCTTAGCAACCACTCGTACTCCATTAGCAACCACTCCTACTGGCCTAGCAACCACTCCTACTGGCCTAGCAACCACTCCTACTGGCTTAGGAACCACTCCTACTGGCCTAGCAACCACTCCTACTCCCTTAGCAACCACTCCTACTGGCTCAGCAACCACTCCTACTGGCTTAGCAACCACTCGTACTCCATTAGCAACCACTCCTACTGGCCTAGCAACCACTCCTACTGGCCTAGCAACCACTCCTACTGGCTTAGGAACCACTCCTACTGGCCTAGCAACCACTCCTACTCCCTTAGCAACCACTCTTACTGGCCTAGCAACCACTCCTACTGGCCTAGCAACCACTCCTACTCTCTTAGCAACCACTCTTACTGGCCTAGCAACCACTCCTACCGGCTTAGCAACCATTCCTACTGGCCTAGCAACCACTCCTACTCCCTCAGCAACCACTCCTACTCCCTTAGCAACCACTCCTACTGGCCTAGCAACCACTCCTACTGGCTTAGCAACCACTTCTACTGGCCTAGCAACCAATCCTACTGGCTTAGCAACCACTCCTACTGGCCTAGCAACCACTCATACTCTCATAGCAACCACTATTACTGGCATAGCAACCACTCCTGTTGGCCTAGCAACCACTCCTACTGGCTTAGCAACCACTGCTACTGGCCTAGCAATCACTGCTACTGGCCTAGCAACCACTGCTACTGGCTTAGCAACCACTCCTACTGGCTTAGCAACCACTCCTACTGGCCTAGCAACCACTCCTACTGGCTTAGCAACCACTCCTACTGGCCTAGCAACCACTTCTACTGGCCTAGCAACTACTCCTACTGGCTTAGCAACCACTGCCTACTGGCTTTTAAACCACTCCTACTGGCTTAGCAACCATTCCTACTGGCTTAGCGACCACTCCTACTGGCCTAGCAACCACTCTTACTGGCTTAGCAACCACTCCTACTTGCTTAGCAACCACTCCTAATGGCCTAGCAACCACTCCTACTGGCCTAGCGACCACTCTTACTGGCTTAGCAACCACTCCTACGGGCCTAGCAACCACTCTTACTGGCCTAGCGATCACTCTTACTGGCCTAGCAACCACTCTTACTGGCCTAGCAACCACTCCTACGGGCCTAGCAACCACTCATACTGGCCTAGCAACCACTCCTACTGGCCTAGCAACTACTCCTAATGGCCTAGCAACCACTCCTAATGGCCTAGCAACCACTCTTATTGGCCTAGCAACCACACCTACTGGCCTAGCAACCACTATTACTGGCCTAGCAACCACTCATACTGGCCTAGCAACCACTCCTACTGGCCTAGCAACCACTCATACTAGCCTAGCAACCACTCCTACTTGCCTAGCAACCACACCTACTGGCCTAGCAACCACTCCTACTGGCCTAGCAACCACTCATACTGGCCTAACAACCACTCCTACTGGCCTAGCAACCACTCCTAATGGCCTAGCAACCACTCCTACTGGCCTAGCAACCACTCCTACTGGCCTAGCAACCACTCCTACTGGCTTAGCAACCACTCCTACTGGCTTAACAACTACTCTTATTTTGTTTGCGTTCCGACTGCAGATATTGTGGTCTATGCAAATGACTCCTTGTAAAAAAGGTGTCAGTTTTGTTGCCAGATAGAAAGTGTCAAAAAACCAATTATCATATCGTTTCTTCTGGCAAATGAGGTTCCAATGGTGTAAATGCATACCCCGAGCTCTCATACTCTGATGGTGCATTGTCTTTGAGTTGTGCGCCTTTTGGCGTCATCTGGTCCAACACCATGTGCGACTAGGCTCTAAGGAAAGCTGTCTCGGGTGTGGACCAATCAACTTCAAGGACAGTGCATACATTATCAGAGTTATGTTTTTTGCTTGCATTCCGACTGCAGGTATTGTGGTCTATGCAAACATGACTCCTTGTAAAAAAAGGTGTCAGTTGTGTTGCCAGATATAAGGGTAAAAAAAACAATAATCATAATCTTATTGACTTGCCAACTGCTACCAGCTTACCAAGCAACTACTACCACCGACTTGTAAAACGCTTCATTAAAATGTGTAACTTGACGCCGATGCTGGTGATGTTTGTGGTGTTGCTAGTTGTGATGACGGTGGCGGTGATTATCATGAAGATGGCCGTGGTGCTGATTGAAATAATGATAATGATGATGATGTCACCGGCGATGATGTTCAATGACGTGGGTAGTGGTGGTGGAATCTATGATGTCTTAGTGGTGGTGGTGTTAAAGGAGTTAGTGGCGTAGACGTTAGCACGCTGCAGTACGAACCCTCATGGTCGACACCAGTGACGATTATTTGAACCAGTCCTGGGCCTCCCCTAGGTCGACTCAGCCTCAAAGTATTACCTTGTGTGTTATCATCGCCAATAGGGATACGAACGCGCCGGGCGTGGTGCTGGCCACCCACCCCCTTGTGTGCCCGTGCCGGCCTTCATAGGTGCTGCTCGCTAACACCACTTGCCCCAACAGTCTGGTAAGGCTATGCGGGGGGGGGGGGGGTTCTTTGTCTTTGGTGTTTAAAGTGGAGGTGTTAGTGGTGATGGCAGGGGGTGCCAGCGGTGACGCTAATCGAGGGTGGCGGTGGTTGCTTGGGTGGTGGTTGGTGGCGCTGGCGTGGATGACCGGCGAACAAGTGTGCGGCTCGCGTCGAGACCGCGAGAGCGAGAGAGGAGAGGTCCTATCGTGTGTTGTCCAGGAAATTCCAAAGGCATTTTTGTCGTAATTAAGTGATTGGCCGTGTCAAAGGAACGGGCGCTGTGAACAGCTCCCTCCGCACCCCCCTCCCACCCACCCTCTTGCGCGTCCGGAAGACAGGCCAGTCCCATAGACGGCGCAGGCGGCTCCCTTGGCCCGCTCACTTAGGCCTACCCCGTGTGTACGCGCACACACACACACGCACACACACACGCACACACACACACGCGCACACACGCGCACGAGAACACACGCACACTCCTTGCAGCGAGACCACCGGGGGCTTTGAACGCGCCGAGTATCGGACCACGACCACCCCCCACCACGGAGCACCCTCCCCCCCACACCCCCACCACGCACCCCCGCAGCCCCCCCCCCCACAGCATTCAACCCAACACACACACACATCCAACCCAACACACACACATCCAACACACACACACTCAACCTAACACACACACACTCAACCCAATACACACACACATCCAACCCAACACACACACACATCCAACCCAGCACACACACACTCAACCCAACACACACACATACACTCAACACACACACACACACATCCAACCCAACACACACACACATTCATCCCAACACACACACACACTCAACCCAACACACACACTCAACACAACACACACACACATCCAACACACACACACATTCATCCCAACACACACACACATTCAAACCCGCCACCACCCGACCACCCGACACAGCCAACTAGTAAGGTTTGTCACGTAAACAGAACGTGGCCAATTCGTCACTAGTACAGCACTAGTGTATAGTGTAGTGTATAGTGTAATGTATAATGTAGTGTAGTATACTAGTACAGCACACCGGTGTGTTAGAGAGCCAAGCCACACCATTTACAATCTGAGTATGACGTTTGGCCAGCAATTACAACTAGCTTCATCAGACGAAAAGAACATCAGAGAAATATTAAATTCTCCCAAATACAACTGTCAGCAGTAGCAGAACACGCGTGCCAACAAGGACACTCAATTGATTCTAGATTTGAAGCTTTCGTGACTGCAAGGATTCATATTCTTAGGTTTTTTCGGTAAAGTCACGTAGGTAAAACATCAAAATTAATAAAAATAAAATAAAATAAAGATCACGACGTTTCGGAGGCAACACAAGTCTCCGTCATCAGGTGGGACCGTCACAGCTTGATGCAGCTAATCTGGCTGTGACGGTCCCACCTGATGACGGAGACTTGTGTTGCCTCCGAAACGTCGTGATCTTTATTTTATTTTATTTTTTATTAATTTTGATGTTTTACCTACGTGACTTTACCGAAAAAACCTAAGAATATGACACTCAATTGATTTTGATAATGTTGAAGTTCTGTGCAAAACTAGCTACTACTGGCCAAGACTAATGAGATAATCTGTCGGCTCACAATTTCACATTCGGGTGGTCGGTAGTGAGCGGAGGATTTGTATCGCCGCTCTTGATGTCTCTCCTCCGTATTTGTGGATCGGGAGGCGCTGTTTGCTCGTGAGAATGTTGCAACCACCACGGTCTGTTCTGGACGACCACAGTCGCACGCCGCCGAAGAGGTTTTTGTTCTTTTACCTTCCATTCGTACACCAGGTATCTTACTATTCTTAGGTTTTTTTCGGTAAAGTCACGTAGGTAAAAAAGAAAATTAATAAAAGCAAAATAAAATGAAAATAATTTATTTTACTTTTATTTATTTAAATGTTTTACCTACGTGACTTTACCGAAAAAACCTAAGAATATGAATCATTGCAGTCACGAAAGCTTCAAATCTAGGTATCTTACTGGCACGGTCTGTGCGTTGCGTGTGTGGTTCAGTGAGGCCCGTGACAGGCTCACGTGGCACTGGATCCAATCGAGCAGGCAAGCGAGCGAGCCCGACCCTGCCGATGAGGCGTTGAATGTCGAAACCGGTTCAGAATTCTAATTCGTCTTGAATTTAATTCGTCTTCATTAAAATTTGTCTTCAAAGGCAAGGGTGCTCGTGATGGTAAATCACTCTCAGAAAGCACGCGTGGCCGGTGGGATGTGTAAAACAAATAGAAACGTACGTGTATTCTTGGTTCTGTCGGTAAAGTCACGTAGTAGCGAAATAATAAAATAATAGAAATATATAACAATAAAAATTCTCACGACGTTTCGACTGCAACACAAGCAATCATCATCAGGTGTGAAATCCACAGGTGTGAAATAATAAAATGATATAAATATAAAACAATAAAAATTCTCACGACGTTTCGACTGCAACACAAGCAATCATCACCAGGTGTGAAATCCACGCCAAGAAAATTTGAAAAAGAGTTTTTCAAATTTGAATTTGTATTGTTTTATATATTTTTTTATTTTATTATTTCCCTTCTACGTGACTTTACCGAAAGAACCAATAATATGAATCCCTGCAGTCACGAAAGCTTTAAATCAAACGTATGTATGTTGTAGTATGTTGAACTTCTTTCGCACCGTATGTGGCCAACCGCGCTGATTTTCTCATGTGCAAAGACAGATCTAGGGAGGATGGCGATTGCTGGCTGAGTCGTTACGTGTTACTGATACGTAGATTATTACCTCCAGTGTAGATACAATTGAGTGCCACTCTGTGGGGGAAAGTCAACAGCGGATATCATATCGATCCACTCGCCCCTGCCATATCAATGTGGAGTTTCCACCACAAGGGTTGTCAAAGGTAGATGCACATGGGCCCCAATACTAATTTGATCAAGGCACCACTTTTATTTTGTTGAAACGTACATGCATGGGCTTGAATGCACACTGGCCACACATGCGTACAGACATAAATACATACTCACAGTACATCGTCGTCGTCATCATCATCAGCCGTGGTCAGTTTAACACGCAGGCTTTCGCGACCAATATCATGGGTTAGATCGCGTAATATATGTGTCGTTAAAACCCGCCACCACCCGACACAGCCAACTAGTAAGGGTTGTCACTTCAACAGAACGTGGCCAATTCGTCACTAGTACAGCAACATCGTGGTCAGTCCACTGCTGGATAAAGACCTGCCCGCCAGTCGCCTGCACCCCGCAGATGTAACAACATCTCCACTTAGCACCGGCACGCGAACTCAATACGACATGCACACAACAGACGCGTGAACGAGATACAGGGATTGGCATGCGCGTAATTAAGCCTACCCCTTGGATACAGAGCAGTACACATACCCGTCGCTCACAACTACCGCGCCTGGAGATCGAACCGGTGAGGGTAGAGTGGGGGGCTTTGGAACGCGCCGCGCGATATTAACGCACAGCGGAGCGGTACCCCCGCGTCTACGTCGTGGGATTGCGTCACTGAAGGGCGCGTCGACGGATATCGAAACGACGTTAATCGAAGCGATGGTGTAAGCGCATCTTTCACGCCAGAGCAGTGGCTTCTTCTGGGGGTACGAGATGACCTTTCCGGGGGTAGCGAGACGCGGCCAGACTTGTTTAGAAGTTAAATAATCGAATTCATGAATTAAACACAGGCACGTAAGTATAACTTTTTTTTAAATCAAACTTGTGTATTTATTAACATGATATATTTATTTATGATTGAGAAGCAATTGGGTTGCAAGGCTGCAGTAAAGGTTAATAGCCACTGCCCTAGACGGACCCACAACGTTGCGTTAAATGAGTAAATTACCAAAATAAAAGGCGAGTGCAAAGCTGTAAAACTAAAACATAAATTGTGCAGTGTGCGATAAGACGCATTACATTAGAATTAAACACAATCTGAAAAATACCGGACGTGAATAATAGATTGTACCCTACCGTACAGTACGTTTCTTCACGCAAAAGTAGTTCGTGTGCTGCACGTCGAACTTCTTTCACGCCGTATGTAGCCAGCCGCGCCAATCGGAGGTACGCGTGGAGGCGACGGCTGAGAGACGACGCGCAACGCCAGGTAGCGGTGCTAATACTGGTAGGAACCTCCTGGTTACACCAGCCCACAGGGGATTATTGTGTCCGTCCGTCCGTCGTGCATCCAAAAATGGGAGGGGTGGGGCTAGGTGGGGAGGGGAGGGTGGGGAGGGGCTGGGTGAGGAGGGGAGGGTGGGGAGGGGCTGGGTGGGGAGGGTGGGGCTGGGTGGGGGTGGGAGGGGTGGGGCTGGGTGGGAGGGACTATTCACCCCGTGGTGCCCTTATAAAACTCAACGTTTAACCTACTCACGCCGGCTTGTGCCCGCCCTCACAGTCGGCCATATTTGCGGAATACACCACGCTGCCGTTGACCCTGGCCATTGACCGAGCAACCCAACGTTCCTACCAGCTCCCTCCGCAGGAATGTGTTAATAACAGGGACGACGTATCTGCGAAACGACGTAAAACGGGGAGACTTACGTCAATCGGCGATTACTGTGTCAAGAAATTAAATGACTTCATAACAAATTCATGGGTTGAGTCAAACTCCTTCAACCTTGTTCGACCGCTGACCTAACCCAAACACCTTCATTGTGAACCATATATCTGTTCGCGAAAGAAGTTCAACATATGTACATATATATTACTTACATACATTTATTATATTTGTATATATATTATACATATATATATATATAGCCCTAACAGTCCGTTGAGGCAAATGCTGTGAGTGAGAACCTATGAAGGTCGGCCAGTACCACGCCCGGCCGCCTTTGTCTCCCTAGAGGCGATGTTTACTACACACCAGGTACGGTACTCATTTGAGGCTGAGGCGACCGAGGCGGAGGCCCAGGTCCGGTTCAGATAATCGCTATCACTGGTGTTGGCCGTGAGCGGGAATCGAACTCGTGTCGGCTGGGTTCGTAGCGCAGCGCGCTAATCGCTACACCACCTCCGCACGCACGCACACGTGTACACACACTTACACACATGTACATACACACACACATGCACACACACGTAAACACACACGTACACACACACGTACAGACACACGTACACACACTTACACACACACGTACACACACGCACACACACACACGCACACACACGTATACACACGCACGCACACACGTACACACACGCACACACGTACAGACACACGTACACACACGTACACACACGTACACACAAACACGCACACACACGCACAGACACACGCACACGTACACACACACGCACGCACACGCACACACACGTACACACACGCACACACACGTACAGACACGCACACGTACACACACACGTACAAACACACGTACAGACACACGTACACACACACGTACACACACGCACACACGTACAGACACACGTACACACACGTACACACACGCACAGACACACGCACACGTACACACACATGCACGCACACGCACACACACGTACACACACGCACACACACGTACAAACACACACACGTACACACACGTACAAACACACGTACAGACACACACACGTACACACACACGTACAAACACACGTACAGACACACGTACACACACGTATACACACGCACACACGTACACGCACACGCACGCACAGACACACGCACACACGCACGCACGCACACGCACACACACACACACGCACACACACGTACACACACGCACAGACACACACACGTACACACACACGTACAAACACACGTACATACACACGTACACACACGTACAGACACGTACACACACACACGTACACACACGCGCACACACACACGCACACACACACACACGTACACACACACGTACACACACACACGTACACACACACACGCACACACACACACACACGTACACACACACAGGCACACATACACACACACGCACACACACACACGCACGTACACACACACACGTACACACACACACAGACACACACGCACGCACACACACACACAGACACACACGCACGCACGTACACACACACACAGACACACGTACACACACACACGCACACACACACACACGTACACACACGCACAGACACACACACACAGACACACACGCACACGCACAGGCACACGCCCTCTAGCCATCGGGGCGGCTCTCGTTCGTTTTGAGACCAAGTCGGAGGGAGATGGCAGCTATTACCGGGGGTCTAACATTTCAAAGCAGCAGCAGCAGCAGCGGCAGCAGCGGCGTCTGCATGTGTTCGCCACCTGCACGCGTCCCGTGACACCATCAGAGCGAGCGCCGAGACAGCGCTCTGTGAGATCATCACGGCGGTGGTGGTGGCGGTGGTGGTGGCGACGTTGATGGTAGGGGCTGTGGTGTTGTTGTTGTTGCTGCTGGTGGTGGTGGTGTCTGTGTTCGTTTGAGCTTGGGTCAGTTAATTTGCTAGCCCACCCACTGACACGACCAGCAGCAGCAGCAAGAACGATAATAAGGTATGAGCGGTGGTGGTGCTGATGGTGATAATTGAGTCATTTAATTACTCGCCCACCCACTAACATTTTGCCAACGGCAGTAATCATGTATGATGATGATGATGGTCGTGGTGGTCACGGAAATGATTACGGTGGTAGTGATGGTGGTGGTGGTGCTGGTAGTGATGATAACTTCGTTTTGGATAGTGGGTCAGTTAATGACTCGCCCACCCACCCACTGACCAATATTAACAATAACTTATACAATCCTAGATTACTGATATTGATCGTCGCACATACGGTGGTGGTGGTGGTCGAGTCGGTGGTAGTGGCAATTGAAGAGTGTGGATGTAGGGTCATTTAATTGGTAATTACTCGCCCACCCACCAACAGCAGAAGACGCAGCAACAACCAATGTGGTGGTGGCAGCGGTGGCAGTATCCGTAGTGATGATGTGATAAGTGGTGGTAGTGGTAATGATGATGGGGACGAAGGTCGTTGTGATGGTAGTAGTTACCACGGCAGCAGTGGTGGTGGTGGTGGTGGTAATTGAGGCTTGGATATTTGGCCATCTAATTTTTGGCCCACCCATCAAGAGCGGCGCCAGCATAAGGCGTGGATGATGATGATGGGGGTGACGATGATGATGATGATGATGGGGGTGACGACGATGATGATGATGATGGGGGTGACGACGATGATAATGATGATGATGGGGGTGACGATGATGATGATGATGATGGGGGTGACGATGATGATGATGATGATGGGGGTGAGGATGATGATGATGACGGGGGTGACGATGATGATGATGATGATGGGGGTGACGATGATGATGATGATGGGGGTGACGATGATGATGATGATGGGGGTGACGATGATGATGATGGGGGTGACGATGATGATGATGATGGGGGTGACGATGATAATGATGATGATGGGGGTGACGATGCTGTTTGAGAGGAGGGAAATACTCATCAAGGACCACGACCCTGTTCGTCAAACCAACTGAACACAAACTTTGTGGAAGAGCGGGGTGGGTCACCGGCGCGCTGAAGCTGTTATAGACCCGGCCACCTGAGTTCGATTCCTGGCCACGGCCACCAGCAATAGCGAGTCATATCTGAACCAATTCTGAGCTTCCGATAGATGGTCCCAGACTTTAATTCATTATTAGACCGCCCCCCCCCATCAACAACCCGCGCTGACCAGCGTGGAGAAGTATGGTCAAACATATTTCCATGACCGAAAGGCATGGGGAGGCCTTCATCCAGCAGTGGATTGAAATAGGGTTGTACATTTGGGGTGACGGGTAGTTTAGCGGTCAGCGCTACTTAGCTACAAGCCCGGCGACCCGAGTTCGATTCCCGCTCACCGCCAATAATTCACTGGTCAACACACTTTTTCTGGAATAAGGTATTCCAACGAGTTTAAGGTAATTTTGGGGTGCTGATTTCAAATCTGGCATCAGTTTTTGTCTATCGCATCAGGTTTTTGAGATATCAAATATTGCATTTTCAATAAAAACTGCAGAAGAAAAATATGAAATAAATGTGGATATCTACATAAAATGATATTATAAACACACTATCCTAAAAATACAGCACCATATTTTAACACTAAAGCAGTCACTGACTCGCAACAACTTGCAATCATAAGTGACAGAGTTAATTTCGGGTAAAATCAATGAAAATGGGGTATGCCGATAGCATAAAAATGAGATGTGATAGAGCAAATCTGAGATCAGATTTGGAATCAGCACCTTGAAATTAGTCTAAAACAGCTGCAAAAGTCCAGGCCAGAAAAGAATGTTTTTTTTTGTTGACCAGTGTAATTACAGCGGCAAATATTTCCACCAGTCCTGGGTCTCCCCTAGTTCGACTCGCGCTTTTAAACTAGTGGTGCCTGATGCGGTGAGTAATCAACAGCAGTGGGGAGACAAAGGCGGCCTGCCGGACGTGGTGTTTGGCCCACCGACCCCCCTGTGTCTCTCGCGGCACGAGACACGCGTGCTCACTAACAGCACTTGCCCCAACATTGTGTTTAAAAGGCTGTGCGAGGCATATTTGTCTTTGTGATTCGATAGCTAACAACAATGACTGAACTTTGACAGATGTTATCGCACTGCAACGAGGCAAGAAATGTTTGACTATGAACAGCAACAAATTAAAACAATATTTACATTTTTATAAAAAGCTTCCATGACTGCACGGGGTTAACTGATCACTTGCAAAGATGGCAAAGTAATTGTGTTTGGGTGCCTGACATCCCCATGCAAAATGTTGGCAACTTTGTCCGACGTTCCGCTGGAGATTACATCCAGCTTCATCAGGTGATAGCAAGAGCTCAAGTCAAGCGTGTTGCTTAGTAGACTGAATCGATTTTCATTGTTTTTTGGTCGAGTGGTGGAGGGTTATTATAACTGTACGATCAGGCCCACAAGTGGGCTTTGTGACATGAACGTTACGAGCAATTGCTCTGTCTATAACACGTGTGTGTGTGTAACAACAAATACTTGCAAATACATCAGCCACATGTAGAATGTTAGAACAAGCCTTGTCAGCGAGCACGTACTGAGGCAGGGTGCTGTGTGCTGAGCACCACGCCCGGCCAGCTTTGTCTCCCCAAGTGGTGACGCTTGCACACCGAAGAATAAGCAGACGTCTCTTTTTTAAATCCTTTATATTAAGTTAACTTGCTTGCTTGCGTGCTTGCTTGCTTGCTTAGGACCGTGCAAATCTTTCGGTCGTTTTTTAACCCACTTCCCGTGATCCAATCGAGCTGATATTTTGCACACAGACTCGTTGTGCGAGACAATTAATGTTCGTGAAATTTTTTTCCAAAATTTTACACTGTTTAGGGAAAACAAATTAAATATTTAATTACCAATTGCTTAATACTGGCAGACAATCATCTGACCCATAGGTGGCAGCCATCTCAAGCCAGAGGACGAGATGACTCTAGCCGCCACGCATATAAAGGATTTATAGTGAAAAACTTTGTTTTTACGGGTTATACTTGTTTAAATCCTTTATTAAATCCTTTATATTAAGTTCGCTTGCTTGCTTGCGTGCTTGCTTAGGACCGTACAAATCTTTCGGTCGTTTTTTAACCCACTTCCCGTGATCCAATCGAGCTGACATTTTCCACACAGACTCGTTGTGCGTGACAATTAATGTTCGTGAATTTTTTTTTCCAAAATTTTACACTTTTTAGGACAAAAATATTATATTTAATTACCAATTGCTTAATGGTGCAATGCAATCATCTGACCCATAGGTGGCAGCCATCTCAAGCCAGAGGACGAGAGGACTCTAGCCGCCACGCATATAAAGGATTTATAGTGAAAAACTTTGTTTTTACTGGTTATACTTATGTAGTGCCGAGTTGGGGAATGTCACCAGTTATGTTGGCCGCGAGCGGGAATCGAACTCAGGTTGCCAGAATTCGTGCCAGCAGTGCCCTAACCACTCCGCCACCGATACTCACGACAAAAACCCGCAAGCAAAGACAAAGATCCCCCTGCGGCCCACGCGGGCTGTTGGGGCAAGTGGTGTATGGAACTATGAAGGCTGGTAACGACACACGAGCGGATGGGTGGCCAGCACCACTCACGACCGCCTTTGTCTACCTCGGATGAGGCCCGAGACCGGTTCGGATAGATTGTCACTGCTGTGAGTGGTGGTCGTGAGCAGGCATCGGACTCGGGTCGCGGGGTCTGTAGCGCAGCGCGCTAACCGCTGCACCACCACTCCCAACACACACGTAATCGCACACACAGAGACAAAGCTCTCCCGTAAAGCCTAGCAACAGACTGTTGGGGCAAGTGTACTTAGCGAGCACCAATAAAGGCAGGCACGGGGACACGAGTGCGTGGGTGGCCAACACCACGCCCGACCGCCTTTGTCTCCCCAGTGGCGATGTTTACACACCGCACCGGGTACTCATTTGAGGCTGAGTCCGACCTAGAGGAGGCCCAGGACCGGTTCAGATAATCGCCACTGATGTTGGCCGTGAGCGGGAATTGAACTCGGGTGGTCGGGGTCCATTAGCGCAGCGCGCTAACCGCTGCACCACCGCTCCCCCACACATACACACACGTACTCGGAACACACGCACACTCACGCACGCACTGTATGGCCCATTCATCTGCACGAGGCTTATTTCTGTAAAGCGCCATCATTTGTTTGTTTTAATCGACGTTTTTGACATTTCTCCAGCTCTAATCACTTCCGCGAACCACCGCGCGGAGCAGGACGCGCCTCGGGGCAGAGAGAGAGAGAGCGAGAGCCCAGGCGTGGGGAGGAGGGACGGGGCTGTGGGTGGTGGCGGATCGTGATGGGTGTGGTGGTGGGTGGTGGGTGGTGGCTGGCTGGTAGTGTGTGGGTGGTGGTGGTGGTAGTGATGATGGGTGGGTGGTGGTGATGGTCTAAGGAGGTAGCGAGCGGTGGCGCAGTGATTAGCGCACCGCCGCTACGAACACGGCGACCTGAGTTCGATTCAACAATACAAAGCCAAATACAACTTCATCATGTGTGTATGGAGGGGGGGGGCAGTGGTTAGCGCACTGCCCACAACGCGCATCGCTGATTCACCGACCATGCACTACCGCACGGCCTCCTACTGAGTCGTTTCATAACCTCGACACAACAAAGACAAAGACCCCCCGTGTAGCCTCTAACAGGCTGTTGACGCAAGTGCTGTTAGCGAGTAGCACCTATGAAGGCTGGCACGGCACACGAGGTGGTGGGTGGTCATCAACACCACGCCCGACCGCCTTTGTCCCCCCAGTCACGATGTTCACACACCGCACCAGGTACTCATTTGAGGCCGAGTCGACCTAGGGGAGGCTCAGGACCGGTTCAGATAATCGTCACCGGTGTTCGTAGCGGAGCGCGCTAACTGCTGCGACACCACTGCCCCACACGGATAACCTCGACGAATCACGCAAACACGGGGACATCGTTACTCCTTCCAGCTTTCCATAGTCAATTAAAACAAAATCATACTGGTAGGAACCTCCTGGTTACACCAGCCCACGGGGGATTATTGTGTCCGTCCGTCCGTCGTGAATTTAAAAATGGGAGGGGTGGGGCTGAATGGAGAGGGGAGGGTGGGGAGGGGCTGGGTGGGGAGGGTGGGGAGGTGTTGGGTGGGGAGGGTGGGGCTGGGTGGGGGGTGGGAGGGGTGGGGCTGGGTGGGGAGGGGCTGGTCACCCCGTGGTGCCCTTATAAAACTCAACGTTTAACCTACTCACGCCGGCTTGTGCCCGCCCTCACAGTCGGGCATATTTGCGGAATACACCACGCCGCCGTTGATCCTGGCCATTGACCGAGCAACCCAACGTTCCTACCAGCTCCCTCCGCAGGAATGTGTTACAGGGTGTTTAAAAAAAAGATGGACCCAATTTCAAAGCAGTACTGGTTTGAAATGGGGTCAATCTTTGTTTTTAAACACCCTGTACTTCTCGTCTCTCCGGGCATTCGAATCGCGTTGGTTTTGCTCGACCCGCGCTCCTCCGCTTGTCCGCTGTCTGCCCCGTCCTTCCCATCGCCACCCTCCGGTGTTTCCACAGCCACACGTGGCAAGCTGGCGGCGTGCGGTGATTGACAACCTTATCATTGACGCTGCCTTTTGAAAGGATTAAAGCCAAAAAAATTATATATACACACAGCAGGCTAACGTTTCAGGCACTATCTAGAGGTCAATTCATTCACTAAGCGTATATTTCCTACTCATGGGGTGCGGAAGCATTGGTAGAACAACAATTGCTGTAGTGTTCTTCAATGCTTCCGTGTATATGTCACCCACATTCACCAACAGACACTAGGGTTGTCAACCCTGTCGGATTGGCCGGGATTGGCATCGATCTCTCGGTGATTGCTGCTGATGCTGCTGATGGCGATGATGATGATGGTGGTGAAACACCGCGGTGGTGAGATGTTAACTAACTCCCCTGGTATGCAGGAGGTCGTGGATTCGATCCTGACCCTGACGCCTGCATGTCTCTCTCTCTCCCCGTGGTCGCGTGGATTGTTCTCTGGGTGCTTCGGTTTCCCCCCCCCCTCCACATTCAGAATCAACAACGCACCTTTTAGAGTATTTGACTGCTGCAAAAAAATGTCCACAAGCCACTTCAGTTGAGCTCATCAGATGTGGCCAGGTCGCTTCTGAAAAATAACTCCACAGCTCAGTGTGAGTCTCGTCAACATGTTAACTACTTGCTTGTCGCAGGGAATCACCCAGTGCTTTCTATCAAAAGGGCAATACAATGCGGATGATGTCATATATATTCTTGTTTGGTTGTTGTTGTTGTTTCTTTCGCCAAGGTATTGATGTTGGTCCAGAATGTTCGACCTTGATGTGAGCTTGTGGGGAACGTAGCGCAAGCGAGTGACTTCTAACTGTTGTGTTGCCACGATTCCGGTTCAGATTCAATCCACCAATGTTTGTTTCCCGACGTCATTATTTCCTTGGCCACTTGTGATGAATATACAATCGATAGCCGGCTTCGCAGTCATAATAAAGATGCTATTTTTTGCGTGGGTTAGATCGCATGAATATATAAATGTGTCGTTGACCTGCCGCCACCCGACACAGCCATTTCGTCACATTCTGTCACGTAAACGAAACGTGCCAATTAGTTTATCACTTCAGCCCACCGGTGTGTTGGAGAGTCAATCCGCAACATTTACAATCTAAGTACGGTGACGTTTCGCTGGTGATTACAGTAGTGCAGTGTATTGTAGTGTATAGTGGTGTATAGTAGTGTATTGTGTATTGTAGGGTATATTTTAGTAGTGTATAGTAGTGTAAAGTAGTGTAGTAATGTATAGTAGTGTATAGTGTAGTGTATAGTGGTGTATAGTGTAGTGTATAGTAGTGTATAGTAGTGTATAGTGGTGTATAGTAGTGTTTAGTGTATAGTAGTGTAGTGTATAGTGTAGTGTATAGTAGTGTAGTGTATAATAGTATGTAATGTAGTGTATGGTGTAGTGTATAGTAGTGTATAATGTAGTAGTGTAGTGTATAGTAGTGCAGTGTATAGTAGTGTATAGTGTATGTATAGTGTAGTGTATAGTAATGTAGTGTATAGTAATGTAGTGTATAGTGTAGTAGCGTATAGTGTAGTGTATAGTGTAGTGTATAGTAGTGTATAGTAATGTAGTGTATAGTGTAGTAGTGTATAGTAGTGTATAGTGTAGTAGTGTATAGTGTAGTAGTGTATAGTGTAGTGTAGTGGTGTATAGTGTAGTGTATAGTGTAGTGTATAATGGTGTATAGTAGTGTAGTGTATATCAGTGTAGTGTATAGTAGTATAGTGTATAGTAATGTAGTGTATAGTGTATAGTAATGTAGTGTATAGTGTAGTGTATAGTGTATAGTAATATAGTGTAGTGTATAGTGTATAGTAATGTAGTGTATAGTGTAGTGTATAGTAGTGTGTAGTAGTGTATAATGTAGTGTATAGTAGTGTATAGTAGTGTATAGTGTAGTGTATAGTGCATAGTAGTGTAGTGTATAGTAGTGTATAGTAGTGTAGTGTATAGTAGTGTAGTGTATAGTAGTGTATAGTAATGTAGTGTAGTGTATAGTAGTGTATAGTGTATAGTAATGTAGTGTATAGTAGTATAGTGTAGTGTATAGTGTAGTGTATAGTAGTGTATAGTGTAGTGTATAGTAGTGTAGTGTATAGTAGTATAGTGTAGTGTATAGTGTAGTGTATAGTGTAGTGTATAGTAGTGTATAGTGTAGTGTATAGTAGTGTAGTGTATAGTAGTGTAGTGTATTGTAGTGTAGTAATGTAGTGTAGTGTATAGTAGTGTATAGTAATGTAGTGTATAGTGTAGTGTATAGTAGTATAGTGTAGTGTATAGTGTAGTGTATAGTAGTGTATAGTGTAGTGTAGTAGTGTATAGTGTAGTAGTGTATAGTGTAGTAGTGTATAGTGTAGTGTAGTAGTGTATAGTAGTTTAGTGTATAGTGTAGTAGTGTATAGTAGTGTATAGTAATTTAGTGTATAGTGTAGTGTATAGTAGTATAGTGTAGTGTATAGTGTAGTGTATAGTGTAGTGTATAGTGTATAGTAATGTAGTGCTAAAGTCTCTCGCCAGGAGGTCTGGACCGACACGACTCAACACGCTGCTGCCGCCGCGACCCTCACCAGGACAAGCGGACTGAGACACCGACGACGTCGTCGCGAAATCCTTCTGCGTGTCACGGGGGCTTCAGCAAGTTTCTGCGAACTGCACGGGGACACGCGTGGTAGTCACAAGCGCGTGATGGTAACAATAATTTCAGTTTATAGATCGTCATTTTCACGCAATTGCATTCCACAACGCTGGCACGTCAATTAGCCGGTCCCTTGCACAGATGATACAAAAACAAAAGCCCCCACCCACTTACTAAGCAAATAAAGAAATAAAAATTGTGAATAACGAGGGGGGGGGGAAATGCACATAACTCGAATATTATCATCAATAAATAATCGGTGGATACGCTACGCGGCAGTGTTAAATAGATGCACGCGTTGCGAGCTCGTGAGCTGGTTCATCAGGTTCGTTGAGTAAGCTTGGTCAGGATTGGGCACGAAACGTCGTCCCATGTTTCACGCAGGCAACTACAGAGCACAGACGAAGCATTATTTCTAGATTTGAAGTTTTCATGACTGCAAGGATCCCTAATCTGTGGTTCTTTCGGTAAAGTCACGTAGGCGAAAATAAAATAAAATAATAATACAAAAATAACTAATTCACGACGTTTCGGAAGCAACACAAGCTTCCGTCATCAGGTGGAACAACCCCAGCAAAAATGTTTTTACTGTAGGGGCCAGATAAATCTGTATGTGACAAGAGATTATATAGGGTAAGAGCAAGGGAGGAGGGATGTAAGGGGTGGAGAGGCGTGTGGAGTCGGGGGCGGGGGTTTAAGTTGTTGTCGTTATTTACTGCAGCCCCGAGGTAATTAGGATATTATCATATTAATCTTTCGGTGACTTTACCGAAAGAACCAAAGAGTATAGACGAAGCGTTCCTCACCCTGAAGGGCAATCACTCTTAATGGATTACAACCTTAATGGTCACATCACATCACACGTATCGCCTTAGCGCGCTGCACAAAGTGATGATCCCGGCAATGCAAGTTCGAGTCCTGGCCATGGCTCACATCAGTGGCGAGGGTGACACTTGAAGGGTCATGCCAACCTACTCGTTTGCAATCAAAAACCCGAATTGACCATTGCGGTGAAGTATGGTCAAACTACCTCGGCAACCAACACGGTGTAGAACATCAGTAATAATGATCCAAAATAGGTTTTTTTTTGTAAGATCGCGTTAATATAAATGTGTCCCATTGGAACCTCATTTACCAGTAAAAATATGATAATTGTTTTTTTACCCTTATATCTGGCAACAAAACTGACACCTATTTTTTACAAGGAGTCATGTTTACATAGACCACAATACCTGCAGTCATAATGCAAACAAAAACATAACTCTGATAATGTGCATTGTCCTTGAAGTTGTCTCGGGTGTGGACCAATCAACTTCAAGGACAGTGCACATTATCAGAGTTATGTTTTTTGTTTGCATTATGACTGCAGGTATTGTGGTCTATGTAAACATGACTCCTTGTAAAAAATAGGTGTCAGTTTTGTTGCCAGATAGAAGGGTAAAAAACAATAATTATAAATGTGTCGTTAAACCCGCCACCACCCGACACAGCCAATAAGTAAGTTGTGTCACGTGAACACAACATGCTAACTGGTTACTAGTACAGCTGTGTCGGGTGGTGGCGGGTTTAACGACACATTTATATTTACGCGATTTCACCAAAGAAAACCTGTGCTATGGATAGTATTTGTCGCGATAGCCTCCTACGTTTTAAACTGATAATTAATTATGCTGTAATATCAACAAGTTAATATATGCGTTTGTGTGCGTGCAGAGCTGTCCCTAGGGTACACAGCGAATCGGAGCGGTCGCCCCGGGCCCCTCGCTTTGGGGGACCCCCCGCGCTTTTGGCCTCACCTACCCGGCTTAGCTCGAAGGCATCAGGAGGGGGCCCACACGGTGAGAGCTGCCCCGTGTCCCGCACCCCCAACTATGGACTTGCCCCAGCAGTCTGTTAAGGCTTTACGGGGGATCTTTGTCTTTGTTTATGATATAGACTGCTGGGGCAAGCGGTGTTTGCGAGTAGCACCTATGAAAGCCGGCACGGTACACGAAGGGGTGGGTGGCCAGCGCCACGCCCGACCGCCTTTGTTTCCCCTCGTGGCGGTGTTTGTACACACCACACTAGGTACTCATTTGAGGCTGAGCCAACCTAGGGGAGGCCCAGGACCGGTTCAGATGATCGTCAGTGGTGTTTGTGGCCGCGAGCGGGAATCGAACTCGGGTCGCCTGGTAGCGCTACACCACCGCTCCCCCCCACATCAACAAGTCTGTTTATGGGCTCTTTGTTGTTGTTTACATTTCTATCGTAGAGAGTCCTTGCCACCTGGGTTCGATTCCCACCTACGGATAACATCAGTGGCAAGCTGGTATTTGAACCGAGCTGTCATGCGCCTACCCCTAGGTCGACTCAGCCTCAAACGAGGGACGATGCGTCAGCGTCGGCGCTGGGAAACACAAATGCGTCTGGGCTCGCGTGATGTTTTCCATTCCCAGTCCCGCGCGCACCGCGCTCCCGACCAGCACTCAACCCGGCAGCCGATGAGGCGAAACGGGGAATCTGCGCGCGTGCGTGCTGTGTGGGGAGCGGTGGCGCAACGGTTAGCGCGCTGCACTACGAACCCGGTTTTTTTTCCCCGAGTTCGATTCCCGCTCTCGGCCAACAACACCGGTGACGATTATCTGAACCGGGCCTGGGCATCTTCTAGGTCGACTCAGCCTCATGTGAGTACCTGGTGAAGTGTGTAAATGTCACCACGGGGGAGACAAAGGCGGCCGGGCGTGGTGTTAGCCACTCACCCCCTCGTGTGCGGTGACGGCCTTCATAGGTGCTACTCGCGAACAGCACTTGCCCCAAAACGCGTGTTAAGGCTATACGGGGGATCTTTGTATGTGTGTGTCTGCAATAGCGCTCGCATGCGACTGCGTGTGCGTGAGAGTTCATAACGCGGGCTGAGTTTTTCCCTTCGTTACATCCCCCCCTCCCTATCCACCACCACCCCCTATCCACCACCACCCCCATCCCCGTACCCACGCCCCGCGCGCATCTCCCCCCGACCTCCCTTACGATCATCCCTCCCCCACCACGTATCATCTAGCCCCCCCTCCCCCTCCTAACTCCATACCTTCACCTCTCTGTCATGATCCCCCCCCCACCCCTTCTCCATCTCCCTCCCTCATTCATCCACAACCTCCCTCCTTAAGATCTCCCTTCCTCAATTCCTTCTACAGCCCCTCCCTCCACGTTACCCCATCCCTCCCTCTCCTTCCCTCCAACCCAGGACATCTGTGTCAAAAAGAGCTTCACATCTCATCGGATTGCTTGAGTCTAAATCAAGATTCTGATTCTGAATCGTATCACTTCTCCATCACCGTCACCCATCCCCCGTCCCTCTCATCCTCATCTCTCCCTCCATATCTTTCCACCTCATTCTCGATCTTCACCACCCCACACGCTCCCTCCCCCCGTATCCCGTTCCCTCCCTCCCGTGCGCGCGCGCGCGTCCCCGTGTGTGGCCGCGCGCGCGCGCACGCGGAGCCGCTCTGCGCTCCCTTTGTAGTGCGACTCGCGGCCCTCTCTCTCCCCCTATCTGCTTCCCTCCCCTCTCGCTCTCAGCTCTCTCTCTCCGACTCTCAACCCCTCCATCTCACACTCCCAATCTCTCCTATTTTACTCTCAAACTCTCGCCCCGTCTCTCCATCGCTCTCTTAAACTCTCTCTCTCTCCGTCTCTCTCTCCCTCTTTCTCTCTCTCTCTCTCTCGCGCGGCGCTAATGCCTTCCATGTGTGAGAGCCGGGGCTCATGTTACCGGCACCCGGGCACTCGGCCACACACGCACACGCGCGCCCTTGGGCCACGAGAAGGAGGAGAGAGAGGAGAGAGTGAAGAGAGAGCGAGAGAGGGAGATAGAGTGAGAGGGGAGGGGTGCGATATTGCAATCCACTGCTGGATGAAGGCATAACCTCAACGCACGCGCCCGATAGGGTTCCAGTGAGGATGAGACAGGATATTAGAGGTGAGAGAGTGAGTGACAGGCGAGTTGATTGCCTCGGCCAGGTCATCACAGACTGACCCATAGACTCACATATAGATCCATAGACGTATGTATGGATGTCAAACTTCTTTCGCACCCTTACGTAGCCGACTGTGCTAATAACAGTTGAGCGGGGGGCGGGGGGTATAAACTAAACACAAAAACATGTTCCAAATAAATGACTTTTCAGTCTAGATGATGTTTTAGAAGTGCATAGATCCAGTGGCTTCCGAATATCGGACAGAAGAGCGTTCCAGACGGTCACAGAAGGGCATCTGAACGCGCGCGATACGGTGACCCTCTGTTCGATGGCCAGCCATTGTTTCGGTGGCTGACCATTGTTTCGATGGTGCGTCATTGTTTCGATGGCTGGCCATTGTTTCGATGGCGCGTCATTGTTTCGATGGCTGGCCATTGTTTCAATGGTGAGTCATTGTTTCGATGGCTAGCCAACAGCTAACCATTGTTTAGATGGTGAGTCATTGTTTCGATGGTGAGTCATTGTTTCGATGGCTAGCCAACAGCTAACCATTGTTTAGATGGTGAGTCATTGTTTAGATGGTGAGTCATTGTTTCGATGGCTAGCCAACAGCTAACCATTGTTTAGATGGTGAGTCATTGTTTCGATGGTGAGTCATTGTTTCGATGGCTAGCCAACAGCTAACCATTGTTTAGATAGTGAGTCATTCTTAAATTTGGAACTTTCGTGACTGCAGGAATTACTCTTTGGTTATTTCGGTAAAGTCACGTATAAGGATATTATTTAATTTATTATTTTATCCTTATACGTGACTTTACCGAAAGAACCAAAGAGTAGTGAGTCATTGTTTCAATGGTGAGTCATTGTTTCGATGGCTAGCCAACAGCTAACCATTGTTTCGATGGTGAGTCATTGTTTCGATGGCTAGCCAACAGCTAACCATTGTTTCGATGGTGAGTCATTGTTTCGATGGCTAGCCAACAGCTAACCATTGTTTCGATGGTGAGTCATTGTTTCGATGGCTAGCCAACAGCTAACCATTGTTTCGATGGTGAGTCATTGTTTCGATGGCTAGCCAACAGCTAACCATTGTTTCGATGGTGAGTCATTGTTTCGATGGCTAGCCAACAGCTAACCATTGTTTCGATGGTGAGTCATTGTTTCGATGGCTAGCCAACAGCTAACCATTGTTTCGATGGTGAGTCATTGTTTCGATGGCTAGCCAACAGCTAACCATTGTTTCTATGGTGAGTCATTGTTTCGATGGCTAGCCAACAGCTAACCATTGTTTCGATGATGAGTCATTGTTTCGATGGCTAGCCATTGTTTCGATGGCTAACCATTGTTTCGATGGCTAACCATTGTTTCGATGGCTCACCATTGTCTCGATGGCTATCAATGACGACACCACGCACTCAGGTGGACCGACTCGTCCGGGATGTCAGGCTTTGTACTCTCCGCGTGGCAGGAAAGCGGAGAAACCCGGAGACAACCCTCCACGCATTCGAGGGGGGGTGGGAGGGAGTCATGCTCGACGGTCCGCTGTACATGCGAGCTCGCCAGCCCCACGCCAGGCTCTGCCGCATTCTCCGGGCCTTAAGGGGAGCCCAGGAGGTTTGAGAGTTTCACAAACATCTACGCGATTCACCAAACCAAATGTGCTAATAAGCGCTGCACCACCAGAGGTGCTGCTTCCACTGTATCTGATGATAATAATTAATTTTATGTCTGTGTATTGTTTAGACATAGAGCAGGATGGTGGTCGAGCGGTGGCAGAATGGTTAGCGCACTGGCGCTATGAACCTCGGCAGACCTGAGTTCGATTCCTGGCCACGACTAGCGGCCTTCACCCACCCCCCGCACTGACCAGCGTGGTGAAGTATGGTCAAATAACCCCCCATGACTGATCGACGCACGGTGGTGGTGGGGAAGGTGGAGGGGGGGTGACCTGGCTTAGAGGTAGCGCCTTTGCCGTTGGTTGCGGGGGGGGGGGGGGGGGTCACGGTTCTAATCCGCTGGGGCCGCCCCGGTAAATACTGCAGCTTTTCAAACCCCTAAAATATACACGCACACACGGTGAAGGTTAAACATCCAGTGACGTCTTTCGACGACAGTAGGAGATCTCTAGCGGGGTTTGACCTGTTGGTGTCTCATCAGCAGAGTCGGGCTTGTTGAATACGTCCGATTCAACGTGTAGTACATACATACATGCATCGTATGTACTACGTACGCACATATTACGATCGTAAAGAGCAAAATAATATACAGACAAAATGCATAAATAGAACAAAATATAGACACGTACACTATTCGTAAAACGTATACATAAACAAGTAACAGCATACAATGCCGTAGTTACATTACCACGGCGCTTGTGCCAGGCTAGGTGCACTTTGAGGCCACGCGAAGTGTCGAAGGCTCGCTGGCAGGAGGTCACGGGACAGACCCAGGTGCCATGGGTTGACTGACTGAGATGAAAAACAAATACGCACTTACACACACAAATACACACATACAGCCTTATACACACACAAATACATACTTACACACCTACACACATAGCCTTACACGTATATAAAAGACAAAGATCCCCCGTATAGCCTGAACAGACTGTTGGGGCAAGTGCTGTTAGCGAGCACATATGCAGGCCGGCACAGCACACGAGGGGGTGGGTGGCCAGAACCACGCCTGACCGCCTTTGTCTCCCGAGTGGCTATGTTTAGTACACATCGCAGCAGGCACTAATTTGAGGCTGAGTCAACCTAGGGGAGGCCCAGGACCGGTTCAGATGATCGTCACTGGTGGTGGCCGTGAGCGGGAATCGAACCCGGGTCGCCAGGTTCGTAGCGCTAACCGCTACACTACTGCTCCGATAAAAAAACTAACCCGCACTTACACACACACACATCCTTATACATACATACACATGCACACACGTAGACTCACACACGCAAATACATACTTACACACATACACACGTAGGCCTACACATGTATAGCCTGAACAGACTGTTGTTAGCGAGCACCTATGAAGGCGGATACATACCGTCACACCGACACACATATAGACGTGCACACATTTACACACACACACACCTACAGACACAGACTCACACAAACACGCGTACACTTACACGTAGACCTACACAAGAATGTAAATACCTCGCAGAAGTTGTTACATGGTAACATAAAACGTGCACATGATGTTGTGTTTGAAGACGCTAAATGGGTTCGTATTCTATCACCAGCACGTAAAGTCCTTCCTTGGTGATGTGCACACAATTTTAATAAGCGCATGTTGCCACAACATTTTTTTTACGGCACAAACTCGGAATTATAGCCATGTTACATAGATATATATGTACATAAAAACGGAAAATGTAGTTGTATTATGTTCAATACATGAACTAGTGCGCGTATTAATTAGTTACATTATATTCACGATCTATGTATTAATAAATAGTCTTCATATTGGTTAGGCGAGTGGAGCGGTGGGGCAGTGGTTGGCACTGCGATATTAATATTCTTAAACATATACTGTGCAGGGCTTGAATATACTCAATAATAATTATAATTCCCGTCATTAATCCACTGCTGGATGAAGTCTTCCCCGCGCCATGTCTTGTCATGGTGGTGGGGTGGAGGTGGAGATGGGGGCGTTGACCATACTTCACCACTCTGGTCATTGTCGATAGAGGGTGGGAGCGAGGGACACTACTGATGTTTGTCGCAACCGCGAATCCAACTCAGGTGTGCCAGGTGTACAACACAAGTTGCTAACCACTGCGCCACCGCTCTCCCGTGCACGTATCCCTAAATACGCGCGCATACGGCGCACGCAACGTGACGTACAAACGAATAAATATACAGGAAATAATATAATGAACATCCATTCATGTTTTACAATTAAAGATGCAGTATTACATCCACACACACACACAAAGACAAAGATGCCACGTATAACCTGACCAGACTGTTGGGGCAAATGCTGTGAGCGAGCACCTATGGAGGGCCGGAACGACCCACGAGCGAGTGGGGTGGCATTCACCAAGGGCGGCCGCCTTTGTCTCCCCAGCGGCGATGTTTGTACACATCGCACAAGGCGCTGAGTCGGCCTGGGTGTAGGAAGCCCAGGACCGGTTCAGATCATCGTTACACACACGCGCGCACACGCGCTTATACGCGGCACGTGAGCCAATTCGCGCTAGAATAAAAAAAATTAAAACTCACAGCACCTCGCACCTCTACGGGTGTTAAACTCATGCCCCTAAGGTACACACCGAGGACAAAGATCACCCGTGTAGCCTACGTGGGCTCTTTGGGGCAAGGCGCCGTTCACAGTCACCTATTAACACGCACGCTCTCGATTCACGCTCACATCAAAGGCGTGCGCGCAGGCGCTCCGCACATAAACCATCGTGCAATTCACACGGTGCACTTTCGTGACACGCACACACGTATATATGTAGAGAGGCACACGGTCAAACTATCACACGGAAAAATAGGTGACGTTACGTGGGAGGGCGCACGCAAACAGATGTGTACACACGCACGCGTCGAGTTACACACACACACACAGACAACGATCCCCCGTATGGCCTCGAATAGACTGGTGGGACAAGTGCTATTAGCGATCGCCTCTGTATTATGAAGGCCGGCAACCACGCCCAGCCGCCTTTAACCCCACAGTGCTGATGTTTGTACACGCCGCGCCAGATCCTCAATATAATTATGGTCGAGTCGACCTAGGGGAGGCCCAGGACGGGTTTAGATGTTGGCTGTGTGCGCTAACCAGATGCGCCACCGCTCCCCCGCACAGACGCGCACGCGCTCACACGGCCAACCTCTTCACACGCCGCAAATTCTAGAATTTGTAGCAGCCACGAGCGAACACACTCCACACTTACACCAACACAAACTCAACCTTACAAAATAACACGCAAGGCAAAGATTCCCCCGCCCCCCCCCGTATAGGCTTAACAGACTGTTGGGGCAAGTGCTGTTAGCGAGCAGCACTTATGAAGGCCGGCACGGCACACGAGGGGGTGGGTGGCCAGCACCACGCCCGACCGCCTTTGTCTCGCTGGTGGCGACTTTCACTACACACCGCACCAGGTACTCATTTGAGGCTGAGTCGACCTAGGGGAGGCCCAGGTCCAGTTCAAATAATCGTCACTGGTGTTGGCCGTGAGCGGGAATCAAACCCGGGTCGTCAGGTTCGTAGCGCAGCGCGCTAACCGCTATGGCTCCCCCCCCCACACACACACACGTGTACACACACACACGTGTACACACACACACACACCGTAACACGTATGATTACGCGCACACACAAACACTGATCGCTAATTCAGATTTATAGCCTCACATTAACACACGCCACACTCACCCCAATACAAACACTGCATATAAACGTCACACAGAAAAAGGTCCCCCATGCAACCTTTTACAAACAGACCGCTGGGCCAAGTGCTGTTCCTATGCAGGGGGGAAGGGGGGTCGGTGGCCAGCACTACGCCCGGCCGCCTTTGTTTCATCATTGCCGCACGAGGTCCTAATTTCAGGCCGAGTCAACCTAGGGGAGGCCCACACCCACACACACATGCACGCAATAAACCACTTCCCGCTTGTTTCCCAGTTGAGATTAATAGCACGAGTTGAACAACGCAACACACAGTAACGAGCACGTATAGCATAGCACGTTACAGAACACGTGTATACACGGACACACATCAAACACACACGTAGCGTTACAAAGCCAAATATACCCCGTGTAGCCTGTTAACAGCGCTGGGTGAAGTGCTGTTAGCCAGCCGCAATAAATAACTGGCGGATTGTGTGACCGTCTTTGTCTCTACGTTTATGCCAGTGACTAATTTGAGGCTGAGTGAACCTAGGAGAGGCACAGGACTGGTTTGGATATTACACAGGTCACTGTGTTTGAAGCGCAATTCGCTAACCACTGCGCCACCGCTCCTCCCAACATACACACGCGTGAACGAACACACACACACACAACCACTTCACACTTTTTTCCCCCAGTAAGATTTATAGCTACAATTCAACACACGCCACACTTACACCAACACAAACAGCGGTTCTCACAGAATAACACAAAGACAAAGATCTCCCGTAAAGACTGTAACAGACTGTTGGGGCAAGTGCTGGGGTGGGTGGCCGCCTTTGTCTCCCCAGTGGCGATGTTTACACGTCGCACTAGGTACTCATTGAGGCTGCGTCGACCTAGGGGAGGCCCGGGTCCGGTTCAGATAATCGTCACCGGTGTTGGCCGTGAGCTAACCGCTATACTACCGCTCCCCACAGAACCAAGCCCCGCACACACACACACATACTCTACTAACGTGTGCAAACACACCAACCACACACACCAACCACACACACCAACCACACACACCAACCACACACACACCAACCACACACACACCAACCTTACACACCAACCACACACACCAACCACACACACACCAACCACACACACACCAACCACACACACCAACCACACACACACCAACCACACACACCAACCACACACACACACCAACCACACACACCAACCACACACATACCAACCACACACACACCAACCTTACACACCAACCACACACACACCAACCACACACACCAACCACACACACACCAACCACACACACCAACCACATACACACCAACCACACACACCAACCACACACACACCAACAACACACGCCAACCACACACGCCAACCACACACGCCAACCACACAGACCAACCACACACACCAACCACACACACACACCAACCACACACACACCAACCACACACACACCAACCATACACACATCAACCTTACACACCAACCACACACACCAACCACACACACCAACCACACAGACCAACCACACACACCAACCACACACACACCAAACACACACACCAACCACACACACCAACCACACACACACCAAACACACACACCAACCTCACACACCAACCACAGACACCAACCACACACACACCAAACACACACACCAACCACACACACACCAATCACACACACCAACCTCACACACCAACCACACACACCAACCACACACACCAACCACACACACACTAAACACACACACCAACCACACACACACCAATCACACACACCAACCTCACACACCAACCACACACACCAACCACACACACCAACCACACACACACCAACCACACACACCAACCACACACACACCAACCACACACACCAACCACACACACACCAACCACACACACCAACCACACACACCAACCACACACACCAACCACACACACACCAACCACACACACCAACCACACACACCAACCACACACACCAACCACACACACCAACCACACACACACCAACCACACACACCAACCACACACACCAACCACACACACCAACCACACACACACCAACCACACACGCCAACCACACACACCAACCACACACACCACCACACACACCAACCACACACACCAACCACACACACCAACCACACACACCAACCACACACACCAACCACACACACCAACCACACACACCAACCACACACACCAACCACACACACCAACCACACACACACCAACCACACACACACCAACCACACACACCAACCACACACACACCAACCACACACACACCAACCACACACACACCAACCACACACACACCAACCACACATACACCAACCACACACACACCAACCACACACACACTAACCACACACACACCAACCACACACACACCAACCACACACACACCAACCACACACACACCAACCACACACACCAACCACACACACCAACCACACACACCAACCACACACACTAAACACACACACACCAACCACACACACACCAACCACACACACCAACCACACACACACCAACCACACACACCAACCACACACACACCAACCACACACACCAACCACACACTCACCAACGCAAAGCGCTTGGGCACTTATACCAATACCGTCAAACCGACAGCAAAGACAAAAGTCCCCCGTATAGGCTTTAATAGACTGTTGGGCGCAAGTGCTGGTAGGGATAACAAATTAAAACCGGTACGGCACACGAGGGGGTGGATGTATCATGCCCAACCGCCGTTGTCTCCCTAGTGGCACTGTTTTTTTTTCTACACAGCGCACCAGGTACGCATTTGAGGCTGAGTCGACCTAGGGGAGGCCCGGGTCCGGTTCAGAAAATCGTCACTGGCGTTGGCCGTGAGCGGGAAATCAAATTCGGGTCGCCAGGTTCGTAGCGCAGCGCGCTAACCACTGCACCATTGCTCCCCGTAACAACACCCTATACACACACACACGTATATAAAGATACACGTATATAAAGGTATACGTATACAACAATAACCGCTACGTGGCGATGACGTCAATAGGGCGCTTGTGCCAGGCTAGGTGCACTTTATACTAACACATGCGCAAGCATGTCTACACAGACACAACTAAAAACTCATACGCACACACGTGTACACATCTCTCTCACACGCAACTTAACGAAGACAAAGATCACCTGTATAGCCTTAACAGACTGTTGGGGCAAGTGCTGTTAGCGAGCAGCACCGATGAAGGCCGGCACGGCACACGATGGGGTGGGTGAACAGCATCACGGCCGTCCGCCTTTGTCTCCCCAGTGGCGATGTTTACACACCGCACCAGGTACTCATTTGAGGCTGAGTCGACCACGAACAACACAGACACGTACACGCATGTGTACATACAGAATGGTTAGAATACACACTTGCATTACAGTAGGCGTATAATACACAAATTTAACTTGCATAAATTACGTCAATTTATCATAACATTTTGTGATCATCTAAATCATGTGTATATGAGCGTAGCCCGTACTTGACTGTTTTACATTTTCGATATAATTACTAGTTATTGTAAGTATATTAAACTCCTGACATAATACGTGACGTTAATTATTTTGATTGTTGTACATTTTAAATTTAATTAAGCTAAAAATAGACAATGCAGTTACAATAACGTCCGTTTAGCAGTTAAAACAACAGTTGCATTTACAAGCATATTTTGGTTATATTCATGACAATAAACTTTGACGTACACATCCATAAATGTGTTTAAATCTGCAACGCAACGATGTATGTGCGTGCATTGTTATTCTTAGGTTCTTTCGGTAAAGTCACGTAGATAGAAAACTGATGTATGCGATCCTTTGTCAATCCACTGCTGGATGATGGCATCCCCTCCACCGGATTGGTCAAGGAGGGAGGTCGTCTGCCCATACTTCACCGCGCTGGTCAATGCAGGTTGCTGAAGGTACGTTGTGGGGGAGGAATTGGTAATTATTATATAGAATCCATGAATAAAACCATTATATTAATTCGTATTAAAGTTCACAAAGACAAAGATCCCCCGTATAGCCCGAAACAAATTGTTGGGGCAAGTGGTGTTATGAAGGTCAGCACGTCACACGAGGGGGTGGGTCGCTAGCCTCACGCACGGCCGCCTTTGTCTCCCCCAGTGGCGATGTTTACACACCGCACCAGGTACTCATTTGAGGCTGAGTCGACCTAGGGGATGCCCAGAACCGGTTCAGATAATCATCACTGGTGTTGGCCGTGAGCGGGAATCGAACTCGAGAAGCCAGGTTCGTAGCACAACGCACTAACCGCTACACCGCCGCCCCCCTAATTAAAAGAAACACAACATCGCCCCCGGCAGGGATGATGGGCTGAGTCGAGCTCTCGACTGGGAGTTAAACTTGACTACCTTACTATCGGTGGTCGAGCGCAACCTCGCCCTGATAATAACGACTGGAAAACAATGACCTATCATGCGTATTGTAAGACTGCTGCTAACAATGAGTCGTTACGGTTTATATCGTGCTGTTAAGGATAATGATAAACAATACGATCTAAAAAATGTTTTGTTGTAATACGGATGATAAAACTGCTATATATTATAACATATTATCAAGACCCTTCATGCCATATGAAGAAGGATAATTGCCCGAAACGTCGACTTAAAACAACACTGTTCAGGATAGTGTTATTGATGATGTGTTGAGTTTTTTTTATAATTATTACTGTTACTCGTATTTGTTCATGGGCTCCACCGCCACCGCAACATCATACAAATATGTCACGTTACATATGTAACCAATTGATTAATCGGCTGATCATAACACCTTCATATATAGAGGACTGCAGAGCATGGGCAATTTTCGGCTCGGCTCACCGCGTGGCAGCTGCTCCCCCGCGTGTGTTTGGTCCCTCTTCGCTCCTCTCCTTGTATTGTTGAACTAATTCCTATTATTATAAACTAAAAAAACTATTTTTAATTCACCATGTAAGGCCCACTGAGTTACGTAGCTTTTTTTTCAGAAGCGACCTGGCCACAAATGATTGCTCAGCGAAGTGGCTTATCACGTGCACATGTATAGTAACAACCAAACACTCTAAGCGCGTTTTGTTGATTCTAAATGTGGAAGGAAAAACCGGAGGAACCGGAGAAAAATTCCACCGAGAGAGACATGCAAACACCAGATATACAGGCGTCAGGGTCGGGATCGAACCCACGATCTGCTGCATACCAAGCGAGGTCGTTATTATTATATATTAATGTTCTTAACATATTAAGAAAGGAGTGGTGATTAACACGAAGTGCTATGTACCCGGCCAACCGGCTTCAGTTCCACAGGCTCGGCTAACATCAGCGGCGATTGATATCTGAACCGGTCCTATGTAGATACATGAATTACAATATACGGGTTGCTTCAAAACAATGTGAACACTTATGAGAATTTACAACACCACAAGAAATGTGCTTTCTCCGAGCTCTGGAGACCACCTGGAGAAGATTCCAGGCAATGCGATGACAACGCTGGGGAACAAGTGGGAGACTTATTCTTGGTTCTTTCGGAAAAGTCACGTAGAAGGGAAATAATAAAATAATACAAATAAAACAATACAAATTCTCACGACGTTTCGATATTTCCCTTCTACGTGACTTTACCAAAAGAACCAAGAATATGAATCACTGCAGTCACGAAAGCTTTAAATCGAAATTTAAGTGGAAGACTAATTGACTTTTTGAACCTATTAACATTACATTTGTTATCACATTACGAAGTATTATCCGTTCGTCCATTAAAAACGATAGTCCCATATGAGTGTTAACATTATTTTGAAGCACCCTGCATTTGTATCGGGATACAGTGACTAAGTCGTGTTGTGCCGTTTCCATCAGTGTCTCGTAAACTCTCTGGTGTCGACCTACCACGACAAGTCACGGACTGCTTTTAGGCGTCAATAACTCAGTAACCACAGTGTTATTGTAGCGCTGCGACAAAGCCCAAAGATTACCCATGTAGGCGTTTGTAAACTCTCGGGTCAAGTGATTTCAGCGAGAACCAATTAAGGCGGGCACGGCACACGACGGGAGTAGGTGAGTGGCCGGCACCACGCCAGACCGCCTTTGTCTCCCCAGTGGCGATGTTTACACCATCGTACCAGCTACTCATTTGAGACTGAGTAGACCTATGGGAGGGCCCAGAACTATTTCAAACATTCGTCACTGGCGTTGGCCGTGAACGGGAATTGAACTCGGAACGCTGACTTCGTAGCGAAGTGCCCTGACCACTACAGCTACCGCCGCGTGTGTGTGGTGCTCGCTAACAGCACTTGCCCCAGCAAGGCTGTGTGTCTATAGGGGTAGATTTGTCTTTGTGGCGAGTGGTAGCTACGAATCTATCAGCCTGGGGCAGTTCGATTCCCGAGCACGATTAACATGAGTGGTGAGTATTGAACCGGTTCTGAGCCTCCCTTAGGTCGACTCAACCTTGAATGTGTAACCTGGTTCAGTGCATAAACATCAGCACTGGGGAGACAAAGACGGCCGGGTGTGGTATTGGCCACACCGCCTCCTCGTAGCGTTCCGTGTCGGTCTTTAAAGTTACTTCATAGCAGCACTTGGCCCAGCAGTCTATTATACGGGGGATATTTGTATGGACGTCTGATTGAAGGTACGTCCGTGTGGCAAGTGCTGTTAGTCTGTTGACACTGTCTTCATGTACATATATGTGCGCTGCATGTACGCGTGAGTACGTAGGTGTATTTGTGTTCACACGCGTGTGAGCGCACGTGTGTTTGAGTGCGCATCTTCGCCTGAATGTGGATACGTGTGCGCGTGTGTGGCGCTGACCGCACGCGTCACCGCGTTCATTTTACCAATCCGTACGCAAACGGTTTATATACACCGTGAAATGATAGTGTATAGTATAATAGCAGTGGTGTAATAATGGTGAGTAAGGTGAACATTCCATCCCAGAGGTTCGATCTCCGGGTGCGGCAGTTGAAGGCAAGGTGCACGTTTAATGGGTAACGCTGGTAAATCGACAAATGCGGTGGACAGCAACCGCGCCCGGCCGCCTTTGTCTCCCCGATGCTGCTGTTATTATTCCTGTTGAAAACAGAGCAACAGGTACTCATGTAAGGTCGAGCGGACAAAAGAGGAACGCTCGGGACCCCTTCAGATATTCGTCACTGATGGTTTGGCCATGAGCGTGAATTGGAACTCGTAAGCGCAGTGCGCTCACCGCTCTGCACACGACCGCTCAAAGACAAAGATAGACAAAGATCCCCCGTATAGCCTTAACAGACTGTAGGGGCGAGTGCTGTTAGCGAGCACCTATGAAGGCCGGAACGGTACACGAGGGGGTGGGTGGGCCAGCACCACGCCCGACCGCCTTTGTCTCCCCAGTGGCTATATTTACACACCGCACCAGGTACTCATTTAAAGCTGAGTCGACCTAGGGGAGGCCCAGGACCGGTTCAGATAATCGTCACTGGTGTTAGCCGTGAGCGGGAATCGAACCCGGGTCGCCAGGTTCATAGCGCAGCGCGCTAACCGCTACACCACCGCTCCCCTCAGTAGCCTCACTCACGCACCGACTCTGTGGAATATCGCACATCAGAGAGAGAGAGAACACGAAGCGCCGGTGCCTACGCATTGGTGTTTGGCGTATTGCGATTGTGTTACCGTATTCACTTGAAGTTAGTCGCACCGCAAGAACAACAGCAACAAAAACAACACGTGACGTTCCCTTGCCAATGCAGCCGCTACAAACATTGATCTCACTCACGCAGAATAACAACGATAAAAAACACGCACCTGCACCGGATTATAAGACGCATCCCCTCCCCTCCTCTTTCCCAGCCGCGCAAACTATTGCTTTGTAAAACGACAGTGGGGAAATGTTGTTGCTTGCGTCATGTGCAGAATACGGTAAGCTGCAGCTGACGAGAACAACGTGTACGTGCGTGTACTTTGTAACGGTGGGTCTGGAGTTAACGCGAAGAGTATATAAAACAAAACATTTGATTTGCGTTAGGGTTATGGGCCCCACGTGTTACACCAATCTGAGCTTATGGTGGAAGGAATAATGATATAATGTAATAGTTTACTCATTTACCCAGGAGGGCCACACTGAGTCGTAAGACCCATCCATGTCCGCGAGGGTGCTGCCGATTTAAGATTTTTTGACATGGAAGATGCTTTGAGCCAATTAGTGACGAGTTGTGTTCATTGTCAACTGTAGCAGGCGGGGAAAAACTCACGCGCGCGATGGAGCAACGCTCTATCCCCGTACAGATGGAAACATACGGCGATTCGTCGACAAAACACTCGCTGTACCGCCTTCTCGTGGCGAGCCAAGATGTTGTCAGCCTCCTCGAGGCCCACTTGTAGAGGGGAGTGTCACGGCCATCTGTGCATGATCCACCACGCTGGATTACAGGTTGCCGCGTGCGTAGCTACCCCCCCACCACCACCACCACCAATGTACGATACAATATTTGTAGCAGGATATTTAAACGCGCACGCGAACACACAAACGTCACATACACACACGCACACATACATGTTATACAGCCTGCGAGCACGCAAAGACAAATACCCCCGTATAGCCCTAACATGCTATTGGGGCAAGGGCTGCTAGGGAGCATCGCAGACGAGGCAGTGGTGTTGGCTAACACCACGCCTCACTGCTTGAGTTGCACACCGCGCTAACCACTGTGCCACCGCTCTCCGTTCCCAACGTATAAGTCTTAAGATACCGACGGGGCAAGTGCCGTCGAACGGGCCGCTATTAAGGCGGCATGGAAGGAGCGGCCAACAGCACGACCCGGCCGCCTTTGTCTCTCCCAGTGTTGATGATTACACACAACACCAATGGGATTGGCTTAATGCGAAGCCGACCTAGGAGAGGCCCGTGATCTGATCGGATAATAGCGTCTCTAACAATGTTGGCCGTGAGCAGAAATCGAACTCGATTCTCCGGGGTTCGTAGCCCAGTGCGTTAACCACTAGGCCATCGCTCCCCATACACAGACACAAAGCCAAAGATGCCCCATATAGCTTTAGCAGACTGTAGGGGCAAGTGCTGTTAGCGAGCACCTATGAAGGCCGCAACGCTACACATGGGTGGCAGCACCACACCCGACCGCCTTTGTCTCCCTAGTGGCGATGTTTCCACACCACATCAGGTACTCATTTGAGGCTGAGTCGACCTAGGGGAGGCCCAGGACCGGTTCAGATAATCGTCACTGGTGTTGGCCGTGAACGGGAATCGAACACGTGTCGCCGGGTTCGTAGCGCAGCGCGCTAACCGTTACACCACCGCTCCCCACTACACACACACGTACACACACATACACACACATACAAAGACAAACACACACATACACAAACACATACACACACATACACACACATACACACACATACACACATATACACACACACATACACACATACACACACATACACACACACACGTACACACACATACACACGCATACAAAGACAAACACACACATGCACAAACACATACACACACATACACACACATACACACACATACACACATATACACACACATACACACATACACACACACATACACACATACACACATACACACACATACACACACATACAAAGACAAACACACACATACACAAACACATACACACACATACACACATACACACACACATACACACATACACACACATACAAAGACAAACACACACATACACAAACACATACAACACACATACACACACATACACACACATACACACATATACACACACACATACACACATACACACACACATACACACATACACACATACACACAAATACAACATACACACAAATACAAAGACAAACACACACATACACAAACACATACACACACATACACACACATACACACACATACACACACATACACACACACATACACACATACACACATACACACAAATACACACACATACACACACATACACACACATACAAAGACAAACACACACATACACAAACACATACACACACATACACACACATACACACACATACACACATATACACACACACATACACACATATACACACACACATACACACATACACACATACACACACATACACACACATACACACACATACACACACACACATACACACACATACACACACATACACACACATACACACATACACACACACATACACACATACACACACACATACAAAGACAAACACACACATACACAAACACATACACACACATACACACACACACATACACACACACATACACACACATACACACACATACACACATACACACACATACACATACACACACATACACACACACATACACACACATACACATGCGCGTGTATAGACGGACACACAGCTGTACCTATGCGCTGAAGAAAGTCCGTCTACTACAGACACCCACAGTGTAACGGGAAACGCGTTATTATTCTCATGATTGTCGTAGTTTACCAGGGAAAGGTGCAACAACGTTGGTTAGTGTTTTGTTACAATTCACATTATGATGCATAAAGTACAAAGGTAAGGTCTGTTCAATTGGTAAATCGTCTTTAGCCCACATTACTCACGCAGTGTGTGGTGAGGCCTTTACACGACACGGCAATATAAACACGATCTCATTCACAAGTCTGATGTTGATCTACCTAAAATACTACCATACTAATATACAACACTGTACATAAAATACACTTTCACAATAATCATGTTGGCGCATTCTACGCGTTCGACAAAACCCGCAACACAAGTTTAACATTTAAGTTTTATTATTATAGTAATAGCTTTTAATTGATTAATCCGGAGCTAAAACTCATTTCTTTAAAACTGCTTTTTTGTGTTGAGGTTGTTGTCCTCTCCCCGCGGTTGGCAACGTGCGGTGCGAAAGAAGTTCAACACACGTACTACACTATACACTGCATACTACACTACACAATACTACGCACTATACCAATACACGATATTAAATACTCATTTCTTTAGAACTGCTGTTGTGCTTCCCGGCGCACATCCCATTAGCGCGATTTGGTACATACGGTGCGAAAGAATGTCAAGACACACGCGTGGATGTATTAATAGTATTATTACTTTTGCAGCCAATATCACGCGAATCTTACTCGTAATCCCAAATTAGTATTTGTCCAGGTACACCTCGTCGAGTCTCGAGGCTCCGTTTGCTCTTTGCAAGAGGATGCTGCTCCCAATGGAAGGGTTCGCCCAAATCCCAATTCACGAGTTTGGGCTTAGTGGGGTTGAGGAGGGGACATCTTTCTCAAAACTCCGCACAGATGGATTTAATAGTAACCCAGCGGTGATTGACCGCAGTAATTCAGCTTCGTGTCTGAGTGCTTTATCCGTGCTCCCCACGTCCCAGTGTGTATGATACGCACGCGTTTACGTGTACGCGACGTGTACACTTTAGGTGTGCGTCTGTGGAAGTGCACCCAGCCTGGCACTAGTGCCGTGGTTTGTGTTGAATTATGTTTCTGCTGATGCGCAGTGAAAGCAACAACAACAACAACGAAAAGCGTCGTTCGCTTGTCGTCACCACGGCGCTCGTGCCAGGCTAGGTGCACGTTGAGGCCACACACACACACATGAACACACCGAAAGATAACACGAACAAACACACACACACAAAGACCCCCCCGTATAGCCTTAACAGACTGTTGGGGCAAGTGTTGTTAGCGAGCACCTATGAAGGCCGACACAGCACACGAGTGGGTGGGTGACCAGCACCACGCCCGGTCGCCTTCGTCTCCCCAGTAGCGATGTTTACATACCGCACCAGGTACTCATTTGAGGCTGAGCCGACCTAGGGGAGGCCCATGACCGGTTCAGATAATCGTCATCGGTGGTGGCCGTGAGCTGGAATCGAACTCGGACCACCGGATTCGTAGCGCAGCGCGCTGACCGCTACACTGCCGCTTCTCACGCGAACACACAGACACACACACAGCCACTCGCGAACAGAGAGACAAAGATCCCCCTAATAGCCTTACCAGACTTTTGGGGCAAGTGCCGCTAGCGAGCGCAAACGACCACACACACCCACGCGCACAAACAAATATGCGCACGAACAGACGCCCCGCGTGCACAAAAGCAAAGATCCCCCGTTTAGCCTTAAAGGGCTGTTGGGGCAAGTGGTGTTAGCAAATGCTAATGAAGGCCGGCACAGCACACGAATGTGAGTCGTTCACGAAAAACCACGCCCGGCCGCCTTTGTCTCCCCAGTGGCAAGGTTTACACGTCGCCGCACCAGGTACTGATTTAAGTCTAAGTCGACCTTGGGGAAGCCCAGGACCGCTCCAAATACAAAGCCACTGTTGTTGATCGTGAATGGGAATCAGACTTGGGGGGGAGGGGGGGTGGTGGGAGCAGAATTGTAGCAAAGTGCGCTGACCACTGCGCCACCGCTCCCCACTACACAACCAAGCACTCTTCACCACACACGCAGCTTCGCATTTGCAATCATATACACGGCTATAATACGAACATTACGCAGACTACACACGTATATGTACAATACACATGTGGTATATATGCGTGTGTAGTATTGCGACACCACTGATAATTTCACAATATGATCGATGGGATACATCATTAGATGCATGCACTGGGTGGACCTTAATAGGTGCTCGGTAACAGCCCTTGCCACCAGACGCCTGCAAGGCTATACGGGGGATCTTTGTATTTGTTTAATAATTGTTTAATGTATATCTTGATTTGTGTGTAGCTGTGTATGCTTAATATTGTGTATTGTATAGTTATATATATGCCGTGTATGTAATATGTATTGATGGGTTTATGTATATTTACTATTGATGTACAGTATATGTACATTAATGCACATAATGTATGTGTTATCTAATAAGTGTCTATCTACACTATATATGTGTGTGCTTATGTATGTATACATGTATATGTGTGAGGATGTATATAGGTCGACTCAGCCTCAAAAAACGAGTACCTGGTGCGGTGTGTAAACATCACCACTGGGGAGACAAAGGCGGTCGGGTGTGGTGCTGGCCACCCACCCCCTCGTGTGCCGTGTCGGCCTTCATAGGTGCTCGCTAACAGGAATTCCCCCCAACATTGTTGTGTTAAGGCTAAACGGGGGGTCTGTGTCTTTGTATGTCTGTGGAGCGGTACTGTAGTGGTTAGTCCACTGTTCTACAACCCCAGCTACCTGAGTTCGACTCCCGCTCACGATCAATAGCAGAATATCTGAATCGGCAACGTGCCTCATTTAGGTAGACTCAGCCTTAAATCAATATCTAGTGCGGCCTGTAAAACGTCAACGCTGGGGAGACAAAGGCGGCCTGGCGCAATAGTGGCCACACCACCCCCTCGTGTGCCCTTAGTTGATGCTCGCTCGCCAGCACCACTTTCCCCATCAGTCTGTTTCAGGCTACGTGGGAGATGTTTGTCTGTTGTTGTGTAGCCACTGTGGATGCATGGGTGACATTGTTTCATTACACGCGTGTGTGAGTGTGTAAAGACTGCGGTATTTAAGTGCAGTATATACATTTATGCGGATGGATTGTTGTCGGTAGGCACGTGTGATCTATTGCACCGTGGTCAAGTTATGAAACGCCATAATTTAAAGTTGCGTTGTAGTTTAATTCCGAGCACCATTGTTATGTTTGTATTGTTCTGCATAAGGCAATGCAAAAATTATTGCATATAGCCTAATCAGTAACTTAAAATCAAATAAAATACCGACGTGACTTTACCGAAAGAACCAAAGAGTATGGATTCCTGCAGTCACGAAAGCTTCAAATCAAGACAGTAACTTAAATAATCCGCATACGAAAGCCGTAGTAGACTAATCTATACAATTTATTTTTATTATTGTGAGCAATTTAAGACGCGTAATAATAGCAGTGATTACAATACACACACGCCTGTGTAAACACGTTCACCATTGTATAGAAGAATTCTCTAAAACTTGCGTAAATATATCTCGATGTACCGCGTCTGTTACACTCGATGGATTTCTCTCTCTCTCTCTGTCTGCGCCGCGTTCTTTCTCAAATCACGCACGCGGTCTTTCTTCCTTGTAGCTCCGGCCGTGATATTTACTCAAGAACTTTGCACGAGATGCTCCCAGTTGCATCTGGACTTCTTTCGCGCCGTACCTAGCCTTGCAGTGTCACTGAAATCGTTGTTTAACACCGGATTCTCGATGCTTTCCCGAAGTAAAAAAAACACACACAAACGTATTCAGTCTCTTGTTTTCTCACTACAATGTCCGAGACATCCACAACGTTCCTTTCTCTAATTATTCTTGCAATTAGATAAATAACTTACACATGCACGAACATAAACACGAAGCGTGCCTCAAAATCAGGCAGACATCCCCCCGTATAACCTTGAGCAGACTGTTGGAGCAAGTGCTGTTAGCGAGCACCTATTAAGGCCGGAGCGGTACACTGGGGGAGAGGGGGGGGGGAGCAGCACCACGCCCGACCGCCTTTGTCTCCCCCAGTGGCGAGGTTTACACACCGCACCAGGTACTCATTTTAGGCCGAGTCGACCTAGAGGAGTCCCAGGACCGGTTAAGATAATCGTCACCGGTGTTGGTGGCTGTGAGCGAGAGTCGAACTCGGGTCGCACACACAAAGACAAAGATCCCCCGTATAGCCTTAACAGACTGTAGGAGCAAGTGCTATTCGCGAGCACTTATCAAGGCCGGCTCGGCACACGACGGGGTGGGTGGCCAACACCGCGCCCGGCCGCCTTTGTCTCCCCAGTGGCGATGTTTACACATCGCACCAGGTACTCATTTTAGGCCGAGTCGACCAAGTGTAGGCCCAGGACCGGTTCAGATAATCGTCACTGGGTATTGGCCGTGAGCGGGAATCGAACCCGGGTAGCCAGGTTCGTTAGCGCAGCGGGGTAGCCAGGTTCGTTAGCGCAGTGCGCTAACCGCTACACTACCGCTCCCCCCCCACACACACGCGCGTACATAAAGCACAGAGGCGCGCGCGCGCGTGCGTGAGTGCGAATGAGTCCGCGTGGCTCAAGAGGGTTTGGGGCTCCACACGAGTCGTCGTGTTTGTTCGACGTGGGGTTCGCAAGCTTCGCAATCAGCTCGCGGTCGAGAGTTTCGCTGCGAGGGTGCTAAGCCGCACGGCGGCGATGGGCAGAGCGCGAGCGTCGCATCGTGAGTCGCCACGCGAGTCTACTGGTCGCGCGTCCCGGGCTTCGTCTAGGTCGACTCAGCCTCAAACGCGAGGCGTGAAACATCGCCATTCGGGAGATAAAGGCGGCCGCGCGTGACGCTGGCCACGTAACCCCCCCCCCTGCCTCCCCCCTATGTCGTGCAGGCCTTAATAAGTGCTCGCTGAACAGCAACTTTCCCCAACGGTCTGTTGGATATAGGGGTTGGATCTTTGCTTTTGTGCCACGAAGTAGTTCCCGTTCTTTTTTTCGCCACCACGAAAAGGACGATGGGCCGAGTTTACCCACCCCCACGATCTTGCCACGCGTGTTGAACTTCTTTCGCACCGTACCGAGCCAACCGCGCTAAACGGAGGTAGCGTTCGGACACGCACCAAACTGAACAACACTTCTAAATAAATGCGTTTTCAATCGAGATTATTTATAAGTGCACAGCTCCAGTGACTTCCCAATAACGGATGGAAGAGCGTTCCAGACGGACGCGGAAGGGCATCTGAAAGCGCGCACTGCCTATGCCTACGACTGGCTGACACGCTCGCCTCTCGCCGTCTCGACATGACGTAAATATGCCCATCGTTGGTGTGCAGCGTCTCGAGACGAGGTCGCATTTAGAAAAAAAAACAACTAAAACAATCCAAATTGTAATCTGCAAGGGTCTCGGTGGACGTCTATGGATCCCTCCCTCATGCGCGAGTCTCTTTGGAAGTCGATATGAACGAACTAAGTCCTGAAGGCCCTCAGATCTCGACGTTGCGACTGAGCATATCGCCATGCGTATGTTGAACTTCTTTCACACCGTACGTAGGTCAACCTGGGCAATTCGGAGGTTCGTACGCAATAAACATTGCCGGGTTTCGCACAACTACAATTCTGGCGACCTGCCCACCACGCTACGTCTGTACCAACTCAACTCCTTACAAATTTAAATTAAACTCGTTCCGCGCTGCACGCGCCTGATGATTGTTAAACAATTAACACGGCTTGATGGGCTGGGTAAGACAGTGTTTGTGTTTCTTACGTAGATAGCATATGCGGAGAGAGACGCATACCGTATTATCTAATTATTGTGTTATTTATTTTCTCCACGTCGCAGCTAGCGCCTGAATGACGGAAGCGTATCGCCCTCTGGCCCTGCTCGATATCGAATCAGACTATTTATTTCTACAGGGGGAATCCGATGAGCTATGAAGCTTTTTTTTTCCTTTTTCCACAAACCCGCCTTCGCATCATCACTCATCGCCGGCACTGGCCCATTTAAGATTTAGCAGCACACAAACGTTAGCAGAGTTGCGTGCACAGAGGCGTCCCAGTGTCAATAAATTTACGCAAAATATGGAATCGCAAATACACACACGGCTACCGGATTATAAGACATACCCCCCTCCGCCCTCCACTATATTCCCAACTTTTGCTTTCTTGGACAGGGTGGGGAAAGTGCATCTTAATACTCCGGAGGATACGGTCAATCCCACATAACGTTCCAATTACATTCGTAAGAATAATGCGAGAGTTGAGTCTCAATATTCTTGATATATATATATGGCTATTGCTGTTATTACAGTATATGTGATGAAATTTACGACGGTGTGAGTTAGCTGGTTTCCACACACAAAAAAGCAACAGTACCCTTTAAGCGGTGTTCTGGATGATCTTCCGAAATGGCTGTTGACCAAGGCCGCGTTAGGGGGGGGGGCCCTGTCAGCTCTTAAAGGCACCGCGCGCTCTTGAGTGATTCATCGCGCGGCCTCTGTTATTGTTATGAAAAATAATTATGATAAACGAAGTGAATCGCCAAGCAAAACAGCGCAATGCTCCACTGCCAGCAAAAAAACAGCTCCCTACCCCTCTCACTCCCACCCCCAACCACCACCACAACCACCCCACACTCCAAGAACACTCACCACTTCTCACCACCACCAACACCACAACCACCCCGAATTCCCAGAACACTCACCACCTCTCACCACCACCACCACCACCCCTCACTCCCAGAACACTCACCACTTCTCACCACCACCAACACCACAACCACCCCACACCATCTCTCACCACCACCAACACTACAACCACCCCGTATTCCCAGAACACTCACCACCACAACTACAACCACCCCTCACTCTAAGAACACTCACCACCTCTCAGCACCACCACAACCACCACTAACATCACAACCACCCCTCACTCTGAGAACACTCACCACTTCTCACCACCACCACCACCACAACCACCCTCACTCCCAGATCACTCCCAGATCACTCACCACCTCTCAGCACCACCGCCACCACTAACATCACAACCACCGCTCAATCCATAACCATCACAACACCTACAACCATCACTACAGCCACCCTCGCTATCACCCCAACTACCGGAACCCCCATCATCACTACCACTGCTCATCGCAAGAATGGAGCAATGCCCCTTTGGCGTTTAGAGCCCCAAAGTGAAAACTCATTTATTGAGAACTGCTTTTTGTGTTTAGTTTGTTGTCCGATTAACATAATTGGCTACGTACGGTGCGAACGAAGTTCAACATACATACCTACAGACCAGTGCTGGCAATTCCACATTCCTGCAACCGGGGCAAAGGACATACACAGAATGGCCGGTGAAAAAGTGGTAGTCGATTTTATCGACTCTGGAGAGATGATTGGCTGAGGCTTATTTCAGATTTTCGGATGTTGGACCAATTTTCTTAAATGTTTGTTTAGAGTTTGGTGTTTTACTTCAAATGTTTTCTGTTAATTTACATTTGACCCAATAAAACATTACATTTGAACAAGGCTAAATCTAGATCGTCGTAAATTTGAATAATGTTTACGTTTAATAATGACGTTTGAATTATTTGAAAATATTAATACAACTATTTAACATTTTCACTATTAAAAAAACCCCTTAAATCTTCTTAAAATAATAGTTTCCATCTTTTAAATAATAAAAGTGAATAATTAAATATTTCATCATATTATATTTAAATGCGAAAACATTATACATTTACTTGTAATCATTATAATTGCAATCATTCTCATATTTGTTACGATAAAAAATCCGAATACAATAAAATAACGCGATGTTTTTACAGCTCACATAGGCCTCAAAACTTTGTCTGCAGTAGGGTGCCGCATTGGGATGTTTGGCATTTAACCTGTCTCACCCTGAGCCTAATTTACATCGGTATTAAATAACTTCTTCAAAAAAATGTAGTCTTGATCGTTGTATTGGAAATATTATTCAAATATTTTCTCTCTCTTTCTCTCACCGTGTGAGCCATTTCCTTGACTCAAAGACCTCAGCGATGACGGCTGTTAGTTCATAGGCAATGTCACTCTATGGGTAATGTTAGTTTATATGCAATGTTAATCTATAGGCAATGTTAGTCTATATGTAATGTTAGTTTATAGGCAATGTTAGTATATAGGCAATGTTAATTCATGGGCAATGCTAATATCTAGGCAATGTCAGTCTATGAGCAATGTTAGTCTATGGCAATGTTAGTCGATAGGCACTGTAAGTCCATAGGCGATGTTAATATATAGGCAATTTGAGTCTATAGGCAATGTTAGTGTATAGGCAATGTTAGTCTATAGGCAATGTCCGTCTATGGGTAATGCTAATCTATAGGCAATGTTAATCTATAGGCAATGTTCGTATATAGACAATGCTAATCTTTAGGCAATGGTAACTAATATGCAATGTTAATTCATAGGCAATGTTAGTGTTTAGGCAATGTCAGTGTATGGGCAATGTTAGTTTATAGGCAATGTTAATCTATAGGCAATGTCACTCTATGGGTAATGTTAGTATATAGCCAATGGTAATATATAGGCAATGTTAATCTATAGGTAATGTTAATCTATAGGCAATGTTAGTCTATCGGCAATGTTAGTATATAGGCAATGTTAGTAATTAGGCAACGTTAGTTTATAGGCAATGTTAACTAATATGCAATGTTAATTCATAGGCAACGTTAGTGTTGAGGCAATGTCAGTATATGGGCAATGTTAGTCTATGGGCAATGTTAGTCTATGGGAAATGTTAATCTATAGGCAATGTTAGTATATAGGCAATGTTAGTTTATTGGCAATGTTAGTCTATAGGCAATGTTAGTCCATATGCAATGTTAGTCTATGGGCAATGTTAGTTCATATGCAATGTGAGTCTATGGGTAATGTGAGTCTATGGGCAATGTTAGTCCATATGCAATGTGAGTCTATGGGCAATGTTTGTATACGGGAAATGCTGTCTATGGGCAATGTGAGTCTATGGGCAATGTTAGTCCATATGCAATGTGAGTCTATGGGCAATGTTAGTCCATATGCAATGTGAGTCTATGGGCAATGTGAGTCTATGGGCAATGTTAGTCCATATGCAATGTGAGTCTATGGGCAATGTTAGTCCATATGCAATGTGAGTCTATGGGCAATGTGAGTCTATGGGCAATGTTAGTCCATATGCAATGTGAGTCTATGGGCAATGTGAGTCTATGGGCAATGTTAGTCCATATGCAATGTGAGTCTATGGGCAATGTTAGTATACGGGAAATGCTGTCTATGGGCAAAGTTAGCAGAGGCTGACTCTACTCGAGCAGCTCTGCCTGGTGTGGTGTCAAGTCGGAGTTCCCACTGCCATCTCCTGGCCACACTCCCGAACAGGATTTTAAACGAAGTCACACATCTCCACGTGATCCATCAACCCTTGACGAGGCAGTGCTACATTACAGGCGCGTGCCATCAGTCTGAAGTTAATCAGTTGCACAAGGGCGGGGGTGGGTGGTTAGCATCTCGCCCGGCCGCCTTTGTCTTCCCAGTTCTGTATGCGTGTTGAACTTCTTTCGCACCGTACATAGGCACTCGTGCTAATCGTAGTTCGCAACAGGTACCCATTTAAGGCCGAGTTTGCCCAGCACCGGTTCAGATAATAATCGTCACTTGTGTTGACCGTGAGCGGGAATCGAACTCGTGACGCCGGGTTCGGAGCGCGGCGCGCTGAACCGTTACCCACGAACACACAAAGACAACAGCCGCTGTACGACATCTTAGTGACGGTGACGTCACCACAGTACTTGTGCCAGGCTAGGTGCACGCTGAGGCGAGTGACCAGTAGCCAATTGGTCGTGCATCATCATTACGTAATATGTATATACAAAACGCGCGTATGTTTAATGTCACTAAGTGTTTTTTCTCTCTCAATTATTATATCAAGGAACAAAGATCCCCCGTGTAACATCAACACGCTTTCGGGGCAAGTGCTGTTAGCGAGCACCTATGAAGGCCGGCACGGCACAAGAAGGGAGGGGGTGGTGGGTGGCCAGTAACCAGGCCCGACCGCCTTTGTCTCCCCAGCGGCGATGTTTTTTACACTACCGCACCAGGTACTCATTCGAGGCTGAGTCGACCTAGGGGCGGGCCCAGTACCGGTTCCGATAATCGTCACCGGTGTTGGCCGTGAGCGGGCATCGAACTCAGCTCCGCCGGGTTTTGCAGTGCAGCGCGCTAACCGCTGCACCACCGCTCCCCACATCAAACCTCTTTCACCCCCTGCATTGCTTTCTAAACGCCGCCGGGGCTTAGGGGGAGGAGGGGGGGGGCGGTGGAGAGGTGGGAGGAGGGGGGGAGCAGATTGGTGGTGGTTGTGGGGGGTAGGTGGGGTGGGTGGGGTGGGTGATGTTAGTGGGGGGAGCAGTAGTGTAGTAGCGGGTTAGCGCGCTGCGCTACGAACACTGCCCCCCCCCCCCCCCCCCGAGGTCGATTCCCACTCACGGCCAACACCAGCGGCGATTGTCTAAACCGGCCATGGGCTTTGCCTAGGTCAGTTCAGCCTCAAATGAGTATCTCGTGCAATGCGTGAAAACGTCGCCACTGGGGGAGACAAAGGCGGCCGTGCGTGGTGCTGGCCACCTCCACCCCCCTTTCCGTACCGTTGCGTAAACAGCCCTTGCCCCAACAGTCCGTCAAGGCTATACGGCGGATCTTTGTGCAGACAGAGTGAATGGAGAGGGTGGTGGGTGGGGGGTGATGTTAGGAATAAGCCACGAATCGTCTGCGCCTTGTGGTTCACTTATCGGGAATGTGTATCGTAGGCAAACACCACGCGCGCGCGCCCTGTGTGGCCCGGGACCCTCCGTGCCCGGCGGCCTCGCTCGCTCCCCTCCCCTCCAACTCCACCTCCCCTCGCTCCCCTTAAATGAGGAAATTACAGAGCCTGTGTTTAGGAGGTCACGCGGGAATGACCCAGCCTGTCACACACACGCACACGCGCGCACGCACGCACGCGCGCTCCAACAGCAGGCGTGCTCAGCCAGCCACTCACTGCATCTACGCCGTCATCCAGCAGTGGATCGATCACGGCTATTGTTGGCGTTGATTCTTCTTCTTTCGTATGGCTGATGTAGACGCAGATGCAGAGCGACAACGACAATCTCACAGTCAGGTGGTCAAGCACAGATAACCGGGTCATGAGCAGCGGAGATTATCGCCGTTGTAATGTCACCTCCGTGTGTATTGTGGATCGGGAATTGCGATGATGATGATGATTGTGCTACTAACACATCGTAGCTCGCTCCTTTGCTCGGATTCTGCCTCCCGATGTCTGGAATTCTCCTCCACGTGGACTGCTCCGTGTGGTTGTGACTGCGCCTGCTGCTGCTGCCCTTGTTCTAGTGAAGACTTAAGACCCCGTTTGATTCAATGCGTAGATTGATGCAACGTGGAGAATTCTGGGTTTGTTTCCTATGCATCGTCCGGAGACCCGGTGGTATTTAGACGCTATATCAACGTACTCCGTATTGTGTAATGGCAATGCCGTGGATGTATAGAGGGATTAGCCGTGTCCCGGAATAGATGCTTAAATCCGCGGAAAACGCGGATTTCAGAATGTCTTCATACTTACTCTTAACAATAAATGATGAAATGAACGCCGACGTTAATTATACCATTTCTAATTACACCCCTACACTCGGCAATAACACAGCTGCCTTAAATTAAAAAATAAGCGACGTTTCGGGCAATGCCCCTTCTTCACTGCCACGAGTACGGTTGGCTACGTACGGCGCGAAAGAAGTTCGACACGGGTAGTTGTCCGCGTGGTGCCAGCGCCAAGTACGGAGCCGGTGGGTATCGAAGGCGCGAGCAACCTAGCCCCGCTCCGCCACCACCACCCAGATTTGAGCAATAATAACAAAAAACTCAACAATTGTTACCAGTCGATTGTGTTTAAATACAACGGTTGGGAGCGGTGGCGTAGTGGTTAGCGCACGGTGCTTTGAGCCCGCTGACCTGAGTTCAATGCCAACGCTGCTGGCGACTGAGACTGACATCTGAACCGGTCCTGAGGGTCTGTCCCCTGCCCATTTCACCAACCAGCACTGACCAGCGTAGTGAAGCATGGTAACCAGCCCCTCCCTCCCTCTCTCCATAACTAGCACGGGTTAAGTAGGCCTTCATCCAGCAGTGGAGTAGAAAATGATTTATTGTACGTAATATATACAATAAACATGTGAATAACCCATAGCAGATATAGAACAGGCGTTGGCAGTGGTGCACAAGGACAATTAACAATAACAAACACACCCACGCATACCGACACAAAGACAAAGATACCCCGTATAGCCTTAACATAATGTAGGAGCAAGTGCTGTTAGCGAGTATAACCTGTGAAGGCCGGCAAAGGCACACGAGGGCGTGGGTGGCGGGCACCACTCCCGTCCGCCTTTGTCTCCCAAGTGGCGAAGGGAGGCCAATGAGCGGTTCAGATACTCGTCACTGGTGTTAGCCGCGAGCGGGAATCGAACCCGGGTGGCCAGATTCGTAGTGCTGCGCGCTAACCGCTACACTACCGCTCCCCCATATCGACACAATCACACTAACACACCCACGCACAATCATATATGTTGCACACAATTTCGTCACGAGCACTGCGGAGCCTTGCAAGGAAAAAATAAATGTGCCAGAGGTGACGTTTCGGACAATGACCCTTCTTCGTTGCCAGAAAGGGTCGCCTATTATTACAAAGAAGGATCATTGCCCGAATCGTTGCCATACGAATGATTCAAGCAAAATAAGCATTATATATTTTTAAAACGCCTCTAAAACAAAATCCCAGGTTGGCAGACAGACCAGCGGAACTCCACGCACGCGCAAAATCGAGCCCCTTCGCTCCGAGCCTTGCACCACGGATCCCACGTCCACTGCCGACAAATGATACTCGGCTACATGGAATCAAGAGGAACGGCGAATTGGCCAAAGAGTAGCAGGGCCTGCGACGTCGCGTGGGGGAGCGGTGGCGCAGCGGTGCGGTGCGCTGCGCTACGACCCCCGGCGAGCCGAGTAACACTTCCCGCTCACGACCGATTTAAAATGGTCCTGGGCCTCCCCTAGGTCCACTCAGACTTAAACGCGTAGCCGTTGTGGTGGTGTACACACACGTCGCCACTCGGGGAGATGAAGGCGGGCTGGACGTGGTACCGGTCACCCCACCCCGTCGTGTGCTAAGGCGGCCTGCATAGGTACAGCACTTACCCCAAAAGTCTACGAAGGCTATCATGGGATCTTTGTCTGTGTAACGCGCGAAGGGGGGCGGGAGGGTAATGCTTATTTGAACTGGTGCTGGAACTCCCCTAGGTCGACTCAGCCTCAAACGAGTACCTGCTGAACTGTGTAAACTTCGCCATCTGGAGAGACAAAGGCGGCCGCGCGTGGTGCTGGCCAGACAACTCCGTCCTGTGCCGTTCCGCCCTTCATAGGTGGTCGCTCACATCACTTGCCCCAACACACTGTGAAGGCTTCCAGGGGGGTATTTGTCTCTGTTACGTGGTGTGTGTGCGTGTGCGTGCGAACACGTGGCGCACCGAAAAATTGGTTTAAAACGTCATTAGGACTTGAGCCAATTGCTCAGAGATACCTCTTACCCCATTTGGACAAATCGACCGCCAATAGGATTTCCCAATTTCCACACCGGGCAAGAGAGAGAGAGTTAGCAGAGCGGAGGAAAGGAAGCCGGGTTAAAGGCTATAAATGTAAACACTTGTGTGTGTGCGTGCGTGCAGTGTGCCTTTGTATTCGTGTGCGTGTGTGGAGCGTGGTCGTGGAATAGTCAACGCGTCGCGCTACGAAGCTGGCGACGCGAGTTTGATTCCCGCTCACCGCTGACATCGGTGTCGAATGTCTGGACCGGTGTCTAGGTCGACTCAGCCTCAAAACGAGTAGCCTGGTGCAGTGGGTAAAAGCAGTACCAATGCACTGTGGGAGACAACGGCGGCCGAGCGTTGTAATGGCCACCCACCCCCTCGTGTGCCGTGTTGCTTCCCTGGCGAAGAGCACTTGCCCCAACAGCATGTTCAAGGCTATACGGGGATCTTTGTCTTGTTGGTAGCTGCGGATTGGATAGCGCACTGTGCTACTTCGCCCGGGCAGCAACGTTCGATTCCCAGCCACAGCTCGTGGCGAGCGAAATAACGAGTTGACATCAACAACAACCGCCATTCGCCACTAAGTGGCGGTGACGCTTGTACCAGGCTATGTGCACCTTGAGGCCACGTGAAGTGTCGAACACCCGCTGGCAGGAGGTCACGGGGCAGACCCAGGTGCCACGGGTCGACTGACTGAGATGACCGAGATGACTGGCTGATGCACCACATGTGCCCCCTACTGTGCCAAACTTGCTGTGCTTTAGCCACCCGGCGCTCCGCTCGTTGTTGTGAGCGTCGCTCCTCCGCCCTCCGTTGTTGTTGGAGGGCGACTGCCTCCAACTGCCCAGTAGCGTCCTTCACGAGCCTCCTCCACAGAGGCCGTTCTTGACACCGCTGGTACCAGTCATCGGGAAGTCTACTCAGCTCCACACACAGACACACGCAGACACACAGACACACGCAGACACACAGACACACACAGACACACAGACACGTGCCTTTACACGTGGTTTCGACGAGTCGACTGTGCTTGATGTTCTCGGAAGGAGTTTCAGATTTTAAAGGATTCGGATTTTTAAGGGTCATTTCGGATATATTTTTGTGGAATTTTCGGACAATGTACACGATGTGCTAATAAAAAATGTCTTCGTGATACTGACCGCGGCGGTAGTGTTAGGGGGGTTTGCGCGCTGCGCTACGAACCCAGCAAACCGCGTTAGACTCCCGCTCACGGCCACCAACACCGGTGACGATTATCTGAACTGGTCATGGGCCTCCCGTCGGTCGACTCAGCCTCAACTGAGTACCTGGTGCGGTGTGTAAACGTCGCCACTGGGGAGACAAAGGCGGCCGGTCGTGGTGTTGGACACCCACCCCCCCTTGTGTGCCGAGCCAGCCTTCATAGATGCCCGCTAACAGCACTTGCCCCAACAGTCTGTTACAGGCTATACGGGGGATCTTTGTTTTTTTTTGGTGGGGGAGAGGGATGAGGGGGGGGTGCAGGACTGGTTAACAAGTATCACTCGCCCATTGCTGTTGGCCGTGGGGGCGGGTGTCGAACTCGGATTGCGAGGTTCGTAGAGCAATGCGTGAACCACCACCGTCGCCTCTCCCCCATCTCTCCGTCTAAATCAGTTTAAGCCTCCCAAATAATCACGTGACTTCTCTGTGCCCCCCCCTCCCAAACTCTGAATACCTCTCCCCTGTCCCCGCCCCCTGTGGAAACAGACGCTGCTCCGTGCAGCAGTAGCAGTGTCGATAATCTAGTGTAGCCCTTTCCTCGCAATACTCGCGTAGATTTATCTCCGGGTCCTCCGGTTCTCTTCCCCGCTCCCCACATTTAGAAGACACGTGCGTTTAGATCAGGGGTCGGGAACCTTTTTGACTGGGAGAGCCATAAAAGCCAAATATTTCTAAATATATTTCATTGAGAGCCATATAGTATTTTAACGTATAATAAATTAAATATGTCTTACTTTTAATGCGACTTCTGGTGCTGTATGGTTTTGCTGATGGCCTTGTAGTCTGGTTCATACGTGGTGAGGTTGAGCTTCATGCAGACGTGACCCGTGAAATGTATCTTCAAAACTAATTTCTGTTTACTTTAAAATGACACAGTATTATTAAACAATATCACAAGTATTTTAAAATCAGTTCCAAACTGATTTTTTATTTTATTATTATTATTTTTTCCAACTCAAAATTGTCTGGGAGCCATATGCCGTCACCGGAAGAGCCATATATGGCTCGCGAGCCATAGGTTCCCGACCGCTGGTTTAGAGTAGTTGGTTGCTATACATTTGCACGTGATGAGCCGCTTCGTTGAGCTATCAATTGTGGCCAGGTTCCTTCTGTAAAATAGCCATACACCTCGGTGGGGCCTTGCCTGGCAAAATAAAAAATAGTTTACTTTCAGTATTGTTTATAATCAACATTTCTGACCCCACGTGCTCAGATTTATGTTCCATTTCCATCCTCTTCCTCGTGTTCACCACGCGTTCTCTTCTCCCCTTCCCTCTCTCATTTTCCATCCATCACCTCCTTTACTCTGCTCACCTTCCCGTGGTATAGCCAAGGGTAAAAATAAAACAACATTTTAAAAAAGTTATTCGTATTCTTCCAGCACACACAAACAAAGATGTGTGTGTGTGTATATTGAACTTATTTCGCATTGTCCATAGCCAACGGTGCTAATCGGAGGTGTTTTGGGAAAAGACAATAAACTAACGATGTCGCAAATTGCCTACACGGGATGTTCAGTGAGCAAGACAAAGATCCCCCGTATAGCCTTAACAGACTGTTGGGGCAAGGGCGGTTAACGAGCATCTATGAATGCCAGAACAGCACACGAGAGGGGGAGGGTGGCCAGCACCACGCCCGGCCGCCTTTGTCTCCCCAGTGGCGATGTTTACACACCGCACGAGGTATTAATCTGCGGCTGAGTCGACCTAGGGGAGGCCCAAGACCGGTTGGGATAATCGTCACTGGTGTTGGCTGTGAGCGGAAATCGAATTCGGGTGGTCGGGCGAGTACAGACATAGACCCACACATACATATAGGATCATTTTAAAAGAATGTGCTAAAAATAACACATTAGCGTGCGATTAAGACAACATGACACGGTCATGTGTTGGAAATAAAGCTGCATTTGTGACCACCCTTCTCCCGGTCACGCAGAGCGAGCTAGGAATGTATGTTTTTATATATCCCTTTCAACAACGCTCTGCGTGCGCGCTCTGTTTATTTCAGTATTGTGTTACCGAAACAGATTTAAATATATTTCTATTATTATTTAAGAAGTGCACACTTAAGAGAGGATAACTCGTTTTTTTTTACTTTTCGTATCGTCATAGAGGCCATTTTCTATCCAGTGCTGGATGATGACAACCTCCCCTTAACCCAGCGCCTCGCCATGCTAATTCTCGCACGCGATCCGATTCCATCGCTCCGTCTCCACGGGAGAGTTCCTTGTGCTTTGGCTGCCACTCCAGAGTACCCCCAGTCTTTATCCCGTCCGCCTTTGTCTCCCCAGCCTCGACCACCATCGCACCTTCTAACCGTGACGTGTCCTGACCCAAGCACACCGACCCTTCTTGACAGTCAATAGCGATGCCTCAATAGCGTAATCACATGTTTACTGCACGCTTTTTTATTTAACTCACTCTGTTGGTGTCGTATGCTCAAATCTTGTCACTCAATTTTTACCCCACTTCCCAATGTGGTATCGACTGCAAACTTGGTATACTTATGTCATACTGATGACGATACTATAATCTATCATAAAAAAACATGTATCTTAAAACATTCTTTTACACGCTTTTTATGGTGGATCCTTTATTTGTTGTGTCGCTGTGCTATGGATGTACTGGGCACGTAAAACAGGAATGTCGAAATTTTCTCCAAGGGGCACCTATCAAGGTCAGCAACAGGGCAGCACCACGCCCGGCCGCCTTTGTCTCCCCAGTGGATATGTTTACACGTCGCACCGGGTACTCATTTGAGGCCGAGTCGATCCTAGGGGAGGCACAGGACCGGTTTAGATAATCGTCACTAGTGTTGGTAGGCCGTGAGCGGGAATCTAACCTGGGTTGCCCGGTCCGTAGCGCAGTTCACAAACAACTAGACGACCACTGACCCACTCCAAAGACAAAGACACCCACCACCCACCGTATAGCCTTGATAAACAGTTGGGGCAAGTGCTGTTAGCGAGCTCCCTACTCCAAAGACAAAGATTTCCCGTATAGCCTTAACAGACTGTAGGGGCAAGTGCGGTTAACGAGCACCTATCAAGGCCGGAACGGCACACGAGGGGGTGGGTGGCCAGCACCACGCCCGACCGCTTTTGTCTCCCCAGTGGCGATGTTTACACACCGGACCAGGTACTCATTTGAGGCTGAGTCGACCTAGGGGAGGCCCAGGACCGGTTCAGATAATCGTCACCGGTGTTGGTCGTGAGCGGCGAATCGAACTCGGGTCGCCGGGTTCTTAGCGCAGCGTAGCGCTAACCACTACACCACCGCTCCCCACACCGCACACTTTACGAACGTAAAACCAAAGCAGCGGCTTAAGTGTGTACATGGGTCGCGTGCTCTCAGCCACTGCCGCGTGGAATCGTCACTCGCCACGTTTGCCGTTGGGTCTTCAAGGCCCGGGCCATAAAGCGGCGGCGTCGTGGGCTCCACGTGAAGTCGTTCAACTCCAACGTCTCTCTCTCTCGCATGGAGCCCCCGGCGAGCCCACGTGTGTATATGTTCTAATACACGACACACACACACCGGGGCCACGGGCTACGCTCTGCCTGCACGGGGCTAAAAGATCACTGCTATTTGTCTTGTTTAAACATTTTTTTTTTATCTTACGCAGGTAAAGAGATTTTTTGGGGGGGAACAATCCTGGACACGAGCCACGGACGTGATGAAGCGATGGAGGAAAACACCCAGGGGTGCGGGAGGCCCTTTTGCCAAGCGGTGGGGAGTTACAGACCATCCACAACAGCAACAACAACAACAACACATGCCACTCTACGGGTCTCCATGCGAGTCTATTAACGAACTATTACAACTATTATTTTTTTTATCAGGTAAGACCCGCTGAGCTAATGCAGCTCTTTTTCAGAAGCGACCTGGCCACAAATAATAGCTCAACGAAGTGGCTCATCACGTGGAAATGTATAGCAGCATCCAAATACTCCAGACGCGTGGCGATTTGAAATGTGGAAGCAGAAACCGGAGGACCCGGAGAAGAATCCGCGCGAACACGACGAGAGAGAGAGAGACGCAAACTCTCAAATATTCAGCATGCGCCAGGATTTTGATAAAACCCACGATCCTGCAGACCAGGCGAGGTAGTTAACATCTCGCCACCGTTACAGCCACGATCACTGTGTTAGTGAGCGGCGCCTCCTATAGGTTGGGTCAGCAACGCACGCGTGGGTAGAGCCGGTTGTGTATTTGGGGTGTGCGTGGTTGTGTTTGTGTGTGGATGTGTCTGGATGTGTAGTGAGTGTGTGGATGGTTTTGTTTTCTATCCCCGCTCACGGCCAACACCGGTGACGCTTATTTGAACCGGTTCCAGGCTTTCACTAGGTCGACTCAGCCTCAAATGAGTACCCGGTGTGATGTGAAAACATTGCCACCTGATGTCTGGTCACCCACCCCTTTCGTGTCACGTGGCGGCCTTCATAACTGCTGACAGCAACTTGCCCCGACAGTCTGTTGAAGATATAACGGTGATTTTTGTACCATTAAGTAATACTGATTTTTTTTATCGACCAACAAAAAATAGATGATGGGTCGAGATTACCTCCCATTTCAAGACCACGATTTTTCCATTGCGAACCGATGGTGTCCAAACCACAATTCCATCGGTACGAACGTGGGACAATCCACACTGCACGTAAACACGAGTCCGTAACCAGGATCAAGCCCACGGCCGCTTCGATCTCCTTTCGTATCACACTCCACGCGGGGGGTAGCAGAACACCCGGTTCATTGACAACAGGGGATCGTGTATCGTTAGGAGTTTGATGCGATGCTTTAAGTTGAGCGGAACGATAGGCTGACCTTTCCCTCCGACGGAAATCAGTCCACGGTCACGGTGTAATATTTGATGAGAATCATCAGAACCCTTTTTTATACTGCAAGAGGAATCCGATGAGCCATGAAGCTACATTTTGACTTAAAACTTTCGTGACTGGAGCAATTCATATTCTTTGGTTCTTTCGGTAAAGTCACGTAGATAGAAAAATGATAATAAAAATAAAGGAATAACATTAAAATAATACAAATAAAACATAAATAAAATAATGAAAGACAAAAAAGCACTGATGTAGACTGTTGCCTGGTTTATAATCGGAGTGAGTGTACTGGCAGTCTATAATGTAGACTGTAGCCTGATTATTAAGTTTGGTGAGTGTACTGGCAGTCTATAATGTAGACTGTAGCAATGGTTATTAAGCTGGGTGAGTGTACTGGCAGTTTATAATGTAGACTATAGCCTGGTTCCTAACCTCGGTGAGCATACTGGCAGTCTATAATGTAGACTGTAGCCTGATTCTTAACCTCCGTGAGTGACCTGACAGTCTATAATGTAGAATTCAGCCTGGTTTTTAAGCTGGTGAGCGTATTGGCAGTCTATGATGTAGACTGTAGCAATGGTTATTAACTTGAGTGAGCATACTGGCAGTATATAATGTAGACTTATTCTGGTTCTTTCAGTAATAAAAACTAAATAAAAACAATAACCACGACGTTTCGATCGTAACACAAGCGGTCGTTATCAGGAAAAGGGGGGTTAGCCTCTAAAGGCAAACTGTTTATAAAGGTTTAGAGATGGGCGTAGCCCAAGTGTGTCAGCAGCATGGGCGGGGCAGCTGATGTTAATGTAGAGGAAACAAGTATAACCCGTTAAAAAAAGTTTTTCACTATAAATCCTTTATATGCGTGGCGGCTAGAGTCCTCTCGTCATCTGGCTTGAGATGGCTGCCACCTATGGGTCAGATGATTGTCTGCCAGTATTAAGCAATTGGTAATTACATATTTAATTTGTTTTCCCTAAACAGTGTAACATTTTGGAAAAAACATTTTTCACGAACATTAATTGTCTCGCACAACGAGTCTGTGTGCAAAATGTCAGCTCGATTGGATCACGGGAAGTGGGTTAAAAAACGACCGAAAGATTTGCACGGTCGTAAGCAAGCAAGCAAGCGAACTTAATATAAAGGATTTAAAAACAACGCCAACGCAGCAGGTCTACACCAATCAAAGGGTTGCCAGACAATCATTGCACCTCGCTCCACATAACCATACTGCTGACGGTGGAGGTTGACAAGAAAACACAAGTCAAGTCATGACCCAAAGTTGTTGATGACATCTTTCCAATTATTGCTGACTTTATAACCATCCTCTCGGTTGAAATTGTGTCTCTGTCTGTATATATGGATGGCTTCACGAACGAATATTTGTTGCAATTTCGTATGAACCAGCTCATTAAAATAATGATCAACCACGGCAGAAGTATTGGTCCTACCTTGTTTCAAATCTGCCTTGTGCTCACGAACACGGTCCGAGACATGTTGTTTAATTTCTACAATGTAACTGCTGCCGCAGACACAACTTAGTTTGTAGACACCGGGATATTGCATGTCAGGAATCTTGTCCTTCACAGATGGGATCAGATCACGAATTTTATGTACTGTGTTACATCGGACCTGGAATTTGTGTTTGTTCATGATTAGGGAAATATTTTTGTTACCCCTGCTATGTATGGCAAGGTGATGGTTTTGATTGGATACTTAGATTGCTCATTCCTCACGTTTGGGGTGAAGGCTTTGCGGATTGTGTAGTTAGAATATCCATTTGTCTTGAGAGCTAGGTGTACGTGTTTGAGTTCACTGGATAGGTGTTCATGGTCGGATGTACATTTAGCTCTATGGTCGAGCGTTTTGATGAGGGAATTCTTCTGGGATGAATGGTGGTAGGAATCAGGTTTTAGGTAGGTGTCAGTATGGGTTACTTTCCTGTAGACAGAATGGCTCATTGAGCCATCTGATCTCTTTTTGATTAGGACATTCAAGAAAGGTAGCATGCCATCCTTTTCTACCTCCATGATGAATTTGATGGCTGGGTGTATGGAATTGATGTGGTTGAGGAATTGGTTCAGAGCCGGTCGGTCATGTGGCCATATGACGAACGTGTCATCTACGTACCTCTTCCACAAGGACGGGCGTAGAGTGGATGCCTGGATGGCGTCTGTCTCAATATTTTCCAAGAAAATGTTGGCAACAACTGTAGATAAGGAAGAACCCCTTGGGGTGCCTTCAGTTTGTTTGTAGAATGTTCCATTCCAGGTGAAGTATGTATTGGTGAGGCAGTGTCTCACCAGGGCCGGTACATCAGTATTTAATCCTTGTTGGACCAAATGTTCAATTATTGCAATAGTATCGGGCACAGGAACTTTGGTGAACAAAGAGAATACATCAAAACTAACGAGCAAATCACCTGGGGACAGTGAGATGTCTTTAATTGACGATACCAGGTGAGCTGAGTTAAGTACAGAAGAGGTGGTCTTACCAGTGAATGGCTGCAAGGTCTCAGACAGAACACGGGCAGTTTGTATTGGGTGAGTCAATGGTGGAAACGATGGGACGGAGGGGTGTACCTTCTTTACGTATTTTTTGGTAAGCCAGTCTGGGTGGTCTAGCAGCAGAAGGTTTTAAGAAAAACTGTTTGGTCTGTTCAATTAATGAAGCTGAATCAGTGATGATACTTTTCGTTTTTGTAACGAGGCTGTAGGTGGGATCTCTTTTAATTTTTTTGTATCTACCATCATTAAGTAGGTCCTGAATTTTGTTATTGTACACGGCTTTGTCCATGATGACCGTGGCATTGTCCTTGTCGGCTGAGAGGATGATGATATCATCCCTCTTTTTCAATTGAGATAACTCTCAACGCTCATCCTTACTGATGTTGCTGACTGGTATCTTAGCGCTTTTAGGGTTGCAGTGATTTCAGATCTTGTCACATCTGCAGCGATGTGTCCCAAACCCTTAAGGGCAATAATGTCATCCACTGGTATGTGTTTGGGGGTGACTGCGATTCCAAGAACACAGGATGAGATGTTAATATCCTTTGTGCAAGCACTTCCAGGAGTTCATGAACAGTGAGCCTGGTGAAATTTGGGGAGCGCATCGTCAGTAGTGAACCTTTGGTTCCTAGGGTGTTTCGGCCTTTCATACTATACACCCTCCCCAAAGGCGGCCAGCGACAGGGTGATCAATCCTACGCTTGCGTCCCATTCCCAATTAGTCGTAGGAGTTGCCTTGTTGTTGATAGCCAACATCCCATGGGACTATGCATGGCAGGAGCGTCCTCCTCCCTGAGTCATTGTTGACCGCATACCTCCTGGCCCTCTCACTTCGGGGCCCAGCTGGGGTCTTTCCTCTTCATCCAGAGCAACTGACTGCTGCCTTCTGCCGCCTCTGATACAGCTCTGATTGCCGAACGCTGGCTCTGGCCCTTAATTCCCAGGTCTCTAACCGACTTTAGACCATCGTAAATTGGGCTATTACTCAGATTAATAACAACCTTGTGAGCTAAAAAGCTATTTTTGTCACACTTTCCGGTAGGGGCCGGGTGAGAATCTTAGAACACCAACAAACGATACAAAAACACGATAGGAGGGCTATCTATGGCAAAGGTTAACAAATGACTTAAAAAAAAAACATATACATATAAACCTAAACAAGTTTTCTATCTTACCAGGTAAAGCCAACTGAGCTATTTGAGGCCCACAACATGAAACAAAGTCTAACATTTCTAGTTACAAAAACACAAACTAGACTTAAATTTCGATTTAAAGCTTTCGTGACTGCAGGGATTCATCTTCTTGGTTCTTTCGGTAAAGTCACGTAGAAGGGAAGTAATAAAATAATAAAAATAAAACATAATAAAATAATTCTCACGACGTTTCGGCCACAACACAAGCAGCCGTCCTCAGGTGAAGACCAGGTCTCTCGAGGCGACGCTGGTCTTCACCTGAGGACGGCTGCTTGCGTTGTGGCCGAAACGTCGTGAGAATTATTTTATTATGTTTTATTTTTATTATTTTATTACTTCCCTTCTACGTGACTTTACCGAAAGAACCAAGAAGACAACTAGACTTGTTATTAGTGGCACATTTCAGTTTTCTAGCGCTTCGAGAAACTATACCACCCCGCTCCTCCTCCAGTCATGATCGTGTGGAGTTATATAATCATCGTAACTGGAGCGAGCTTTGGTTGCATGATCACACTTTTGACAAAATACACAAAACAGTACCAAAATACATTCCCTGTCAAAATATGGTTTCACTTTTGGACTCAGCACCCAGCGAAAAAGCTTCAGATATAACATTGCACAGGCCTCGGTTGAGAAGTACAAAATATTCAAGACATTTTACCTCCCGCAAAATTGTGGGTGATCAACATTACACTCACTCTGTTACAATTCGTTACAATCTTCGACACGGGTAGGGAACATTTTCAGCTGGTATACGTTTCATAACAAAACAAGCGCAAGTTTTATTTTACTCAAAATTGTTTTGTTTGCAGGTTATGTCCACACATGCTCTTATCCTTGGTTCTTTCGGTGAAGTCACGTAGAAGGGAAATAATAAAATAAAAACAATAAAATTCTCACGACGTTTCGATTACATCACAAGCGATCATCATCAGGTGTGAAAACCACAGCAAGATAATTTAAATTTTCTTGCTGTGGTTTTCACACCTGATGGGCCTTACCTGGTACAAGAACCAAGAATATGAATCCCTGCAGTCACGAAAGCTTTAAATCACACATGCTCTGTTAGCACAAGACTCGACTGTGCCACGTTAAAGAAGTATATTCCTTCTGAAATAATCAACAGCATTGACACCATGCATAATAGTCCGTGGCGAGATGTTAACTCCCTCGCTTGGTATGCAGCAGGTCCCAACCCTGATGTCTGCTGCATATTTGGAGTCTGTGGTGTCTCTCTCTCTTTCTCTCCTCGTGGTCCCGTGGATTTTTCTCCGGGACCTCTGGTTTCTCCCTCCACATTTAGAAATTCTCACGACTGCTATACATGCTGCTATACATTTCCACGTGATAATGATAAGCTACTTTGTTGAGCAATCATTTGTGATCGCCAGGTCGCTTCTGAAAAAATAGCAACAGAGCCCAGTGGGCCTTACCTGGTCAAATAAACAAAATAGTTCAGTTCAGTTTAGACTTTAACTTTTTTTAAAATAGTTGAACAGTGTATTAGTCTGACGTGATGTGCTGAGTTAACGGCATCTCATTCTAAGACACATATAACTGCAATGCTTTGTTTTAAAAATGTATCTTTAAACTAAACTGCCTGACGTATAACAGTGAACCGTTTACTATTCCCATTGCGACATATATTGTAAATTGATGGATGTTTGAATCCGTTAGGGCATCTGTAAATGATTAACGCAGTGCGTCAGATGCAGAGATGTTACAATGCTGTTGTATTTTTATGCCCACCGCAAAAATGTCCGCATTCGTTTTGTTGTTTCGTGCTAAAATATCCCAAGTGGCTTAAGTGGCCTCCTCTTGCCAAACAGCACCAGTCAACAACAAAGCACACATTTGTTTACAGGCCAGATGCTGCCGATCATAGCCGACACGTCGAAAACTGTGCAAAGTTTGTTTGGTTGTTCCCACAAATTATACTTTTAATCATTCGTTTAGAATGCTCATCTGCGGATGAACCGAAACAAATATGTAAAAAAATATATATAGATTTTAAACGTTGTCTGTTTATACATGCATGTGTTCATTATAATTTGCGGTCCTTGGTATATTGACTGCAGGAATGGAGGCCACCTTCCCCTCCCCACGCGTGTTGGTAATTCGGGCTGTTTGACCATACTTCACCACGCCGGTCAGCGCGTGTGAACGAAAGGGGTGGTGAGACGCAGGGTGGGTTCAGACATCACCTACGCGACGCGCATAGTGCCCGGCAAAATCAAACTCAGGTCACTCCGTTTATGGGGCGGTGGACTAACCACTGCGCCACCACTCAAACCTTCTGTTCAGAAAATATATACCGTACAAAACATTTTATATATACTGTACATATACTTTTCGACTTGAAGCTTTCGTGACTGCAGGGATTCATCTTCTTGGTTCTTTCGGTAAAGTCACGTAGAAGGGAAATAATAAAATAATAAAAACTGAACACCACCAGGCGGTGTTCATTCAGACGCCGTCTCTCCGACAGACCTGTTCTTCACCTGAGGACGGCTGCTTGCGTTGTGGCCGAAACGTCGTGAGAATTATTTAATTATGTTAAATTTGTATTATTTTATTATTTCCCTTCTACGTGACTTTACCGAAAGAACCAAGAAGATGTACATATACTTGTATAAGTATAAATAATGTACATATAATGTATAAGCATAAATAATGTGTGTGTTTATATCCTGCATACAGTATATATCCTATGCTCACAATGGTTGTGAACTGAACATCAAAGCGATGTATGGAGGGGGAGGTGGATGGGAGCATTGCGGGTTGTCGAGGCACGTTTAGTTGCAGCGCTGTTAATGTTCACAGACTCCGGGGCGCTCTGTTAGGGCCGCGCGATGCCATATAACGCGAAGGTTCGGCCGTTCCGTGGCACTCGCTGTGTTGTGCACGGGCAAATATTACAGAGCCTCGCCCCCCCCCCCCCCCACGGGCGTTGCGCACGGGATTCGGCAGCGCATCATCAGGGGCAGGTCAAGCGAGGTTAAGGTCGGGAAACGTCGGCCACGTCTAGACCGTCTGGACCGCACCCTCCGATGGCTGCGTACGGCGCGAAAGAAGTTCGGCAAGACAGGGTGTCCCGAAAAATGAATATATGTCGCAATGGGAAGTTGTATTTTTTAAAATTTATTTTCGAGACAAGGTTGTCCGACAATGGATATACCATTTTGAAACGTTGAATAGTGGTATTGTTATTCGAGATACCGATGTACATTTAATATGAATACTAGCGGTTAGTACCCGGCGTTGCCCGGGCGAAAAAGGCAGACACACATGTAGTTACACACGCAAATGGACTGACACACACACGTAGAGTTACACACACAAATGGACTCACACATACATACATCGACTGAACAACAACAACCACCATTGGCCACGAATATATGCATTAGACTATTAGGTTTTTGGTTTGATGTGAATATTGAATGGTACTTCCTTTCTGTTTCAGGAGAACCCCCATTTTCTCTTATGATAACAACATTAGATTTTTTTTATGTCTGGCGGTTTAAAAAAAAGTGAAGGCTTAAATTAGCACACCATGGGACCTTGAATATCTTAAGCGTCGTTTTGTTGCTGCTGCTGTGTCACCATCCATCCCTACAGCTGTGTTGGAAAATGTTTACTCTGGAGTCGTGAACGCCGAATGAAGATTGACATGTACAAGTTTATTAATAATTCGAGAACATCTAATCAATACCATAAAAACAGGAATAACCTAAAACTTAGAAGTATTCATATTACATTCGTGGCAGTAGCTAAGGCCAGGTCGCTATTGAATAAGTATAACCCGTAAAAACAAAGTTTTTCACTATAAATCCTTTATATGCGTGGCGGCCAGAGTCCTCTCGTCCTCTGGCTTGAGATGGCTGCCACCTATGGGTCAGATGATTGTCTGCCAGTATTAAGCAATTGATAATTAAATATTTAATTTGTTTTCCCTAAACAGTGTAACATTTTGGAAAAAAATTTTCACGAACATTAATTGTCTCGCACAACGAGTCTGTGTGCAAAATGTCAGCTCGATTGGATCACGGGAAGTGGGTTCAAAAACGACCGAAATATTTGCACGGTCGTAAGCAAGCAAGCACGCAAGCAAGCAAGCGAACTTAATATAAAGGATTTTAAAAAGAGCCGTATAGCTCAGTGGGCCTGGTCTGGTGAAATATAAAAAAAAAGTTAGTACACGCGTTTAACATGTTTGCACACGTGTCGTTACGTATGTTTGAATTGCACGCGTGAATTGACACCCGCGGATACGCCACCTTGCAAACGAGATGTTCCAACCGCGAGAGGTTATCCAGGTGTTTATTGCCATGAATCGTAACGCTCAACGACTCGTTGGCAGGGGCACTCAGTTTTCGAGAGCGCCTATTCGTGCTTCATCTCCGCAGATCGCAAGCGAGGAAAGATGCGAGCTGTCCGGAATATACCGCAGCGCGCCAACACCCACAGATGTACGGAGAGACCAGGGGTCGGTCGGCAAACCTGCGGTTCAGGAGCGGAGAGCGGCTCTTGAAGGGCCCACTTCGTGACCGTTATTCAAGTGCATTGCGCGCTCTTGAGATATTGTGAGGTTTTTTTTGGGCGAATTCGATACAAAAAAAAAACTTAAATGGCTCCTCTTTATCGATTTAAAGCTTTCGTGACTGTAGGGATTCATCTTCTTGGTTCTTTCGGTAAAGTCACGTAGAAGCTCTGTTTCTTCACCTGAGGACGGCTGCTTGTGTTGTGGCCGAAACGTCGTGAGAATTTTTATTTTATTATGTTTTATTTTTATTGTTTCATTATTTCCCTTCTACCTGACTTTACCGAAAGAACCAAGAAGATGGCTCTTCTTGTTATTTTTTTGGTTGACGACCACATGGGATGGACGACACAGACAGACGTGGGCTGCTACGTGATTATTGAATGACTCGTTTAAACTTGTCTACAGCGGCGTCATTCGAGTGGGTGGCATCAAAACAATCGCCGTTGTTATCAATTGTAACGCGCTATGGAAGTTGGCACGGGAATACGCGTGGATTTTTCTCCGGGTCCTCCTGTTTTAACTCCCCTCCACATTCAGAAACGTGCGTTCAGAGTATTTGTCTGCTATACGTTACCACGTGATGATAAGCCACTTCGTTGAACTGTCATTTGTGATGACCAGGTCGCTTCTGAAAAATAATTAGGTAGCTCAGTGGGCTTTGTCTGATAAAATAAAATAAAACATATTTAATTTAGTTTTTAAAAACGACAGACTAGTGGGAAGGCAGCCAGAAATGATACCAACAATTTCCCAAGCTCTGTGGTGGGATGTTTGGCCAGCTCGATTACATATTGATTATAGTACCCACATATATTTATAGATATATATACTGTGTACAAACGGAGGATATACATTTAGAAATTCCTAGATAAGGTTGAGAGTAGAACTTGTGAACAAAGAGACATCGACAGATATGTACACATACAAATACACATCAAGAATGGAACTATGAATATCGAAAAAAAACTATTTTTATTTTTCCAGGTAGGGCCCACTGGGCTATATAGCTATTTTCAGAATCGACCTGGCCACAAATGATAGCTCAATGAAGTGGCTTATCAAGTGGACATTTATAGCAGCCAAATACTCAAATCCCATATTTCTAAATGTGGAGGGAAAAACCGGTGGCCCCGTAGAAAAATCCACGTTACCATGGGGAGAGAGACATGTAAACTACAAGTATACGGGCTTCAGGTATGGGATCGAATCCACGACCTCCTGTACACCAGGCAAGTAGTTGGCATCTCGCCACCACGGCATCAAGTGAGGCACACAGAAAGTACGTGAGAGACCGCATATCTCTCTCTCTCTCACACGATAGTCAAAGAGATGAGAACGAGAGAGAGCGAGAGTGAGCGAGAGTGAGCGAGAGAGTGAGCGAGAGAGTGAGAGAGTGAGCGAGAGGTGGGGGTTTATATAATGCAAAGTTATTTAAAAAAAAATTACGAAATGATGAACGAAGCAAAGTGCCGACTACACCGAGCATCTTCTTGTTTCCACTGATCGTAAAAAAATAGAGAGATGAAAGAGAGATGGTGAGAGAGAACACTGAGAGAGGGAGCAGAGAGGAGGGGGGGGGGTAGAGAGAACAAAAAGGATGCATTGGAACAAGACAGAGAGAAAGGAGAGGGGATATAGAGGAGAGTGGAGGGGGTTGCCAGAGTGGAGTGAGAAATGGGAGAGAAAACGAGGAGAGAGCTGGGGGAGAGTGGAGGGAAAGAGGGAACACAGAGAGATGAAATGGGCGAGAAAGAGCTTGGAGGAAGGGAGAGAGAGAGGAAAGAGTCAGAACGGGATAGCAGGAAGAGAGATGGGAGAGAGAGAGTGGAGGGAAAGAGGGAAGAGAGAGATTTTTACTGACTTTTAAACAACTTTTATTGCCGCCAGCAGCAAAAGCACTGGAGGCGATTTCAATGTGAAATACACAAAGTCACCAGCAAACAAATGGAAATAAACGCTACAAATCGACACGCTGTGGCGCTAAAATCACCGCGCACAATACAAAAGAAAAGTCACGTGGTGGTTGTGGTGTCATCGCGCACGCAACGGTGACGAGCGAGCGCTTCAGAAGGTGAACACGAGGGTGCCGTCCACGCTGGTACAGAGCGCTTTTCCGGCTCCCCAGCGTTCGAAGAAGACGTGCACATCACCAACATGTGTGTGGTACGCGTGCTCCAGCCGGAGACGCGCCTTGAGCAGGCCTCTGAACACTGGAAGCACAGAGCAGCCGTCAGTGTCACCCTCCAGCATCTTTTTTCTCGTTCTGTACACCGCCATTTTCGCCTGAGCACAGGCGAAGTTGGCGAGGTCATGGCGCTTGTTAGCCAGGTAAGGCACCACCCCATATACGAAGCTGCTGTTGTAGAAGGGTACCCCCAGTTTCCTGAAGATGTCCCCCAAAAGGCGGAACATTGGTTTGAGCCGCTGGCAGCGTAAGTACTGGTGGGGCAGGGAGAGCGAAAGGAGAGAGAATGGGATAGAAGAGAGCGGAGAGAGAGTGAGACGGTAGAGGCGAAGAGGGAAGAGACTTTGACTTCTAAACCACTTTTATTACTGCCAGCAGCAAACGCACTGGAGCCGATTTAAAAAATTCACATCGAATACAGCATCACGTCACAAAACACTACCCGCGGCACATACGCTGCACGCGCCACGCACAATACAAACACGTCATCACGCACGCCAAGCTCGATGAATAAGCTAGTTAAAAATAGAAATGCAGTATGCCGTTTGCACTGGTGCAGAGGGCTTGACCAGCCCCCCACTGTTCAAAGAACACGCGTGCGTCACCAGCATTAGAGTGTACCCTAGCTGGAGCCATGCCCTAAGCAGGCCCCGGAATACTGGCACCGCAGGGCAGCCGTCAGTGTCGCCTTGCAGCATCTTATTCGTGGTCTTGTAAACTGGCATCTTTGCTTGGGTACAGACAAAGTATGCATGGTCGTGGCGCTTATTATCCAGGTAAGGTACCCCATGTATGAAAATGCGTTTGTAAAAAGGCACCTCCAGTCTCCTGAAAATGGACACCAAAAGCCGGAACATTGGGTTGAGCTGTGGACACCCCAAGTACTGGTGGGCCAAATATTCCCTGGCACCGCACTACGCACAAGAGGTCTGGTGCCCCTGGGGAGATTCAGCTGAGCCACATGGCCGATGGCACCATTCAGTACGCCAACCTCCACTGGAGGTCACGCAGCGTTTGACTACGGGAGGCTTGTACATCTGTTTCCACTGTGGGGCAAACTCAAACACGGGAGATAAATTATCCCTCAATTTTGTGTTTGATAGGTTAGTCAGGTCCAGAAAATCTAGCACCTTGACGCAGCACGTGTAGAGAGCTTTCTTTGGGCCATTCTTCAGTGACACGTCCTTGCAGTCTCCGAGCTTCAATAGCTTCCCAGAGTCACTGCGCCAGGGAGGCTGAGGCAGGAGAAGCGCATCTCCAGAAAGGAGGAAGGGTGGCCGCCGCTCTCCTCTGGCACCTCCAGCTTCAGACGCAGCTCCTGCTTGGCTCGGAGCACGTTCCGCAGCAGCTTCTCCGCGGTGAGCATGGAGCAAAGTCCCGCAGTGATGGTGATCTCGGCTGCGGTCTTCCACTTGCACTGGTGGCCCTTCACGAGGTTGCTGACTTTCCCCAACCCTACCGAGGTGAAGCGTATAGCCAGAGTCCTCTCTCCTCTGATCCCTTCAAAGAGGCCGTTGCAGAACAAGGGCTCGATCATTAAATGTTTGAGGTCATAGTTGCGTGCACGCCCTACTCCACTCAAAGCTCCGACACGCATCCAAAAGGCTCTGGTAATAATCTAGCAGCCTCGTGTAGTCAACCCGGCCCAGGTTTAATAGAAGAGCTCTTTTCCATAACCCAGGCACCCCCTGGCGTTTCTCAGCAAGCCGAGGGTCGGTGACTTCCAGGGTAACACCTCCCATTCGGACGGCAGCCGTTTCACGGGCAAAAGCCTGAAAACTCATCACCCTGGCGAAGACATCCACCAGGCCCTGGCCACCCTCATCCACCGGCAGGCAGAGAACCCTTGGCCAGAGCCAGTACTTCCCGTGTCACACATCCGCATTGTCTGTCGCCAGGGCGTCCCACAGCATGCCGAAGCAGAGTTTCGTCCGGGAACTCCTGCTCGGCGCGTACACATTAAAATACTCAACTTAGAATAATTGAAAACAAAGTCAAGAGAAGACAACTACCCTTTTATGATCTCGGATGCAAACCCCAAAATGAACACAATCGCCACTCCAGCAAGGTTGTCCTCAGCATGGCTGAAGAAGGTCTGGCCGCCTAGAAGGTTTTGGCATTGGGCCTCGAGAGTGGTATCAATGTGCGTTTCCTGGAGGAGAGTCAGATCTGTCTTGTTCCTCGAGAAAGCGGCAGATCTGGTCCCACCTCTTGCTGCTGCGAGTGCTGTTGAAGTTCAGACTGGCTACCTGAAGCCACGATAGTGTGTGGTAGCAGTAACTGCGGAGAATAACGTCTGAACGGAAGTAATCCTCCTCTTCGCTTTTGCACGTGCGATTTTAGGTGGTAGCCTTCCTGCTGGCTGAAGCTATACTTGTGTAAATCCCGTCAAATTTTTTGGGAGCTCCCATCAAGTCCGTGAAGAAGGCCTCGTTCTTCACCCCATGCTTCCTGTAGTAGAACTGCAAGAAATGTATTGATCTGCTCAGGTACATATTCATGCTCGCCCGTGATTTGTGAGAAACTCATCTCACTCGAGTTGTCATCTACATCGGATTCCGACAACTCCTCGTCAGAGTCCCCGTGCACGATCGCTTGGGGCTCGGCAGACTCCTCTTCTGCCGACACGAGCGCCAGGGCCTCGTCTGAAAGAGGGTGGCTCTTCCTCTGCAGAGGCTCTATAGCTTCCGTCTTGGATGAGGTGAGCTGGCTGGTGCCCTCCAGCATCGTGGCAATATCAAACGTTGCGCCGGCCTGTTGCCTTGTGGCTGCGCGCCCTCCTCCGGCAGGGCTACCCACCGTGGTGAAACCGTGCTCGTCTTCAGTGGACCGCTTTGCTCGGTTGACCGCCGAGTCAGCGGCCTGCTGCAGCCCGTGCTGCTGCTGCTGTACCATGTGTGGCACGAAACACCACTGCAACGCGGTGGATGCATACACAGTTTAGAAGTGACCGTTCACTGTATACTTGAGGTTAACGTCAAGTTCAGAGTTGTTAAAAATCATGAACGTTTAGTGCTGGAATAACGTGATTTGCGCCAGCTTCTGCTGCCATCCCCGTAAGTGCACCATGATGATGTGGGAGACGATTCTGCCATAAAGCTGTGGATCTCTTTACAGATCGGCGTTTTTGGGGAATGGTGGGGCGTTGTAGATGAGAACTTTCACAGCGGGGGAAGCCAGAGGAGTGCATTGCACAAACAGCTCCCCCTTATTGTTCAAGGCCGTCTCCACGACTCGAGCCACCGACACTTCCTTGGCCAGGAACAACACCACGCCACGGTTCAAGCGCGGCCAGCAGCAGCGACGTCCTCAATACTGAGCTCTGCTGGAGGGAAGCAGATGAGGCCATTCTTAAGAGTGAGATCCTACCTAGTACTTCTGGTAGAGTGCCATTGTGCATATGTATATGGAAGCAGCACAAGTAAAACGAAGTGAAAAGGAAAAGCGATCTAAATTAGTGAAAAATTGGGGGGGGGAGAGGGGAGGAGTAAGGAGAGCCAGAATCTTTTAAACAAGCGGCTTGCAGAGTAGCGAGTGCCGTAGGAGCAGAAAAGCAGTGTGGAAAGCGAAATACGCAACAGCAGCAGGAGGAGGAAAACACAAGTAACAAGAGAAAGAGAAGGGAAAAAAAGAAAGGAAGAAAAAGAGTGTTGTATACTCTTTCGGTAAAGTCACGTAGGTCGAAAAAAGAATAGATTACGACGTTTTGATCGCCACGCAAGCAATCGTCAGGTGTGGCGATCGAAACGTCGTGATCTATTATTTCTTCTACCTACGTGACTTTACCGAAAGAACCAAAGAGTATGGATTCCTGCAGTCACGAAAGCTTCAAATCAAGAGTGGTGTAGTAAAGTAGGGAGGGCAAGGCCCGTGTACACGAGCAGCCTGCAGCGTAGCGAGTGCCGGAGAGACAGAGAAAGCAGTGGAAAAGGATAAATAAACAACACCACGGGCATTAACAACTAATTACAGTGATGGGGAGAAGTTTTTCGGACGCATTCCGACTCAGAGAGGTACATAAATAGACCCCCAAAGGTTGCCTAAAACTCTCTCAGGCGAGGTCAGGGTGTATGAAAACCCAGGCCCCAAGCGAGAGGGAGAGAAGGAAGAGAGAGTGTGGAGGGAGGGTGAAAAGAGAGGAAACGGGATAGAAGACAGAGAGAGTGGAGTTGTTGTTGTTGCTGCTGTTATTGTTGTTGTTGGTGATGTTGGTTTTGCTGTCATTATTATTGCTGTTGTTCATGTTGTTTGTGTAATTATTATTTTTGTTATTGCTATTGTTTTTCTTGTTATTGTTGTGCTTGCTGTTGTTGTTGTTGCTGCTGCAGGGATTCGCGGTTCGAAAGAAGCGGCCACCCTAGCAAATACTGCGGTGGGTGTCTGTGTGTTAACCGTAAAATAAATATCTAGCTGTAAAAAAGAGAGAGAGTGGAGGGGGAGACAGATGATTCGAGAGAGAGTGTGGAGGGAGAGTGAAAGAAGAGAGAACGGGACAGAAAAGAGAGGGGAGAGAAAACGGGGGGGGGGGGGGGGGGGGCGGGGGGGTTAGAAGCGAAGAGAGAGAAAGTAGAGCACCACGAGAACGTGGAGAGAGTGAGACAAGAGAGGAGACAGAGAGAGCGAGAGAGTAGCCCCGTCTGTGTGAGGTTGCGTCGTCGGGAGGGGGGGGGGATCATGGGGAGGGGGAGGATCGGGGTAGGGGGGTCGTGATCGTGATGGGAGGGGGGGGGATAATGGGGAGCGGGGGGCCGCCTCTCGCTTTGACGCGGCGCGCTCGGGCGTGCGGAGGAGCCGCGTAGCACGGCGCGGCCCTAATTAGCGCCCATTTGCTGTGGCAAAACACGGGATTAGAGCAGCAGCAGCAGGAGGAGCAGGAGGAGCAGGCGCCCTTCAGGTTCTTTGTGCGCCAGGCCGCACACACAACACCCAATGTGGTCGGAGAACGAACTCCAGGCACAAAGACAAAGGACTCCCACACCCCCCCCCCCCCGCGGGATCGCCTCTAACAGACTGTTGTGGGGCAAGTGCTGCAAGCGAGCACCTACCTATACATCATCAACAAATCCTTGATTTTACCCGGTGAGGCTCACTGAGCTAGCGATGTAGCTCTTTTTCAGAAGCGATTTCGTCACGAATGATAGCGCAACCAAGTGGGCTGACCATCACGTGGACATTTATAGCAGCCAGAAATACTCCGATACGCGTGATGGTCGAGTCTAAATGTGGAGAGAACAAGAAACCGGAGGACCCGGAGATAAATTCACGGCAACCACGGGGAGAGACAAGCGAACTCCAAATATACAACAGCAGGCGTCAGTGTCGGGAGCGAACCCACGACCTCCTGTATACCAGGCGAGGTAGTTAACATCTCCTAGCCACCGTGTCTCTAACCCCCCCTCCCCTCCCCTCCTCCGTGCCGATCCTTACTACACACCACACCAGTCTCCGTACTCATTTGAGGCTGAGTCGACAAAGGGGAGGCCCAGCAACGGTGCTTCTGGGCTGTGAGTGGGAATCGAACTCAGGCCGGCGGGTTCCTATCGCAGCGCGCTAACCGCCTACGCCACCGGCATAAAGACGCGCACGCAGTGGCACCAGCTACAGCTCATCAACATTCGCCACTGAGTGTCGGTGACATCACGGCAGAGTTTGTGCCAGGCGAGGGGGACAATTTGAGGCCGCGTGAAATGTCGAAGGCTCGCTGGTAGCAGGTGACGGGACGGGTCCAGGTTGTTTGAGGTTTACTCATTCCTGGAAAGTTACGAGAAAACCTAAAGCGACGGCGGAATAATCACCACGCAGGGGTGTGTTGATTATGTTCAAAAGCTCAGCCTTATCCAGAGCACCACCTCAACATAACTAAACGTGTTGCCATTTTTCCCGAGTTCGATGCCAGCTCACGGTCAACACCAATGGCGATGATATGTAAATGTACCGGTCCTGGGCCTCCCCTAGGTCGACTCAGCCTCAAATGTCTACCTGGTGCTACGTTTAAACATCGCCACTCGAGAGACAAATCCGGCATGGACGCGGTGCTGGCCACCCACACATCTCGGGTGTCGTGTCGGCCTTCATCGGTGCCCGCGAACAGCACTTGCCCGAGAGTCTGTTAAGGCTATACGGGAGGTCTTTGTCTGTGTGTACCGTACGAGTGTCATTGTGCATGAGCTGCAATTCACGCACTCACAAAGGCGCCCAGTTAAGCCTTACAGATGCATGTTTGCGAGCACCTATTAAGGCTGGGGTGAAGGTAAATGACAAGGCATGAACCAAGCATGCCCCCCGCCACATTCGTCTTCACAGTATCGTTACTCAGAACTACAATACGACATGTGGTGCTATTATTGTTTTCGGCTGAGGCAACCTAGGCGAACCGCAGGACAATGTCAGATTTGAATTGCCGCTGGTGACGAGCCAAACTTTGTCTGAAATCGAAATATCAACGCTGTTATTGTGGACTGCGTTTAATGCATACAGTACATCTTCATCTCTTGCTTTTATATTTACGACTTAAAATTAATCCACACTTTGCTGCAGGCACCGCCTTCTCCTGGCGAGCCAGAGTGTGGCTCTTTGTCGCCCACAGGAAGGGAGATGAAACAGATGGAGATTCGTCCACACTGTGCGGCCCCACTTTCTTCTGGCGAGCCAGGGTGCGGCTCTTTGACCCCGGCGTGATGGAACAGATGGAGAGTAGTGCACACTTCGCTGATTTGTACTTTGCCTCTTACTGGCTTTCACAGCGCTGGATTCCACGCATGCTTCTGCTGCTGATGATGATGATGATGCCATCAATGACTCTGCTGGCGCTGGCTATGAATGTAATATCTACAATGCTGCTGCTGATGATGATGACAATGATGAGGATTTTGCTGCTCGCGATGATGGTGAATTTTAGAAAGCTGCTGCTGATGATGATGACACTGGTGATCAGGGCGACGCTAATGATTATTATGTTGACGCTTTTCGTGCTGATAGGCACCAAGGAATCAAACCCGGGTCGCGAGGATCTTAAATCAATCCCCCCCCACCACCACCCCCATCCCCCCTGAGCACTTAACCCCTTCTAAGGATGACATCACTTTGAAAGTATGGGTGATTCTATGGTCTCTCGCTCTCTCGCTCGCTCTCTCTCTCTCCCCACTGTTCATTTTCTCTTCATCGGCAGCCGCCACCCACAGCCACAAGCGTCGCCAGCTCCTTCAGCCGAGCCACCACCTCCCTCTCCAGTCCGCCCGGAGCTTAATGACCTCCCATTGCTTGGAAGCCACACACACAGAACCAACTGCATTCAGTCACACACAGGACCCCATGCCAAGCTATAGCGAGCGCGCTCTTTGCTGACGCTGTGTGCGTGCGTGCGTGTGAATTGTGAGCGCGTGCGTGTGCGTGCGCGCGTGTGTGTTTGTCGAAGTTGTACCACCCCTACTGTTGGCACAGTTGGGGGGTTACAGCTGGTGCATCTACCAGTCATCTCAGTAAGCCAACCCATGGCACCTATTGGGTCTGTCCCGTGACCTCCTGTCAACGAGCCTTTGACACTTCACGTGGCCTCAAAGTGCACCTGGCCTGGTACAGGCGTCGCGGTGACGTCACTGTCACTGAGTGGCGAATGGCGGAGATTGGTAGTAAGTAGCGGTTAGCCGTTAGCTGTACGAACCCGAGTTCGATTTCCGCTCACGGCCACCACCGGTGAAGATTATCTGAACCGGTCCTGGGCCTCCCCTAGGTCGACTCAGCCTGGTGCGGTGTGGAAACATTGCCACTGGGGAGACAAAGGCGGTCGGGCGTGGTGCTGGCCACCCACACCATTCGTGAGCCGTACCGGCCTTCATAGCTGCTCGCTAACAGCACTTGCCCCAACAGTCTGTTCGGCTATACGGGGGATCTTTGCATTTTGTCTTGTTGCAGGTATCTGTGTGCACGCGTATAGTCGTTGTTGTCAATGGTGAATGTGCGTGGGTGTGGAGAGTGAATGTGTGCATGTTTGTGTGGATGTGTGTAGGTATATGTATTTATGTGCGTGTATGTTTACGTGAATGTGTCTTTTGTAGGTATCTGTGTTTCGTGGGAAAGCGACCGGGAAAATGCCAGGCAGAGATGATTTTTGTTCACCTTGGGGTGCAACATCATCTTTCACAACGTAGTTCGAGAAGCTTTCCATAGATGTGCCGGTGGAATCCCATCTGGTATACAATGGGAGGCTGATCAATGCCCGGGTGCGGTCAAGGGATGGCTCTCTAGTGGTCAACCATCTGATGTATGCGGATGATCTGGTGATTGCTGCTCACTCCGAGAAGGAGTTGGAGACACTGCTGCTGAACCTGGATCATGCTTCTAAAAGGTGGGGCCTTACCATCAGCCCTACAAAAACAAAGCACCTGCCTGGGTATTTTATGTCGTCAAACGCGCCCCTCTCTCAACTCCCCATGAGTGATGGGGTAGTTGTAGAGAGAGTGGAGAAGTTTCCATGCATGCGTAACGCTGTTTGGAAGCTACCTGGCCTGTCGCTCCATAAACAGATCCGAGTGTTCTCTGCAACAGTTATGCCCTCCTTTCGTTATGCTTGCAAAACGTTGAGCGTTCTAAATGAACATCTGTGCCAGTATGAAACATCCCGGCTAGCCCGTTTACGATCCATTCTGCGTTTAACCAGACTGGATTGTGTGAGGAGTTCACAGATCCTTGAAATATCTGGACACAGTCTCATCAGTGAGCTCCTCCAGCAGGCTGCGTTGGCTGGGTCATGTAGCCCGCATGGCCAGCCATCGCATGCCCAAACAGCTTTTGTTCAGCCGGATAGATGGGGCTAAACGGACGCGGCACGGTCTAGAGAAGAGATGGACTGATGTGGTACAGAAAGATGCGGAGGAGTGGGGAGCGGTAGCACAGTGATTAGCGTACTGCATTTCGATTTTCGCTCACGACCAATATCAGTGGGAAAAATCTGAACCGTTCCTGGGTCTCTACTAAGTCGACTCAGCCTTAAATTAGCATCTAGTACACTAACTACAGTGTGTAAACACCTAGAATTGGGGTAGCAAAGGCGACCAGGCGCGGTGCTGGTCACCCACTACCTCGTGTGCCGTGCTCGCTAACAGCACTTGCCCCAGCAGTCTGTCACGGCTACACGGGGGATCTTCGCCTTTGTCTTTTAACAAACGAGCACTGCGCGCCGAACAATAGCGAACAGAGGTCACGTGCTCAGTTCGACCCCACTCCTCTTCGACAAGAGATCCAACATCACAGATAATGGTGGGCCAACCACCCTTCTCTACCTCTACCCCCGACAATCACTCGCTTCCCCCCTCTCCATCTCTTCGCTCTCTCTCTCTCGCCTGTTGTCTCTCGTGACCCCAGCTCCGCAATTCACCCCGGGGGTCCAATCCCAACACGGCCAAGCAAAGGGACTATCAGGCCCTTGAACCACTCGGCACAGCGCGGGTCCGAAACCCCCCACGCGTTCAGCCCCCCGGGACGCCGCCTGTGTGTCGCTCGCTCCTCTCTCTGTCTGTGCGGAGAAAACTCGCTCCCAGTGCCGCGGCTTTTTGCGAGTGGGCTTCCTCGCGTTCGGTGCGCGGTTGGTGGCGCGGCTGTGTCTCTGTGTGTTCGTTTCTGGGGAGACAAAGGCGGCCGGGCGTAGTGTTGGCCACCCATCCCCCCCCCCTTCTCGTGTGCCGTGCCGGTCAGCATAGTTAATGCTCGCCAAGAGCACTTGCCCCAACAGTCTGTTTAGGCTATGCGGGGGATCTTTGTCTCTGGGGAGACAAAGGCGGCCAGGCGTGGTGCTGATCACACACCCCCCTCTCGTGTGCCGTGCCGGACGTCATCGTCAATGCTTGCTAACAGCACTTGCCCCAACAGTCCATTAAGGCTACACGGGGAATCTTTGTATTTGTCTGTGGGGAGTGGCGGTGCAGTGGTTTTCGCGAGTTCGATTCTCGCTCACGGCCAACCCGGACCTGGGCCTTCCCTAGGTCGACTCAGCCTCAAATGAGTACCCCGTGCGGTGTGTAGTAAACACTGGGGAGACAAAGGGGGCCGGGCATGGTGTTGGCCACCGGGCGTGGTGTTGGCCACTCACCCCCTCGTGTGCCGTGCCGACCTTCACAGGTCGTGCTCCCTAACAGCACTTGCCCCGACAGTCTGTTAAAGGCTATACGGGGGTGCGGTGGGGGTGGGGATCTTTGTCTTTGTCTGTAGCCTTGGCTCTCTCGTCTCAACCCCCCAACACTTTAACCCAGTGCCCCCCCACCCCTCCACCCCGTCTCCCCACGCCACCCCCGCCCCCCTCTGTTCGCACAAGTGCGCGTGTGATCTAATCGCGGTGGAGTGGCGTGAACGAAAAAAAAAGTAAATTGGGAAAGAAATGTTTGTGTTCGGTGTGGCGGCCATCTCTGAGGACGGGAAGGGAGCCAAGCAACCTGGGGATGGGTGAAGGCGCGGCGGTGGGTGGGCTCCGTGCGTGCGCGTGTGTGTGGGGAGCGGTGGCACTGCGGTCAGCGCACGAACCCGACCATGCGCGTTGCTATTTAATACTATAGTCTTTGGTTTTTTCGGTAAAGTCATGTAGATAGAAAAATAATAATAAAGTGAACGTAAAAACATCTAAATAAAAACCACGTTTCGATAGAAACGTCGTGGTTTTTATTTTAATATTATTTTAATTTTATTCACTTTATTATTATTATTTACCGAAAGAACCAAATAATATGAATTCCTGCAGTCACGAAAGTTGTAAGTCAATATTTAATACTATTTACTAAAAAAACTAATTCCACCAGGTAAGACCCACTGAGCTATATTATTGTTTTTCAGAAGCGACCTGGCCACAAATGATAGCTCAACGAAGTGGCTTATCACGTGGAAATTTATAACAGCCAAATACTCCAAACGCGTGATGTTGATTCTAAATGTGGAGGGAGAAACCGGACGACACGAAGACAAATCCACGTGACCACGGGGAGAGAGAGCGAGACACGCAAACTCCAGCGTCGCGATCGAAACCCACAACCTCCTGTATACCAGACGAGGTAGTTAACATCTCACTGCGGTGTCGATTGCCCAGCCCAACATTGCTGACAAAAATCTAAACCGGTCCTGAGCCTTTCCCAGGTCGACTCAGCCCTAAATGAGCACACACCGGTGCGGTGTGAAAACATCAGCGTTGGGGAGACAAAGGCGGTCCGGCGTGGTGTTGGCTTCACCACCGTTTCGTGTGCCGTGGCGGCCATCATAGGTGCCCGCGAACAGCACTTACCACAAAAGCCTGGCAGTGGCTATACGGGAGAAGTTTACTGTTGGTTAGTGCACTGCGCTTCGAACATGATCACCCAATCTCGATGATTTCCCAGCCATGGCGAACATCATTGACGAGCGATATTTAAATTGGCCCTGGGGGTCCCTGCTTTGATCGCGTCAACGTTACACGTGAATATCTCGTGCAGTGTGTCAACATCAAAAACGCCGCACGGTGCTGGCATCAATACCGTGTGTGCTTCCTAAAAGCACGGTCTATGTCCGCTACGTGGGGGTTCTTTATCGCGTGTTCGCGTGTGTGCGTGTTCGTGTGTGTGTGCGTGTTCGTGTGTGTGTGCGTGTGTGTGTGCGTGTTCGTGTGTGTGTGCGTGTGTGTGCGTGCGTTCGTGTTCGTGTGTGTGTGCGTGTGTGTGTGCGTGTTCGTGTGTGTGTGCGTGTGTGTGCGTGCGTTCGTGTTCGTGTGTGTGTGCGTGTGTGTGTGCGTGTGTTTGCGTGCGTTCGTGTTCGTGTGTGTGTGCGTGTGTGTGTGCGTGTTCGTGTGTGTGTGCGTGTGTGTGCGTGCGTTCGTTCGTGTTCGTGTGTGTGTGCGTGTGTGTGTGCGTGTTCGTGTGTGTGTGCGTTCGTGTTCGTGTGTGTGTGCGTGTGCGTGTTCGTGTGTGTGCGTGTGTGTGCGTGCGTTCGTTCGTGTTCGTGTGTGTGTGCGTGTGTGTGCGTGTTCGTGTGTGTGTGCGTTGTGTGCGTGTTCGTGTGTGTGTGTGCGTGTGTGTGTGCGTGTTCGTGTGTGTGTGCGTGTGTGTGTGCGTGTTCGTGTGTGTGTGCGTGTGTGTGTGCGTGTTCGTGTGTGTGTGCGTGTGTGTGTGCGTGTTCGTGTGTGTGTGCGTGTGTGTGCGTGCGTTCGTGTGTGTGTGCGTGTGTGCGTGTGTGTGTGCGTGTGTGTGCGTGCGTTCGTGTGTGCGTGTTCGTGTGTGTGTGCGTGTGTGTGTGCGTGTGTGTGTGTGCGTGTGTGTGTGCGTGTTCGTGTGTGTGTGCGTGTGTGTGTGCGTGTTCGTGTGTGTGTGCGTGTGTGTGTGCGTGTTCGTGTGTGTGTGCGTGTGTGTGTGCGTGTTCGTGTGTGTGTGCGTGTGTGTGTGCGTGTTCGTGTGTGTGTGCGTGTGTGTGTGCGTGTTCGTGTGTGTGTGCGTGTGTGTGCGTGCGTTCGTGTTCGTGTGTGAGTCTGTGTGTGCGGGGTAGCGTAACGGTTAGCGCGCTGCGCTACGAACCTGCCGAGCCCAAGTTCGATTCTCTGCTCACGGCCAACATCAGTGACGATTGACTGAACCGGTCCTGGGCCTCTCCTAGGTCGACTCAGCCTCAAATGAGTGCCTGGTGCGGTGTGTAAAAACATTGCCACTGGGGAGACAAAGGCGGCCGGGCGTGGTGCTGGCCAACCCACTCTCTCGTCTGCCGTGCCGGCCTTCATTGGTGCTCACTAACAGCACTGGCCCCAATAGCCTATTAAGGCTATATTGGAGATCTTTGTCTTTGTTTAGGGGCCCAGATGGTGCATCTGACAGCCAATTCGGTAATCCCATAAACACACCTGGGTATGTCCCGTGACCTCATGCCAGCGAGCCTTCGACACTTTCAAGTGGACTCAATGTGCACCTAGCCTGGCACAAGCGCCGTGGTGACGTCACCGCCGCTTAGTGGCGCACCGCGGCTGCTGTTGTTGGTGAACGCAGCGGTGCACTGACGCTGGTGTCGTCTGTCAGTCTGCTGCAGCAGAGGTGCAGGGAATCCCACCAGAAGCTGAACCCTCTGCTGCTTTATTGACCTGCCCAAGGCCTTCAGTAGCATCGGACGGCCAGGGCTTTGGGCTCGTTCCTCGCTATGTCCGCGGTCACTGACCCTCGCTCTGCTCGGAGAGCGAATGTGGATGTCCACTCACGATGGTGGGCCCGCATGAATGCAGCAAGGTGGCACAGTGGGGTGCGGTGACGGACTGGGGCAACAAACTAAAAATTCGGCCCAGGCATTTGTAATCACACCGGCCCAAATTTTGCCTATGGGCATTTATTTATTGAAATGGATTTGTGTGACAAACTGCTTTAGTGCGATGTGACTGCGAATTCGTAGCTACAACGGACAGGACCATCGCTTGGGTCAAGGTCCACGTATTGGTGACTCTTCTTGGACTACAACTTAGATTCTTCAGGATAACCACCGCAGTCGGTCCCTCTTCTATCCTCTGCGGCGTGGCTGGTTTCCGCCCTTGGCCACGCCCACCTTCGAGATCCTTCGAGCAGGATCTCGAGCCTGACACGTGACCACCCCTAGCCCCCGCCTGGGGGGCCCTGTGTCGACTTTACCGGTCACGTGTCCTTCGGGGTCAACCAGAGTGCCATGGCCCTTAATAACCCCATTCCCATGGCCGACACTCTCACACCCTACCCTGTAGGGGTCGGCACTGCACGCAGAGCGTGGTGCCCTCCAGCACTGCTGGTCAGTGCTCACCGAGCCACTCTAGTGCCGGTACTGCACCCACATACACGTGGTGCCCGCGATGTCAATACACTAGTGACGAATTGGCCACGTTCTGTTTATGTGACAACCCTTACTAGTTGGCTGTGTCGGGTGGTGGCGGGTTTTAACGACACATTTATATATTTACGCGATCCAACCCCAAAAAAAACACCTCTATTATGGGATATACATTATTATTCTGATCACTTGTGTGATTTCCCCCCACGCAGACTGCCCCACCGGGCCCGGAACGGACCGGCCCACCGGGCACTGCCCTACGAACTGCTGCCCCCTGGGGCAGCCCGGGTCTGATGGGGTCGCCAAGGGTGGTGCAGCTGCCAGTCGTATCAGTCAGTCCCTCGAAGCCCTCTCGTGGCGAGTAGACCGAGACACCGGCCACGAGCTCCGGGACATGTTAACCACGAACACCTGGGTCTGTGCTGTGCGTCTGTGTAGGCGCTGTGTGTCAGCCAAAGCCGTAATTATAATAATTATAATATATATTGTGGGGGGGGGGGGGGCACACACATCCCCCCCCCTCCATATTCAAATATGCTCAAAATGTCCCCCCCCCCCCCCAGTATATTGCTATAAAATAGATTTCTGTTTATATGATTATGGTTATGGTTGTACTTTATTAATCCCTAATCTCTGCCATTACATACAATGAAACAAGAACAGGTTAAAAAAAAATAAACAGAGCAATATAATACAATACACTATTAGACATTGTAAAAAAAAAAATAAAGTCCATCCTATGTGTTAGTGATTTTTTTTTCATATTTTAGGCGGGAAATGGCAGGAAATTCGTTTTAAAATTGATATTATTTTCTGGGGGGGGGGACCCCCAGACCCCCTGGAAGGTTTGGTCCCCCCCAATGTTGACTCCATGGCTACGGCCTTGGTGTCAGGGCACTTAGTGCGCCTGCGTGTGCGTGGTTGCCGCACTGCGGCTACGAACCCGACGACCCGGGTTCGATTCCCGCCAACGACTAATAGCAGTGGCGAACATGTGAACGGGGTCCTGGGCCTCCCCCTAGGTCGACTCAGCCTCAAATGAGTGTACCTGGCGCGGTGTGTAAAAAAAAACATCGCCACTGGGGAGACAAAGGCGGTCGGGCGTGGTGCTAGCCATCCTTGTTGGCTTTAATAGGTGCTCGCAAATAGCACTTGCCCCCGCAGTCTGCTGAAGGCTATCCCGGAAGTGGTATTTTTATTCGTGTGTAGTGTGTACCTGTGCGCGCGTGCATGCCTGCGATATTTGCATGTTTGAGTCGGCGTGCGTGCTGTGGGTTATTATCACTATGACGATGATTATTATTATAATTGCTGTGTCCGCGTGTCGGTGTGTCCGTGCCCAATTGAATCGGCGCGCCGAGCGGGAAGGAGGAAGCCTTTGTCGAGTCCGTGAATGCGACCACTTGGCACGCGAGGCCCCCGAGGGCAAAGGTCCGAGTTCACATCCCATTGAGCAGAGAGAAGCTGAGATGCCGAAACCCAAGAAAATCATTACCGTTCCTTTGTCCAGACCTAAACACATCCCTCCCCCTCTCTCTCTCTCTCTCCACGCTCCCTCTGTCTCTGTCTACCCCACACGCGGGCTAAGATTTTTACCTCCCCCCCGCCCACCACCACTTGTCATCCCGTGTTCTAATGAGCGTGGTATCGGAATCAAAATGTAATTTAGGACCGGAGGAATCCGATGAGCTATGAAGCTCTTTTTCACAGATGTCCAGTAGGTGGGGGGTGGTGGGGTGGCAGGTCAGAAAGTTACGAGAGGAGTGCAAAGTATGGGGAAGATAATCAATAAAAACATGTTTTTATTAACATAAATAAAGTTTTGAATTTAAAATTGCAATGAAGTCCTGCAGATGTTTGAACGCTAAAGACAAGTTTGGGCAAGGCAGCAAAACAACAACAGTCCCAAACCACACCGAGACAACAACATAAAGTAGCACATTGGTAAAAGTGATTATCTGAGCTGTTAGTTGCAGGCTTGTGGTGGGAATTCCACGTTCCGATGGGCCGCACTGGCTAAATGAAAGAATGGAACTACCGTTGACATCACTGTTGTTAAACCGTGCGGCATAATTCAATGGTTGGCGTGGAATTTAATTACAACGAGTGGAGGCTGATGATGATTATGATATTGGTGATGGCGATGATGATAGTAACAATAATCATTTCAGATTCATTTTCCACTGTTGAGGATGACGCTATTGCTACTGTCGACGATTTTATGATGTTGCTGATGATGATTTTATGATGTTGCTACTGCTCCTGTTAAAGATTATTTGATGATGATGTTGCGGGTGCTAAATGATGATTTGATGATGCTGCTACTGCTGCATCTGCTGCTGATAAATGCAGATGTCGTGCCGGTGGCGATATTTCTCATATCGGCTGCTGTTACCATGATTATTACGATGATGATGATGACGATAACGACTATGGCGTCATAATGCTGATGCTCATGCTGAACACTATGGTTGTAGAAACGGTGAGAATGGCAGTAAACCCAGACGGTAATCGTGATGACGATTATGATGACGACGAAGATTGTATGATGATGCTACTGCTGCTGCTGACAATGATGATGGTGGTGATGGTGCCTCTAGCAGACGTGAGTATGATGGCAGTTTTAATGACAGAGTCGCTATTAGTGTATCGCAGAATGACACGTGACAAGATGAAACAACGCTGCTGCTGCTGCGGCGGCAGTAATTGTATGAAGGAGGTTTCGTGGGTTCGATCCCGACCCTGACGCCTGCTCTATATTTGCGTGTCTTTCTCCCCGTGGTCGCGTGGAATTCTCTCCGGGTCATCTAGTTTTTTTGGCTGATATAAATGTCCACGTCATAAGCCACTTCGTTGAGCTATCGTTTGTGTGCCAGGTCGCTTCTTCTGCGAAAGAACCATACAGCTCAGTGGGCCTGACCTGGTAAAATAAAATAAAATCAAAATTAAGAATATCAAAGCTCAAAACGTCGCGTCAATGACACCACTATACGGCCTTTTTTAGTAAATGATCCCTTTTCAATGGTCCTTCTTCACAGCACATGCGCTCGCAAGAAGTGCTGTTCACTAAACCACCGCCTACGATGTGTGTGTGTTGTAAAGAAGGACCATCGCTCGAAACGTCGCATATTATATATCAAGATGCGTGACAAAATTCAACACAATTAAGCCTCGATGTGAGCACTTGCCTCGTCACGAAGGACCGCGCCGATGACGATTCTTCACGTGTTCTGCAGGAGACGCATTCACTCGCATCGATTTTTTTTCCCCCGATCCATACAGCGGTCGCTACACGTTAGTCAATCACGCACACAACGAACGCATGCCGCCGACAAACATGCCCCAGTCACGTATCGCTTTATTTTATTTCGTTTTCGTTCGGCACGCCACGAGGACGCCACGTGCACAGACTGTGCACACGTGCCGGGGAGCAGCTACATCTGTGGGAGTTTTGTTGTTGTCACTATCAAAGTATGAAAAATTGAGAATAGCTATTCTTAGGTTTTTTCGGTAAAGTCACGTATGTAAAAACATTAAAAAGTAACATAAAATAAAAATCACGACGTTTCGGAGGCAACACAAGCTTCCGTCTTCAGGTGGTACCAGCCACGACAGCTGTCGTCGTGATTTTTATTTTATTTTACTTTTTAATGTTTTTACCTACGTGACTTTACCGAAAAAACCTAAGAATATGAATCATTGCAGTCACGAAAGCTTCAAATCTAGAACTGAGAATAGCTGTTACCCTTTCTGGCAACAAAACAAGGTGGTAAGATGTTCAAACACCGAAAAAAGACCTTTTGGCAAGGGATCAAGTCTGCATTGACCACACGAACCTGTGGCAAAAACGTGCACGCGAACATGCTCTGATAATATTCGCATTGTCTCTGAGGCTGATTGGCCTACGCCAATCTTGCTGCTAATCCTGCATAATGCACGGGCATAATATGACTTTGAAACCCCCCCCCCGCCCACCTCCTACGCATTCCCATAAATATGCTAAATTCCTCTTGATATGAAAATTCGTTTGTCAAGGCGCTCTTCTTCCCCCCCTCCAACCCAGCTTAAATATACGCTCCAAGCTTGGTGGTGTTTCATTCTTCACCTGAGGACGGCTGCTTGCGTTGTGGCCGAAACGTCGTGAAAATTATTTTATTATGTTTTATTTGTATTATTTTATTACTTCCCTTCTACGTGACTTTACCGAAAGAACCAAGAAGTCGGAGGAGGTTTGAGGAATGTGCCGCGACGGGCGATCGACACGGTGACCTCTAGCTCGTTAAGTCCAGGGGGGCCTCACCTCTCCGTTGCACCGCAAGCCGCATCGATGACATCGATCGGATGCCCAACCTTTATTCACAAACACTCCGTCCCTGCAGGGCTCGGGACACTGGGTGATCCATCATCGGCGCGTCACGGTGGCTCGCCGTTTTCATTGCGCCGCTGGAAGTTACGAGCGTACGCAGGTTTTCGCAATAAGTACGTGTTCAGGAGATATTGGGCGCCTGGGTGGCGAGATGTTAACTACCACGCCGGGTATACGGGAGGTTTCGTGGGTTCGATCCCGACTCCGATGTTGCCTGCTGTATATATTTGGAGTTTGCGCGTCTCTCTCCCCGTGGATTTTTCTTCGCGTGCTCCGGTTTTTCCCTCTACGTTTAGAATCAACGTCACGCGTTTCGAGTGTTTGGCTCCTATACATTTCCACTCGACAATACACTTCGTTGAGCTATTATTTGTGAGCCAGGGCGCTTCTGAAAAATAGCTATACGGCTCAGTGGGCCTGACCTGATTAAAACAAAAAAAGGTTTTTAGTCTGTTAATTTATTCGGTGATTATTTTTTCCACAACGATTTGGATGATTGGTACCAGTTGTACGATACGAAATCGATTAGCTATGAAGCTCCTTTTCATAGATGTCCAATAGGGGCACGGGGTCAGAGGAGCAAAAGCCAAGGTTGACCTTTGCCCTTCCGATCTGGAAGTGTCACCTGCAACCTACTGGACATGTGTTGAAAAAATAACTTCATAGCTCATCGGATTCCTCCAGGATGAAGACAATTTCTGGTTCTGATCGATTGCATCGATTGACGAGCGAGCCGTGACTCTGCTGATGAGACACCGTCTGTGTTTGTATCGAAACCGCTCCAGAGTTGTTGCTCGGCTCGTGTCTTGAAAGCAAGCCGCTGGAATTGAGCACTTCGCCGAAAGTCTGTGCGGCTGATGGTGTTTTATAAAAGCTACTCCCATTTTATGTTATGTTTTATGTCGAAAGACGGACACGTGGTGGAGACATGTGTATACTCATCTTGATGGCTGCATAACCAACTTCAAAAGCACCAGCATTGCCTACCCTCTTCACGGATATATTTTGTCTGATCATCTCTTTTTTAAACAAGTCAGAATTCTAAGTAACAGCAATTTCCACGTGCGTGCGTGTTTGTGAGTGTATGTGGGGGGTAGTGGAGCGACGGGTTTAGCGCTATGCACTACGAACCCGGCCACCTGAGTTCGATTTACGCTCACGGCAAACACCAGTGATGATGATCTGAACCAGTCCTGGTGCGGTGTGTTAACATCGCCGCTCGGGAGACAAAGGCGGCCGGGCGTGATCCTGGCCACGCACCCCCTCGTGTGCCGTGCCGGCCTTTATAGATGCTCGCTAACAGCACTTACCCCAACAGTCTGTTCAGGCTGTACGGGGGATCTTTGTCTTTGTGAGTGTATGTGGGGAGTAGTGGTGCAACGGGTTTAGCGCTTTGCACTACGAACTCGGCTACCTCGGTTGAATTCCCGTTCACTGCCAAATTCAGCGATGATTATCTGAATCGCTCCTGGGCCTCCCCTAGGTCGACTCGGCCTCAAATGCGTACCTAGTGCTGTGTGCAAAAACATCACCACTGGGGAGATATCTCCGATTAGCACGGTTGCCTACGTACTGTGCGAAAGAAGTTCAGCATACATGATGCATACACATGTAGTGACACCTAACACAGTAGTCTTCAATAATTAATAGGAGTTTTTATTTCTTCCAGCACGAGACACGCGGGCCTCCAAGAATTCCCTTCACTCCAAGCGTCCTGAACTCCGTCGCTTCCCCTTTCTATATCCCTCAACCCCCTTTCCCGAAGGTTCCTTGACCTCCTTTCCCTCCAGCCAATCGCCTTCCTACTTTCTCTAACGGATTCCAACCGTTCCACCCTGTCAATCATCCCTCCGTTTACGGCTCTTTTCATGTTGGCATTTCTTCTTCAATCCCTTCAATTCCCTGCCCCCAACCAATCCCATTTCAGGCCTCGTTAAGCAAACAATCAAAAGGCGTTCTTTACCTTCTGACTGTGCGTGTCATGCAGACAGTATCCATAACGTGGGTTGAGCGATGTTGGTATGTGACTGAATCACTACGCAAATACAAAGAGCGTTCCCCTACTTAAATGCCGATCCCATTCGATGGTCCAGAGGCGGTGGTGGGAATTCCACGATTCGTACGGCGAGGGTCGTCAGTTCGTGGCCATGATGTGCACGCGGTATCGGTTAGCGCGTGCGGTAGCACCTCACCAAATCCGTTTCAGTCTAACGTCCTACTTTATTCCCAGTGCTCTCCACAAACAATAGGTGTTGTCTTTCTGACAATAAGACAGCTGATGAGACCTTCATACAACACGTAGATATATATTTTTGCAAGGCATCAAGTTGGCATTAAACCCCATCCATCTGATGTTCGAACATCTGAACAGCTGTTTTATCGCCAGAAAGTGCAAAACCGATTCTTATTTTTGATCCTGGCAAAAAAAAAACACTCACGTAAAACCATGGCTCGGGGCAAAAATACGTTTCTCCCTGGGACTATCTCTAAAGAAAAACATTCCAAGTGGACCTTTTTTATCCTTTAAACTAAATTTAACTGTAATGATATGTTTTCATTCATTAACTTATGTGTTCATATAACAGCCTGTTGAAAGTCAAAGCGAATGGTGGTGTTTTGGGTTGCAGCCATTGTGAAATTGGACTGAGTCCTTCACTTCTCACAGCTGAGAAACTCATGGTTAAGGAGTCTCTACTCGCAGGATCTGAACCCCGATCTGGATGCTCAGCGCCCTTGACCTTCAGAGTCACATGGCCATCTAGAATCACGTGGTCATCCAGAGTCACGTGACCATCTGGAGTCACGTGGACATCTAGAGTCACACGGCCATCCAGTCACGTGACCATCTAGAGTCACGTGACCATCTCTGTGGCACGTGGTGCCTCAACCAGATGTAGACCTCTCTTGGGTGAACACGGTCGTGAGTAAAACAAACGTAGTATCACGAAAGAAAGACAAAGACGGTCGGGGTCTCTAAGTGGTTCATGCCGCACACACACCCACTTACAGACACTGCTGCCCGTGTATCATCATTGGTCTGAATAGGAGCTCGCTAACGCCACGTGTTCCTATTGAGAAAACTTACAAGTCCCCATACGGTCACGCAATTATGCTATATTATGCTTCATTCCGTTTCCCGAGACGTTTATTAAACGAAGCATCTGTCTTTCTCTCCCTCCCTCTCTCTCGCACACAGACAAATACAAAGATCCCCCGTATAGCCTTTAACATACTGTTGGGGCAATTGCTGTTAGCGAGCACCTACGTAAGCCACACGTGAGTGTGGGTGGTCAACACCACGTCCGGCTGCCTTTGTCTCCCTCGTGGCGATGTTTACTCCACAACACCAGGTGCTCATTTGTGGCTGAGTCGACCTAGGGGAGGCCCAGGACTGATTCAGATAATTTTCACTGGTTTTGACCGTGAGAGAAAATCGAACTCGGGTCGCCGGATTTGGAACACACTGACACACACACACATCCGCGCACATGCAAATGGCACCACACACATACACACAAACACAGCTACCACACGTACAAACGCACATACACAAACAAGAATGCGCGTGCACACCCAACCCACCTACACACGCACGCGGTGCAAAACATTGATTGACAGTTATAAGAACAGCAAATGGCAACCAGGTGTCCAATGATGAAGGTGTTTGATGATGGAAAATGATGGTGGCGGTGGTGATGATGATGATGATGTCGTACCGTGTTTAGTGACTGTGGAGCATTCAATTTGGCTCCCAATGATTACGCGTGAAGACGGAGGGTCGAGAGAGACAGAGAGAGATCCGCGTGCACTAAGCCGCACAACAAGCGGCCCGTGTAGTGTCCCACGCGCGCTCTGTGCCACGCACAGCACCGAAGATGTGTCACTGCGTGACACGTGCGTGTGTGTGTCTGGGTGTGTAGTGTAGTGGTTAGCTCGTTGTGCTACGAACCCTGGTGACCCGACTTCGATACCGACTCACGGCCACCAACACCAGTGAGAATGATCTGAATCGGTCCTGGGCCTCCCCCTTGGTCGACTCAGTCTCAAATCAGTACCGAAGATGCGTCACTGCGTGACACGTGCGTGTGTGTGTCTGGGTGTGTAGTGTAGTGGTTTGCGCGTTGCGCTACGAACCCTGGTGACCCGACTTCGATACCAACTCACGGCCACCAACACCAGTGAGAATGATCTGAATCGGTCCTGGGCCTCCCCCTTGGTCGACTCAGTCTCAAATCAGTACCGAAGATGCGTCACTGCGTGACACGTGTGTGTGTATCTGTGTATGTCGTGTAGTGTCCGGCAAAACAACTCCCTACCTCCTCATTGGTGCCGGATGGTAACGCTGTGTTGAGCAGTGCCATGAGGAGTTGGCCAATTTCGATTGGCCATTCCCCTCATGGTGTTTATAGTCACCACAGCGGCCACATGGAGGCTCTGAACGGATGTGAGGGGCTGGTAACCCCTCCACCTTCAAATAAATCACCACGAAACCACGGAAAAAATATCAAACGAAACTTGTGCTGGAGGCTCCGGGGGGACAGGCATCTATGACGTCTCCTGGCCAAATCCCACTTGGAGGAGCCAGGAGACTGAATCCTTACCTTCGGGGTTCCTCCAGAAGCAGCAAAAAGCCACTGCGGTGGGCACGTGGAATGTTCGAATGCTCACTGCGGAGAAGAGGCTGCCACTCGTTTGTCGGGAACTGGACCGGTACCGCCTGGATCTCTGTGGTATTCAGGAGGTACGGTGGACCGGCTCTGGCTCCTGCCAGCATTTCCTTGCCCCGAGTAGAGAACTGTGTGGACAGTCCTCTACTCAACAGGGAGTGGCTCTTCTTCTGAACAAAATAATGAATGGGCGTGGGAGTGTGGCGGTGAGGTGTGGGAAGCGGTCAGCCCCAGGCTACTTTGGGCCCACCTTCCCATCAATCAGAGGCGAGGAGTGGTGGTCGTGGTTACTTTGTCCCCACCGAAGATGAACATCAGTGGAGGGAGGCAGGCAAGGCCGATGAGTCAGATGCCTTCTATGACCTCCTGTTACAGGTGCTATCTAAAGTGGCCTCTCGGGATAGTCATCCTGTTGGGTGACTTTAATGCCCGAGTTGGTCATGATGCTGGCACCTGGTCTTGAGTGTTTGGAATGCATGGGCCAGATCAGCTCAATAACAACGGTAGGAGGCTGCTAGACTTTTGTGCAGCCCATGGGCTTGTTATTACCAACACGCTGTTCCGGCATCGGCGCATCCATACAATATCATTGATGCATGCTGGGTCCAAGCAAGAACATCTGGTGGACTACATAGTGACGCAACAGCGAATGCGGGCCTATGTCCTTGACACCAGGACCTACCGTGCAGCCGATCTGCCCACTGGTCATCAACTTGTCATCTGTAAGATGCGCCTGCCATTCTTCCACTCCAGTGGTGGGTGTACACCCAGGACCCAATTCAAACTCATAGTGGCCATAGTGGCCTGGTCTCAGCTAGCTGGGGTTAACATCGTCCCCCACTCCTCCTGATGTCGAGAGGAAATGGGCAAGGTTTATGACTGTGGCTCATGCAGCTGCAATGGCTGCCTTGGTTACACAGTCCAGACCTCCTCAGTGATCCTGGCTGACAAAGGAGGTGTTCAGGCTGTCTGAGAAAAAGCGACAGGTCTACTCTCATCGTCTACAACTTCCCACATCAGAGAATGAGGAGGATTACCGCAGCCTTCACGCGGAGGTTCGGAGAGCCGTGAGGTGCTGCTGAGTGGTGGTCGCAGGTTGCTGAGGAGATGGAATCTGCCTCAATAGCCTGCGATCACAAATCGCTCTTTAATTCCATCAAAAAAGTAACTTGTAGTGCCACACCTATCACCAACATTAGGGGAAAGAACAGTGACCCAATCTCCGACCCCCAGGAACAGGTTTGCAGATTTGCTGAGCATTTCTGTGAGGTCTTGGGGGAGGGGAAATCCCTCAGCCTGGAAAACACCATGGGGCAACGTGGGGATGACCCTGCTGAGGCTGCGGTGCCTCAAATATTGGAAGAAGTTGTCACCCCCTGTGAGTGGCTGGCTGAGGTGCCATCTGTTTACACGAAGTACTGAAGGTGATCCAAAGACTGAGACCAGGAAAGGCATCAGGCAGAGATGATCTCCCAAGCGATATGCTGAGGGAGGGTGGCATTTGTGCACAGACTGCCCTACATGACATCATAATAACAGTCTGGACCAGATATAAACATTTAGGCTCGCCTGCCTACGATCCATCCTGGTTTTAACCAGGCTGAATTGTGTGAGGAGCTCACATATCCTTGAAAGATCTGGACAAAGTCCCATCGGTGAGCTCCTCCGGCAGGCAAGGTTGCGTTGGCTGGGTCATGTAGCCCACATGCCCAGCCACCGCATGCCTAAACAGCTTTTGTTCAGCTGGATAGAGAGGGCAAAATGAGCGTGGCACGGGCGAGAGAAGAGATGGAGTGATGCGGTACATGAGGATGTGGAGCTGAGTGGACTTGCCGACGACTGGTACCAGCGGTGTCAAGATCGGCCTCTGTGGAGGAGGCTCGTGAAGGATTCTACAGGGCAGTTGGAGGCAGTCGCCCTCCAACATCAACGGAGGGGGGAGGAGCGACGCTCACAACAAAGAGGTGTGTCTGTGTGTCTCTGTGTGTCTGTGCATCGTTGTGGGGAGCGGTAGTGTAGCGGTCAGCGCGCTACGCTACGAACCTGGTGAACTGAGTTCAACTCCCGCTCACGGCTACCAACCCCAGTGACGATTATTATGAACCGGTCTTGGACCTGCCCTAGATCGACTCAGCCTCAACTGAGTACCTGGTGCGGTGTGTAAACATCGCCACTGATTAGACAAAGGCGGCCGGGCGTGGTGTTGGCCACCCACCCCCTCGTGTGCCGTGCCGGCCTTCATAGGTGCTCGCTAACAGCACTTGCCCCTACAGTCTGCATCGTTGCACGTTACGCAAGCCATCAAGCTCAACCAAGAAACTACGTGTTTGGCCACAATTTCGTTTCGGTACTTCAAGAGAAAATGTGCACGCCCATCTCAACTTAAAGGATCCTAGTCATTTAAGAGATTCGAATGATGTGTTGCCTTTATGCAAGGTCACAAGTTCCCTCTTCGTGTCAAGATGCTCGCCCCTCTCCGCATAAGGGGGGGAGGGCTCAGAGAGGCATATTAGAATCAGAAGAGCAACTAAAACTAAACCGTTGTTTTATTACGAGCCAAGAGGCTCTTTTTCAGAAGAGACCCGGCTGCCGCAGATGATAGCTAACTGAAGTGGCTTATCGTCACGTGGACATTCATAGGCAGCCAAATACCCGAAAAGCATGTTGATTCTAAACGTGGAGTGAAAGAAACCGGAGGACGCGGAGAAAAATCCACGTGAGCACGGGCAGAAAAAGAGATACGCAAACTCCAAATATACAGCAGGCGTCAGGGTCGGGATCGAATCCACGACCTCCTGTATATCAGGCGAGGTAGTTAACATCTCCTAGCCACCGTGATAACGTTGAGAGAGAGATACACCGCAGACTCCAAATATAGAGCAGTCGTCAGGCTCGGGATCGAGGCCACGACCTCCTGTAGACCAGGCGAGGGAGTTAACATCTCCGAGCCACCGTGGCGATCCGTTTCCACGCGACCACCTCCACTCTCTAATAGCCTGGACACCAAAACAAAGAGAGACCCCCCCCTCCCCACAAAGATTGGGGGGGGGGGGGCCGGTTCTCCCGCAGTCAGATTCACGCGCGCACAAACAACAAAACCCCACCACCACGGGCGCCTTCAAAGCGTTCCGCACATCACACCCGCGAGAGGAGAAAGCCTTTGATATCTCTCCCCGTATCATGCACGGGAGGCCAAATGAGCGGGAGCTGCTGCTTCGCCGTCATTCGCACGCACGCCAAGGACGCGAGCGAGTCTGCGTGTGCCCGCCGTGTTATTATCGGGAGTCTCTTCTTTGATATGGGGCTGAGGGCTGCAACGGAGAGGACGATTTTCGTCGAGTGCTGTTTAACCGGTGTCAATTATTGGGTCGAGAACGCGCGCAGGATTCACACAACACGACAGGCAGCAGTCGCTTTTGGGTGGGGAAATAATCACCCACCTACCCACCCCCCCCCTCTCTCTATCCCGGTTTTTTGTTGTTGTTATTTTGTGGTACGGGCTTCGGGAAAATGTGTGTAAGGTGTGCACACAATTAGGTAGGTGTATGCACACGATCCCGCGCTCCTACTGCTGCTGCGTAATTCTAGGCCGTAGCCATGGAGTCAACATTGGGGGGGGGACCAAATCTTCCAGGGTGTCTGGGGGTACCAACCCAGAAAAGAATCTATATTTGAAAATTCATTTCCTGCCTAAAATATAAAAAGAATTCACTAACACATGGGATGGACTTTTTTTTTATTTGCAATAATGTCGAATAGTGTATTGTATTACATTGCTCTGTTTTCACTTTTTCACAATTTCTTGTTTCATTGTATGTAATGGCAGAGATTAAGGATTAATAAAGTACAATCATAACCACAATCATGTAAACAGTAATCTATGCATTTGTAATGTGAGGATATATCCGGCTCACTGACGTATCACAACTCGTCATGATGATTGGCTTTGCCGGTCCTGGTTTATAGCCAATGGGGGGAAGCCTAGGGGCGTGGCCCTGGCGTAATGGAATGGTGACAGCTGTAAGGAGAGGATTGGTTCTGCTGGCTTTGGCCACAGCTAATGAGGAGATGAGTCAGGGGCGTGGTTCCGGGAGCCTACGAGGGAGCCTGGAATATTCCATGGAGGCTAACCAGGTTTGGTGGAAACGTACCACGTGACCCGGGTATTAAATATGGTGGAGTCGAACGACACGTCAGAACGGGAACGAATGGAGGGAGGGGCCACATGTGAGCGGGGCTCCGGGTTGCCACGTGGCAGTGCGTCTCTCTCTATCCCTCTCACGCTGTCTGTTAGCAGCGTGAAGGAAAGCTGTAATGCAAGTTCAATAAAAGGACCAGATTCCAGAAGTCGCCTCAACGACCTTTATTACACATTTATTTATAAGAAGTCACTTCCAGATACTGTGGCCAAGGTTTAGCAAATAGTTTATTTTTATTTACATAGCATAGCAATACAATTGTTTTATACCTAAATATATTATAATTACGGCCTTGGTGTAATTGTTTGGAGGTGATGATGATGATGATGATACTGCTGTTGAGTATTATTTTTTTGTGATGCTTCTGTTCCTTGATTGTTTGGTGAAGATGTTGCTGCTTCTGTGTCATTGTTTGGTGGTGATGATGATGCTGCTGTTGTCTAACTCCCATTCGTCGATAACATCATAGCTTTAAAAGGACTATAACCTATATAAATGTGCGGCAGACTACTACCTCTCTGGCAATGGCGAAGTTTCATTTAGCATACAGAGAGTGATGCCTGCAGAGAGGAAGTGGATACGGGATGGGAACGCCACTTGATATGTACCACGGGCACGACTCGAGCATTTGCACAGAACATCACTTGTTATTGAAATTGCAAGCGGCAGCAATGGCTTGCTCTATTCGTTTCCCAGCGACACTCGCTATTTCAATAAAAAAAAATATGAACAACAATAATATGACGTATGAGAAACATCAACAACAATGAAACACGGAATATTCACTCACACCAACAGCGGTTTGACAAAACGACACAGTACCAACATGAATAGTGACGTTACATATACACATCAATAGCAATGTTAGTGGTCATATAACCAATATTGGCAGTGATATGACATTTAACAACAGTATCATCAATATAAATATTAACAAGGCAGCTTCTACAGATATTTTACAACCATCACGGAAGCCATAGGATAACAACTACAACCACACAACCGTAAACATAAGAGCCACATCACAACCACAACTAAAACCACGTTAAAACCACAATCATAACCACATTAAAAGCCCAACAACCATATTATAACCACAACCATGACCAACACGTAAATACAACCAGCAAATTATGACCACATCCATAACTACCACATTACAACCGCAATATAACTGTAGTGACTTTGGGGATGTCACTGTATGAGAGAGGGCCAAGGCGTGCAATGTCCCTACGTCACGGGCGGCACCGTGTGTGTTACAGAGTGATGCCGGCTCTCGCACAGCACGGCGTGCGATGTCACCGTAATGGCGTACACCCCGTAGGTGGGTGTAGTACCAGCCCTAGCGGGGCTTGGTGAGCGCTGGGACAGCGATGGCACCACGCATGGCGTGCAGTGCGGGCTCCCACAAGCGGGAGTGGGAGAGTGTCAGTCCAGGGTTGCCCCAGTTGACCCCGTAGACACGTGATCCAGAGTGTCCATAGGGAGGTTATGGTTGAGGCCCCCAGGTGGGGGAGCTCGGGGGTGATCACGTGTCCGGGGAGAGCTCTCGAGAGGGATCGGGAGAAAGCTGGAATGCTCTCGAAGGTGGGCGGGGCCAAGGGCGGAGCCGGCCCCGACCCGGGAGGATATAAGGTGGGTCCCTGGGAGGGACCGGGCTTGCTACGTCCTGCAAGCTGGAAGATCCACGTTCTACTTCTGAAGAGGCACCAACACGTGGTCCGGGACCCGAGTCCGGTCCGTCGTAGCCCCAACTCCTGTGTGTAGTGTAGTTAGCTGGGTGGTCACCACCCTATACGTGTTGTGTAATACATGTGTTGCCTCTGAAGAAGAACGTCTGAGACTCAGTTGGACTCACTCCATAACCACAACCCCAATATAAGCACGACCATAAGCAACTACATTGTAACCACATTGTAACCACAACCGTAACCACATTGCAACCATAACCACAACCATAACCACAACCATAACCACAACCATAACCACATTACAACCACAACCATAACCACAACCATAACCACAACCATAACCACATTGCAACCACAACCATAACCACAACCATAACCACAACCATAACCACATTGCAACCACAACCATAACCACAACCATAACCACATTGCAACCACAACCATAACCACAACCATAACCACATTGCAACCACAACCACAACGATAACCACATTGTAACCAACACCATAACCATAACCACAACGATAACCACATTGTAACCACAACCATAACCACAACCGTAACCGCACCCATAACCGCGTTGCAATGGGAGGCGTGATGACGCGATCCCCACCACCCCTAGGCCGTACCAACTGGACCAACTGTACCAACTGGACCTGAGCGCAATGAGGTGTGGACGAGACCATTAGCAAACAGCGTAACATTCGCTGCATGTTTAAGCACGTTCTCTTAACGTTATAAAGAACAATTATGAACATTTGTGATGTATATTTACACACCTCTTACACCGTTTCCCGGGAATTTCCTCGGCAACGATTCGTAGTATTTCGCTTGTATGCAAATTCGCATCTGGACATCTGGGAAGAAACGCTTCATAGCTCGTCGGATTCCTCCTGCAGTATAAATTCATATTCTGATTCTGATCGGACATGTCGTGTGCGAGATACGGGACATGGTCGACGGCCCGGCTGAAGTTCGCGAATTCTATAGATGATCGATAGACGGGGCCTGATCATAAGAACCAATACAATATTGACCGAGCGACCGATGTGGATTCTAACGGTGTTCTACAAGCACTAGAAAGCGGACATTTTTACCAAATGTAGAGCGCAGTTTTTGTTGGCAGATGCACACAATTCAATCTTAAAGTATAGATGTTGGCATTTGGGCACAAAGTCATGATGGAATAATGAAGGTGTATTGGTTTCATTCACAGGTTCACCCTAAATATCCCATTTTTCTCAAAATCTCGTGCTGAAAAAAAAGTACTTATACCGTATGAACCGTATCACCGGGTGAACTGGGTTGTTCGCCGTCTGCGGAGTGCGACGCATAAGCCGTTAAAAAGCCAGCGAATCCCCACTACCGTTATGAGCCATCACTTGTTAGGGCCCTAAGTCGTTGTATTTTGTAATCATATTTCACAGTGCTGCCGGCTTTTTAGTGCGGGTTGGTTAACATTGTTTGAAAAAATATATATAGTGACATGTTCACTCTGTTCTTTGTATTTGCTTATTTATATTCTTAGGTTTTGTCGGTAAAGTCACGTAGGTAAAAATTTTAAATTAATAAAAGTAAAATAAAACAAAATAAAATACAGCTGTCGTGGCTGTGACGGTTCCACCTGAAGACGGAGGCTTGTGTTGCTTCCGAAACGTCGTGATTTTTATTTTGTTTTATTTTACTTTAATTAATTAAAAAAATTTACCGACGTGACTTTACCGAAAAAACCTAAGAATACGAATCCTTGCAGTCACGATAGCTTCAAATCTAGAATTGCTTATTTATTTTTACCCTTCATTTCTTTAACCCGAACGATGTCCCCAGCCGAAGCAGTGAAAAGGGGGGTGGGGGGGGGGCAGCGGGGCAATGTTGGTGGCGTTGTTATGAATGGCCCGTCACCTCCTGCTTGCTGTCGCCAGCTCTGTGCACAGCGATAAACATTACTACTGCTGGTTTTACTCCGCACTAAATCAAACTGTGGGCTCACAAAGACAAAGAACCCCCCCCCCCCCCACGCCAACCCGTATAGGCTTAACAAGCTGTTGGGGTAACTGCTGTTAGCGAGCACCTATGAAGGCCGGCACGGCACACGAGCGTGTGGGTGGCCAGCATCACGCCCGGCCCCCTTTGTCTCCCTCGTGGCGCTATTTACACACGGCAGCAGGTACTCATTTGAGGCTGAGTCGATTATCTCAACCAGGACCGGTTCAGATCATCGTCACTGGTGTTGGTGGCCGTGAAAGGGAATCGAACTCGGGTCGCCGGGGTTTGTAGCGCAGCAGCGCGCTAACCGACGAACCACCGCTCCTCATGCACGCACACGCACACACGCGCGCGTGCGTGATAAAGAACCCGCACTTTAACGCGCGCAATAAATACGAGTGTTTAAGAAGTGGGAGACAGGTTTTCCACAAACACGGAGTTCGAGTTTGTTTAAAGGAACCGCTCGCTTCTCGTGAAGATTCAACAACGTGAGCACGCACGGCGCGTGGTCTGTGTCACGGACATCCGCTGTGTCGCTGCAGTGGCGAGCAACACGGCGCAGCTGGCTTCAACTCCGTGGCGGCTAACAGCGGCAAATCATTAAAACGGCCCTCGGACTCTCCCTACCCCCCCCCCCCCCCCAGGTTTACTCGGCCTTCAATGACTACCCGCTATGGTGCGTAAACACCAGTTCTATGGCTACACGGCAGATCTTGGCAGGTACATTCAATTTCGATTTAAAGCTTTCATGGCTACAGGGATTCATCTTCTTGGTTCTTTCGGTAAAGTCACGTAAAGTCAAGACAGAGACTCTGTCAGAGACAGGTCTGTCGGGAAGACAGAGACTCTGTCCGACAGACCTGTTCTTCACCTGAGGACGGCTGCTTGCATTGTGGCCGAAACGTCGTGAGAATTACTTTATTATGTTTTATTTTTATTATTTTATTATTTCCATTCTACGTGACTTTACCGAAAGAACCAAGAAGGTACATTCAAGTTCAAATGAATGATAATGGGCACCAGGGGGGTAATCTTTGTGTGTGTGTCAGATTACAAGAACACAGGATGAGATGTTACTATCCTTTGTGCAAGCACTTCCAAGAGTTCATGAACAGTGAGCCTGGTGAAATTTGGGCAGCGCATCGTCAGTAGTGAACCTTTGGTTCCTAGGGTGTTTCGGCCTTTCACACTATACACCCTCCCCAAAGGCGGCCAGCGACAGGGTGATCAATCCTACGCTTGCGTCCCATTCCCAATTAGTCATAGGACTTGCCTTGTTGTTGATAGCCAACTAATGCGAGCACCAGGCATGGCAGGGGTAAATACCACGCCCGACCGCCTTTGTTTCACCATTGGTGAGTCGACTTATGAGAGACCCAGCACTGGCTGGAGTATTCGCCACTGATGTTGGTTGTGAGCGGGAGTCGAACTCGGGCCTCAGGGTTTGGAGCAGCGCAGTGCGCTAACCGATACCCTATAGCGCTGACCACCACGACCACCACCACGACCACCACCACCACCACCACGACCACCACCACGACCACCACCACCACCACCACGACCACCACCACTATCCTGATGTTACTGCTGCTGCTGCTGTTGCAGTAAAACCTCTCGAAGCCAGACTCGAGGAAGCTAGAAAGGCCACCTGCTCGCGACACAAATGGAACTCCGTTCAGCATTCAATAAAAAAAAGCATCTAAATGTAAAAAAAAAACATTTATGTTTATTTTCGTGATGATAATACGGATGTTATTAATCCCATATAATTAAGCACCAATAACAATGCAATAGTAATAATAACAATACGATACTAATAACAATACAATAGTAATAATAACAATACCAACAACACAAGGCATTGCAGAGGCGGTCAAGACTTTCCTTATTGTCTTCGATAATCAAACACGTGGCGGCCTGGGCCATGATGAACTTTACCCCCGGTGGGCAAACCCAAAGTTCCCTGCATGGAGTTGTGTGCGTATGATGTGTGTGGTGTGTGTGGTGTTTGTATGGTGTGTGTGGTGTGTGTGGTGTGTGTATGGTGTGTGTGTAGTGTATGTATGATGTGTGTGGTGTGTTTATGGTGTGTGTATGGTGTGTGTGGTGTGTGTATGGTGTGTGTGGTGTGTGTGTGGTGTGTGTGGTGTGTGTGTGGTGTGTGTGTGGTGTGTGTGTGGTGTGTGTGTGTATGGTGTGTGGGTGTGTATGGTGTGTGGTGTGTAGTGTGTGTATGGTGTGTGGTTTGTGTATGGTGTGTATGTATGGTGTGTGTGTATGGTGTGTATGTATGGTGTGTGTGTGGTGTGTGTGTGGTGTGTGTATGGTGTGTGTGTAGTGTGGTGTGTGTTGTGTGTGTGACATTATATACAGGCCGACTCAATGAGTACCTGGTGCGGTGTGTAAACATCGTCACGAGGGAGACAAAGGCGGCCAAGCGTGGTGCTGCTGGCCACCCACCGCTTCCTGTGCCGCATCGGCCTTAGTAGGTGCTCGCTGATTGCACTTTTCCCAAAAGTACATTGAGGCTATACGTGGGATCTTTGTCTTTGTGTGTTGTATATACAGGCAGTCCTCGACTTACGACGGAGATGCGTTACGACGACCCCATCGTAAGTCAAAAATATCGTAAGTCGAAGATGGCCTCGCCTACCCAGGAGTCTTAAAGAAAGGTGATAATTTAGCAAAATAAAGCAATTTACAGTACCGTACTGTATAAACTATATACTGTATGTATTTATTAATTACAATACTGTATTGCACAGTAAAATGTAAAGTTAAAAACAAGGTAAATTCTTAGCCTAACTATATGAACTGCAATCTAATAGAAAGTTTTTTTCAGGAAACAATCCTATCTGCTATAAAAAAAAACTTTTAACATGCATTGAACGTATCGTATCGTGGTAACCCTAAAATTAAAACGCTAAAGCTACGTATCATACATGCATTGAACGTATCGTAACGTATCATATTGTACTGTACTCACCAAGATTCGTACGCTGCTGCGTTTGCCTGCCGCGCGAAATTCAAAATATTTTACAATTTTGTCGTATCGCCATCGTAAGGTCGAAATATCGTAAGTCGGACCATCTTAACTCGGGGACATCTGTAGTGTGTGTTGTGTGTAGTCTTTATGTATTATATAGTGTGTGTGTGTTGTGTGTAGTCTTTGTGTATTATATATAGTGTGTGTTGTGTGTAGTCTTTGTGTATTATATATAGTGTGTGTGTTGTGTGTAGTCTTTATGTATTATATATAGTGTGTGTGTTGTGTGTAGACTTTATGTATTATATATAGTGTGTGTTGTGTGTAGTCTTTATGTATTATATATAGTGTGTTGTGTGTAGTCTTTGTGTATTATATATAGTGTGTGTGTTGTGTGTAGTCTTTGTGTATTATATATAGTGTGTGTATTGTGTGTAGTCTTTATGTATTATATATAGTGTGTGTGTTGTGTGTAGTCTTTGTGTATTATATATAGTGTGTGTTGTGTGTAGTCTTTGTGTATTATATATAGTGTGTGTGTGTGTTGTGTGTAGTCTTTATGTATTATATATAGTGTGTGGTGTGTGTTGTGTGTAGTCTTATGTATTATATATAGTGTGTGTGTGTGTTGTGTGTAGTCTTTATGTATTATATATAGTGTGTGTTGTGTGTAGTTTTTGTGTATTATATATAGTGTGTGTTGTGTGTAGTCTTTATGTATTATATATAGTGTGTGTGTGTTGTGTGTAGTCTTTATGTATTATATATAGTGTGTGTGTTATGTGTAGTCTTTATGTATTATATATAGTGTGTGTTGTGTGTAGTCTTTGTGTATTATATATAGTGTGTGTGTGTTGTGTGTAGTCTTTATGTATTATATATAGTGTGTGTGTTGTGTGTAGTCTTTGTGTATTATATATAGTGTGTGTGTTGTGTGTAGTCTTTGTGTATTATATATAGTGTGTGTTGTGTGTAGTCTTTATGTATTATATATAGTGTGTGTGTGTGTTGTGTGTAGTCTTTATGTATTATATATAGTGTGTGTGTTGTGTGTAGTCTTTGTGTATTATATATAGTGTGTGTGTTGTGTGTAGTCTTTATGTATTATATATAGTGTGTCTGTGTGTAGTCTTTGTGTATTATATATAGTGTGTGTGTTGTGTGTAGTCTTTATGTATTATATATAGTGTGTCTGTGTGTAGTCTTTGTGTATTATATATAGTGTGTGTGTAGTGTGTAGTCTTTATGTATTATATATAGTGTGTGTTGTGTGTAGTCTTTGTGTATTATATATAGTGTGTGTGTTGTGTGTAGTCTTTGTGTATTATATATAGTGTGTGTGTGTATTATTTGTGTATTATGTATAGTGTGTGTGTGTTGTTGTGTAGTCTTTGTGTATTATATATAGTGTGTGTTGTGTGTTGTGTGTAGTCTTTATGTATTATATATAGTGTGTGTTGTGTGTATTATTTGTGTATTATATATAGTGTGTGTTGTGTGTAGTCTTTATGTAGTATATATAGTGTGTGTGTTGTGTGTAGTCTTTGTGTATTATATATAGTGTGTGTGTTGTGTGTAGTCTTTGTGTTTTATATATAGTGTGTGTTGTGTGTAGTCTTTGTGTATTATATATAGTGTGTCTGTTGTGTGTAGTCTTTGTGTTTTATATATAGTGTGTGTTGTGTGTAGTCTTTGTGTATTATATATAGTGTGTGTGTTGTGTGTAGTCTGTGTGTATTATATATAGTGTGTGTGTTGTGTGTAGTCTGTGTGTATTATATATAGTGTGTGTGTTGTGTGTAGTCTTTGTGTATTATATATAGTGTGTGTGTTGTGTGTAGTCTGTGTGTATTATATATAGTGTGTGTGTTGTGTGTAGTCTTTGTGTATTATATATAGTGTGTGTGTTGTGTGTAGACTTTGTGTTTTATATATAGTGTGTGTGTTGTGTGTAGACTTTGTGTATTATATATAGTGTTTGTGTTGTGTGTAGTCTTTGTGTATTATATATAGTGTGTGTTGTGTGTAGTCTTTGTGTATTATATATAGTGTGTGTTGTGTGTAGTCTGTGTGTATTATATATAGTGTGTGTGTTGTGTGTAGTCTTTGTGTATTATATATAGTGTGTGTGTTGTGTGTAGACTTTGTGTTTTATATATAGTGTGTGTGTTGTGTGTAGTCTTTGTGTATTATATATAGTGTTTGTGTTGTGTGTAGTCTTTGTGTATTATATATAGTGTGTGTTGTGTGTAGTCTTTGTGTATATATATAGTGTGTGTTGTGTGTAGTCTTTGTGTTTTATATATAGTCTGTGTGTTGTGTGTAGTCTTTATGTATCATATATAGTGTGTGTGTTGTGTGTAGTCTTTGTGTATTATATATAGTGTGTGTGTTGTGTGTAGTCTTTATGTATTATATATAGTGTGTGTGTTGTGTGTAGTCTTTGTGTATTATATATAGTGTGTGTTGTGTGTAGTCTTTATGTATTATATATAGTGTGTGTGTTGTGTGTAGTCTTTGTGTATTATATATAGTGTGTGTGTTGTTTGTAGTTATTGTGTATTATATATAGTGTGTGTGTATTATTTGTGTATTATGTATAGTGTGTGTGTGTTGTGTGTAGTCTTTGTGTATTATATATAGTGTGTATTGTGTGTAGTCTTTGTGTATTATATATAGTGTGTGTGTATTATTTGTGTATTATGTATAGTGTGTGTTGTGTGTAGTCTTTGTGTATTATATATAGTGTGTGTTGTGTGTAGTCTGTGTGTATTATATATAGTGTGTGTGTTGTGTGTAGTCTTTGTGTATTATATATAGTGTGTGTGTTGTGTGTAGACTTTGTGTTTTATTTATAGTGTGTGTGTTGTGTGTAGTCTTTGTGTATTATATATAGTGTTTGTGTTGTGTGTAGTCTTTGTGTATTATATATAGTGTGTGTTGTGTGTAGTCTTTGTGTATTATATATAGTGTGTGTTGTGTGTAGTCTTTGTGTTTTATATATAGTCTGTGTGTTGTGTGTAGTCTTTATGTATCATATATAGTGTGTGTTGTGTGTAGTCTTTGTGTATTATATATAGTGTGTGTGTTGTGTGTAGTCTTTATGTATTATATATAGTGTGTGTGTTGTGTGTAGTCTTTGTGTATTATATATATAGTGTGTGTTGTGTGTAGTCTTTATGTATTATATATAGTGTGTGTGTTGTGTGTAGTCTTTGTGTATTATATATAGTGTGTGTGTTGTTTGTAGTTATTGTGTATTATATATAGTGTGTGTGTATTATTTGTGTATTATGTATAGTGTGTGTGTGTAGTCTTGTGTATTATATATAGTGTGTATTGTGTGTAGTCTTTGTGTATTATATATAGTGTGTGTATTATTTGTGTATTATGTATAGTGTGTGTTGTGTGTAGTCTTTGTGTAGTATATATAGTGTGTGTGTTGTGTGTAGTCTTTGTGTATTATATATAGTGTGTGTGTTGTGTGTAGTCTTTGTGTTTTATATATAGTGTGTGTTGTGTGTAGTCTTTGTGTATTATATATAGTGTGTGTGTTGTGTGTAGTCTTTGTGTTTATATATAGTGTGTGTTGTGTGTAGTCTTTGTGTATTATATATAGTGTGTGTGTTGTGTGTAGTCTGTGTGTATTATATATAGTGTGTGTGTTGTGTGTAGTCTGTGTGTATTATATATAGTGTGTGTGTTGTGTGTAGTCTTTGTGTATTATATATAGTGTGTGTGTTGTGTGTAGTCTGTGTGTATTATATATAGTGTGTGTGTTGTGTGTAGTCTTTGTGTATTATATATAGTGTGTTGTGTGTAGACTTTGTGTTTTATATATAGTGTGTGTGTTGTGTGTAGTCTTTGTGTATTATATATAGTGTTTGTGTTGTGTGTAGTCTTTGTGTATTATATATAGTGTGTTGTGTGTAGTCTTTGTGTATTATATATAGTGTGTGTTGTGTGTAGTCTGTGTGTATTATATATAGTGTGTGTGTTGTGTGTAGTCTTTGTGTATTATATAGTGTGTGTGTTGTGTGTAGACTTTGTGTTTTATATATAGTGTGTGTGTGTTGTGTGTAGTCTTTGTGTATTATATATAGTGTTTGTGTTGTGTGTAGTCTTTGTGTAGTATATATAGTGTGTTGTTGTGTGTAGTCTTTGTGTATTATATAGTGTGTGTTGTGTGTAGTCTTTGTGTTTTATATATAGTCTGTGTGTTGTGTGTAGTCTTTATGTATCATATATAGTGTGTGTGTTGTGTGTAGTCTTTGTGTATTATATATAGTGTGTGTGTTGTGTGTAGTCTTTGTGTTTTATATATAGTGTGTGTTGTGTGTAGTCTTTGTGTATTATATATAGTGTGTGTGTTGTGTGTAGTCTTTGTGTTTTATATATAGTGTGTGTTGTGAGTAGTCTTTGTGTATTATATATAGTGTGTGTGTTGTGTGTAGTCTGTGTGTATTATATATAGTGTGTGTGTTGTGTGTAGTCTGTGTGTATTATATATAGTGTGTGTGTTGTGTGTAGTCTTTGTGTATTATATATAGTGTGTGTGTGTTGTGTAGTCTGTGTGTATTATATAGTGTGTGTGTTGTGTGTAGTCTTGTGTATTATATATAGTGTGTGTGTTGTGTGTAGACTTTGTGTTTTATATATAGTGTGTGTGTTGTGTGTAGTCTTTGTGTATTATATATAGTGTTTGTGTTGTGTGTAGTCTTTGTGTATTATATATAGTGTGTGTTGTGTGTAGTCTTTGTGTATTATATATAGTGTGTGTTGTGTGTAGTCTGTGTGTATTATATATAGTGTGTGTGTTGTGTGTAGTCTTTGTGTATTATATATAGTGTGTGTGTTGTGTGTAGACTTTGTGTTTTATATATAGTGTGTGTGTTGTGTGTAGTCTTTGTGTATTATATATAGTGTTTGTGTTGTGTGTAGTCTTTGTGTATTATATATAGTGTGTGTTGTGTGTAGTCTTTGTGTTTTATATATAGTCTGTGTGTTGTGTGTAGTCTTTATGTATCATATATAGTGTGTGTGTTGTGTGTAGTCTTTGTGTATTATATATAGTGTGTGTTGTGTGTAGTCTTTATGTATTATATATAGTGTGTGTGTTGTGTGTAGTCTTTATGTATTATATATAGTGTGTGTGTTGTGTGTAGTCTTTGTGTATTATATACATAGAGTGTGTTGTGTGTAGTCTTTATGTATTATATATAGTGTGTGTGTTGTGTGTAGTCTTTGTGTATTATATATAGTGTGTTGTGTGTAGTCTTTATGTATTATATATATGGTGTGTGTGTTGTGTGTAGTCTTTGTGTATTTTATATATAGTGTGTGTTGTTGTGTAGTCTTTATGTATTATATATAGTGTGTGTAGTGTGTAGTCTTTATGTATTATATCTAGTGTGTGTTGTGTGTAGTCTTTGTGTATTACATATAGTGTGTGTGTAGTCTTTGTGTATTATATATAGTGTGTGTGTTGTGTGTAGTCTTTATGTATTATATATAGTGTGTGTTGTGTGTAGTCTTTGTGTATTATATATAGTGTGTGTGTTTGTGTAGTCTGTGTGTATTATATATAGTGTGTGTGTTGTGTGTAGTCTTTGTGTATTATATATAGTGTGTGTGTTGTGTGTAGACTTTGTGTTTTATATATAGTGTGTGTGTTGTGTGTAGTCTTTGTGTATTATATATAGTGTTTGTGTTGTGTGTAGTCTTTGTGTATTATATATAGTGTGTGTTGTGTGTAGTCTTTGTGTTTTATATATAGTCTGTGTGTTGTGTGTAGTCTTTATGTATCATATATAGTGTGTGTGTTGTGTGTAGTCTTTGTGTATTATATATAGTGTGTGTGTTGTGTGTAGTCTTTATGTATTATATATAGTGTGTGTGTTGTGTGTAGTCTTTATGTATTATATATAGTGTGTGTGTTGTGTGTAGTCTTTGTGTATTATATATATAGAGTGTGTTGTGTGTAGTCTTTATGTATTATATATAGTGTGTGTGTTGTGTGTAGTCTTTGTGTATTATATATAGTGTGTGTTGTGTGTAGTCTTTATGTATTATATATATGGTGTGTGTGTTGTGTGTAGTCTTTGTGTATTTTATATATAGTGTGTGTTGTGTGTAGTCTTTATGTATTATATATAGTGTGTGTAGTGTGTAGTCTTTATGTATTATATATAGTGTGTGTTGTGTGTAGTCTTTGTGTATTACATATAGTGTGTGTGTGTGTAGTCTTTGTGTATTATATATAGTGTGTGTGTTGTGTGTAGTCTTTATGTATTATATATAGTGTGTGTTGTGTGTAGTCTTTGTGTATTATATATAGTGTGTGTGTTGTGTATAGTCTTTATGTATTATATATAGTGTGTGTGTTGTGTGTAGTCTTTGTGTATTATATATAGTGTGTGTTGTGTGTAGTCTTTGTGTATTATATATAGTGTGTGTGTTGTGTGTAGTCTTTGTGTATTATATATAGTGTGTGTGTTGTGTGTAGTCTTTGTGTTTAATATATAGTCTGTGTGTTGTGTGTAGTCTTTATGTATCATATATAGTGTGTGTGTTGTGTGTAGTCTTTGTGTATTATATATAGTGTATGTATCGTGTGTAGTCTTTGTGTATTATACATAGTGTGTGTGTTGTGTGTAGTCTTTGTGTATTATATATATAGTGTGTGTTGTGTGTAGTCTTTATGTATTATATATAATGTGTGTATTGTGTGTAGTCTTTGTGTATTATATACATAGAGTGTGTTGTGTGTAGTCTTTATGTATTATATATAGTGTGTGTGTTGTGTGTAGTCTTTGTGTATTATACATAGTGTGTGTGTTGTGTGTAGTCTTTGTGTATTATATATAGTGTGTGTGTTGTGTGTAGTCTTTATGTATTATATATAGTGTGTGTGTTGTGTAGTCTTTGTGTATTATATATATAGTGTGTGTGTTGTGTGTAGTCTTTGTGTATTATATATAGTGTGTGTTGTGTGTAGTCTTTGTGTATTATATATAGTGTGTGTGTTGTGTGTAGTCTTTGTGTATTATATATAGTGTGTTGTGTGTAGTCTTTGTGTATTATATATAGTGTGTGTGTTGTGTGTAGTCTTTGTGTATTATATATAATGTGTGTGTGTTGTGTGTAGTCTTTGTGTAACGACATCGCTGACACCACGAGGGTGTGGGTGTAGTACCGGCCCTAGAGGGGCCCGGTGAGCGCTGATGGACAGCGCTGGGTGGCACCACGCTTGGCGTGCAGTGCCAGCCCCTACAGGACAGGGTGTGGGAGTGCCGGCACTCTGGTTGACCCGGGAGGACACGTGACCGGTTAAGTCTACAAAGGGACCCCAAGTAGGGGGCTAGGGGTGGTCACGTGGTTGGGACCCAGATCGCTCCCGAGGATTCTGGAAGGTGGTCGTGGCCAAGGGCGGAGCCGGCTACGCCGCAGAGAATCTAAGCCGGGTCCCCAGAGGCACCAGGGTTGTTGTTCAGCCTGAAGAAACCTTCGCCTACGTTCTCCGTTCTACGAGTCTCCAGCACGTGGACGTGGACCCAAGCTGTTGGTCTCGGTCCGTATTAGCAGTACAGTGATCCCTCGTTTATCGCGGTTAATGGGGACCGGAACCCCTCGCGATAGGTGAAAATCCGCGAAGTAGGATTGGCCCCCCTAGGAATTTCCGTATATGTGTGTGTGGGTACCAGCATGTTTGAAATATGTATATTTATACTTTATATATATTTTACTTAAATCTATTTAATTATAAAACCTTAATATTATACATTCACTCTCTCTCTCTCTCTCTCATACGATACGTATTATGGTGTTCTACACTCACCAATGACAGTAGTATCTTGAGACTTGACTCCAGTAATGACGACGACGACGATGACAATGACGATGACAATGACGACGATGACAGACCTGTGCAGTTCGATGAATGTGATGATGAATGATGATGATGATGGTGTTACTGCACAGGTATAATGAGGCCTTAAAATCAGTTCGAAAAATCCGCGATGCACTGAGGCCGCGAAACTTTAACCGCGAAGTGGCGAGGGATTACTGTAACGTTGTAACTAGCGTAGCTAGCCTGGTGGTAACCACATGACTAGCCACATCAGTCACGTGGTAACTACACCAGTCACGTGGTAACTGGTGTAGCTAGCCTGGTGGTCACGTGGTAACTAGTGTAGCTAGCCTGGTGGTCACGTGGTAACTGGTGTAGCTAGCCTGGTGGTCACGTGGTAACTAGTGTAGCTAGCCTGGTGGTCACGTGGTAACTGGTGTAGCTAGCCTGGTGGTCACCACGTGGCTAGCTACACCAGTCACGTGGTAACTGGTGTAGCTAGCCTGGTGGTCACCACCACAGGTTGTTATTCTGTTAAGGGGGAAGTTACCCCGTGTGTTGGAGTTAAATCAGTGTCCTGCCTCCAAGTCCACGTCTGCGACTCGGTAGAACTCACGACATTTGTCATGTGCATGGCTTGCGTGTGCAGGGCGGGAGGGAGGATCCAGCGACTCGAGAATCGATTCCCGCTCACGACCAACGCCAATGACTGTTAGCCGACCAGGTTCTGGGCCTCCCCTAGGTCGACTCAGCCTTAACAAATTACTACCTGGTCTGGTGTGTAAATATCGCATCTGGGTAGACAAAGGCGGCCGGGCGTGGTGCTGTCCACCCACCCCGTCGTTTGCCATGCTACTCGCAAACAGCACTCACCACCAACACCCTGTTTAGGCTACACGGGGGATCTTTGTCTTTGTATAGAGTGAGTGATGTGAGTGATGTGAGTGATGTGTGTGTGTGAGTGATGTGAGTGATGTGAGTGATGTGTGTGATGTGAGTGATGTGAGTGATGTGTGAGATGTTTGTGATGTGAGTGATGTGAGTGATGTGTGTGATGTGAGTGATGTGAGTGATGTGAGTGATGTGAGTGAGTGATGTGTGTGATGTGAGTGATGTGAGTGATGTGAGTGATGTGTGTGATGTGAGTGATGTGAGTGATGTGAGTGATGTGTGTGATGTGAGTAATGTGAGTGATGTGTGAGATGTTTGTGATGTGAGTGATGTGAGTGATGTGTGTGATGTGAGTGATGTGAGTGATGTGTGAGATGTTTGTGATGTGAGTGATGTGAGTGATGTGAGTGATGTGTGTGATGTGAGTGATGTGTGAGATGTTTGTGATGTGAGTGATGTGTGTGATGTGAGTGATGTGAGTGAGTGATGTGAGTGATGTGAGTGATGTGAGTGAGTGATGTGAGTGATGTGTGTGATGTGAGTGAGTGATGTGAGTGATGTGAGTGATGTGATGTGATGTGAGTGATGTGAGTGATGTGAGTGAGTGATGTGAGTGATGTGTGTGATGTGAGTGATGTGTGTGATGTGAGTGATGTGAGTGATGTGAGTGAGTGATGTGAGTGAGTGATGTGAGTGATGTGTGTGATGTGAGTGATGTGTGTGATGTGAGTGATGTGAGTGATGTGTGTGATGTGAGTGATGTGAGTGATGTGAGTGAGTGATGTGAGTGAGTGATGTGAGTGATGTGTGTGATGTGAGTGATGTGTGTGATGTGAGTGATGTGAGTGATGTGAGTGAGTGATGTGAGTGAGTGATGTGAGTGATGTGTGTGATGTGAGTGATGTGTGTGATGTGAGTGATGTGAGTGATGTGTGTGATGTGAGTGATGTGAGTGATGTGAGTGAGTGATGTGAGTGAGTGATGTGAGTGATGTGTGTGATGTGAGTGATGTGTGTGATGCGAGTGATGCGAGTGATGCGTGTGATGTGTGTGATGTGAGTGAGTGATGTGTGTGATGTGAGTGATGTGAGTTATGTGAGTGAGTGAGTGATGTGTGTGATGTGAGTGATGTGAGTGAGTGATGTGAGTGATGTGAGTGAGTGATGTGAGTGAGTGATGTGAGTGATGTGAGTGATGTGTGTGATGTGTGTGGTGTGTGATGTGTGTGATGTGAGTGATGTGTGTGATGTGTGTGATGTGTGTGATGTGAGTGATGTGTGTGATGTGTGTGATGTGAGTGATGTGAGTGATGTGAGTGAGTGATGTGAGTGAGTGATGTGAGTGATGTGAGTGATGTGAGTTATGTGAGTGAGTGATGTGTGTGATGTGAGTGATGTGAGTGAGTGATGGAGTGATGTGAGTGATGTGAGTGAGTGATGTGAGTGAGTGATGTGAGTGATGTGTGTGATGTGAGTGATGTGTGTGATGTGAGTGATGTGAGTGAGTGATGTGAGTGAGTGATGTGAGTGATGTGTGTGATGTGAGTGATGTGTGTGATGTGAGTGATGTGAGTGATGTGTGTGATGTGAGTGATGTGAGTGAGTGATGTGAGTGAGTGATGTGAGTGATGTGTGTGATGTGAGTGATGTGTGTGATGTGAGTGATGTGAGTGATGTGAGTGAGTGATGTGAGTGAGTGATGTGAGTGAGTGATGTGAGTGATGTGTGTGATGTGAGTGATGTGTGTGATGTGAGTGATGTGAGTGATGTGAGTGATGTGTGTGATGTGAGTGATGTGTGTGATGTGAGTGATGTGTGTGATGTGAGTGATGTGAGTGATGTGATGTGAGTGATGTGTGTGATGTGTGTGATGTGAGTGATGTGTGTGATGTGAGTGTGTGATGTGAGTGATGTGAGTGATGTGTGTGAGTGAGTGAGTGATGTGATGTGAGTGATGTGAGTGATGTGAGTGATTTGATGTGTGTGATGTGAGTGATGTGAGTGATGTGTCTGTGAATGCGGGTGGGGGGGGTGACGGGGCGTCTGTTGCTACCCCCCGCGGCCCCTACGCGTGTTTGTCTCTCCATGTTTGCTCCCCTCGTTAAAAAAACGCACGAATTAATTATTTGCCTTTTGAGACGAGGACTGCAAACCGAACATTCTGCACACAAAAGACAAAATAATGCAACCACCCCTTATAACCGAAGCAGGCACCTGGGGCAATTGCTTTATTTCATTAGCGAGCACCTATGAAGGCCGGCACGGTACACGAGAGGGTGGGTGGACGAGCACCACGCCCGGCCGTCTTTGTCTCCCCAGTGGCGATGTTTACACACTGCCACCAGGTACTCATTTGAGGCTGAGTCGACCTAGGGGAGGCCCCGGACCGGTTCAAATAATCGTCACTGGTGTTGTCCGTGAGCGGGAATCGAACTCGGGTACTCAGGTTCGTAGCGCATCATGCTAAGCACCACGCTGCCAGGCAAATAGTTTACAAAACAGAATTTACATCAACATACATGCAATTCTCCTGATGTGTGTAATGTGGGAATATGCCATGCTCCTGTTGACTTGCGTCAATTTTTTTCTTGAATTTCGCACACAAAATGTACACACGCATTTTGGATCGGTTAACTTTGAGACCAGTTGCGAGGGATGACGTGCAAGTCAGCGTGTGTCCCGACAGAAAAAAAGATCCGTAATAAAGGTGTATTTTTTGGTTAGATCGCGTAAATATGAAAATGTGTCGTTTAACCGGCCACCACCCGACACAGCCAATTAGTAAGGTTTGTAACGAAAACAAAATGTGCTAAATAAACAACACATCTTCTTGGTTCTTTCGGTAAAGTCACGTAGAAGGAAAATAATAAAATAATAAAAATAAAACATCATAAAATATTTGATTATGTTATTATTTTATTATTTTCCTTCTACGTGACTTTACCGAAAGAACCAATAAGATGAATCCCTGCAGTCACAAAAGCTTTAAATCGAAAATTAAACAACACACGTCTTGTTCTAGATTTGAAGCTTTCGTGACTGCAATGATTCATATTCTTAGGTTTTTTTCGGTAAAGTCACGTAGGTAAAAAACATTAAAAAGTAAAATAAAATAAAAATCACGACGTTTGTGTTGCCTTGTGTTACCTCCGAAACGTCGTGATTTTCATTTTATTTTACTTTTTAATGTTTTTTACCTACGTGACTTTACCGAAAAAACCTAAGAATATGAATATACATGTCTTGTTTCTGTGATAAACCATTACTAATTGGCTGTGTCGGGTGGTGGCGGGTTTAACGACACATTTATATCGATGCCCTCTACCCCAGATACCTCTATAATGGATAATATTAGTCGTGGAAGCCCGACTACGCGTTAAGGGGGGGAAAGAGCTGTGAGTGACCATGAGGAATCCGTGCAATGTATCTCTCATGCACGATCACGTGTGGTGCAACAAGTACATGTGTGTGTACGTGTGTGTACGTGTGTGTGTACGTGTGTGTACGTGTGTGTACGTGTGTGTGTACGTGTGTGTACGTGTGTGTGTACGTGTGTGTGCACGTGTGTGTGTACGTGTGTGTACGTGTGTGTGTACGTGTGTGTACGTGTGTGTGTACGTGTGTGTGTACGTGTGTGTACGTGTGTGTGTACGTGTGTGTGTACGTGTGTGTGTACGTGTGTGTGCACGTGTGTGTGTACGTGTGTGTACGTGTGTGTACGTGTGTGTGTACGTGTGTGTGTACGTGTGTGTACGTGTGTGTGTACGTGTGTGTGTACGTGTGTGTGCACGTGTGTGTACGTGTGTGTGTACGTGTGTGTGTACGTGTGTGTACGTGAACTTCTTTCGCACAGCACGTAGCCAAACCGTGCTAAGTCGGAGGTGCGCGGGAGGAAAGGCAGCACAGTAAACACAAACAAAACAACACTTAGTGATAGGTTTATACCCTTTCAACTGGTACAAAAACTGACACCTTTATACACGGCATCATGTTTGCAATAACCACAACACAAGCAGTCAAAATGCAAACAAAAATAAACAACTCTGATATTGAGAATGATATGTGTAAATTCTTACCCCGAGCTCTCAATACTCTGATAGTGCGCTGTTTTTGAGTTGTACGCCTTTTGGCGTCATCTGGTCCAACACCAATGGAGACTAGGCTCTAAGAATAGCTGTCTCGGGTGTGGACCAATCAACTTCAAGGACAGTGCTTATCATTATCAGAGTTGTTTCTTTTTGTTTGCATTTTGACTGCTTGTGTTGTGGTTATTGCAAACAAGATGCCTTGTATAAAGGTGTCAGTTTTTGTACCTGTTGAAAGGGTAAAAACCTCACTATATTTTGCCACTGGTAAAGGAGGTCTCATAGTGTAAAAAAACACTTCTAAAGAAGCGAGTTTTCAATCCATCATCATCAGCAACATCAGCAGCATCATCATAATCATCATCGAAGTCCCACGGATTCATCTCCACCCAGCAGAAACCCTCAGTCTCGCTCCTCACACCGCTTGCACGGAGCTCTCAGCTCCACGTTCCCTTCGGCATCTCTATGAAATCCGCGTTCCCGACAAGTCGTCCTCTCCCCGTAGAGACGCGTTCCAAGGCACCGCGAGGCAGTTTCTGCCAGAGGTGTGGACTCGAGTCATGTGACTTGGACTCGAGTCAGACTCGAGTCATGAATTTGATGACTTCAGACTCGACTTGGACTTGCATAACAATGACTTTGTCCCACCTCTGAGGTGTGGACTCGAGTCATGTGACTTGGACTCGAGTCAGACTCGAGTCATGAATTTGATGACTTCAGACTCGACTTGGACTTGCATAACAATGACTTTGTCCCACCTCTGAGGTGTGGACTCGAGTCATGTGACTTGGACTCGAGTCAGACTCGAGTCATGAATTTGATGACTTCAGACTCGACTTGGACTTGCATAACAATGACTTTGTCCCACCTCTGAGGTGTGGACTCGAGTCATGTGACTTGGACTCGAGTCAGACTCGAGTCATGAATTTGATGACTTCAGACTCGACTTGGACTTGCATAACAATGACTTTGTCCCACCTCTGGTTTCTGCTACTCGCGGCGTTATTATTTCCCTTCTCGGCGCTGTAATTCCCCCCCCTCCCCCCCCCGCACGTTTAACAGAATGTTCTCGCGATGTCCTCCGAACTCGGCACACTCGTCCACGACGGCGCTTGAAAAGAGGAGAAGAAAAAAACGATAGGGGCCGTCCATAAATGATGTCACGCACCTGGGGGGGGGGGGGGGGGAGTCAGACATTTGTGACGATGTGTGACGAAGGGGGGTTGGGGTTTGAGAAATGTGACGTCACATCAAAATGCGCAACTTTAAATAAATATTGACAACACGTTCTACTTAATTAGATAGACTTTCAATATGCTTTTCTCCTATAACATCAGAGGGCAGCGCCACATTAAATACGCACTACAATGACAATAGTTTAAAGCGATTTGAAGCATGTTTATAGTTTTGGGGGGGGGGGGCAGAGAATTGTGACGTCATATTTGAGGGGGGGGGGGTCTGACTTTTTATGACGCCGTGTGATAAGGGGCGGAGGGGGGTCAAAAATCGTCCCAAATTGCGTGACGTCATTTATGGACGGCCCCATAAACAACAACAACAAACAACAACAAACGTGTAATCGGTGACGTTTCGGGCAATGCCCCTGCTTCGCAGACACTGTGAATAAGGGGGTCATAGTGGGACGGCCCCTCTTCATGACCCTTTTTGGAACGCACGATGAAGGGCCATTTCCTGAAACGTCGCAGATTGTATGTATATGTTTAAGGCAGTCCCGTTGACGAGTGTGTTGTTGACTTGCACGTGTGTCACTGGATCAGCAGTGGCCAGGAGATGTTAACTACCTCGCCTGGTGTGCAGGAGGTCGTGAGTTCGATCCCGACCCTGGCGCCTGCTGCTGCTGTATATTTGGAGCTTGCGGTGTCTCTCTCCGGCTGGAGCACGCCATGTACCACACACATGTCGGTGATGTGCACATCTTCTTCGAACGCTGGGGAGCCGGAAAAGCCCCTCTCTGCACCAACGTGGACGGCACCCTCGTGGTGTTCACCTTCTGAAGCGCTCGCTCGTCACCGTGGCGTGCGCGATGACCACCACCACCACCACGTGGCTTTTATTTCGTGTTGTGCGCGGTGCATTTAGCGCCACAGCGCGTGGATTTGTAGCGTTTATTTTCATTTGTTTGCTGGTGACTTTGTGTGTTTCATATCGAAATCGCCTCCAGTGCTTTTACTGCCGGCGGCAATAAAAGTTGTTTAAAAGTGTCTCTCTCCCCGTGGTCGCGTGTATTTTTCTCTGGGTTCTCCGGTGTTTCCCTCCACATTTAGAATCAACAGCACGCGCTTAGAGTGTTTGGCTGCTATAAATGTCCACGTGAGAAGCCACTTCGTTGAACTATCATTTGTGACAGCCAGCTCGCTTACGAAAAATAACTATAGGGCTCAGGGGGCGTTACCTGCTAAACTAAAATAATTTTTTAAAAAAATGTATAGTTGTATTGCCAACGCAGCAGCAACATCACCAAATAGGTTTGAGTATCTTTGGATTTTAGTTTTGTCTTTTCAGATTTTCTCCAGATGCACGGCACGTCCCCCCCCCCTCTCCTCTCTCCACACCGTCTTCATTTTCCAGTTATCACTCAACATTATTTCAAACACATGCAGGACGTGACGGCTGATGATCTATGGCTGTGGAAATGTGGTAATCCTCCTTAAAAAGAAAGTGTTTTTTTTGGCCTAACCATTCACCCTTTGATGTTGCATCTCTCCTCGTGTGCACCGTACCCCAGCCCGTTCCCATTTGCCCTGCTGCGCACGTTAACAACGTTTCTTCCGGTATAGAATTCAGCCCGCAGTGCGAACATTCAATCTTCAAAAAAAACTTGAGCAGGCCACATGGCGACCGATCGACAAGGCCGGTGGTCGATGTGGTCAAGGATGGTGAAGAAGAGGCAGCCCAAGCTGGATGGAACGCGTCCGAGAGGACGTCCAGGCGCAATAAAACTGGCTGGGAAAAAGGGGCCATTGCCCGAAACGTCGCCTGCTTATGCATTTTTCATTCAGGGCTCGGAGTTGTTGCTGCACACATGTGTGTGTGTGTAGATTCGTGGCTCGAGTTTGATTCCCACTCACGGGCCACCAACACCGGTGACGATTATCTGAGCCGGTCCTGGGCATCCCCTAGGTTGACTCAGCCTCAAATGAGTACCTGGTGCGGTGTGTAAGCATCGCCACTGGGGAGACAAAGGCGGCCGGGCATGGTGTTGGCCACCCGCCACTTCGTGTGCCGTTTCGGCCTTCACAGGTGCTCGCTAACAGCACTTGCCCCAACAGTTTGTTACAGGCTACACGGTGGATCTTTGTCTTTGTGTTAATTTGTGTACAGGTACAATCGTATGTGGGTGGATTGTTACATGGCGACCAGCTTGAGGACGTCTTCATCCAGCAGTAGATTGAAAATCGTTCATGACTTATGATGATAGTGGCGAGGTATATATTACACAACCGGTGTTGGGTATTAACAGAGCTCGCTGTATAAACACACCGCAGTATGTGTATATATGTATATAATGGCGATGGCTAATGAGAAGCACGTTTCACGAACGCCACTTCAAAACGAGCACGTGCGTCAATATCGGCTGCCCACCCAAACGGCAGCGCCGCGCTCAGGGGCGGCAAGGCGCAGAACGACACTCGGTGGAGTTTCGCACGCGGCAACACCGCGCGTGGTGGTGAACGCGGTGAGCGTTGCTGAGCCCAGGGATTGACAGCCTACGGCTCAGGATCTGCATGCGCGCGTGGCTCGGTGGCTTGCACTCCTTGGGGTCATTTGGCTTTGACCCCCACCCGCCCCCTCCCCTTGTGGGCAGCCGTTGTTGTTTTTTGTATCCTTATTTTGAAACTTAAATGCTAATTTAACCTTCTTGGTTCTTTCGGTAAAGTCACGTGACTTTACCGAAAGAACCAAGAAGATGAATCCCTGCAGTCACGAAAGCTTTAAATCGAAATGTGAATTTAACATGAAGATATTTAATTTAATGTGGCATGGATTGGGTCACTATTGAATGTCCCGGTGACGACAAATAATGCTAAACAGTCGGCCTCAGCAGCAGACCATGCTGTCCCACCTGATGATGGACGCTTGTGTTGCGCCCGAAACGTCGTGATTTATTTTATTTTCTACCCACGTGACTTTTACCGAAAGAAAACAAAGAGTATGGATTCCTGCAGTCACGCAAGCTTCAAATCAAGATCAAACTGAGTCGTTAAATAACGCGTAACTAAGGGGGGAAAGAAAGGGAATAGACGCAGTTTATTCCATCACCTATTTTGTTTATTGTTGTCAGAATGTGTTTGTCGTCTGCTGTTACCCGCTGCGGTGTCTGTGTACAAGTCGCTCTGCGTATGTGTTGCGTCTCTCCGACTACTTTGGTTAAAGACAAACAAAAGTTATATTCTTCGAAAGATTTCCGACCCCTGGTTTCGCCACACGTCGGTACGTTTTAAACACGCAATACGTATCGTGAATACGATAAAGGCGCAGCCCTGCAATAGCTTCTCACGCCACTGGCGGTGGTAGCAGGGCCTCCATTGAATGGAACTACTCGACAGAGGAGCCATTTGATTCATGCGCTATGAAGAAGGGCCATTTCCCGAAACGTTGCCTATTGTGTTATTGACGAATGCGTTGAATGTGTTGTCCTTTCATCTTCTTGGTTCTTTCGGTAAAGTCACGTAGAAGGGAAATAATGAAATAATAAAAATAAAACATTATAAAATAATTCTCATGACGTTTCGGCCACAACGCAAGCAGCCGTCCTCAGGTGAAGAACAGGTCTGTCGGGAAGACAGCGTCTGAATGAATGAGACAGCGTCTGAATGAAACACCCCAGACGCTGTCTTCCCTACAGACCTGTTCTTCACCTGAGGACGGCTGCTTGCGTTGTGGCCGAAAGGTCGTGAGAATTATTTTATTATGTTTTATTTTTATTATTTCATTATTTCCCTTCTACGTAACTTTAAATGTGTTGTCGTTGTTAAGTGTTATTGTGCACCAATTGTAACGCAGCAGCAGCTGCATCGTCAAATAAAGTATTTACTGTCTAGTGGTATTTGAGCAACTCTTTCACGTCAACTAGACGTCTTGCTAGAGGTGGGCGTACCCACGTTATACCCCACCTGCCGATCACCAACGCCACGGTGGCGAGGAGATGTCAGCTACATCGCCTGCTATGCAGGAGGTTGTGGGTTCGATCACGATCCTGACGCCTGCTGTATATTTGGAGTTTGCGTGTTCTCCCCGTGGTGGCGTGGATTTTTCTCCGGGTCCTCCGATTTTTTTCCCTCCACGTTTAGAATCGACGCGCGTTCAGAGCAGTTGTCTGCTACAGATTTCCACACGACGATAAGCCATTTCGTTGAGCTATCATTTGTGGCCAGGACGCTTCTGAAAAACAGCTGCAATTAGCTCAGCTGGTTCTTACCTGCTAAAAAATAAATCGTTGAACAGTTCGTTAATTGACTCGCATGGGGACCCCTAGAGTGGCATGTGTTGTTGTTGTTGCTGTTGTTGTTGTTGGTCTGCAACTCCCCACCGCTTGGCTTAAGGGCCTCCCGCACCCCCGGGTGTTTCCCTCCATCGCTTCATCTCGTCCGTGGCTCGTGCCCAGGATTGTTCCCCCAAAACTCTCTTTAGCTGGTAAAATAACAAACACGTAATTTTATTTTTTTAAACAAGGCAAAAAAAAAATCGGTGATCAAGAGAGAAATCGCTGTCACTCGCACCTCGGCCGGGTCGGAGCTTAAACGTTACAATGTGAAGGAAGGAGCCACATCGCCTCCTAGTGAGAAAGACCGCGAACAGATCGAGGGCAATCTCCTCCTCCTTGTCGCACGACTGCTGATGTTGATGGCTGAGCAGCAGCTACAGTTCCACAATCAGGTGTCCAAGCCCAGGATAACTACGTCAAGATTAGCGGAGCGTATTGCCGTGATGTCACCTTTGTGTTTGTGGATCGGGGCATTGCGTCGTTAGAATGTTGCGCTGTTCTAGCGAGTGGCATCTATAAACTCCGGCACGGCACACCACGGGGGGTAGGCGACCAGCACCACGCCCGGCCGCCTTTGTCTCCCGCAGTGGCGAGTTTTACGCACCGCAGCAGCTGCTCATTTAAGGCCGAGTCAACCACGGGGAGGCCCAGGACCGGTTCAGATATTCGTCACTGATGTGGGCCGTTGAGCGGTGATGGAGCCGGCATCGTGGCGGTCTGTTCTGCTTGACCACGCAGTCGCACGCTGCTGGAGAATTGTTTTCATTTTCCACGTGCGCTTCAAGCATCCGCATCTACTGCCGTGGTCACGTGTGCGGTGGTTGCGGTTGAGGATGGGACCATGAGCAGCTCCGTGGAAGATCAAACCGCAGGGCATCTTCGGCGTTGCACCTTTCACGGCGAGGCGTTTGTTTTGAGCTGTTATTTTGAACTCCACTCAGCTCTCGACGCTCCATCGGGGCTGAACTGGCATTGTTGAAAGTGAATCGCGTGGATCAGAGTGACGCATCGGCACTCGTGTTAAAAGGCCACCCTCGCTGGAGTCGAGCCCGGTCCATGACCGCATAACGTCGGGAACTTCTGGTTATTACCGTGGGTGGATTACTAATCACAACGAACAGTTTTTGGCCACGCTTTCCCCCGCTTTGTGCGTGTTCGATCCCGGACCCTGACGATGCCTGCTGCTGTTGTATATTTGAAGTTCCGTGTGATATCTCTCTGTTCCGTGGTGGTCGCGTGGATTTGTATCCTCCGGGTTCTTTGTAGTTTTGCCCCCCCCCCCCCCCCCCCACAATTCCCACCAACCCCTCATCGACATTTAAAAACAACACGGGCCTAAGATTATTTCGCGGCTTCTATGAATTCACACGTGCGATGACGACGACGATGGTGATGATGATACTAATAATATCAGCCACTTCGATGACGAGCTATCATCACGTGTTGCCAGGTAGCCTCTGATAAAGAGCTCAGTGGACGTTACCTGGTTTAAAAAAAAAGTGTTCCCGGCATGATTAATTGAATGAATAATTCCTCATCCCAGATCACGCATCCGAACGAATAGCGTACGTGTGATTAATGCAGACTTGATTCCTTGCAAAAGGTTTCTATTTGGTGTTTGAACATCTTAACTACTGTTTTATTTAAAGTTCATTTATTAAGTATAGCCCTGTGAGCCATTCGGCTCTTGAATCAGGTGCAACCGCAACACACAAAAAACAAAAATATGAACAAGAAAATATCTTAAAGTGACTATGTGCAAACAGAAAATCCAAGAAAGACAGCAAAATATTGCAGAAAAAATCACCGTACACCAACCCTGTGCCAGCAAGGGTAAAAGATATTCTTATTTTTCATACTTTGATACACGAAAAAAGGTCCCATGAATAACAATGTACATGCAAATTATGTTTTTAATGCAAATGGAAGAATAACAAAATGCAATAAACAGAACAAGTAGAGAGATTACAAAACACAGGACAGAACAATTAACATAAACCGATTATTGTGTTAAATCGTGACTGTAAATTAATACGATTATTTTACACTATGAGACATCTCCTTTACCAGTGGCAAAATATAGTAATAGGTTTTTACCCTTTCAACTGGTACAAATACTAAAGGTGTCAGTATTTGTACCAGTTGAAAGGGTAAAAACAACTATTACTACAGGATTATTTAAATTCTTTAAACACGGCACCACCACGCAGTGCCCACTCACTGTCGACGAGTGCTCACGGCATCGCGCGCTTGCAGACGCGCTTCTGCGGCCCGTCTGGAACGTTCTTCCTTCCAATATTAGGAAGCCGCTGCGAGCCATGCACTATTAAATCATCATCATCTATATTATTTTCGGACTGCTTTTTGTGTTGAGTTTGTCGTCATTTCTCCACACATCCGATTAGCGCGGTTGGCTACGTACGGTGCAAAAGAAGTCCAAAATACATACTCCGCTGTTAGGCTCGACCACATATCGTCATCCCTGGCAGCGAGGTTATCTGCCGCATCCCACACGCACGCCATCACCCTGCCGGATGGATGAATGTACGCACGTTCCACTTCTCGTACGTAGCCCAACCGTGCTAATAGGAGGTGCGCGGGCATGGACGAATAGTTGCTGCGTGCCAATGTTTCAAAACCCACCGAGAGGCGACAGAATCGTGCACTGCCGTGCCCGAGCGGTTGGCTGTGTCTCAGCAGCACGTGCTGCGATCAGGCACGTTCACGTGCGTACACATGATGCACACAGTAGATAGGCAGGCGACTTCTACCTTCACGTATCCGTCTCTCCGCGTCGTAAACTATATACATGATTCATCTTCTTGGTTCTTTCGGTAAAGTCACGTAGAAGGGAAGTAATAAAATAATAAAAATAAAACATAATAAAATAATATAATAAAATAATATAATAATATTATTATTATGTTTTATTTTTATTATTTTATTACTTCCCTTCTACGTGACTTTACCGAAAGAACCAAGAAGATGAATCCCTGCAGTCACGAAAGCTTTTAATCGAAATATATACATGATACTCTTTGTTTTTTTGCGGTAAAGTTACGTAGGTAAAAAATATAAAATACCTATGTGACTTTACCGAAAACTCCAAAAGTATGGACATATATATAGGCGGTACTTCTTACACATTCCATCAGCCGCACGGCCTTCTGGTAGACAAGCAAAACCGTGGACCGGTTTCGACGTGCGGTGGCTCATCGGCAGCGCCGGGCTCGATTGCATCAATTGCTGGTGAGTGAACCGCCCGATCTAACAGAGACAAGGACCCTGCCTCTACGATATGGGTCGTGGTTATATAATGGAGAAGGGCAACTGCACCAGATGCATTAGTGTTGCGCGTGTGTATGTGTGTGCGCGCGCGCGCATGCGGAGAGCGGTGGCGCAGCGGTTAGCGCGCCGCGCTACGAACTCAGCCCGAGCCGACTTCGATTCCCGCTCACGACCAACACTAGCGATGATTGTCTGAACCGGACCTGGACCTCTCCTAGGTCGACTCAGCCTCAAATGGGTACCTGGTGGGGTGTATAAACATCGCTACTGGGAAAGACAAAGGTGACCGGGCGTGGTGCTGGGACACCTGCCCACCTCGTCGTGTGCCGTGCAGGCCTTCATAGGTGCTGCTCACTAACAGCACTTGCCCCAACGGTCTGTTAGAGGCTAAACGGGTGATCTTTGCCTTCATGCGCGCATGTCCGTGTTGAGTCTGGAGGGGAAGGGGAGTGCATCATAACAGCGCACAAAGACTACTTCTACGTTTGAAGAATCAATCGAAATCACGGCAATTTCGCAGAGAGCTTTGGCAAGAGCCGACTCATGCGCAGACACCGTGAAAGTATGGAATAAATCAGGAGAGGAACAGCCATTCTTTTAAATCAGGTGAGAGAGAGAAAGAGAGAAGATAGCATGTCGAGATTTGTAAGTCTTGTAATCAACAGACGCCTGATCAACAACAAAACACGATCAACGCCATCACCAGCCATGGTCAATCCACTGCTGGATGATGGCCTGGCCGAGCCATCGGCATCTCTCAATGTGCTGCGATGCAGAAATCCATTCAGCAGCTGCATTCGAGCTGACTTCATTGCTCCATCTTCTCCCGGGAGCGTTCAGTTCCTTAGGGTCCACTCCATCATGAGTCTCGACCACCACCATCATCATCATCTTCATCATCAACATCAACATCACCATCATTACCACCATCATCACCACCATCATCATCTTCACCATCATCTTCATCACCATCACCATCACCACTACCACCACCACCATTATTACCACCACCATCATCTTCATCATCATTATCACTACCACCATCATCTTCACCATCAACATCACCATCAACATCACCATCAACATCACCATCATTACCACCATCACCACCATCATCACCATTATTACCACCACCATCATTATCATCACCATCATCATCAACACCATCAACACCATCATCACCATCGTCCCTTCTAGCCGTGGCGTTTCCAGCCCAAGTGCCCTTTTCCTAACAGTTAATATGATGTCTCTTCCTTGAACCGGTCCCAGGCCTCCCCTACGTCGACTCAGCCTCAAATTAGTACCTAGTTCGGGGGAGACAAAGACGGCCGGGCGTGGTGCTGGCCACCCACCCCCTCGTGTGCCGTGCCGGCCTTCATAGGTGCCCGCTAACAGTGGTGATGGCCAGCGGTAAAAGCACGCTGTGCAAGAATACGGGTAAACCGTATGGGTATGACAGGCATGCTCATCCAGCAGTGGATTGACAAAGCAGGCCTTCGCACACTCTGGCTCAGGTCTGAAAGTGCAATTCTACATCTGTTTGAAGGGCACGCAACTCTCGGGGCATCGGGCTGGCTGGACGGGGTCGCTTCAACTCTGCAGGCAACAGCCGAGCCGCGCGTGCATTTCAGATGGAGCCAGTCCCTCATTCTGCATCTGTCTGCCTCTCATCCTCCCGGACGGAGGGGGCCATGGTAGTGTTTTCTTAATGCACAGCGGCCAGCTTGAAATGTTTTAGAGTTTCACCCGAACAGCGCACGCGTTGCTTGTCCCTCTCCCTGTGTGTGCGCGTGCACGCGCGCGCGTGTGTGCGAGATACAAAAGACAAAGTATCCCCCCCCCACCCCGACCCGTATAGCCTTTAACAGACTGTCGGGGCAAGTGCTGTTCGCGAGCACTATCTATATGAAGGCACGCGGCTGGATTGGGTGGACAGCACTTACGCCCGGGCCGCCTTTGTCTCCCCCGGTTGCGATGTTGACTACGCTTCGCACATGGTCAACAGCAACAACGAGTAGCATGGAACCTTCCCACTGCTGACAAAGAATCAGAGCTTTTATACCGGAGGAGTTTGGATGTTCTCACAGATCCACAATTTTTCATTCATTCACGTAGAAGCAGGCTCACATAAAGACACGTAGACTCGCACAGGAACCCGTAGACTCGAAGAGAAACCCATAAACTAGATTAAGGACCCATAGACTCACACAGAAACCCACAGACGCCATAATGTTAACGACCTCGTGGGATCGATCCCGACCCTGACGCCTGCTGCTGTATATTTGGAGTTTGCGGTGTCTCTCTCCCCGTGGTCGCGTGGATTTTTCTCCGGGTCCTCCACTTGTTTCCACCACATTTAGAATCATCATGCGGCCAGAGCATTCGGCTGCCATAAATCTCCACGTGACCATGAGCCAACTTCGTTGATCCATAATCGAGGTTTTTGGGGTGAGACCTCGTTGAGCCATAAATTGTGGCCAGCACGCTTCTGAAAAAAAAGAGATGTTAGCTCAGTGGGCGTTAGATGTTAAAGTTAAAAAGTTAATAAACTCGCACAGGGACTCGTAGAGCAACGCGTGCTGTTGCTATTGCCGGTCTGTAACTACCCACCGATTGGCAAAAAGGGTCTACCGCAACTCCGGGTGTCTCGCCCCATCGCTTCTTCTCATCCGTTGCCCTCGCCCAGGGCTGTGTCCTCCAACACATTCTCCTTATGTCATCTCTCACTGCCGCCCCCATCCCACCCTCTTCCTCTGTCCGCTTCAGCAACGCACAGGGAGCATCCTGCCAGCGTCTGGATGCGCAATGCGACTGTCGCTGTGGGGGGGGGGGGGGGGGGTGCAGGCGCTGCATCTGTCATTCAATCTGTCAGCGAGCCAGCCAGAGAACATCTGCCTCCGTTCTGTGACCTCCCGCCAGCGATCCTTCGTCAACCACGCGCGGCCTCAAACACCACTTGCAGCCTGGCACCAGCGCTGTGGAGATTTTGCTCGTCGCTCTGTTACTGATATGGTTACTGTGTGAGCATGTGTGTGAGTGTGGTGGGTGTGTGTGAGTTGTGTGTGAGTGAGTGTGTATATGGGGAGCGGTGGTGTAGCGGTTAGCGCGCTGCGCTATGAACCTGGCGGCACTGGTTCGATTCCCGCTCACGGCGAACACCGGTGACGATTATCTGAACCGGTCCTGGGCCACCCCTAGGTCGACTCAGCCTCAAATGAGTAAACATCGCCGCTAGGGAGACAAAGGCGGCCGGGCGTGGTGCTGGCCACCGACCCCCTCGTGTACCGTTCCGGCCTTCATATGTGCTGCTAACAGCACTTGCCCCAACAGCCTGTTAAGGCTACACGGGGGATTTTTGCCTACGCGTGTGCGAGTGTGTGACAACTGACTGTTCAACGGCACAGCCTGGATACGAAAGGAGGCCGCTGTGGTCTAGGAGGAGCTGGCAGCTGAGTGGCATTGCCGGCGCTTGTGACCAAGTCGTCTGAAGATCGCCCTCTGTGGAGGAGGAGGGGGGGGGGCCTCGTGAAAGACGATATCGGCCAGTTGGGGTAGGGGGTGCAGTCTTCTTCCGGAGGTATATGAGCGACACTCACAACAGTGAGCAGAGCGCCGGGTGGCTAAAACAGCAACACTGGCACAGTGGGCAGCACAGGTGGCACATCTGCAAGTCATCTCGTTCAGCTAAGCTAAGACACCTGGGTCTGTCCCGTGACCTCCTGCCTGGACATCCTGGGTCTGTCCCGTGACCTCCTGCCTGGACATCCTGGGTCTGTCCCGTGACCTCCTGCCTGGACATCCTGGGTCTGTCCCGTGACCTCCTGCCTGGACATCCTGGGTCTGTCTCGTGACCTCCTGCCTGGACATCCTGGGTCTATCCCGTGACCTGCTGGCTGGACATCCTGGGTCTGTCCCGTGACCACCTGCCTGGACATCCTGGGTCTGTCCCGTGACCTCCTGCCTGGACATCCTGGGTCTGTCCCGTGACCTCCTGCCCGGACATCCTGGGTCTGTCCCATGACCTCCTGCCTGGACATCCTGGGTCTGTCCCGTGACCTCCTGCCTGGACACCCTGGGTCTGTCCCTTGACCTCCTGCCTGGACATCCTGGGTCGATCCCGTGACCTGCTGGCTGGACATCCTGGGTCTGTCCCGTGACCTCCTGCCTGGACATCCTGGGTCTGTCCCGTGACCTCCTGCCTGGACATCCTGGGTCTGCCTCGTGACCTCCTGCCTGGACATCCTGGGTCTGTCCCGTGACCTCCTGCCTGGACATCCTGGGTCTGTCCCGTGACCTCCTGCCTGGACATCCTGGGTCTGTCCTGTGACCACCTGCCTGGACATCCTGGGTCTGTCCTGTGACCTCCTGCCTGGACATCCTGGGTCTGTCCCGTGACCTCCGGCCTGGACATCCTGGGTCTGCCCCGTGACCTCCTGCCTGGACATCCTGGGTCTGCCCCGTGACCTCCTGCCTGGACATCCTGGGTCTGTCCCGTGACCTCCTGCCTGGACATCCTGGGTCTGTCCCGTGACCTCCTGCCCGGACATCCTGGGTCTGTCCCATGACCTCCTGCCTGGACATCTTGGGTCTGTCCCGTGACCTCCTGCCTGGACATCCTGGGTCTGCCCCGTGACCTCCTGCCTGGACATCCTGGGTCTGTCCCGTGACCTCCTGCCCGGACATCCTGGGTCTGTCCCATGACCTCCTGCCTGGACATCCTGGGTCTGTCCCGTGACCTCCTGCCTGGACATCCTGGGTCTGCCCCGTGACCTCCTGCCTGGACATCCTGGGTCTGCCCCGTGACCTCCTGCCTGGACATCCTGGGTCTGTCCCGTGACCTCCTGTCTGGACATCCTGGGTCTGTCCCGTGACCTCCTGCCCGGACATCCTGGGTCTGTCCCGTGACCTCCTGCCTGGACATTCTGGGTCTGTCCCGTGACCTGCCTGGACATCCTGGGTCTGTCCCGTGACCTGCCTGGACATCCTGGGTCTGTCCCGTGACCTCCTGCCTGGACATTCTGGGTCTGTCCCGTGACCTGCCTGAACATCCTGGATCTGTCCTGTGACCTCCTGCCTGGACATCCTGGGTCTGTCCCGTGACCTCCTTCCAGCAGCAGCGAGCCATCGGAACTTCAAGCGGCCCAAAAGTGCACCGAGCCTGGCACGCGCGCCGTGCCAACGTCACAACAAATGTCATTTGTTGTTGTTGTGTGTATGTGTGTGTGAGTGTTGGGGAGCGGTAGTGCAGTGGTTAGCGTGCTGCATTACGAACCCGGCCTGACCCGGGTTCGATTCCCGCTCACGATCAGAATAGCATTGGCGAATCTCTGAATCGGTCCTGGACATCCTGTTGCGGTGTGTGTAAACATCAGCACTGGGGAGACAAAGGCGGCCGGGCGTGGTGTTAGCCACCCAAACACACCCCTCGTGTGCCGTTCCGGCCTTCACTATGTCCTCGCTAAACATCACTTGCCCCAATAGTCTGTGAAAGGCTATACGAGGGGTGTTTGCCTTTTTATGTTCACGTGAGCGCATGGGCAAGTACGTGTTGGTATATGTTCGAGGTGGGTGTTGTCCCTTGGCAAGAAAAACATATGTTCTCCGGCGTACTATGCCCTCGGAAATCCGGAATACTTGAAGCGGGAATTCAGTGCATGATGGATTTGGAGATGATCAGGTAAAGCCCGCTGAGCTAATGAGCTACTTTTCAGAAGCGACCTGGCCACAAATGTGGCTTATCATGTGCAAATATATAGCAGGCAAATACTCGAAACGCATTATTCTAAATGTGGAGGACAAAACAGGGAGGACCCAAGGAAAAATCCACGCGACCACGGGGAGACGGCATGCGTCAGGGTCGGGATCGAACCCATGGCCTCCTGTATGCCAGGCGAGGTAGTTAACATCTCCTAGCCGCCGTGATAATGATGAGAGAGAGATACAGCAGACTCCAAATATACATCAGGGTCGGGGTTGAACCCATAGCCTCCTGTATGCCAAGCGAGGTAGTTAACATCTCCTAGCCACCGTGATAATGATGAGAGAAAGATACAGCAGACTCCAAATATACAGCAGGCATCAGGGTCTGGTTTGAACCCATGGCCTCCTGTATGCCAGGCGAGGTAGTTAACATCTCCTAGCCACCGTGATAATGATGAGAGAAAGATACAGCAGACTCCAAATATACAGCAGGCATCAGGGTCTGGATTGAACCCATGGCCTCCTGTATACCAGGCGAGGTAGTTAACATCTCCTAGCCACCGTGATAATGATGAGAGAAAGATACAGCAGACTCCAAATATACAGCAGGCATCAGGGTCGGGATTGAACCCATGGCCTCCTGTATGCCAGGCGAGGTAGTTAACATCTCCTAGCCACCGTGATAATGATGAGAGAGATACAGCAGACTCCAAATATACAGCAGGCATCAGGGTCTGGATTGAACCCATGGCCTCCTGTATGCCAGGCGAGGTAGTTAACATCTCCTAGCCACCGTGATAATGATGAGAGAGATACAGCAGACTCCAAATATACAGCAGGCATCAGGGTCTGGATTGAACCCATGGCCTCCTGTATACCAGGCGAGGTAGTTAACATCTCCTATCCACCACGGCGCCCCTCTGATATGGCCACCCCGAATCGCAGAGCTTCGCGGGGAAATTTCAAGGATAGAATTTCACACTCAAAAATGACAAACACTGACGAACTCACGGTAACAGCTGTCCGCTTCGACAGTACAACAGCCCGTCATCCTCCTCGGAAGCAGGGGCGGTTTCTTCATTAGGGCGATTGGGCGACGCGCCACCAATGTCATTCAACCACAGAGTCACGCTAGCCGTCACTGTCAGCCTCTGGATATAGTCCAATCAGCGTCATGTCACGTTCTGTGGAGTACCGCCTCTTTTGGGGCGATTTCACTCCGGCTGAGAATCGCCCCGAGTGGCCCCATAGACTTACATTCAAAGATGTTTTTTTTCGAATGGGGGCGCTGCAATGCATTCTCTATGGCTTCCGGGAGGGCTCGCCCTAACGTGCTTACGTCATCATACGTGCTTACGTCATCATACGTAAGCACGTTTCTTCTAACAATATAATTTATCGCTACCTAGTGGAATCTTTAATAAAATAAACTTGAGTGGTTTGTTTTAATAGTGAGTATAGAAACAAACAAGATGTATTGTAAGAGTCACTTTATTTTTCATTAATATTAAAGAAGTGAAGTTGCCTTTACATGCTTAAGCTGTTAATGTATCCATTGCATGGGTGGACCTTATCCTTATCAATCATCCAGACATTTGCCCCCAATGAGAGATTTTGCAGGAACCGCCACTGCTCGGAAGAACTTGTCAAGGAGAACCTGGGGCACGAATCCGCCCAGCGGTGTGCTGAGAATGTAGGGCATCGCACGGAGCAAGCTCCTCCGATTAGCACGGTCGGCTACGTACGGTGCGAAAGAAGTTCAACACATACAAACTCCTACATAGCTGTTCCAACAGGATCTTGGTAGAGGTACATTATCTTCGTCTGTTTCACGCGAAGCTACTTCGTGGCCACCCTGCATGCACGCATGTACCGTGTGCGTGTGTGTACGTATTACAAAGGCGGCCAGGTGTGGTGCTGGCCACCCACACCCTCGTGTACCGTGCCGGCCTTCATAGGTGCTCGCTAACAGCACTTGCCACTACAGTATGTTAAGGCTACACGGGGGGGGGGGCTTTATTTTGGTTGTTTGTATTACTGAGTAGTGGGCATGTACTATCTTGCGCGTCCGGTAATATTTTGTGTTTTACATCTTTTTTCTCTCCATATTCCAAGTGGTGGCCAAAATATATATATCTTGAGGAAATCACCTAGCAACGCCTCGAGCGAGCGTATGGTCATCAAACACACTCATGGGGAGCATCTGCATGAAATACGCTTTTGAAGTGGCAAAACAAAACCCCCAAAAAAATAACTCCCCCCACCCCCCCTCACCCCCACCTCACCCCCCCTCCCACCATTAACCCCCGCACCACCAACCTTGCCATTAAAGAAACATCCCGGGTAGCGGTCGCGAGCGTCGTCCTGGGTCCAATTCTCGGCGTGGAGGAGACGCAGGCTCGGGATGGATAATCCAAGAGGCTAAAACTGTCGCGCGGAACACGCGTGCATGCGCGTGCGTGCGCGTGTGTGTTATGTTGAACTTCTTTCGCACCGTACGTAGGCGAATGTGATGATCGGAGGTGGCGGGGGAGGGGGGGCAACGAATCTAAACACGACAAATAATTGCCGTTGCCGTTGCTGTTTTATGAATTATTATTGGCATCATCATCATTATTAGCCATCGAACAAAGGCGATCGTCTTAGTTTTTTGTTATTTTCTTTGAACCTATCTATGTGACTTTACCGGAAGACCCAAAGCATATGAATTGCTGCAGTGACGGAAGCTTTAAGTCACGAGTGGGACAGTGAAACTCGTGGAACCAGCGGCACCGGCGGAACTAGGGGATCAGTGAAACCAAAAGACCAGTAAGCCCGGTAAAACCAGCAGAACCAGTGGAACCAATGTAACATTGAAACCAGCAAAACCAGTGGAACCAATGGAACCAGAGCATCAGTGAAACCAGTATACCCAGTGAGCTCAGTGGCACCAGCAGAACCAATAGAACTCGTGGAACGAGTGAAACCAGCGGAACCAGCAGAACCAGTTGAACCATTAAAACTCGTGGAACGAGTGAAACCAGCAGAACCAGCAGAACCAATAGAATAATTAGAACTCGTGAACGAGTGAAACCGGTGGAACCAGCAGAACCAATAGAACCATTAGAACTCGTGGAACGAGTGAAACCGGTGGCACCAGCGGAAGCAGTCAAACCAGTGGAAGCAGTAAAACCAGTAGAACAAGCGGAACCAGTCATATAATGTAAGCTGTTGGAACCCGATGACCTATTAAGCTCTTTGGCCACATATGTTGCGGTCCCAAGCTGGGGTCGGTAATGGTGTAAAATGACAGAGGCAGTTATAACGACGGACAAATGAAACAGTCACACGCAACTCAATCACACGAATAATAGTGTCGATACAAAATAGCAGCAACTGTTAAATATTATATTCTTTGGTTATTTCGGTAAAGTCACGTAGGTAGAACAATAATAGAGCATAATAGTGTAATAGAGCAACAATAGTGATCTATTATAATTTTTTATACCCAAAGAGTATGGATTCATGCAGTCACGAAAACTTTAAATCAAGATTGGTAAATATCACACAAATCAAGGAACAACTAGTTTCACACGTAGTGTTCCGCGGACAATATTATCCATGTTAAAGCTTTTTTTGGGGGTTAAATCGCATGAATACACATGTGTGTGCTGAAGTAGTAACTAATTGGCACGGGTTCTTTACGTGACAAACCTGACTAATTAGCTGTGTTGGGTGGTGGTGGTGGAGTTGGGTGGTGGTGGTGGTGTTGGGTGGTGGTGGTGGTGGTGGTGTTGGGTGGTGGTGGTGTTGGGTGGTGGTGGTGGTGGTGTTGGGTGGTGGGTGGTGGTGGTGGTGTTGGGTGGTGGTGGTGGGTGGTGGTGGTGGTGTTGGGTGGTGGTGGTGGTGGTGGTTTAACGACACATTTGTATTCACGCGATCTAACCCAAAAACATGACAAAAATTATTATGAACAAGAATAGATTCCACTTGCAAATTCACATTTGTCAGTGGCACTGTTTTAAAAAGGCGACGTTTCGGGCAATGGCTCTTCTTCACGTCACAGCCGCGACTGGCGGCCTGCAATTGAGTGCGGATTGAGCCGTCGCCCGATAGATCCGCGGACCCGGTCATTCGAATCGTGACCTTGATTCGTGAGAATTTGGAATCGTGGAGCGGCGGGTGGATTGTCGTCCAAACCCCTAATTGGTTCTTATTCGCGCTGAGGCTAATCACCGTGCACATTCGTTACACTCATTGTGTGCACACGTGTGTGTGTGTGTGCTTACAGCACTTGCCCCAAACAAGGTCTGTGAAGGCTATACGGGGAATCTTCGTCTCTGTCCGTCTTTCTCAAATGCCTCATTCTCAACAAAGTCCACGTGACGGAGCTGTAACGTACGTACGTTGAACTTCTTTCGCACCGTACATAGCCAAAAATTGCGCGAACGCCCGAGAGAAGAGCCGCTCCCTCCTCCCCCCACAATGCTCGACACGTCGGGTCATGCCCATTCGAGACCACGCGCGCAGTGCCATTGACGAGCAAGTTGAGATCGCCCCTGTTGATTTTCACTAGTTGCTCGCAGCACCACTGCCGACGTAGCGGGCAAACGTCGCCGCAACGTTCGCTAAACCCGCCTGTGTGCGGGGAGAGGGAGGCTGCCGCTATCCAATTTGAAGCGGTTTGCCCGGGGCCTCCGCGTGGTCGGCTCAGCTTCGTAATTTGTGTCTGGGACGCATGCGTAAAGCATCGCCACTCGGGAGACAAAGGTGGCTGGGCGTGGTGATGGCCAACCCCCCCCCCCCCTTTTCGAGTGCCGTGCCGGCCTTCGTGAGTGCTGCCCGGTCTCGGATCTCGCACAGGGAGACGATGCTGCTACACCCATTGGGGTGAATTGCACACACTACTCTACTTATTTATATGGATTTCATCATGTTGCGGGTTCTATACCAACCCTCACGCCCGCTGTATATTTGGAGTTGTTTCGCGTGTCTCTCTCCCCGTGGTCACGTGTTCTCCTGGTCCTCCGGGTTTTCCATCTGCATTTGGAATCGACACGCGTTTAGATTATTTGGCGGCTACACATTTCCACGTGGTAAGTCAACTTCGTTGGGCTATCATTTGTGGCCAGGTCACTTCTGGAATAATAAACATAGTTCATTTTGTAAAAATATATAATTTATATTTCATAAAGCTGCTGCTTTAATGTGCTTATACAAGCATCGTAATATTGGACCACAGGAGGTTGTCAGCCAAAGGAGGGAATGCATCCAAAAGGTGGATGACCACGGTGGAGATGGAGCTATGAAATCGGTTCCCGTGCGAGCGGTGGACTGTGGATCACCGGCCTGCGAGAAACACCAAGGGTATGGAGGCGTTCATCTAACAGTAGATAGACAATGGCTGCTGATGATGATGGATGAATGAATACAAGTCCAACCGCATGCCAAAATAAATGTCATTTTGGTTTTAACATAGTTATGGTTGATAATTGGTTTTTTACCCTTCTATCTGGCAACAAAACTGACACCTTTTTTTTACAAGGAGTCATGTTTGCATAGACCACAATACCTGCAGCCATAATGCAAACAAGTTATGGTTGTTTATTATTTTACGATCGTGTATTCGTCGTATTTATAAGATGTCCCTCCATGCTTTTGATCTATGCAATCCCATGAAAACCCTCCCTTCCCACGTCACCTGTGGCTACTGTCGCACCAGCCGTGCCAAGCAGCTTTGCCCGGGTCGCCACTTGAAAAAGCTCTTCCCAGCTCAATGGGCCTCATCCCCGAAATTAATTCACAGCGACTGGATGGCATGATCACGTTGCAGCTTGCCTGCTCAGCTGCAAGTTGCTCGGTGCAATATCAAAAAACCCACACGTTCACGCAAATTGATGATGGAGCGGCTCGCAAGGGGACTCGGCACAAACATTGGTGCCCTAAGGCCTTCGCGTCTCTGGAGACAGCAACGTCATCGCCTATTTTTTAATTCTCTCAAATCTTCAAAAAGCCAAACATCTCCCCGTAAATAAGTCAAGCAATGATTGTTAAGAACATAAGCACACACACACACAGGCACACACGTTGAAGGTAAACATATATTCATTTCCGATTAATATATTTCACACACACACAAACCTAACAAACAAAAAAGACATCCGCGGAAGCTCCGAAAAGCGAACGTGACGATTTGTGTTTTATTCAGAAAACGAGCTTTACGACCCGGCTTCGCACGGGGCTTGGATTCACCACGCCCGGCCGCCTTTGTTTCCCCAGTGTCGATGTTCACACACCACACCAGTTACTCGCTTGAGGCTGAGTCGACCTAGGGGAGGCCCAAGACCGATTCAAATAATCGTCACCCGTAGGTGGCCGTGAGCGGGAATCGAACTCGGGTCGCCGGGTTCGTAGCGCGGCGCTACACTACAAAGCGCCACGCTTCCACGTGCGCGGGTCACGTGACAGATGTGATGTCACAGCTCACTTGCCGTGCAAAAAACAGATGCATTATTGAGCTCCCCCCCCCCCCAAAAAAAAAGAAAAACACAAAAGTGTATTTTTATAATTTCTGCATGGTGTACAGTCTGGAAAGTACCCACATTGCACAGTTCCAGTTTGTTGCATGTCGGGAAGTACGCTAAACATTTTGAACAGACGCATAATCACAACTTTGCCTTTGATCTAAATATGGAGATGATCGCCGAGTCTCGAGACTAATTTTCACGACGCTCGTGCTGAGAAGGAAATCAGGGTGCCCGGACAAAACCCCCTCGGCACACAAGGGGACAAAGGCCTGCACTCCACGCTGATGTCGGCAAACCCCACTTGCTCCACTGCCTCCTACAGGCACCGACTGTCGCGAACAACACCTCCTCCCGTCGTTGCGTGGCCCGCTAACCCCACTTCTTAGTTGCCGTAGCCCGTCCACGCGCGGTGACTCCCAAACAATCGGTCGGTCGCGATGTCGAATCCCGGTATAGGCGGTTGACCGAGCCAATCATCAACTCCGGGGTTAATAAAAAAAAAATAGTACTCCGAAGAATTACAATGTATAATACGCATCCCATCCTTGCTTGGATCCCAATGTGCAATGCACGAGGAGCTGGGAACCAAAACAGAACCAGGGGCAACCGACCAAACTAATAGAGGAAAGAGGCCACTTGCGTGAGATGGGTTTTCAAAGCAGACGTGAATATATCTACCATCGAGTGGGAAGTCTGCGGCAGTTGTGCGATGGACGGCCACGTTTGTTGAGTACGTTCAACACGTTATTCGGCAAATATTGTGCTGCTGCGTTGACAGCAGTGCACACGCACAGTTGACAACAACAACAACAACATTTCAACGCGTTCGTCAAGAACACGGAAAATTGCCCCCTTATGTGAATTATCCTTCTTAATTTTTACGTGCTATGAAGGCCACAGTGTTATTGACAAATGTGGAGTTTTCTTTGTTCATGTTGAATATATATTTATGAATATTAGTGCCAAGCTAAACAACGATGTCATGCTGTGGTTCTTAACCTGGGGTACACGCATTCCCTGAGGGTGCGAGATGCCCTTTCTGGGACTGCGAGACATGGCCAGATTTTTTTTTTAGAAGGTAAATCATCGAAAACACGAATTAAACACGGGTACGTAAGTACAACTACTTTGTTTCATCAACCCTATGTGTTTATTAACATGCTTCTTTATAACTATTGAGAACCAAGTGGTGGCAGGCTGCAGTAAAGGTTAAGCACCACTGGTGCAATGCGTGGGTTTCGTGTTGATGTGTGCGGGTGGTTCACGGTGGTTTTTTCACATCTGTGAAAAAGAGCTGTACAATCTTTGGTTCTTTCGGTAAAGTCACGTAGGTAGAATAATTAAATAAAACAAAAAAATATTTATGACGACGTTTCGATCGCAATACAAGTGGTCGTCCTCAGGCGGAAAAAATAATCCCGCAGTGAAACTGCTGAACCAGCGAGACAGCTGTTACAACAAGTTGTCTCGAAACGTCGTGGTATATTATGTTTTGTTTTATTTTCATTTTCTACCTACGTGTCTTTACCCGAAAGAATCAAAGAGTATGGATTCCTGCAGTCACGAAAGCTTCAAATCAAGAGCCGTATAGGTCATCGGATTCTTCCAGTATGAGTAAATATTCAGATTCTGGCTCACCGTGGCGGTGGCGGAAACACTGAGCCAACGAAGGGACAGCGAGACATTGTGGGTGCTTAACGCAGGTTTCAGCCGCCGGTGGCAACAACTCAATTTTCAACCCCGTGGTGAGTTGAAGGAGGCAGCGCACGCATGCTCACCCACAAACTGCTCACAAAATTCAACCCGATAAAAAATGCAAGAACGTAAAAAATGTAAGAACTTTTTTGGCCCCTCTCTCCCGATACTTTCCATTCATTGGCTACCACATTTTGATGAGCCCCCCCCCCTCTCCTCCCCCCTCAACTCGCTTTTAAGGGATTACATCTTGAATCATTGCCTCACTTGATGCAGCTGATCTGGCTGTGACTGTCCCACCTGATGACGGAGACTTGTGTTGCCTCCGAAACGTCGTGATCTTTATTTTATTTTATTATTTTTATTAATTTTGATGTTTTACCTACGTGACTTTACCGAAAACACCTAAGAATAACGTCGCTTGGTCGCAGAGGTTCGCGGTTCGAATCCGACAGGCCGCCCCGGTCAATTCTGCGAGTCTATTAAATAACATATATGTGCACCCGTCTGTTTCACAGTGGGCCGTTGACGAATCCCGTGAGGTCATCCGAAGAACGGAAAGCCATCATTGTGTGTCGACGTTCAAAGTCCCGATTTTGCGAAGTTTTGCCAGACAATTAAAAAACCTGCTCGCAAATTACTTGACTGGGAAACACTTCGGAAGAGTGTCAGCCACCCCCCCCCCCCCCCCCCCGATGTTAAAACTGAGCTGCACCATTCTGAACGCGACTCAGTGAGGCTTTGCTGGGTAAACAAACATGAACAATAGTGACAGAGTGAGAATGAGATACTTTATTGTGGATAGGAGGAGGCTGGATCTTAATCCTTACCGGCCTCGGCCGACCTCCCGCACGTCACCGTCCCGAGGGACGCGTGGCTCAGTCAGATCTGTAGCTGACATCTGTGTGTGTGTTGAACTTCTTTCGCACCGTACGCAGCCAACAGTGCCAATCGGAGGTGATTGTGGTGATGGTGGTGGTGAAGGTTGTGATGATGGTGTTGGTGATGACGGTGTTGGTGGTGATGGTGGTTGTGGTGATGGTAGTTGTGATGGTGGTGGTTATGGTGATGGTGGTTGTGATGATGGTGGCTGTGGTGATGGTGATGGTGATTGTGGTGTTGGTGGTGGTGGTGATGGTGGTTGTAGTGGCTGTGATGATAGTGGTTGTGATGGTGGTTGTGGTGATGGTGGTTGTGATGGTGGTAATGGTTGTGATGATGGTGGTGATGGTGGTGGTGATGGTGGTTGTGATGATGGTGATTGTGGTGATGGTGGTGGTGGTGATGGTGGTTGTAGTGGCTGTGATGATGGTAGTGGTTGTGATGGTGGTGATGATGGTTGTGATGATGGTGGTGGTGGTGGTGATGGTGGTTGTGGTGATGGTGATTGTGATGATGGTAGTGGTTGTGATGGTGGTGGTGATGGTTGTGATGATGGTAATCGTTGTGATGGTGATGGTGGTTGTGGTGATGATGGCTGTGATGACAGTGGTGGTGGTTGTCATGTAGAACTTCTTTCGCGCCGTACGTATCCAACCGTGCTAATCGGAGGTGCGGGGGGAGGACAACAAACTAAACACCTAAAGCAGTTCTCAAGAAATTAGTTCGTCAATCTAGACGATTTAAAAGTTCAGAGTTCACAGTGCCTGCCTAATATGCCGCAGAAGCGCATCTGAAAGTGCGCGATGGGGTGACCGCCTTTGTTCGATGATCAGCCACAAGCCGCTGCTGCGAGGATGACCGGAGGTCACGTGATGGTTGATGCACCACCCGACACAGCCAATTCGTTTGGTTTGTCACGTGAACACAACGTGGCAGTGAGTGACTACTTCAGCACACCGGAGCGTTGGGGAGTAAACCCACAGCATTTATAATTTGAGTACGACGTTTCGCTGGTGATTACAACAAGCTGCATCAGGCTATTGGAGCCGTCCATAAATGACGTCACGCGATTTTGGACGATTTTTGACCCCCGCCCCCTCGTCACACGGCGGCACAAAAAGTCAGACCCCCCCCCAAAAAATATGACGTCACAAAGCTCTACCCCTCCCCCCAAAAAATAAAACATGCTTCAAATCGCTTTAAACTATTGTCATTGTAGTATTTAATGTGGCGTTGTAGGAGAAAACATGTATTAAAAAGTCTATTTATTTAAGTAGAACGTGTTGTCTATATTTATTTAAAGTTGCGCATTTTGATGTGACGTCACATTTCTCACCCCCCCCCCCTCCCTCGTCACACATCGTCACAAATGTCTGACCCCCCCCCCCCCCCTATGTGCGTGACGTCATTTATGGACGGCCCCATTCGACAGAATTGTGGAAGTCTCCCCGTTTCCGGTCTTAGATAAAGTAAAGTGTACGTCATCACTTTGAGCCTATCAGGTGCGAGGTTTAGAGGTAAGGGGTTAATGTAGTAATTAACATTTACATGGATTATGTGAATCTGAGAACATGCAGTACATCTCACCGGTTGGATTAGTCACATCAATATTTACCTGATCTAACCCCACAAAAAAACTTAATTATGAACAACATTTGTCGCGAAAGCCTATGACTAGGTGTTGTGAAGACTTGTTTAGTCTCAAATGGACGAAAGCACAGAATAATGTTTTAGTATCTCAACTGCACGCTCGTTTGTTGCGTTTTCTCTTGAGCATCGCAGTTGCTCTGCAATCGCTTCCTTGACCGAGTTAATGATCTGAAATGCCACCTTCGACACGAACTGCCTGCGCGTGCAGTCTGCTCGTCCGCGTTACAGCATCAGGAATTGCCATCTGACCTCCAGTATAAGAATATTGTGTGCTGTGAAGAAGGGTCATTGCACGAAACGTCGCCCGATTTTTAAAAATGTTTCCTTTCAGGCAAGTGTAATTTGCCGCCTCGGTGGCGAGATGTTAATATTTTCGTATTTATTTACCATGATAGACTCACTGAGATAATAACACTGAGATAATAATACTGAGATAATGACACTGATAATAGCAAATAGAAGCAACCTGGCCACACATCATCGTCACCAAATACATCTAAACGCACGTTTCTAACAAATAAAGCACATGGGCAGAACCGGAGGCTGTTATCTCACTCGCCTGGTAAGCAGGAAGCCGAGGGTTCGATCCTGACCTCTGATGATGGTGCCTCGTGTTGTATATTTGGAGTCCGCGTGCTCTCTCTCTCTCTCCCCTCGTGGTGGTCGCGTGGGTTTTTTTTCGGGTTCCTCCGGTTCTGTCCACGTCCTTCATTTGTTAGAAACGCGCGTTGAGATGTATTTGGTGACGATGATGTGTGGCCAGGTTGCTTCTATTAGCTATTATCTCATGCTAATCAGTGTCATTGTCTCAGTGTTATTATCTCAGTGTTATTATCTCAGTGAGGCTATCATGGTAAATAAATACGAAAATATGACTTTCAATTAGGAATATGTCGAGACATTTGTTTTGGCAGCAGTGCTCAGTGAACCACTGCCAACGCAGTATCATAACAACACGTGCATACGATTGGCCAGATGGAAAGATGCGTTGTACAAATTGCTCTTCACCACATCCACAATCGGCAGCGACTCTTCCGTTGAATTTGTGTTTTCGATTATTTACCTTCTAATAAAAAAAAACCTGGCCACGTCTCGCAGTCCCACAAAGGGCATCTCACTAAATTAACAACGACGATGATGATGACGACGAGGACGACGATTACGATTACGCTGGACACGCAAAATAAAAAAAATAACCCCAAAAAAGTGGGAGAGCAAAAACAAAAGCCGAGAGGTCAGGAGGTCACGTCCGAGGGTTTCTACTTTGCCCCGCCCCCCGTGACCTCTGGGGGGCTTGGCGCGCCACTGCATCTGTATGCCGCGACACAGCGCGGTCAAGTCAACTTAACCTTCAATTAGACTAATGTTTAAGCGGGCTGATGCCGCCCGCACTCGCCAATTTGGGATTTACACAGCGGAGGCCCCGCCGAACGCGAGGTGGATTAGAATGAGCACACAAATGGTGACAAAGTTCCCCCGTATAGCCTTCAGCAGCCACTCGGGGCAAGTGCCGTTCGCTGCTTCTGCTTCGTCTTCTGTCGTACGGCTGCTGATGTAGATGGCAGAGCAGCAGCTACAATCTCACATTCAGGTGCTCAAGCGCAGATAATCGCGTCAGGAGCAGCCTACCCCCTACGGGGGGTAGGCGACCGGCACCACGCCCGGCCGCCTTTGTCTCCCGCAGTTGCGAGTTTTACGCACCGCAGCAGCTGCTCATGTAAGGCCGAGTCAACCACGGGGAGGCCCAGGACCGGTTCAGATATTCGTCACTGATGTTGGCCGGTGAGCGGGGATGGAACTGGTGCGGTTTGGCCGGCGTCGTAGCGAAGTGCGCCTCCGTGTGAGGTCGACATCGCCGTGGTTCGGGAGCGAACTGCCAATGTCGAGGTCTGCTGCTCCTCCTCCGTTGAAGGATGTCAAACCACAGTGGTTTACTCGATGCTCCGTATAGCACCTGCGGACGATATCTACTCCCACTGACAGACCCCCCCCCCCCCCCGTATTGGCGAATCAGGCTGTTGAAGCAAGTGCTTAGAGCGAGCACCTATGAAGGCCGGCACGGTACACGAGGGGGTGGAGTGGCCAGCACCACGCCCGACCGCCTTTGTCTCCCCAATGGCGATGTTCACACATCAGACCAGGTACTAATTTTTGAGGCTGAGTCGACCTAGTGGAGGCCCAGGCCAGGTTCGAATATTCGCTACTGTTCTTGGTGGTGAGCGGGAATCGAACTCGGGTCGCCGGGTTCGCGGCACAGTGCGCTGCGCTTACCAAACTCTGGACACAAAAACAACGATCCCCCACGTAGCTTTCAACATACTAAAATAAATCACGACATTTCGATCGCAACACAGCAAGCGGTCGTCCTCAGGCGGGAAAAAATATAATCCAGCAGTGGAACTGCTCTGAAACTGCTGGATGATCGAAACGTCGTGATTTATTTTATTTCTACCTACGTGACTTTACCGAAAGAACCAAAGAGTATGAATTCCTGCAGTCACGAAAGCTTAAAATCAACATTTTAACAGACTGTTAGGACAATTGCTGTGAGCGAGCACCTATGAAGGCCGGAGCACGTGGGTGACCAGCACCACGCCCGACCGTCTCCCCAGTGGCGATGTTTACACACCACACCAGGTACTCATTCGAGGCTGAGTCGACCTAGGGGAGGCCCAAGATCGTTCGTGAGCGGGAATCGAACTCGGGTGGCCGGGTTCTAAGCGCAGCGCACTAAACCGCCCCGCTCCGGACACACACACGCACACACGCACACGCCTCCCTGTCTCTCGCCATCAATTCGCCCACCCCATGACTCACTCACTCGACCCCGTGCCCTCAACGAGCGAGCGGTGGAGGGCGTTCTGCCTTGCCGTGGAGAAGCGCACGCCACCCCTCGCGTCAACAATCTCTCCCCCACCACCGCCCCCCACCGCCCGCCCGCTCTTCCGCGAGTAAATAGCGGCCGCAGGTGTCCGCGCACCGATGCCTTCACGAAGCGCCTCTATAGACGCATTCAGAGTCCGTTTGCGTCGACCCTGGACCCGTGATTGCAAACGCACGGCACCCGCGTCGCGCTCACACAGCGCCCGATTGATTTCCCCTTTTTCGTATTAGCTCCTCTCCCTCCTCCTCCTGCTCCCTCCACCCTCCTCCTCTTCATCATCATCTCTCCGACATAAACGCCAAAGGTAAAGATCCCCCGTAGAGTCTTACCAGCCTGTTGGGCGTATTGAGGGCAAGTGCTGTTTGAGAGTAGCAACTAATGAGGCCGACGCGACACACCGGGAGGGAATGGGTGGACAGCAACCGCGCCCGGCCGCCTTTGTCTCCAAAGTGACGATGTTTACACACAGCACCAGGTACTCTTGGGGAGATCCAGGACCGGTTCAGATACTCGTCGCTGGTGTTGGTGGGCGTGAGCGGGAAACCAACTCGGGTCGCCGGATTTATAGCGCACTTGCCCCCATCATTCCGTGAAGGCTACACGGGAGATCTTTGTCTTTGCTGGTGGTGGTAATGCTGTTGGTAAGGGTGAATTTTATGAGTTTAAAGTGCATTTATGTACGCTGACAAAACCAACTTTGAAAACGTTCGTCAATGATTCTGTGTGTGTGTGCCCCAAATGATATATAGATATACGCAATAGGCGACGTTTCGGGAAACGGCCCTTCTTCATAGCGCATAAATAAGAGGGGCCAGTAGAGAGACAGAGTTGGATGATAACAAGTGGAGACTGCACGTGTTTACGTCATGGGTTGGGGGGGTTAAGAATTACAATTAAAAAATATTTCTCATTCCCAGTTTTTTAAATTGCCATTTGATCACTTACACTCCGAGTAGCCAATGTGTTGCTGCTAACTGTGGCTGTGCATCACTACCAACGCAGCAGCAACCGCATCGACGAATTATTTATTTTGAAAAACTCAAGGCGCAGCCCTGCAACTGCCCGCTTACGTCGCTGCTGGCGGAATGGGCCTCCATTGGAGGCGGAGCTCTGGGGTAGCCCCTCCAGAGGGTATTTGGCCTACTCCTCCACGCTGACCAGGCGTCTCAGAAGAGGTGGGAGTACCCACACTTTACCCCACGACTCGTGACCTGCCACGCTACAAGCCTGTGGTGTTATCCCCGTTTTCAATTCCGGGTGGACAGTGGCATTGTTTCTTCTGCCGCGCCAGGAGATCGATTAAGAACCAGCGGACATCTGAATTGCAAGTCCACAGGACGGCAGCATTCCACGTTTGTGTGTTCTTTGGAAAGTTTGTATTGTAAAGTCTAGAAAAATTATTACGGAGAGAAATGTAAGATGTAATAACGTAAGCTATACATAAATGTGGAGCAAACCCGTACTTACCAAATCTGGCTCGCATTACCACCCCCGTTTCCCCACAGTTAAATCATCGCCCACGGTGGCGTGATATTATCATCCTCGCCTGGTATGCAGGAGGTCGGGGGTTAGATCCCGACCCTGACGCCTGCTGTATATTTGGAGTTTGCGTGTTCTCCCAGTGGTCGCGTGGATGTTTTTCTCCGGGTCCTTCGGGTATTCCCTCCAGCTTCCACGTGATGGACAACTTCGTTGGGCTGTCATTTGTGGCCAGGTCGTTTCTGAAAAATTAGCTAATAGCTCATTGGGCCTTACCTGGTAAAATAAAATAGTTTAGATTAATTTGTAAAGTTATTTAGTTATCTTTCCTATACTTTGCACTCTTGTCGTGTTTTTGTTTTGTTTGCTGTTCTAACGTTCTGACCTGCCCCGACTGGACATCTGTGAAAAAGAGCTTTATACTTCATCCAATTCCTCGAGAATAAATAAATATTCAGAGTCTGTTATTTAGCAGGGACAATGCATGCAGTGATACGTGCTGCAAACAAGTGGGTTGTTTTTATTTGGGGGGGGGGGGGGGGGGGTGAGGATGAAATCATCAAGGTTAAGGTTCGAAGAAAATGAGAGACGTTGAGAAAAATACAAGGAAAAAATCAAGAAAACCCTTGGCAAATCTTGAGACGGATCATCTTGAGACGAGCCGAAGGAAACGCACAGCCATGTAGGGGATCGTTTAAGGATGAATATTTGTTTTGTTTACCAGAGATGCTTGGAGCACCGTCACGGGAGCTGATTCAGATTGCCCAGACCCAGACTTTATTTCAGCTGGTAAGGTCCAATTTAGCTAAACAAACTCAACAACACGTTAATTCGTAACATTGTGGCCTGGATAGAAAATGCAATTATTTAGAACTGCTTGTTGTCCTTCCCACGCACCTCCGATTGGATTGTGTACGGTGTGAAAGAAATTTAGCATACATAGATACATATAAATACAATATATAATAGGCGACGTTATAGGCAATGATCCTTCACAGTACATTATGTGGACAACCACAGACAGACAGCCCAAGACTAAACTAAACAATTTTTTTTATTTTACCAGGTAAGGTCCACAGAGCTATATCGCTATTTTTCAGAAGCGACCTGGCCACAAATGATAGCTCAACTTCGTGGCTTAACATGTTGGAATTTATAGCAGCTAAATACTCTATACGCTTGTTGATTCTAAATGTGGACCACGGGGAGAGAGACACCACAAACTCCAAATATACAGCAGCAGGCGTCAGGGTCGGGATCAGGATCGAACCCACGACCTCCTGTATGCCAGGCGAGGTAGTTAACATCTATCCACCGAGATGTTGACATGTCATCACAACAAACAGGTCCTTGTAATTCTATGTCTCCACGTGTTTTGTTTGATTCCCATATGACACACGCTATTTGCGAGGCATAGTATACAGGGCGTGGACCCCATGTGGACGAGAAGACCAACTGAGAAGTTAATTTAGAAGACGTTCCGTGGCAACATTTTTCCGGCCGGTTCTTTTTGTCGTTTATTTTCTTAAAATCAATTATTACTCTACTGGAAACCAGATGAGAGAGAGAGAGGGGGAGGGAGAGAGGAGCCCATTGAGATTACAAGTGTCCATTTCAAGGGAGGCCTTGGTTTCAAAAGCGATGCCGGACGCACGAGATGAGAGATCAAAAACACCCGTGTGTTACATTCATAAAACATCCCAACGCTCAAGGACTCCAAGCAAATTACTCAATTGGGATTACACACCATAGTCAGTGCCGGATTATGCTAGTAGCAAAAGTAGCATATGCTACGGGCCCCGCACTTTCAAGGGCCCCACGCTAAATGCTTTCAAGCTGTCAATTCCGGTTCAGTGATTCTGCACTTGCTCTATTACTATAGTACTATACCGCCTTCAACCTTGGGTGTTTAAGGTTAGCGATTTGTCGTATTATCTGGCTGTGTAACAAATGAAAAAACACAATTACTTTACTATGCAAGTTAAAAATGTGTGTTTTAATATAACTTTTTTTTTAGAGCCCCTTTTATAACATATTAGCGGGAAGTACCTGGCGTTGCCCGGGTGAAAAAGACACACACACAGACATCGAACCACACACACAAGCGCATCGACTTACACACACACACATGTGGACTCACACCCACAGACATCCACGTTAGATACACACACATGGACTTACACACACAAATCGACGTACACACACACATCGACTCACACACACACATACATATACTCACACACACATTGACCTACACACACATACACATATGGACTCACACACACAGACATGGACTTTAGATAGACACACACATGGAGTTACACACACACATCGACTCACATACACATTGACTTACACACACACATCGACTAACACACACACATATGGACTCACACAGACATACACATCGACGTACACACACACATCGACTGACACACATAGACACACACAGTGATTTACACACTCACATGGAGCCATGCACACACATCGACTAACACACACACACACACACATCGACTAACACCCACATAGCGACTAAAACACACACATGGACTGACGTCATGTCTGTCTGGTGGCTTTTGGTTTGGATAAAGGTAAACCTGGATCTCCTTTCATTTGGGATTGCAAGTGAAGGTGATAAAGAGACGGGGCCTGACATATTGGCTGATGTCTGTCATGACATCCTGAGTCTTCTCATGCATGTATCTTGGTCGAGCTGTGAAGGATGAAAGCAAAATAACTAATCTGCCCACATTCTGAGCGTTTGCATCTCCCGCGGCATTGATGGCGTCCCAGAGATGAGCTCACTCTCAATGTTGGCATACTCATCGACAACACACTGGTGAAAGAGATTGGCACACCATAATATGTGGTTTCCTCCTTTGTCCATGATCACAAAGGAATATAAGTTGTTTCTAAGGAGACAGTTTTGTGAGGATGTCTTTGTCCTGCAGCTTTGTAATGGTAGGAATCTTGACGTGGTACCCATCTTGGCCTTGCGACAGTAAAATGTGTTATTGTAGGGCATCGTATGCCCTGTTTGTCTCAGGAAATCCTGCGATGGTGTTTTCTTGGTATGGAAGAACAATGTCTCTTTCACAATGTTCCTGACCCACCGTAAGAACAGCGACGTCAACAATATTTGGGGCATTGAACCTTCCTGCGTGCTCCCCGCTTTGGTGGAAAGAAAAGGTACGGTACGGCAATATTTAAATGGGTGATGTTCCCACCAATGTAACTAAACGATAGACGAAATGTAATCGGCTGTACCTAAGAAAGTCGAACGTATTTAGCAGTATAACATAGTAATCAGCATCGCAGTACTACGTATCAGTAAAGAGCGTAACGTGAGCAATCGAAACAATAGAAATGCATTGAAGAAATAAGCTGAAATAAGTCAACATTATAGAGCAGCAGTACGCACAGGTAAGTTTAGAAGCAGGCTACAGTCTAGATTGTAGACTGCCAGTACGCCGACTCAATGACATAAGCATTGCTACAGTCGACATAATAAGCTGGCAATACGGTCTGCAGCTGAAAAAGCAGGATACAGTCTACATGAAAGGGTGGCAGTACACCGAGTGAGGTAAAGAAGCAGGCAACATTTCGATTTAAAGCTTTCGTGACTGCAGGGATTCATCTTCTTGGTTCTTTCGGTAAAGTCACATAGAAGGGAAATAATAAAATAATAAAAATAAAACATAATAAAATAATTCTCACGACTTTTCGGCCACACACTGTCTCCCCGACAGACCTGGTCTTCACCTGAGGACGGCTGCTTGCGTTATGGCCGAAACGTCGTGAGAATTATTTTATTATGTTTTATTTTTATTATTTTATTACTTCCCTTCTACGTGACTTTACCGAAAGAACCAAGAAGCAGGCAACATATTATCGACTGGCATACTCTCACAATGCCCAAAAGCAAAATTAGCAGTGTAGATAATAAGTGCCAATGCATTGACGTTAATTAATCAGCAGGCAGCAGGCCACAGCAGATTACCAGTACACTGGCACAGCTTCATAAAAACACACCTAAATAAGTAAATATTTAGCAACATAATATTGAAATATTCGTTGTCTGCACACAAACATTATTATTGTAATCTTTACTAACTCATTTATTTCATAATAGTAAACAATCTACGTGAGTTCTGAGCGAAAGAAGCAATAAAATTGTACGTTACATTGCCGTGGTGAGGCCTAGTCCCGTGCAGAGCCCGCGGCCTCGCCTAGATTGCCCAGCCGGCGGAGGTGGCACCTTGCCGGGCTGGCCGGCCACGCCGCGGCCGATAAAGGCCGAGTCCTGAGCCCCGATTGGGGCTGTTCTCTGGAATCAACCCTCGGCGCCACGTCTCTCCGATCATCGGTCTCCGTTCGGCATCGTGGGTCAGTCGGAATGTGACTGACTGACCCGGTTATGTAGTTACCCTGTTGGAGTCTAGTTAACGTGTGGACGTTGATGTAGTCACCCTGTTGGTGTTGCCTCCAAGTCAAGTGTGTGCCTTCGTGAAGAACACTACACATATACACACACGAGGGTCACCAAGGAAGTAATGCTGCACTGGAAAGGAATACACCGCTCTAGATTCGCGATGGCGTAAAGCCATTGGAGGTGCAAGGGGATTATAGTGGAAAAGTGTTGAGCATGTAAACAATACATCTGCTTCTAGATTTGAAGCTTTCGTGACTGCAAGGATTCATATTCTTAGGTTTTTCGGTAAAGTCACGTAGGTAAAAAAAAAAATCCAAATTAATAAAAGTAAAATAAAAATCACGACGTCGGGCTGTGACGGTTCCACCTGAAGACGGAAGCTTGTGTTGCCTCCGAAACGTCGTCATTTTTATTTTACTTTTATTTATTTTGATTTTTTTACCTACGTGACTTTACCGAAAAACCTAAGAATATGAATACATCTGCTCATGAATATATGGGTAGCGTTCACATTTTCAGCAATACATGTTAGGCCGAGAAAACAAATACAAAGTGGGGGTGCATTGCTTTCTGTGCGACCCTCATAAAATGAGCAGCCTCCAACGCAATATAACGAGAGCACGTGGCGAGCACGTGACAGCAACCTCTGCACGTCACAGTCCCTGTACCACGTGCTGTTGTTCGCCCAGGGGTTGGAAAACCTGCAGCTGCGAAGTCGCATGCGGCTCTTTGCCTTTCCCCTTGCGGGCAGCCGTTAATCTTTTTTTTTTATCTAAAACGTAATTTAACGTAACAATTATAGATTAAATATGGTAGGGAATGGGTCACCATGGAATGTCCTGGTGTCAACAAAATGTACAACAGTCAAACTATATCGTTAAATAATAACTCAGGGTGGCAAAAAAAACTGAATAGACGCAGTTCAATCACCTATTGTATGTATTTGAGTCAGAATGCTATTCTTAAACCTAAAAAAATAAAATAAGAATATGAATCCTTGCAGTCACGAAAGCTTCAAATCTAGAGTCAGAATGTTGTTTGTCATCTTGCTGTATACCTGCCGATGTGTCTGTGTACAAGTGAGTTGTGTGGAGCGCCGGGCGGCTAAAGCACAGCAAGTTAGCACAGAAGGAGGCACATGTGGTGCCTCGGCCACTCGTCTCAGTCAGTCGACCCATGGCACCTGCTGGGTCTGCCCCGTGACCTCCCGCTAGCGGGCGTTCTACACTTCACGTGGCCTCAACGTACACCTAGCCTGGCACAAGCGCCGTGGGGACGTCACCGCCACTTAGTGGCGAATGGCGGTTGTTGTTGTGCGTGTGATGGGGCTCTCGAACTATTTTGGATCAAAGACAAAAACAAACTATAAAAAACTATATATGGCTCTTCTTCTTATTCTTTAAACGGTTGCCTGACCCCTTGTTGTTGTTAGCCGAGGCGCGTGTAAGCTCGATTACGGGGCCCTGCCCGTGCTGGTGGACTTTGTCCGTGGCGAGGTTAGAATGTCAAGCTCCTGCTATCTTCTTTGCCAACTCCTTTGTAGAGTTTATTTTTATTTTTCCCCCCGTCAATCAGTGTTTGGCTTTCTAAGGAATTTCTGTCATCGAAGTGCAGCGCGTTTTTCAGAATCTCTGAATCTGTATTGATCCTAGAGAAATCCGATGAGCTACCAAGCTCTTTTGCTTGATAGATCCAATAAGGTGCCGGGTCAGGAATGTTGTCACGACCCGGAGTTTGGCTTTAATTCACTTCGTTGCTTTATACATTTCAGCGATTTTGAATGTGTTTTTGTTCACTCTGTGTTTAGGTCGATTGCTTTAGCGATATTTCATCTCATTAGAGTGTGCCTTTGAGCCAATTAGGAATATGGCAACTGTGGGATGAAAAATTGCTCGAAAAAAAACCCCCCAACCCCGATCTTCGCTTCTTTAGCAACATGCTGCTGCTGTATATATAAGTGCCGTACCGATCGGGAATCAACCTAGCACGGTTGGATACGTACGGTGCGAAAGAAATTCAACCACATACATACGCACGCGTATGTGTCCATGCGTCTCTGCGTCACGGGAGCGGTGGCGCAGCGGTTTCGCGCACTGCGGCGCTATGAGCCAGGCGACATGGAGTTCGATTCCCGCTCAGGGCTCACATCTAACTCCTCCTTAGTTAGGATCACCTGGTGCGATGTAGAGGAGGGGGGGACGAAACAAACAAACAAAAAACCTCCATCAGCACTTGGGAGACAAAGGCGGCCGGGCGTGGTGTTGGCCACCGGACCCCGCCGTGTGCGCCGTGCCGGCTGTCATAGGTGCTCGCCCTTGCCCCGACAGCTTGCTCAAGGCTATTTATGGGGCGGGAGGCAGGTAACTTTGTCATTGTATCTCTGCGTGAGTGTGTCAGTGGTATGAATGCATCTGCTTGTGTGTGCGCGCGCGCGCGTTAAAAGGCGCATGCATAAGCGCCGCGTCAAATAATAATTAGCTGACCAATCAATGAGGCAATCAAGCGAGAAATCGACTGTTAAGTGGTCAAACATGCTGCGGTGTGCGGGCGTAACTCGGGTGTAAACAAAGTCAAAAACCCCCCGTGTCGTCTCGACAGACCTTTTTGTGGCAAGCGCTGTAAACACAAAGACCACCACTCCCCCTCCCTCGCATCGTCTGTAACAGACTGTTGGGGCAAGTGCTGTTGGCGAGCAGCACCTATGAAGGACGGAACGGCACACAAGGGGATGGAGTGGCCAGCACCACGCCCGGCCGCCTTTGTCAGGTACTCATTTGAGGCTGAGTCGACCTAGGGGAGGCCCACAACCGGTTCAGATACTCGTCACCGGTGTGGGCCGTGAGCGGGAATCGAACTCGGATGGCCGGGTTCATAGCGCAGCACGCTAACCGCGACGCTATCGAACCCCGCACACACACATACACACACACACACGTGTGCACACAAGGAGTGTAATGAATGCGCACGGTGATTAGCCTCAGCGCGAAGAAAACCAATTAGGAGTTTGGACGACAATCCACCCGCCGCTCCACGAATCCCAAATCTCACGAATCAAGGTCACGATTCGAATGACCGGATCCGCGGATCTATCGGGCGACGACTCAATCCGCACTCAGTTGCAGGCCGCCAGTCGCGGCTGTGACGTGAAGAAGAGCCATTGCCCGAAACGTCGCCTTTTTAAAACAGTGCCATTAATACATGTGAACTTGCAAGAGGAATTTATTCTAGTCCGTAATATTTTTTACTTTTTTGGGTTAGATCGCGTGAATTGAACTGTGTCGTTAAACCAACACCACCCGACACAGCCAATTAGTCAGGTTTGTCACGTAAACAAAACGAGGCAATTAGTTACTACTTCAGCACACACAATTACACGTATGCGAAATTCACTCTCCAGAAACTCCGTTTATCATGGATGATATTGGTCACGAAAGCCGAGGTGTTAAACTAATGTATCCTTGGTTTGTGTAATATGTAACTGTTGCTGCTATTTTGTACCTATAATATTATTATTATTTGTGTGATTGAATTTGCGTGTGACCGTTTCATGTATCTGCCGTTGTGACTGCCACTGTAATTTTCCACCGTTACCGAACTCAGCTTGGGACCGCACAGCTGTGGCGAGAGAGCGTCACAGCTGATCGGGTTCTACCAGCTGACATTATACCACTGGTTCCACTGGTTCCCATGGTGCCACTGGCTCCGCTGGTTCCACTAGTTTCACTTCCACTGGTTCCATTGATCTCATGGATTCCACCGCTTCCGCTGGTTCCACTGATTCCACTGGTTCCGCTAGTCCCGCTGGTTCCACTGGTTCAGCTTGTTCCACTAAATTCACTGTTCCAAATATTTTCACGGGTTCCACCGCTTCCGCCGGTTCCACTAGTTCTACTGGTTCCACTGGTTCCCAGGGTTCCACTGGTTCCGCTGGTTCCACTGGTTCCCAGGGTTCCACTGGTTCCGCTGGTTTCACTGGTTCCACAGTGTCTCCAACAGCCTAAGCCGCTTTTGAAAGAAATTTTTTTTATCGTAGCATAAAAGCGTCCAAATCAATAGCTGGATGAGGGCGCGACACACACACCACACACACAACACGCATACACACAACACGCACACACACACCCAAAACACACAACACACACATGACACGCACACCACACACACACGACACACACCATACACACACACACAACACGCACACCACACACACCCAATACACACACACGACACACACACCACACAACGCACTTAGCACGCATACCACACAACACACACCACACACACACAGACCACACACACACACCCAATACACAAAACACACACACACACCACATACCACACAACACACACACTACACACCACACACACACAACACACACACTACACACACACACAGACCACAACACACACACACGCGCGCGCGCGTGGAACAGGCACGGGGCGTGCGGACGCCGGCGCAGGCCGCGGGTAAATATTTGTCTCGACGATCCAATCGCCGGTAAATATGTCGAAGGAAGGCAGGGGTCGATCCCTTTAATTCGCCCGGCAATTTACGTGTAATTGCCGAGGACGAGGCCCGCCACGGGGTGGGTGGGTGGGGACCGACAGGCGGGGAGTGATGGGACCTCGCCGCCGGTGCTCGAGCAAAGCCGGGGAGATTCAGTCGGCGGACGGACACGTGAGGGCAGGGCAATGGTAAGTGGGGACAGAAGGGATGATAGTGATGATGGTGATGGTGGTGATGATGATGGGTTTGGTGGTGGTGCCGGTGGCAGTGATGGGTGACGGAGGTCAACAATCGATGGGGAACGGCGGCACGTCGCTGGCACCAGCGACGATTATTCGGACCCGTTATGGGCCTCCCCTAGGTCGACTCAGCCTCAAATGAGTCCCTGGTGCTGTGTGTGCTCCTAGGTAACCTCCCCCCCATCCCCACCCCCTTGTGTGCCGTACCGGCCTTTAGAGATGCTCGCTAACAGCACTTGCCCCAACAGTCTGTTCAGGCTGTATGGGGGATATTTGTCTTTTTGGAGTTTAAAGCATGGGGAGGCGGCCGGGCGTGGTGTTGGCCACTCACCCCCCTCGTGTACCGTGTTCGCCAACAGCACTTGCCCCAACAGTCTCTGAAGGCTATACGGGTGACCTTTGCCTTTTGGAGGTTAAAGCCATCGAGGTTTGGCGGATGGAATATTTGGCCGTGCGAACTCACGTCGCATTTTACAACGTGACAATGATCGCAAGTAGAATTTGTCCACAACGACGCAATTGTATTTCACATTTCCATTGTTGTTGTGCTTTGCTGTAAATCCAAGTACGAATAAATATCACTCAAAAGTGTTCCCAGCTGCAAGTTCACTCAACAAAAACCTGCCACGAGACGTTCTAATCTTTACCACTGATAACGCTCATCATCGCCTACGCGACGTTACTTGTAATGCAAATTATTCAATGAGATACGGAGATGATGATGATGATGATGATAATGTCGTCTTATATGCAACAAACAAACCAAACCGTACATCATTTCACGAACAACAAATACATTACCCAGTCAGCATAATTTTAAAAGCACATCGAATTAATTATTAGCCGTGCTTCATGATAATATTAATACAAAGATACAAATCACTCAACAACACGGTGGCGAGATGTAATCTCTCTCGCCCGGTATGCAGGAAGTCGTGGGTTCGATCCCATCCCTGACGCCTGCTGCATATTCGTAGCTTGCGGTGTCTCTCTCCCCGACGTCGCGTGGATTTTTCCCCGGGTCCTCTCGGTTTCCCCCTCCACATTTACAATCAATATGCGTTGTGTTTGGCTGCTACACATGTCCAGGTGATAAGCCACTTCGCTGAGCTGTCATTTGTGGCCACGTCGCTTCCGAAAAAGAGCTGCAGAGCTCGGTGGGCCTTACCTGGTAAAATAAAAAAAAGTTTATTTGATATGAGCACGATTGGCTACGTACGGTGCGAAAGAAGTTCAACATTCGACATACCTCTGCCACCGTTTCAACACAAAATCGACACCGTCGTTCCCCGAACGTGACTTTGTGGAGCGTGCTTTGGCAAGGGCCCGGTCTAGTGTCAATGTCACGTCGCCCCGTCCAGAGGACGGAGCAGCCTCCAACGAGGACTGCACTCACTGCTGGCTATAACCCGGTGTTCTTCACCAATTTTCAGAGGGCGGGGGTCGGAGTGGGGGGGCACTGTCGCCGATAAGACATCATCAGTGTGTGAGGGCCGCCACACGTTTGGAACCATTGAGGGTTTGACATCAGCACGACGTCGACGATGATGGTGATGTGGGCGGTGTTGTCACTCTTCGTGTATTGTCGGGGGCCGCACTAAATTGGCCACCAGGGGCTGCCCAGTGGCCGCGGGCCTTGCAATGAAGGACGCTGGTCTAGACGATCTGGTGATGCTGCTGCTGCCTTGACAACGAACAACAACAAACCCACCCACACATTCGTGAATAGCAACACTGTGGCCTTAACAGACAGGGGGGGGGGGGGATATGAGACGTTTCGAGCAACGATCCTTCTTCATAGCATATTACAGGAAAACGGGCTGCACAAGTCACACGCAATTGAATAGCACCTATGAAGGCCGGCGCGGCAAACGGGTGGGTGGGTGGCCAGCACCACGCCCGGCCGCCTTCGTCTCCCGAGTAGCGATGTTTACACATCGCACCAGGTACCCATTTGAGGCTGACTCGACCTAGGGGAGGCCCAGGACCAGTTCAGATGATCGTCACCGGTGTTGGCCATGAGTGGGAATGGAACTCGGATGGCCGGGTTCGTAGCGCAGCGCGCTAACCGCTACATATTGCAGCTGTGCATTATTACATCTAGATTTAAAACTCATTTGTTTTAAACTTATTTTTGTGTTTGGTTTGTTGTCTTTCAACCGCATCTCCGATTAGCACGGTTTGCCCACGTACGGTGCGAAAGAAGTTCAACATACATACACCAAACACACACACACACCGCCACACATACAAACAGCAGGGAAAAGCCGCACACACAGACGCACAACACACCACAAGTCGCAAGGAATCAATCGTATAAAGACGTACAACGACCACTCGCAACATTTGCCTAAAATTTTGATTTAAAGCTTTCGTGACTGCAGGGATTCATCTTCTAGGTTCTTTCGGTAAAGTCACGTAGAAGGGAAGTAATAAAATAATAAAAATAAAACATAATAAAATTATTCTCACGACGTTTCGGCCACAACGCAAGCAGCCGTCCTCAGGTGAAAACCAGGTCCGTCGAGGCGACAGAGTCTGAATAGTTTTCACCTGAGGACGGCTGCTTGCGTTGTGGCCGAAACGTCGTGAGAATAATTTTATTATGTTTTATTTTTATTATTTTATTACTTCCCTTCTACGTGACTTTACCGAAAGAACCAAGAAGATTTGCCTAAAACTCAGATCGTTACCGACGGCCTCAATCGCCCTCGAAATAAAACCAGTTGGGGAGGGGGTCGTGTTAAAGTCCGCAAGAGAAAACTCCCAACGTCTCAAAACCACAACACCACCACCATCAACGATGACGCGTCTCCTCGTCCACCTTGCATGTACGTTGAACTTCTTTCACACCGTACGTAGCCGACCACGCTCATCAGAGGTGACGAGCACCACCGTGCAACGGCAGTGAACGGCCAAAATAATCTCTCACACACAAAGAGAGAGAACACAGCACACACATACACACAGAACACAACACACACACAGAGCACACAACACACACATACAGAGAAAACACAACACACATACAGAGAGAGAAAACAACACACACATACAGAGAGAGAAAACACACACATACAGAGAGATAAAATAACACACAACACACATAGAACACACACACACAGAGCACACACACACAGAGAACACAACACACACATAGAGAGCACACACAGAGAACACAACACACACGCATAGAACACACAGAGAACACAACACACACACACAGAAAACACAACAACCGAGCGCAGTGTTCTTCAATAATTTTCAGAGGGGCGCCACTGTCGCCGATAAGACATCCTCAGTGTGAGGTCCACCACACAGTTGACGCCACTGGGGTGTTGACAGTAGCACGACGACGATGACGCGGGTGTTTTCACTCATTGCGTATTGTTGGGCGGCACGGTCGTCAGGAGGCCGCACTGAAGGCCGCGTCAGGGGCCGCCAGCGGCCCACGGGGCCTTGCAATGAAGAACACTGCCCTCCTGAGTTGGGCGCTATTACCAAACTCCAAAACTCACGAGTTTGGGAATGGCATCAAACTCACAAGTTTGGTGCCATTCCCCTTACCTGTGACAGGTGACTCGCTTCCCCGGACGCCCGAGAGCCGTAAACGTTTGAAGCTGAGCTGTGTTGCCCTTCAAAAAGACATCCTTACCTCCGTGGGCTTCACTCGGGAAACATGCTTCTTCTCGTCGAACGCGTGCCCCCTCCGCCATTTTATTCAGCTTGAGCGCCATGTTTTGCTGACGTCATCTCACACCACTGCCCTTTGCGTTTGCAGGCCTTGAGATGATCAAATTGGAAACTTGTCACCGCATTGCAGTATAAATCCATTGGTTTAATAGACGGGGGCCCTGGTGATTGCTCAGGCGATAGATTATGGCTGTCAAAGAGACATTAAGGCGGCAACTTAAAACATGATGGGGATTATTGGGCAACGCTGCTGCTGCTACTGCTGCTGGCACTGCACAACAACAATGGGGCTCGACACATTCGTCAATATCACGTGTGGCCGTTAAATAGTTAAACAAATATACGTAAATAGTCGACGTTTGAGACGATGACTCTTTTTGATGCGATATGAAGACAAGACAAGACAGGCCATTGCCCGATAAAGGAAATGTTATTGACGAAAGTGGTGAATTTGTTTTGAAAATATATTTTTTATATAAGATTGAAGGTTATAATGCGGGTTTCAGTCGAACGTGATTAAAATTGGATTTTCAGGTGCAGAGAGTTGATGGAGTCAGGCCTGGTCACCAATCATTGCACCAACAAAAATTATTCAGAAGCAGTTCTCCCCAACCCCCCCTCCCCCCACGACTAACTTTAGTCCAGCTGATCCACAGCTGGTCCACGGCAAAACATGCAACGCTGCTGGGCCAATGCCGCCTCAACGTTCGGATGTGGTTGGAAACGTTCACCCAACGTTGATCCAACGTTCGATGTTTACTGGTGGGACGTGGGGGTGGGAGGGCTTTAAAAGATGCATTTCGTGAACGTCATCAGACATCCAGGTACAACCGTCACGTGACGATCTGTCTTTGTAAGTCCGCATCGAACTCGCGGGCAGTGCGTCGATGGAATTTGCAGCCACGGCGCCCCCGATGCATCTCGAGATGTCTCTCCCGACATCCTTGAAGCATTGTCCAGGTGATTTGCCTCGAGTCGATGCATTTGTTTGTTCTGCTGCTGCATCGGTTGAGCCTACGACAACATTACCTGAATTGCACTCGATCTGTACGATTCGCGAGAATTTGGAATCGTGGAGCGGCGGGTGGATTGTCGTCCAAATCCCTAATTGGTTCTTCTTCGCGCTGAGGCTAATCACCGTGCGCATGAATTACACTCACTGTGTGCACGCGCGCGTGTGTGCGTGTTTACAGCACTTGCCCCAAACAAGGTCTGTCAAGGCTATACGGGGCAGGATCTTTATCTTTGATAATTGTTTTTTTACCCTTTTATCTGGCAACAAAACTGACACCTTTTTTACAAGGAGTCATGTTTGCATAGACCACAATACCTGCAGTCATAATGCAAACAAAAAACATAGCTTTCCTTAGATCCTAGTCTCACATGGTGTTGGACCAGATGACGCCAAAAGGCGCACAACTCAAAGACAGGAGGAGGTCTCGGGTGTGGAACAATCAACTTCAAGGACAGTGCATACATTATCAGAGTTATGTTTATTGTTTGCATTATGACTAAAGCTATTGTGGTCTATGCAAACATGACTCCTTGTAAAAAGGTGTCAGTTTTTTTTGCCAGATAAAAGGGTAAAAAACCAATTATCATATTTTTTACTGGCAAATGAGGTTCCAATGATCTTCATCTTTGTTTCGTGTGTTTCTTAAATGCCTTATTCTTATCAAAGTCCACGTGACTGACCTGTATCGACACAATAGATGAAGTTTAGGAGGTACATATTTTGAACTTCTTTCGCACCGTACGTAGCCAACTGCGCTGTATGGGAGATACAGGATTTTCATGGCACTGTGATTATATCAGAATCGCACTGCACTCGTCATATCTCAGACGCTAAGCGTGCTTGAGCCTCGATTTTGTCAGGATTGTTATTATCTGGTCATCATCCAACGTTGACGCGACGTTAGCCCAACGTTGCATGTGTACTGGGTGGTAATCACCATGCACAGACAGGTAGCTATGGGGGGTTTCAGGGCATATGTGGCGTGCGATCACGCACTATCCATTGTTCTGCACTGTTACGCTTGCACGCGTGTGCTCCCGATAATTAAGCACTACGCACTGACCGAGCGGCGTGGTGAAGTCTGGCCAATCATCTCTAGCGACCCGCCTGGCGTGAATCATCCAGCAGTGGACCGTGCATGTACATGTGGCGTAGACTGCTGACGATGAGTAACGAATGCAGGAGGGTCACGTCATCCTCGTTGAGAGACAAATAGAGAGAGAGAGACAGCGAGAGAGACACAGAGAGACTCAGAGACAGATACAAAGAGAGATACAAAGATAGCGACAGAATGAGACACAGAGGCCTGTCCCTAAAACGTTGAACGAGAGAGACAGAGGCACTGTTCCCTGTCGCCGTGTCCTCACATCGTACACACACACGTAATATATATTTAGGAGTGATAAATCACTCGTTTCGCACGAGACCCTGCCTGAGACACCCGAGATAACCCTTGGAGGTGAACTCTACCTGCAGTCCTGCAATGCGTCCATTACGGCTATTCCGTGCAATATTATCTTACTGATGAGGGCTGCTTTGATGTTGCCGTCAAATTATCTGGGCATTGTATGCGCAGTAAAAAAAAATACGCAGCGTACGTGTGTGTGTGTGTGTGTGCGTGTGCGCGAGTGTGAAATCTGTTCCTTTCAATTAAATGGCACACGTGGTGGTGGTGGTGTCGGATTCTGTCTTAATTGGACCCCTCACCCCCACCACGTGCTGAGAATGCAACTCGTGCATTTTCAGTTCAAAGGCAAACAGCTCCGCACAAACAGATACTCGAACAGGGGATCGGTCCAATCGAGGACCCTTTTGGGAAAACATCTCCCTCGACGTGTTTCGTGCCCATAATAGAGGAGTGTTTTTTGGGTGGTTAGATCGCGTAAATATATAAATGTGTCGTGAAAACCCGCCACCACCCGACACAGCCAACTAGTAAGGGTTGGCACGTAAACAGAACGTGGTCAATTCGTCACTAGTACAGCACTAGTGTATAGTGTAGTGTATAGTGTAGTGTATTGTATAGTGTAGTGTATAGTAGTGTAGTGTATTGTATAGTAGTGTATAGTGTATTGTATAGTGTATTCTTTAGTGGCGTATAGTGTAGTGTATAGTGTAGTGTATTGTATAGTAGCGTATAGTGTATTGTATAGTAGTGTATAGTGTATTGTATAGTAGTGTATAGTGTAGTGTATAGTGTAGTGTATTGTATAGTAGCGTATAGTGTATTGTATAGTAGCGTATAGTGTATTGTATAGTAGTGTATAGTGTATTGTATAGTGTATTCTTTAGTGGCGTATAGTGTAGTGTATAGTGTAGTGTATTGTATAGTAGTGTATAGTCTATTGTATAGTAGTGTACAGTGTATTGTATAGTAGTGTATAGTGTAGTGTATAGTGTAGTGTATTGTATAGTGTAGTGTATAGTGTAGTGTATAGTCTAGTGTATAGTGTAGTGTATAGTAGTGGAGTGTATAGTGTAGTGTATAGTGTAGTGTATAGTGTAGTGTATTGTATAGTAGCGTATAGTGTATTGTATAGTAGTGTATAGTGTATTGTATAGTAGTGTGTAGTGTATTGTATAGTAGTGTATAGTGTAGTGTATTGTATAGTGTAGTGTATAGTGTAGTGTATAGTGTAGTGTATAGTGTAGTGTATAGTAGTGGAGTGTATAGTGTAGTGTATAGTGTAGTGTATAGTGTAGTGTATTGTATAGTAGCGTATAGTGTATTGTATAGTAGTGTATAGTGTATTGTTTAGTGGCGTATAGTGTAGTGTATAGTGTAGTGTATTGTGTAGTGTATAGTAGTGTAGTGTATAGTGTATTGTATAGTAGTGTATAGTGTATTGTATTGTAGTGTATAGTGTAGTGTATAGTAGTGTAGTGTATAGTGTAGTGTATAGTAGTGTAGTGTATAGTGTATTGTATAGTAGTGTAGTGTATAGTGTAGTGTATAGTAGTGTATAGTGTAATGTATAGTGTATAGTGTAATATACTAGTACAGCACTAACCGGTGTGTTGGAGAGCCAAGCCACAACATTTACAAACTGAGTACGACGTTTCGCCAGTAATTACAACCAGCTTCATCAGGCGACAGCCAGACTTGTGTTTCGTATCGCTGGTGGACTGTTGAGTATGCACGTGCCTAGTTGCCCAGAGCCAGAGCAGCGAGGTGCATACTGGATGTGGTGTGCCGACTGCTGGATGTTTTCCGCACCACCAGGCCCGGATGACATTAAGCTATGTCGGTGGGTATGAAATCATATCAATTTACATTGAAGAACGTCTTTGATTAATCCAGGAATTCTTCACCGATGTTAACTGCATCGCCTGGTATGAAGGAGGTTGTGGGTTCGATCGCGACCCTGACGCCTGCTGCTGCTGCTGTATGTTTGAAGTCTCCATCCCCGTGGTCGCGTGGATTTTCTTCCAGGTCCTCCGGTTTTCTCTCCACAGTGTTTGGCTGCTCTAAACTTGCACGTGGTGAGCCACTTGGTTGAGCTGTCATTTGTGATGGGCCAGGTCGCTTCTGAAAATAGCTGCGTATCTCAGTGGGCCTTTACCGAGTAAAATACAAAATTAGTTGTTGAGTTTAAATGCACTAATTTCAGGAGGCTTCTGCTACCTTGCAATGTTTGACCACTTCCTTCGTCAGGAGGGTTTTAACCGATAGGTATAGGGTGAAACATGTTTCCATTTAAACTAAATATTATTTTTCATTTTATTTGTTGTTTATAATTGACTTTTTTTATATATAGTGTCTTTAAAATAGATATCATTTACAGTAAGATAACACAATTCTCAAAAAAAAAATCGGTAAAATTACAGAAACTTTACTGGCAAATTTCTGCCAGAAAAGTTACTGTTCATTTACAAATCAAAATAGTTTTTTACAGTCATGGGATATATTGCTTTTTTACTGAATACAACTGTGTTTTTACGGAGAAATTACTGTAAAACAACACGGATGGTATTATGTGAAAATACAGTAATTTCTGTAAATTTATGTTAATATCTCTGTAAAAAATGCGATTTCATCTTCCGTATAATTACGGTAAAATTTCCTGGCAACTTTTCTTGCCAGCAACGTTACTGTCAATTTACGGATTTATTTTTTACAGTGTAGTAAACACGCAAACGTTGGCTCAACGTTGGTCCAACGTTCAATATTTACTGGGTTTGATTTGCGTGGACGGAATCCAGAATGCCCGGAGAAAACTCGCCACGCATACGAGGAAGTAATGCTCCAAGATCCGCACGGAGGCACTCACAGAGCCCGCTTGCTGCTTCTGCCAGAAAGGGTAAAACCTATTTTTCATTCTCTTAGGGTTTTTCGGTTAAGTCACGTCGGTAAAAAATAATAATAGAAATAAAATAATAATAAATCAATTCAATCACATCCTTCAAGCTTCAAATCTAGAACTATTTTTTATGTTTTTGTCATACTTTGACACTGGCAAAAGGTCCCATTTTGTAGCTGCTCAACCCGAGCTATAAATAGTGGCACTGTACTTGTACTGTCGGACCTTTGATGGTAGCCAGAAGGTTTGCAGAGCACCTTGGTCTCGGAAAAGCTTGGAGACATCTTCGCAGCGTAGCTGTGGGTGGCCAATTGGTCTCTTTCCGTAAGGATAATTCTACATAATGTCGATCATCATCATCATCATCCCTCCAAGGTACATTTTGTGGGAAGTCAAGTTGCAATTTCTTCGTCGGGACTGGCCCCCTTTTATCGTCCCCCGGCATAGCAATGTGGAATTTCCACCAACGGCTCAGGGCAGCCAACAACGTAATGCACACACCAGCATGTTCAATGTGGACTGCGTGTGCTTTTATATTGCCTGTACATGTGTGCGTGGGTGCTCATGGTATTATTGCTATTTACGTTCAAGGGCTTGCCATTGCTTCCTTCCTTCTGCCAGATCCCTGTTGTGAACTGTGTGGCTGTCTCCCCCCACCCAGCCACCCACTATTGGGTGCGGGATGGCAGCAGCGACGGGGGACCTTCATGCAGCAGTAGACTGACCATGGCCGACAGCGATGACGATCCGGACAAAACGAACCCAAGCGCTTTGTTTCGAATCAGCTTCTGCGTGGCCACCCCCAACTCTGCATCCCACCGCTCTCGTCCGTAGTCCTCCATCGCTCGATCTCAATCAGCTCAAGCTGTAAGCCACGTGACCTGCGTGTGGCCGCAGCAACTCTGACACGCCCCCCCCAGCTCTCCACGCTGCCCCCTCTGAAAACAGACGCCGCTCCGCGCGGCTCCCTTCTGCTCGCTCCTTCCTTCTGTCGTCTCCGTATCTCCCCCCCCCCCCTGTCATGTTTGTATGTTGAACTTCTTTCGCACCGTACGTAGCCAACCGTACTAATCTGAGGTGCGGGAGAAAGACGACAAATTAAACACAACAAAGCAGTTCTGAAGTAATGAGTTCTCAATCTAGACGATTTAAAAGTGCATAGCCCCAATACGCTTCATGATATTTGGAGGAAGAGCGTTCCACACTGCGGCAGAAGCGCATCTTGAAAGAGCGCGGTGCGGTGACCGCCGTGTTTGTCCGATGGCCAGCCACAAGCCGCTGCTGTGAAGACGGCCGCAGTTCACGTGGCGGTGGTTTATGATCCTTCACGAGAAAACCACCCTCATCATCCACGGTCATTACTTCTCCCCCCCAGCCCTCCTCCTTCCGTCTTCCCGCTGCTCATCTTGAGCCGTGCCCGACTCTCTCTCTCTCTCCGTCTTCGTGCACGTCTTCTTCGAACGCTGGGGAGCCGGAAAAGCCCCTCTCTGTACCAGCGTGGACGGCACCCTCGTGTTCACCTTCTGAAGCGCTCGTTCGTCACCGTGGCGTGCGACATGACCACCACCACCACCACCACGTGACTTTTCTTTCGTGTTGTGCGCGGTGCTTTTAGCGCCACAGCGCGTGTATTTGTAGCGTTTGTTTTCATTTGTTTGCTGGTGACTTTGTGTATTTCATTTCGGAATCGCCTCCAGTGCGTGGGTCAGCCGCGCATGGCGGAACTGCAGCCCACACACCCTGGCTCCGACCAGAGCGCGGGCTTTCTCTCTCCGTCTTGACTGCCCTCACCGTTGTGTGTGCCGCGGGTTAAAATGTGTTGTCTGTGCAACTTGAACCCAAGTCACATTCACGCTTACGCTGTAACAATTCACTAATACGCTGTAACAATTCACAATAGTTACACATCGGATTCCACTATAATGTCTTCTTGCAACGGGCCGATACAATCATTTGGGATTAGTTTAATGACGACACGACTGTTCGGCATGAGCAATCGTTACGGATCGATTACATTTGTTGTGACGCTTTGACGACGTCTTCTTGCCAATTGGATGTACCGGCACCGACACGTGAATGTGGAATTTCATGAACTGGCTGGAGGCCGGCAACGGAGCCTCCGAGATGTTTTCGGGTTGTAGCGCGTGTCGTTCATTGTCCGACGTTTCGCTCCACGTGCCGGGAGATTCTGTATTCCGTTCCCGAAGAAGCTCCAGAAAAACATAAAATCACCATTTAGCTTAATCAAAATCAATCAATAATGACACATCCCGTCGGTCTTCTGGGAGTGGTGTTTCTTCTGCACAGCAGCATTGGTTTAGCAAAAGCCAACATCCTGAATCGGTTTCGACATTCCGTGTATCATCGGCGGTCAGGTTTGCCTCCACCAAATGCTGGTGAGCTGCAAGACGGCTGTGGGCATTGACCTCCCTCTCTCTTCACTGAGACATAGACACAGACAACGCGTGTATGGCTGGCACAGATGGGGCACCACGGCGCCGAGACGTCAACCACCTCGCCCGGTATACAAGGAGGTCGTGGGTTCGATTCCGACCCTGACGCCTCTTGTACATTTGGAGTTTGCGTCTCTCTCTTTCTCTCTCTACCCGTGGTCGTGTGGATTTTTCTCCGGGTCCTGCAGTTTAATCCCTCCACGTTTAGAATCAACATCACGTGTTTAGAGCGTTCGGCTGCTATACATGTCCACGTGATAAGCCACTTCGTTGAGATATAATTTGTGGCCAGGTTGCTTATGAAAAATAAGCTATACAGCTTGGTGGGCTTCACCTGGTTTAATGACCCAAAAAAAAAGATTGCAATGTGCTGCTGCATTCGTGCTTAGAGTGCCACCTGGCGACACAGACTGCAACTTGCTCCAAACTTTCCTCTGAAAGTCCACACGTATCTCCTCGCCCCTCTCCCCTGGTTGCCCATCGTGGAAATTCCACATTCCTATGTCGGCATCCAGTTTATCGCTAGAACAATAACAAAGCAAGCGTTGTGTATTCCCAGTCCGCGTGGTGCTCAGGTTACTGATGGTGATTCAATTGCTGATGATGGTGACGATGATACTATTGATGATGCAACTGATGTAGCTTACTGCTTTGATACCGCTTCTGGTTATTAAGTTGATTATACTGCTGCTGATGATGATATCGATTAAACTGCTCCTCCTGATGATGACGATGATGAAGTTGCTGTTGCTAACGATACTATCTCTGCCGACCGTCATGAAAAGTTGATGATGATACTGCAGCTGCTGCTGTTGATGATGATGTTACTGCTGTTGTTGCTAATGCTGCCGCTAAATCATTGATACAACCACTGCTGATGCGCTGCTGTTTGCCGTTTCTGCTGCTGCTGATTGCCGCTTCTGCTGCTGATGATGATGCATCATCTTAAACAACTCACTGTAGACAAAACAACCTCCTCCGACTTTGAACACTCGCCAGAGAGACACATTCACAAAAACTCGGTCGCAAAGAAAGCCCCATTTCGATGTGTGACACTCTGACGTTTAACTTTCCTTTTATGGAGCTAACAAGTAACCTGCCCCTCAATTGGAGTCTAACTTTATCTTACAAGGGCAATAATACAAGAACGTAACCAACCCACACACACACACGCGCGCGCAGATGGAAAGCATTAAAACAAACGTTACTGGCACGTTGACTTTGCCTTCAAACAGAGGGGTTATTGGCAAGGCACGGCTCAAAGCTCACGCCGTATTTTAGAGAATGCCAGCAGCAATAACGGGTCTAAGACAACTTCAAACAAACGAATCTTACGACAGGGAAGTATCCTAAACATTTGCCTGACAGTTCGCTAATTTCCGCAGATTTTATTGGATTGTTTGTGTGGGTTTTTTTTTGGAGGAGAGGTGGTGGTGGCGGGGGGTGGGTTGGAGTTTAAAAACCACCCAGAACGTGGTCTACGTGCAGTCACCACAGACGTGTGAGAAGCTCACCTCTCACATGTTCAAGGCGCTCTTTTAGTGGTTCTGCCTTTGCGATCAACTATTTTTATTTCTTTCTGAACGTGCGCGTGTGTGCGTCCGTGCGTCTGTGTCGTTAAAAAAGATATACAGCGCCTCCAATGTAAAACATCAGATACATGTCTTCTTGGTTCTTTAGGTAAAGTCACGTAGAAGGGAAATAATAAAATAATAAAAATAATAAATAATAAAATGCAATTCTCACGACGTTTCGGCCACAATGCAAGCAGCCGTCCTCAGGTGAAGAACAGGTCTGAGGACGGCTGCTTGCGTTGTGGCCGAAACGTTGTGAGAATTGTATTTTATTGTTTTATTGTTTTATTATTTTATTATTTCCCTTCTACGTGACGAAAGAACCAAGAATATGAATCCCTGCAGTCACGAAAGCTTTAAATCGACATAAAACATCAGATACATGCATAAAGTAAGACAAAGATCCCCCGTATAGCCATCAACGGACCGTTAGGGCAAGTGTTGTTTGCGAGCACCTATGAAGGAGGGCACGGCACACGACGGGGTGGCGTGGGTGACCGGAACCACGCCCGGCCGCCTTTGTCTCACCGATGTTTAACTACACTCCGCACCAAGTACTCATTTCAGGCTGAGTCGACCTAGAAGAGGCCCAGGACCGGTTCAAATATCTGCCGCTAGTATTGGTCGTGACGCAGGGCAGCGCTAACCGCTGCGCCAACACTCCCCACACGAGAGTTCCACAAAGACAAAGATCCCCCATATAGCCTAAGCAGACTGTTGGGGCAAGTGCTGTTAGCGAGCACCTGTGAAGGCCGGAACGGCACACGGGGGGGTGGGTGGCCAGCCCCACGCTCGGCCGCCTTTGTCTCCCCAGCGGCGATGTTTACACAGTTTTACTCGTTTAAGTCTGAGTCGACCTAGAGAATGCCCAGGACCGATTCAAGTGGGATACAGCTATCGTGCTGTGACTGTTATACCTACGTGACTTTACCGAAAAAAAACGAAGAATATGAGTCCTTTGGATTGTATCCCTGCTCCTCAAGTTTTCCCCTCCTCATTTCGAATCAACATCACGTGCTTAGAGTGTTTGGCTGCTACAAACTTCCACGTGGCATTTCGTCGTGATTTCTCACTTAACAACAGAATGGGCGTGAGGGCTGCTGACAGCTTCCCACTCGTCACGACTCATGAAGCCATTCGGCGGCATATCCTCACTGCAGTGGACTCACGACCGATGTTCAATATTTTTATTTTCTTCATGGTTCTTTTGGTAAAGTCACGTAGAAGGGAAATAATAAAATAATAAAAATAAAACATAATAACATACAATTCTCACGACGTTTCGGCCACAACGCAAGCAGCCGTCCTCAGGTGAACAACAGGTCTGTCGGAAAGCGTCTGAATGAATGAGAATTGTATTTTATTATTTTTTATTTTTATTATTTTATTATTTCCCTTCTACGTGACTTTACCGAAAGAACCAAGAAGATGAATCCCTGCAGTCACGAACGCTTTAAATCGAAAAATATTTTGTATTGTTGTTCGTTCCGCATCTCTGTAATTGTCGTTATTGACTACAGATCTAAACTAGCTTAAGACTCACGGAAATCACGTGACTTCTATGTGTGGCCAACCCCACTCTGAATCCCTCCTCCCTCCCATCTCCCCCTGCCCCTGTGAAAACACACGCTGCTCCGTGTAGCAAGTAGCAGTGTCGAGGGCCTCTTCCACCCGATACTCGGTGGCGAGATGTTAACTACTTCGTCTGGTATTCAGGAGGTCGTGGGTTCCATCCCGACCCTGATGCCTGCTGTACATTTGGAGTCTGCGTGTCTCTCTCCTCGTCGTAACGTTCATTTTTCTCCGGGTCCTCCGGTTTTTTCCCTCCGCATTCAGAATCGACATCACGCGTTTAGAGTATTTGGCTGCTATATATTCCCACGTGATGAGCCACTTCGTTGAGCTATCGTTTGTGGCCAGGTCGCTTCTGAAAAAACCCGATATAGCTCAGTGGGCCTTACCTGGTGAAAAAAAAGTTCATTTTTATCGTTCAGTTTACTCAACTTTCCTGGCCCCTGTGCTCCCCTTCCTCCATCCCATTCCCATCTTCTACCTCCTATTTATTATTCTTTCTCTTCTCTCTTCCCTCTCCGCAAATTCTTTTTTTTTGTTTGTTTTGTTTCCATCCATTACATCATTGACTCCCATTCCCGCGGTGTGCTGCAGCTGAAAAGTCGACGATTCTGAAATAGTTCAGCACCTACTTGTTGTACTGCCACCTACCGACCGCCTATCAGCCGGACAAGCTGCGAGTCTCGCTATGAAGCTTTCGCAATCCACCAACTCTAACCCCAAAAGCAGCTGGATCGAACATTTATCTTTTATTTTACCCGGTAAGGAAGACCCACTGAGCTATGTAGCTCCTTTTCAGAAGCGACCTGGCCACGAATGATAACTCAACGAAGTGGCTTATCACGTGGACATTTACAGCAGCCAAATACTCTAAACGCGTGTCGATTCTAAATGTGGAGGGACCCGGTATGAAATTCACGCTATCACGGGGAGAGGGACACACAAACTACAAATATACAGCAGCAGGCGTCAGGGTCGGGATCGAACCCACGACCTCCTGTATACCGGGCGGGGTCGTTAACATCACTACGCACGCAAGAAATAAACAGTGAGAAACATTTGCAAAATATTGTTTTAAAATATATATTATTATAATGTACATGTACAGAGGGATGCTTCTCCAGAGGTGAAGTGGTTAGCGCCACTGGACTCGCAACCTGGAGGTCGCCGGTTCGATCTCCCCGCGTGGCAGTTGGAACAATGGAGCTAGTTTCTTACATCACAATAGGCTGTTTCTTAACAATGGGTTCGTAACAATGGAGCTAGTTTCTTACATTACAATAGACCAAGTTTCTTAACAATGGGTTCGTAAGAATGGGGCAAGGTTCTTACATCACAATAGGCCAAGTTTCATAACAATAGAAAAAGTTTCTTACATCACAATAGGCCAAGGTTCTTAACAATGGGAAAAGTTTCTTACATCACAATAGAGCAAGTTTCTTAACAATGGGTTCTTAACAATGGGAAAAGTTTATTTTATCACAATAGGCCAAGTTTCATAACAATGGGGCTAGTTCTTAAATCCCCCTGCCTCCCAGCTTCACCACAGTGAGCTGATCGCGGTGGGGTAAAGTGTGGGTACTCTCACCTCTCTCCAACATATGGAGCAGCGTGGAGGAGTAGGCCACATACCCTCTCTAAGAGCTCCCCCTCGTGGAGCCCTTCCGCCAGTCGCGTGAGTAACCAATTGCAGGGCTACAATTTTCCCTTTTTTTCATTCCCCCTTCATATGCCCAACCCGTTTTGTGAATCCACTGCTATACGAGTTACTCGCCAATCTGTGATTGGCACGGGGTTTCTGCTGCAACTGCCCTCTGCTGTTCACAACGTGACACTTGCCTTAAGCCCTTCGATCAAACTCCAGGTACGTGACCGGTGATTGACCCATCCAAGCGTTGTCCAGGCTCAACCCGCAACATCCGACAGGATCGGGCCAATTCGTCCAGACGATTCGGGTCATCGGCATCACCACCGTAATTTCCCCCTGCTGTGTTTCCGGGCTTGTTTGGTACGATGTCCGACGTTTTCGCTCCCACGTGGCTGGAGCTTCTTCAGAAACGGTGTATCGCATTCGCTTCGTACAAACACTAACGCAGTCGTAGCCTGACGAGAAGGTGGGAAGTTCTTGAGGCTGTTTTTGAACCCCAGCAGCTGGGTTCCATAATATAGGTTTTTGGGTCAGATCGCGTTATTTATGAATGTGTCGTAGTCCTCGGCCAAACAGTAAAAAATGTGGCACGTGACACATTTTTTACTGTTTGGCCGTGTCGGGTGGTGGAGGGTTACGACACATTTATAAATAACGCGTTCTGACGCAAAAACCTTGATTATGAATAATATTGTTCGGGAAAGCCTACGTGCTAAATTGAGCTGGGTTCCAGTCGACGGAGAAGTCCCGTCCCCCCCCCACCGTGGACGGAGCGAAACGTCGGACACGGCCGCCCGAACGACGCGAACCAGAGCCGTGCGGTAATAGCACCGTTGACAACAGCAGCGAGCGGCGAGCAGCAAACGTACAACTCTGTGAAACTCCCACACAACCGCTCCTCTTTCCGACCACCCCCCCCCCCCTGCCTCGAACGCTCACGCGAGTGCGATCGTCGGTCGGCCAATGGACCGTCCGGTGGTGCCGCCGATGAGCCAGTCGCGGGCGACGAGAATCGGAAAATTTGTTTCCACCCGGAGGAATCCGATGAGCTATGAAGCTATACTCTTAGGTTTTGTCGGTAAAGTCACGTAGGTAAAAAAATAGAAAAATTATAAAAAATAAAAATAATGATACTGTATCACTTGATACAGTAAATTTAGCTGTGACGGTCCCACCTGATGACGGAGACTTGTGTTGTCTCCGAAACGTCGTGACTTATAATTTTATTTCTATTATTATTTCTATAATTTGTATTTTCTAATTTTCTTATTTACTTATTTTTACCTACGTGACTTTACCGAAAAAACCTAAGAGTATGAATCCTTGCACTCACGAAAGCTTCAAATCTTTTGTTTCACAGATGTCGGGTAGGGGCGCGGGGGGATCACGACGTTGCGACAACAACAAATACAAACAAAACACCGAGAGGAGTGCAAAGTAGAGGAAAGGTAAACACATCACTTACAATGATACAAATACAACTAACCTCAGTTTAACACGTAGGCTTTCGCGACCAATATTATTCATAATCAACGTTTTTGGGTTTAGATCGCGTTATTTATAAATGTCTCGTAACCCTCCACCACCCGACACGGCCAATCAGTAAAAAAGTGTCACGTTGACAAAAGACAAATAGTTCACTGCTTTAGCCCACCGGTGTGTTGAAGCGTGGTTTCACGCTTTTGTCAACGTGACACTTTTTTACTGATTGGCCGTGTCGGGTGGTGGAGGGTTACAACATTTATAAATAACGCGATCTAAACCCAAAAACGTTGATTATGTACAACTAACCTGTTTTCATATTACCAGGTAAAGCCCACCGAGCTATTAACTTATTGTTCATGAGCGGCCTGGCCACAAACGAAAGCTCCACAAAGTGTCTGATCATCACGTGGACATTTATAAGAAGAGGTTTTACCCTTTCTGGCGATAAAACAGGTGTGGTAAGACGTTCAAACATCAAACTGAATCCCTTTTCAAACAATACTGTCTGCATTAGCCACACGTACTTGTGGTGAACATGCAAACAAAAACTTCCTCTGCTTAAATGATGCATTGTCTTTCAAACTGATTGGTCCACACCAGAGACAGCTTTCATTTTGAGCCTAGTCTCAAAGTGTTCGATCGGAGAACATTAAAAGATGAACAGCACAAAGACAATGCACTATCAGGGCATTTATAGCTCGGTGTGAGCAGCTGTCTGCGACCTGTCTTGCCAGTAGCAAAATATAACAATAAGATTTACCCTATTGTTATATTTGCAGAAAGGATTCCTTGAAAATTGATTCTGTTTGGTGTTTAAACATCTTAACACCGGTTTTATTGGCACAAAGAGTCAAACCTATTGTTGTGTTAAGTTCCCATATTGTAGCTACTCATCCCGAGATATAAATGTCCTTATATTCAGTGGCGGAGGCATATGACCCCCAAATGATCCGATCGAAATCCCTAATTTCGATCGGGTCTTTGGAGTTTATTAGTAATAAATCGGCATTTTGCGACCTCCACTCCCACTGTGTAACATATTATTACGTGCCAGGGACTCTATGAGATGATAAACAATAGTCTGAGTCCATACTTGGCAATAAGTAACGGCAAAGCGGTTATAAGTGACTCAGAATTGTGCGCAGTTGCGTATACAGCACACGACTTCCCTGAAGGTATTCACCTTCAGCAAGCGCGATGCCGATCACACAACGGTTGGAATTCGACCCTCGATTGATGTCTGCGCCATCGCTGCACACGCTTAGAATGAAAAGCAAGGGACAAGTTCTTACTTACTAACAAGTCCTTACTTACTAACAACTCCTCTATCATGTTTCATTGCTGGAGGGGTTGCCCCCCTTCCTGAAAATCCCGGCCCCACCACTGCTGATATTACATTGTCTTTGTGCTGCTCGCCTTTTTGCATTCTGGTCGAACACATTGAGACTAGGCTCAAAAGAAAACTGTTTCTGTTGTGGACCAATCAGTTTCAAAGGCAATGCCATATACTATCAGAGAATGTTTTTATTTGCATCTTCACCACAAGTACGTGTGGTTAATGCCGACATGATTCTTTGAAAAATGATTCTGTTTGATGTTTGAACATCTCAACACCTGTACTCTTTGGTTCGTTCGCTAAAGTCACGTAGATAGAAAATGAATAGACCACGACGTTTCGATCGCAACACAAGCAACCGTCATCAGGTGAGACAAACACAGCAGGAGAACTGCTGACGTAGGAGACAGAGCTGCTGTAACAAGAGGTTATAGAGGATTTTGGTGGGCCCAACCCACAGGGTAAGTGGGCGGAGCTCGAGAAGGATTTTGTACGTGAGTGTCAATCTGAGAGATTAGCATGTCAGTGTGAGACGGCTCCAGCAACTGGGGGTTGCGCCAATGAGACGATCAGCGTGTCAAAGTCAGAGAGCCGGGCAACAGCAACAGAAAACCCGCAAGAGCAAGAGATACACCTGTGTTATTGCCAGAAAGGCATTAAACCTATTGTAGTTTCATACGTGGGCATTTACAGTGAGGGGGGGGGGGGTGTAATCTAAATCATCTCAATGGAGCAACCACAGCAGCAGTGCCGGCCACAGCAGCCGCGGAGGCTCTCGGCTCGGACCCGACGATGTTGTCGGCATCGTCGTCGTCGTCGCGGTAGAGGGTAAGGAGATCTTCCTCCTCGTCCAAGGTGGCGGCTGCGTTGATTGCTCCTCCTCCTCCACCTCCTCCTCCACCTCCTCCTCCTCCACCGCCGTGGCGTTCACCGCCCGTCGCTGAGCAGCCGCTGGCGTCGTGGCGACGTCGCTAAACGGGACGAGTCGTGGGTGTGGAGTGGCACGGGGGGGGGGGGGGGGTGACGACGACATCACGCAGCGCTTCCCGGCACCGTGTCGGGCGGTTGTCTTCAGGAAGTGCTGCCCTGACGACTTTGGGCTGCTCGCCGTCGAACAAAGACGGTCTCCGCGTGCACGCGCACCTGCAGACGGGTTTCTGCGGCCGTCTGGAACGTTCTTCCGATAATAGGAAGCCACGGCAGCTGTGCACTTTTAAATAATCTAGTTTTAAAACGGAGTTCTTTAGATGATTTAAAATGAAGTTCTTTAGAACTTGATTCACCTTTTCTTTAGAGCTTAGTTTTGTTGATTAGTTTGCTGTGCTTCCCCGGCACCTCCGATTAGCACGGTTGGCTACGTGCGGCTAGAAAAAATCTCAACGTACATCTAAATACGTACCTGCCCTGGAGTTTCACCCACAGGTCGCTGAACTGCCTGTGCTTGCTGGAGGCCCGTTCTCCGGCTCTGACGTCAGCCCAGTTAGCGAGCGTCTCTCCCATGTGGCGCTGGCTGGACATGGGGTCCGTGGTCCTGGCATGCGTTTTCCTGGCATCTCCGGCTCCGTCGGGGACTGGAGTCACCAGAGTGAAGTTGAGACTGCGTGACGGACGGACAGAGGGAGGGAGATTCATAAAGACATACAAACACACGCAGAGAGTTGAGCGGGCAGGTAGAGAAGAACACAGACAGAGAGGCAGACTGGGAGTGTAATTAACATCAGAATCAGAATATTTATTGAGACTGTAGAGAAATCCGATGAGCTATGAAGCTGTTTTGCACAGATGTCCAGTAGGGGGAGCAGCCCGGCGAGTTGCATCAACAAACAATAAAAAACGATGCAAGATGAAGCTAGAGAAAAGGTGAATCAAGTCGCTATAAATTAAATACATTTAAATAAATTCCACAAGTACATAGATTCCTGATGATTTGTCAACACCAAGTGCAAGCTTGGGCAAGGCAGCAAAACAACAACAACAATCCCAGACCGCCCTACACAGGGAGACAGGCACACAGGGAGATCAGGGGGCCACGGTGGCGAGATGTTAACTACCTCGCCTGGCATACAGGAGGTCGTGAGTTTGATCCCGGCCCTGACGCCTGCTGCTGTATATTTGGAGTTTGCGTGTTTCTCTCCCCATGGTCGCGTGGATTTTTCTCCAGATCCTCCAGTTTTCCCTCCATATTTAGAATCAGCACGCGTTTAGAGCATGTGGCTGCTGCTATACATTTCCAAGTGATGATAAGCCACTTCGTTTAGCTATCATTTGTGGCCAGGTCGCTTCTGAAAAAGAGCTACGTAGCTCAATGGGACTTACCTGATCAAAGACATATATATAGAAATGAAAATTACAAAAAATTATAACATTGATTAGACACAGGCACGAAGACATATACGGGATTGCTTCACAAGTGACGACAGTCACATTTATCCCGCTATTTAAGACTTAAACAGGAGAAGTTCTCCACAACTCTGGCTGTCCGCCTGATGAAGCTGGTTGTAATTACTGGCGAAACGTCGAATTCAAATTGTAAATGTTGTGGGTTTACTCTCCAACACACCGGTGTGCTGAACTAGTAACTAATTGGCAATGTTCTGTTTACGTGACAAACCTTACTAATTGGCTGTGTCGGGTGGCGGCGGGTTTAACGGCACATTTATATTTACACAATCTAACCGAAAAACACCTCCTTAATGGATAATATTGGTCGTGAAAGCCTTACGTGTTAAATATACGGACAGGTAGGCAATGACCCAGGAAGGAAATCAAGTGGACATAACCATAGCCAGACAGACACGCAGACACACAAATACAAGAGGCAGATACGCACGGGCACACAGAGGTATCCAAAATCAAGGCCCTCTTGAAAATTCGCCTCGAGACTACAGTATGTGTCTAATACACAAAACGTCGCGGTTTATTTTCAATCAAATAAAAAAACACACACAACCATATACCATGACCGCAAAATAAAACAGTATATTTGGAGAGCGAGCCATCAACTGAGATATTCGACAGAGGTGTTGAGAGTTGATATCGCACTCCGGCACACTGCATGCCAGCCGTCTAGATATAAACAATTCATCGTCTTTAGATATAAACAATTCATCGTCTTTAGATATAAACAATTCATCGTCTTTAGATATAAACAATTCATCGTCTTTAGATATAAACAATTCATCGTCTTTAGATATAAACAATTCATCGTCTTTAGATATAAACAATTCATCGTCTTTAGATATAAACAATTCATCGTCTTTAGATATAAACAATTCATCGTCTTTAGATATAAACAATTCATCGCTTTCCCACCAGAGGGCATCACAGCGCAGCTATTTCTCGATTCAGAAGCGATTCCGTGCTTTCCCCATGACGATACATTCGGGAGCACGATGCCAGAAGTGGAGGTCTGCTGCTGCTGCTGCTGTTGTTGGCCACGATGAGAGGGCTTCAGCAGAGAGATAGAAGAGTTCGTGTCGCTGTTCCTCCGTTGAAAGAGCAAAGACCAACAGTGGGTTTGACTAGGCCTCGGCAAGGAAAGGTAATTTACCCTTTTTACCGGGTAAAAGGGAAAAGTTGTCGACATGCCAAGGGGTAAGGTAAAGGGTAGGGTAAAGGTCAGAGGTGGGACAAAGTCATTGTTATGCAAGTCCAAGTCGAGTCTGAAGTCATCAAATTCATGACTCGAGTCTGACTCGAGTCCAAGTCACATGACTCGAGTCCACACCTCAGAGGTGGGACAAAGTCATTGTTATGCAAGTCCAAGTCGAGTCTGAAGTCATCAAATTCATGACTCGAGTCTGACTCGAGTCCAAGTCACATGACTCGAGTCCACACCTCAGAGGTGGGACAAAGTCATTGTTATGCAAGTCCAAGTCGAGTCTGAAGTCATCAAATTCATGACTCGAGTCTGACTCGAGTCCAAGTCACATGACTCGAGTCCACACCTCAGAGGTGGGACAAAGTCATTGTTATGCAAGTCCAAGTCGAGTCTGAAGTCATCAAATTCATGACTCGAGTCTGACTCGAGTCCAAGTCACATGACTCGAGTCCACACCTCAGAGGTGGGACAAAGTCATTGTTATGCAAGTCCAAGTCGAGTCTGAAGTCATCAAATTCATGACTCGAGTCTGACTCGAGTCCAAGTCACATGACTCGAGTCTACACCTCAGAGGTGGGACAAAGTCATTGTTATGCAAGTCCAAGTCGAGTCTGAAGTCATCAAATTCATGACTCGAGTCTGACTCGAGTCCAAGTCACATGACTCGAGTCCACACCTCAGAGGTGGGACAAAGTCATTGTTATGCAAGTCCAAGTCGAGTCTGAAGTCATCAAATTCATGACTCGAGTCTGACTCGAGTCCAAGTCACATGACTCGAGTCCACACCTCTGGTAAAGGTAGCTCGGAAGAATTACCCGGTAGGGCAAAGGTAGCGCAAAGTATTACCTGGTAAATAAGTTGCCTTGTTTACCGCTAGAAGCTCCGTGACGCAGTCCGTGGCCTCCAATTAATAAGTAATATTTAAAGAAACCTTTTTTTAAACATGCTTTTATTAAATGTACTAGTAATGGTAGAACTCCACGACTCCAGGAAAGGGCCCCGAAGCTTGCCATAACGTAAGGGACCGTGGCCAATTACAGCCAACGTCAGTTGACCGTGGACAATTAGACCCAAGCCGAAACATAACATGTAAAAAACAATGTTTAAAAACAGATATATTTTTTATGATAGAATATAGTGTTGTCATCAGTATGACATAAGTATACCAAATTTACAGTCTATACCACATTGGGAAGTGGGTTAAAATTGAGTTACAAGATTTGAGGATACAACGACAACAACAGAGTGAGTTTAAAGAAAACGTGTCAAATTGGAATCATCGAGAGTATTCTATTTGAATAAAGCGCTCTGCCTATAGCATTTACCTGTTATAGACCTTGTTCATGTGTAGGAGTACCCCAGTAATTACCCTGTAATCGGGTAACTTGTATGGGGTAAGGGTTAAAGGTATGGTAGAGTGATTGTATTGTGGTATGGTAAAAGGTAGGGTAAAGGTAGGTTTGTGTTTTTTACATTTTAACTTTTACCTTACCTTGCCTTGCCGAGGCCTAGCTTTGACTCCACGGCTCCATAGTTTTGGCTGCATGACCACAATCACAATGCCTGTGACTTGCACGAAGAAAATGAAACGCATCGAAAGGACGCCACCCGCTTTTAATCAGCACATCAAATGTGATTAAATCTGGGGGTCAACAAAATGTATTTTCCGCTTTAAGTGCAAATAAAATTGTGCGCGTTGAAAATATTGTTTTTCACCGATGTTTTGTTTTAAGCCCACGGGGTTCCGGACGACCGCGTTGAGTTTGTTTCGTGACCCGTGCTCGTGCACCACTGCCAACGTAACGAAACTAAACTGTGGAAAACTAAAATCGGGTTTTCACCCTTTCAGCCAATAAAGCAGGTGTTGAGCTGTTCAAACGCCAAGGAGACATGCACGTATCGACACGTGCTCTGTCTTTGTCTGCATTGCCTTTGTACTGTCCGCCTTTTGGCGTTCTCTGGTCTGACACGGTGAGACTAGGCCAGGGGTCGGCAACCAAAATAACAAGAAGAGCCATTTCTTTCCAATTCGGTACAAAATTCAGTATTTCAAGAGCCGCAATGCATCTGAGTACATACGTACTCATCGTCAAGAAGCAGCCCGTAAAGAGCCGCATGCGGCTCCGGAGCCGTAGGTTGCCGACCCCTGGACTAGGCGCTATAAAGAAGGCTGTACCTGGTGTAGGCCAATCAGTTTCAAAGTCAATGCATTTATTACCAGAGCATGTTTGTCTGCATGTTCACCACAAGTATGGGTGGTGATTGCGGACTTTATTCCTTGCAAAATGCATCAATTTGGTGTGTGAACATTTCAACACCTGTTTAATTGCGCTGAAAGGGTAAAATGTATTCTTATTTTTCATACTTTGATACTGGCAAAAAAACAACGGTCCCATGATGAAACGAAACTATTTTGTTATGTTACCAGCTAAGGCTCACTGAGCTGTTTCGCTCTTTTTCAGAAGCCACCTGGTCACACATGACAGCTCTACAAAGTGGCTTATCACGTGGGAATTGATAGCAGTTAAATACGCGTGATGTTCATTCTAAATGTGGAGGGAGAAACCGGAGGACCCGGACAAAAATCCACGAGACCACGGGGGAGAGAGCGAGAACACGCTAACTCCAAATATACACCGGGCGTCAGGGTCGGGATCGAACCCATGACCTCACGTATAGCGGGCGAGGTAGTCAAAATCTCGCCGCCGTAACAGCAGCAAATGGTGTGTTCGGAGTACACAAAAAAGGTCGCGTCTACAGCCGCGGGCGCCGTTGTACAAAAGCCGTTTGAGAGCCACTTTGCTAGGCAACAGCAGTTCAGCACTCGACCGGCCTGCGTTCAGCAATGGGACCCATCATTCCAATTTGGGACAAGTCTATTTGCAGAGGATCTCACACTGGGGGGGTAGGGTGGTGGAGTGGGCGTTGAGCTTCTGAGAGAAGAGTGTGTCCGTGTGTGTTGCGGGGAGCGGTGGTGCAGCGGTTAGCGTGCTGCGCGAAGAAACACGGCGACCGGAGTTCGATTCCCGCTCACGGCCAACGCCAGTTACGATTATTTGAAACGGTCCTGGGACTCCCCTAGGTCGACTCAGCCTCAAATGAGTACCTGGTGCGATGTGTAAACATCGCCACGGGGAAGACAAAGGCGGACGGGCGTGGTGTTGGCCACCCACCCCCCCTCGTGTGCCGTGCCGGCCTGCGTAGGTGCTCGCTAACAGCATTTGCCCCAACAGTCTGTTAAGTCTACACGGGGGATCTTTGTATTTTCTCTTTATGTGTGTGCGTGCATTTGACAGCGGTTGCACGGTGGGAGCGCGCGAGTTACGAACTCGGCCACCCGAGTTTCATTCCCAGCTGTGGCTCACATCATTGGTTGCGCGGTGGTTAACGCACGGGGCTATAATTACCCAGTGGATGTACGTACGTGTGTTGAACTTCTTTCGCACCGTACGTAGCCAGCCGTGCTGATCGGAGGTGAGTGAGAAAGACAACAAACTAAACACTAGAAAGGCAGTTCTAACGAAATGAGTTTTCAATGTAGACTTAGAAGCGCATAGCTGAGTCTGAGTAGGAACTCCGTCTGAGTAGGAACTCAATCAGGAACTCATTCTGAGTAGGAACTCAATCAGGAACTCATTCTGAGTAGGAACTCAATCAGGAACTCATTCTGAGTAGGAACTCAATCAGGAACTCATTCTGAGTAGGAACTCAATCAGGAACTCATTCTGAGTAGAAACTCAATCAGGAACTCAGTCTGAGTAGGAACTCAATCAGGAACTCATTCTGAGTAGGAACTCAATCAGGAACTCAGTCTGAGTAGGAACTCAATCAGGAACTCATTCTGAGTAGGAACTCAATCAGGAACTCATTCTGAGTAGGAACTCAATCAGGAACTCATTCTGAGTAGGAACTCAATCAGGAACTCATTCTGAGTAGGAACTCAATCAGGAACTCATTCTGAGTAG